>NC_089204.1:12255690-12968190 GCF_963930695.1 Labrus bergylta | reverse complement strand
GCTGCAGGTTTGAAGCAGCCTTGATGCTTTTATGTCCTCAACACAGGCACTCTATACCGTCCTGAGGGCAGAAGATAAAACTCTGTATAGAGAGGGCGATCACTGCAGGAATTAAGTTGATTTTCTGACGACCTGCCTGTTGTAGAGGTTGAGGTAGAAGCTAGACTTGACTCCCCCTAGAAATCTTGCTTGCCACTTTAGAAAGACCGCAAAATCTTTTTTGTTGTTGTCGAGAGTCAGATTAGCGTACCTGGCAATAATACGGAACATTTAAATTGATCATCAATGTCATCAACTGACAAGATGCATTCAAAGCACCAATGTTCGTTTAAAAGTAGAACCATTGCTGAACCATTGTTTTTGTGGCAACGACATGCTGTTCAATATATATATATTTATACATATGTTTGTATCTGTTCACTTATTCAATATCAGCACTTGTTTAAATCATGCTTGGTACAGGACTAGGGGGGGAGTCTTCTTTTTATGTTTTCAAAGCATTTAACTGAAGGACAGACTCATCAGACAAGATTTGAATTCGTCAACCACAAGGCCATGGTGGTGCACCTCTCCTTTCAGAAGATTTCAAATGACTGTGTCATCTGCAAATTCAGTTATATGTCTTTTAGTACGGTTGCTGTGAAAGTCATTTGTATACAAGATGAAAAATAGGGGGATCTGTCTGTTAAAAAGTTCAGTACCCAGGCCCACAAGATTAAGATCAGGATTGGCTTTACTTGATAATATCAAAGGTGGATGAGAAATCTATAAATAAAAGCCAAGCACTGGCTTTGATCCCATCAAGGTCACGATACAAAAGACTTTACAGAGTGACAACAGCATCTTCCACACCCCTGCCTGACCTACATGCAAATTTCAGGGGGGGGTCAATGATGTTTCTACCTGCAATAAAACCTCATTTCCAGAGATTTCATCACCAATGAAGTCAGCAACTACTGGCCTGAAGCCATTAAAAGTTGCAGGGGTTTAAGCCTTCACAACAGGGACCATGATTAAGTGTTTCCATATCATGGGAACCTTTTGCTGCTGAACGTACAATGTAAAGATGACTTGAATTTTTTTACTAAACAGCTCAGCACAGATTTAAAGCAACATGACAGCAGATGTTATCAGGCCCATGAGACTTTCTAGACTTTTTACACATCAATAGATAGAGCTGGGGGGGGGGGTGGCTCTAGTGCTATCCTTTAATACGCTTAGTGTGTCAGGTGGGGGTGTTTCTTTTGTAAATATTCAATGATGAAATTGTGAAACAGACTGTGGGTTATCTTAGATTTATTCGGCCGAGGTCATACAGAACACCAACAGGGAACAAATGGCTGACAAACCTTTCATGTTAACAGTGTTGGTTTTATTCTGTTAGCAGGAACAGCCAACACATTCCTTTTCATTTGGGTACACTTATAATAGGTCAGAAATAAATCACCTTTACTTGAAACTATCAGACATGTACATTTCTTCACCTTCAGCAAATCATATTTCCTTCTAAGCTCACAACATACACTTCGCTCCTCTCCAAATATAAACATTGCACAAAAAGTAAGGATATTGGTGTTTGGTAGTTTATTTCTTTGTTGTAACAATGCTTCTTGGCAATAAATCGTATGCTGTTGGAAAGCCTGCCCATTGGCAGAGAAGATTTGGCAAGTTTTTCATGGGCACAACCCACATACTAAGCTCTGCTGCTCATCCCAAAAATGCATGTTCCTTACAAATGCGGCACCATTGAAAAGGGAAATAAACAGGCTTTCCAAAGGTATATGATTTATTGCCAAGAAGCAAGGTTACAACGAAGAAATAATCTACCAAACACAAATTTCCTTATTTTTTGTACGATGTTCTGCTGCTTTAAGGTGTCTAACACATATTACAGCTACACAGAAGAGAATTACCCTAGTATGGTAGACAGATTTAAAATAATATATCCATAAAAATGACCAATTAATTAATTCATGAAAATGTATGCAAAAAAATGAATCATTACAATTATGATCGTCAAGTCTAGCATGAAAGCCATTTTTGCTCACAAGCCAGTTGCTCATCAGACCTGAACCCAGAAATGCCAATACTCGTATTGCATTTCTCATGAGACCCAGTCATATCTTTCATTCAGGCTTCCCTTAAATGATTACTTTCTAGCTCAGCTTTAATTTTATCTCTGCTCCTTAGTTTAGCTCTTTTAATTTCAGTCCTGATTCCCTTGCTAATTTCTTTAACCTCAGTAGTGTTACCATCTTTAAAAGCTCCTCTTCTTTTAAGAAACAGACCTTTGAGAGCAGCTGAGATCCATAGTTTGTTCCTAGGGAACAACCTGATCACCATTTTATGAGTAACAAGAATCTCTGTGAAAGGCTAACATCAGTTAGCGCATCAATGTTATCAGATGATTCAATAAGCACTGACCAGTCAAAGAACCCCTGCAGGGCCCTCAAAACCTTCATCTGATGTTTTTTCATCTTCTCTCTCCTCAGCACAGTTTTGTAAACCGGCAGTGGATGCACAGTGCACTGGTAATAATATTTAGCTTTCTAATATAATCCATCTTTTCATGAGTGATGGCAGCAGTGAATAAAAAGTCATTTTTTAAAGGAATGTTACTTATGAGCCAGAGTAGCTTCCTTTGAATTGTCCCACTGTGAAATGAACACACATATGGTCATGGTTGAACTATCATCCACCTTACAGTGACCCATATTCTTAATAACAGTGACCCGAGAGACTATAGCTCCTAAAAAGGGTCACAACAACTGCTCGAGCTACGGACTATGCCTCTGTGCTTTCTCCCCGACAAACTGCAGAGTGGTCACAGCTGTGACGCTCCTCCAGGGCTGATCTGAGGTCAGGTGCAGACGGCTCTCTGTCATGTGATCCTTGTTCGCATTGAGCTGCTCTGACAGATGATCGCTGTCCGTGGTCCTGAAGGGTGTTCGCACTGTCAACTCGCAGAGTTCAGGAGCAGCAGACATACAGCTGAAGTCAGCTTTAATTACACGTTGAAAATCTAAATACACCAATACAACACAAATGGTGAAAATATTTGTGACATACAGTCTCTTGTGAAACATGAAATGATTTCTTATAAAAAGAAGATATAGTGCTATTATGAAATAGCTCAAGCTGCATCAGGTTCTAAACTTTGATTGTTCGTTTTTCTTGTGTCTCGTTCCGGGGTTGTTTTGCAAAGAAAGACATAATGAGCTGCCTTCATTTCCTGAGGCATGTTGTTCACAGTCCAAGAGTGCTGATTGAAAATCTTATTTTTTCTTTTGTCTACACCTCCAGAGTTATAAAAAAAGACATCAAACTGTAGTTTTGATGTTTCCAAATCCAATTATAAGCGTTTTGTTGAGTCATTTCCTCTTTCAGGAAAGTCTATAAAGTAATTATTTCAACTTTCAAAATCTTTGAAATCCCAAAAGATTTTCATCTCGTAAACATTTGGAACTCAAAGGAAGACAATCAACTAATAATTGTAATAATAAGGGCGGCTTCATGATACCACGACTCCACTTTCAGACTCAAAGCATTTAATATAAATTTTGTAGAATATAAACTCTGAAAATAAGAGAGATCTCACTAATTAATGTATTAAGAAGTTCCTAAGGTGTCAAGGGGAGTAAAACAACAGTTGGAAAATTTACAAAATGGTTCAATGTCAGGTCATGCTGTTCTCATTAACTGTTGTCATTAATTTCATAGCAATGCATTATCATAGATCCAACTGCTGCAGTTGCAGACATCCAGAGCAACTGTTCAGTATCTAAAAGTATAAAGTAATAATAACGATAGTGATGATGACAATGGTTTTGTTTGATAATGAGAATTTTAGGATGGTTTTGATGCTTAGATGATTAGAATTCTCTAGAACAGCTGTTGATGTTGTGCTTTGCCTCTGTGCATTGACTATCAGCACCTGAGTCTGATCACACTTGAAGCTGTTCATTTGCCCTGATTGACATTGTTTCCTTCTCTTTAGCTTCCGGTTGAGAGACGACGACTCTACCCGCTGATCCACAGCCGCCCCAAAACAAAGTCATCATTGAGATGAATTTAACGCCAATCTTTTTTATCAGAAACTTAGTAGTCGGAATCCTTTTCAACATATAAAATAAATCATAAATACTTTATTGCAGAACTAACCAAGACTCACTGCAGGGTTGTAAATATTCAAAAAAGGGAACTCAAGTGCCACTGCTTCCTTCACTTACTTTTTTAATACTTGTGAGAAATAATGCTTACCAACAGTTTTTGTTTGTTGAGCATGCATTGGACATTTTTTTAAGATAATGCAGAACTTTTGTTAAGCTATAATAACTGTTTTTGTTTACAATGTTGAGAAGTACAAAGCAGGGAGAAATGTAAGATCATCATGTGTGATTAAATAATGTGATAAGTAGTTTTACTAATAAAACAAAAAGAAAGAGAGAAGGTGTAATAAAGTTGTGTAAAAACATGATTCGAGTTCTGGTTTGGGCAGCGTTGAAGTGACTTGCAGCGCTCATGCTGTACATCTGTCTAATGGCTGGAACTGAAACTCTGTATAAACGGCTGGAGGTGTCTGACAGCTGATTTAGAGTCCCGGCTGAAGTAAATGAAGCGTGGCACTAATGGCCCTTCCCGCCACAGCTTTAATGGACATACCCACAGAGCGCCAGGCACAGAGCATGAGCCTGCCAACATGCAAGGGAGAGGAGGGGGGAGCAGGGGGAGGAGGGGAAGGGATCGCAGGGTTGAGGAGAACAGAAAAAATGTATGGGGGGCCCTGCAGATTCAGAGCAAAGTCCATCTCCTTTCACAAACAGAAGAATAAAGTCTGAAGTGCATTTTTTCTCAACTCAGCATCTCATTACCTCACTTTCTCTCCCCCTCCTCCTCCGCCTCCGCCTCCTCCTCCTCCTCTCTTTATCCATGATCACCGGTGACCTTAAGGAAAAACATTTTCTTCCCCCTGGAGGTTTTCATTCGACAGAATCCATTAATCTTTACTCAGAATTTAATTCAAGTCAACTCTCTGAGTCTTACCTTCAGTGGTAGGTGATTTTCTAAATTGGTTTAATTAATGATAACTAATTAAGGTCTGATTGCTGCTGATTACATGAGGTGGCCTGTGTATCTCACAAAGGTTGAAGGATTTTTTCAGCACTTTACTTTGGAAATCTGTACTTAACCCTTTGTCCTCTATAATTAGAAGGTCTTCCAGTGCCTACATCGGTGTTTTTACTTAATGCTATTTGTTGAGTGTCTTCTAATGACTAATATCCCGAGGAGCTGTCTAACATTGGTGAATGAACTTGGACTGTAAGTACAAAGCTCTTTTATAGGTCCATCTACACTAAAAATATAAATAATTTTTTGACAGAGGCGTGTAAAGTTTTTATTTAGTAAGGTTACTGTGAATAAAGTGACTTTTCAGTGTAAAATAAAGTTATAATATATGTGTGTATTTATATAATTAAATCTCCTGGGGTTGAAATTGCAGGTGCCTCAGTTTCGTCTATGTTGTGATAACATTTGATTACTTGGCTGTCTTATATCCCTGATTCTGATTTGCCGATTATGCATAGCAACTTCCTGCTTTCCCTCGATGGCGCATCACTGTTAAAAAGAAAAAAAACAGTCACTATGAAGAGCAGGCCAGTTGCTAGGGAGGCGGCTTTTATCAGTCGTGATCACGGACTCTGGAGGTCAAACTGTGATCATAACAATGGGCAGAATGAAGCTACTTCAGCGGTTAATTTGCTGCATCTCCATTTACTGTTGGAGAAATAGAAAGGAGGTTGAAACTGTGGTGAAAGGAGGTTAAAGGACAACATTTCTATGCTGTAAGAGAAATCTACAAATCTCAAGATGGCACTTGTGGTACACATTCTACAGAGATGGTGAAAGGAAACGTCAATGTCAAAAGACTTTGACTGACAGTGATGAGAGGGAAAAAATAATGTTCACCTTGTCTCACCTCACCATCAGTGGAAAGGTTCAGAAAAAACAGCCAGGTAGCCCGTTTTAAGAAAGCTACAGAGTTACCAGTTGAAATGGACTGTTGGACTTGATTCCAACTAAATATTTGTTAAGCAGAAAAAAATGAACAAATTGACTAATTTCCAAATCAACTTTATGAGAATTATTTTGATTTCTTCAGTAAATAGCCGTGGAATGCACAGGATAATGTATTCTGAGTGTGTTGTTATAGTGTTGAATCTCCTACAGGATGTGCCAGGACGCCAAACGCAGGGTAAGGTTTTACTCAGCAATAATAAACCCACTCACTTGAAATGACCACCTTTGAAACACCACCCATAATGTGACACTTATGGTGAATTAATAACTACAGCATGATGATCATTTAGATCAATAGAATAGGATCATCCATGCACAAGAAAAAGGTTCATTCTGACACTGGAAACAAAAGTTTAACTGCAGGGTCTAATTACCAGAGATTTTCTCAAGCTTGTAAGTGCACCTTGTGCCAAGAATATTCCATCAAACTGCACTTTCAATGATCTGAGTATTTGTCATGTCTTTTGAATATTTTATTCATAGTATTTTTGCGTCTTTGATGTAGTTTTCTTCCTTCCAAACCTGTTTTCTGAAGCTCTAACGGTGTGAGAGTGCACGAAAACAAACAACGACAAAATATAATCACGTGGAAAGTCATAATTGTCCACATCATGTTCTGACGGGTCCGAGCTGCAGGCTAGCCGGCTAACAGCTCCATCTTCAGACTCGTTAACACATGTGTAGTGTTGTGTCTAATGATGCCCAGTGTTTGTTTGTTTGTTTATGTGTCTGCGGCTTTGTTTTGTAGCCCAAAGTACTTTATTCAAAGGATTCTGTGGTCGCTCTGCTTCCACTTTAACGCCTCTGAGGCCTGTTAGACTATTTGGGTGGTTTGTGCTAATTACTATTCAGAAGCAGTCTCCCTGCCTGTCTGCTCGAGTTCAACTCCGCTGCGTTCATGTATGAGATGTTTGTGTGCGTTTCCGTATGTGAGTGTATATGCCATCATGCCCTCAAAGAACCCTGACCCACCCTCAATATCCACATCCTTCATGTTCACCATGGAGGCAGGAGCCGGGACTGATGGGAGTTTGTGAATTTGATAGGTGTCGTGTATCACCATCACCATTAAATTATTCTAACAATGTGAGCTTAAAAATATTAGAATTTATTTTATCACTTAGATTTTCCCTGTGTGTCCCTTTTAGTTTCAAATGTCCAACAGAAAGAAGATGGCATGACTGATTGTCTTGTCAATTAACACTCCAAGCGGACATAAGTTGCAAAAATCATTTTACAATAGTGTCACCATGAGCTTTGCTTTGTCAGTTTGTTTTTCTCTTCAATAACTTCATGGATACATTGTAAATCTTAGTCAATATGACTTCACATAAAGTATCTGCATCTGGTTAAAATGTCTCTCATTTCAACCTGCATAATTAAGAAAGCTAATACTGTATGTTCAACTGTTCTTTATTTCTACTTTTTAGAAAACATGAAGAGAATTGTGAGAATTGTTATGTTTTTAATTAAAAAAAGATACAGAGGGACCCAAATGTTGTCGAAGCAAAATTTTATTTGAACAAAAAGACAGAAACAGAAGCTTACTTCAGAGACTCAAATTTCAGATCAAGCGACAAATCACAAGGAGTTGCAATGCGATCACATCACTGAGACCATGGATAAGTAGCTGTATGAACTGACAACAACAAGGAATTTCCACTGAACTTAAATAGACACTGAGGTAATCAGACACAGGTGAGACTAACGACTCAGGTGAAGACAATCAGGCCAATCAAACTGGAGGGAAACCAAACAAAGAGAGGAAGTGAGACAAGACAAGGGCCCTTTCCGAATAGCCACAGTTCAGTATGCAGTGCGTACTTTTCAGTAGGTAGTTTCAGTATACTGAACTTTTGTGGTCATTCAGTAGGCATTTTTTGGGTCCACCTCAGTATACTGAGCATTTCAGTATGGATACTAACCTCCGGGTTTCATGCAGTATGGATCAGATGCATCCTTTCAGGAAATGAATTGTATTTTACCACCCACAATGCTGTGCAAAGTTAAACGTAAAACGTCACTTTTAATTAACAACAGAAAATATAAAAAAATGTCTGCATTATTATAAAACCTCACCCCCTCTATTTAAATAATGATTTCACTCTTTAAATGCGTCTTTATTGGTTTATTTTATATTCTGTATATTACTGTCTTTCATTTGTACTTTCATTTATGTACTGTATGTTATTTAGTTATTTAATCTGTCTTTTGCTTGATTTACATTGTGATATTGTTTTTTTTGTTTACCTGACTGTATATGCGCATTACTCTTCTTGAATAAAGCTAAACAAAACAAAAAAAAAAAAACGAGTGGATGCAGCCGGTTTGGGAAACCCAAATGATGCTACTTCCATACGGAATGAATCAGACAAAGTAGGAACAAATATCTGCCTACTGTACGCGCCTACTGAATAGTAGGTACTAAACAGTATACAGCACGGATAGTAGGTACTGTCTACTGCATACTGACAGATTGAGTAGGTTGAGTAGGTTGAGTAGGCAATTCGGATACACCCAAGAACAACTGGGAAGAACAGGAACTATGAAATAAAACAGGGAACGCTAGACAGAAAACACAGAGAACAATCTAACTAATCTAACAATCTAACAGTAACAATACACACAGGACAGAGAAACAAAACACTGAAATTAGGAGTCAAAGAGTAATTTAGGAACATTCTCTGGGCAAGGAATGGACAGAAACATTTATCTTCGGAAGGAGGTGGGGTCGAGCCTGTTGTTAGGTATGACACATTTTTTCAGAAGCTGTGATTGGTTAATTAAAACAATTGGAGATAAAAAGTCAAACATAGAATCTAGTCAGACATTGTGTAATTATGAACACTTTGAAATAAGCATCTGCATGATAAGCTGTAAAACAAACTTCTATATAGCCTACAAAATGTTTGAAATGCCATGCCCACTTGCGCATTAGCGTTTTCACCTGCTGATCATTACATCATCAGGTGAAGAGCCTTAATTAGTGATTGGATGCACCTGTGGAGGTGAGCTCATCTCACTTTGTACTGAAAAAAGTCAGGATTGAAATGTCTGCACAAATATTTTTTGTTTGTTCTGCCCAACTATGAGTCAAAAATATTCTTCATGTAGTGTTTGAAGAACATTTCTCCATTTTCTCCTCAGCTTGAGAAACTCTTAAGCCTGTTAAAAGTCCTCCTCACTACTCCTAACAGTTTTACATCTTCGGAGCTCTTTTAAGGACTATGACACTTTGTGAATAACTTTAATCTGTATAAGGATCTAGTCCTAACTTTGAGGGGAAATTCTTAGAAAATGTCCTGATTCTAATTAGAAAATAGAAAATGTCCTGATTCTTGGATCAACTCTTAGTACTTAGGAGGCTTTGTGAATACGGCCCCTGATTGACAGAGTCATACTTCAAAGTGTCTTCTTTTGAATCACTTTTGAACCTGTGTATTCAAGTTATTTGAATAAGAAATCTTTCCCCTATACAAGAAGCAAGATGACTTCAGCACAACGCAGGGGGAGCCCCAACTTTCTTCCCTCCAAACCAGCCACACCACGCTTCTTTGTTTCAGAGCTTGCGTTAAGTCTTCTGTAATGAGATGTAGGAATGAATCGACACTTTATTTCACATTGATTTCTCCTCTTTTTTTTAGTTAGGGAGGTCACTTTGGTTTCTCTTTTTCTTAGTTAAGGAGGTCACTTTGGTTTCAGTGATTTCTCAGGTTAGTTATTACCTCTAGCAGGAACAAGGACCTCTAAACAGAAATGCAATACATGTTTATTTAAAGAGCAACATTCATACATAGATAATTCCAAGTGCTTTACACTTGGAATGCTTTGGATTTGGTAAAAACAGAGCATCTGGTACAACATTCAGAAAAAAATAAGACTTTTTTTATTTTCAAAATATATGGAAATATAAGCACAGTCAACTTTATTTGACATTTGTACAAACTGTTAAATGCAAACAACATCTTTTCTCCTACAGTGGATTTCTAACACAAAATGTTAGAAACACTTTTGAAAGTTAACTCGTCAGTTGAGGAAATACCCACTGTTGAATTTGGATTACTGAGGAATGAGAATCTGGAGCTGTCGTATTTTTTAAAGCTCTGTTTGCCTTGCGGGGACACACTGAAGACTTTGAAAAAAGGTTTGCTACCTCCACATTCCCCTCGTGGTGTCAGTGTGTGTTTGCTCATGTGTGAACACCGTATTGTGTGATGTATTGTTTGTTTGTTTTTTTGATGGATAAGTGTGTGGGGTTGGAGTGCGCTGACAACTTTATCATGTATGAATTATGTATTCAGACCAACCTGACTAATTAATGTTCTGCTACATGCTCTTCTTGCTCCTTCAGAGCTGCCGCATGTTAACACGACACATATTCTGCCTAAGGATTAAAGGTTTCATCTCTAAAAGCCGTTTTGACAAAAACCCAAGGTAAATAAGCAGTCAACATGTCACGGGGATAGCTGCTGGCGGCTCAGCAGGCAGATGGAAATGGGAGAAAATAAGAATGATTATCTGTAGACGGGTACACAGAGCACATCATTGGCCCTGTTAGATTCAGGCAAGAAGAGAGTTTGTCTTGTGACTTCTACGACCTGCAATTGGTGTCCTGAACTAGTTAGATATATTTATTTATATATTGACTCTTTATTTATTTATTTAGTTATTTTTACCAAACACTTCATCCTTCTCACTCAGTCAAGGGATGAGAGTTGGGTTTACCATTTCAAAAGAAGAGCCTTATTCATCACTGGGAATTTAGTCTCCAACAGACTACTCGAGTGTGTTCAATTTAATATTTCTCAGATTTTTTTTTTTGTCACAAAACTGCTGACAAGTTCACATGCAAGCCTGTGTCCTAGATTTTTCCTTTTGTAGGCCAGTGAAATAATGTTTCCAAATTATGAAAATAATGGGTGGATGGATTTAGCTGACATGTGGGCTGTGGTAGTGAAGACATTTATTCAGCTCAGCTCGTTGCTTTAGTTTGGCAACGGTTTGAAATATAATAAGTGTTTGTTTGTGTTTAAAAAAAAAAAAAACAGCTTATTATTCTTGTTTTTATTCATTTAAGTCAGCAATAATGTAAGAAACCACATAGTTGGGCAGGACACTGAACTGCTTTGGTTGCATACAGATAAATTGCATATAAAAAAAACTCAGGACAACAATTACCCCCCATATTCATTTTATTCAAAATTCATTTATTGCAAGAGGAACAAGGTTGAAATAAGGTGGGGAATGTCAATCTTTAAACAAAAAGCATAATTGAAAACAAAAACAAAAAAGTTTTCTCAGGTAGTTCATGTGGAATTTAAGTTTCTGTTTATGTGGATTTTGTTCAGAGTTAATGTGAGGCGTCCAGGCTTTGGTCTTGTCACTCCACACTTTGAAATGCAGAGCTCAGCACAGCAGGGAGTTGGGTGTGATGATGGGCTGAGTCCTGACCTCAACCCTGTCTAGTGTCTTCCTATTGAAACGTTGATTGTGAGTCTGGGCCAGCATCAGTGTCAAGCGTCACTTGGGATCATTTGGATGAATGAGAGCAAATCACAGTATGAAACCCATGGGAATTATGTGGTCAGTATAGGTGAAGCTTTTACATGATGGTCTGTTTCTTGAAAATAGGCTGCTCCTGAACAGGTAAGGTGTGAAAGGTGTGAAGCATAAGTCATGTCAGAAACTGACTTGTAAAACCAGTGATGGGCATTTACTTTTACAACCTGAACCTTTGAACCTGTCAAGTGATCTTTTTTTTTTTTCTCTTTTCCCGAGGGCATCACTGGCAGAACATCTACATTTTCTGTCTGTCATCACCACCATGTCTTTTCTGACACGTCTCTTTTCAGTGTGAGGGGATATGTTCAAACTTGACATTTCTCATTTTGTTTATATGAGATGTAAGTAAAGTCAATTCACTAAACAAGCTGACATGTATGAAGAAAAAGAATCAGGGGCAAGACAGCAACGTCCTGAAATGACTAATAAGAGACTCACAGTGCCGAGAGCGCTTGGACCAGTTTATAACGGCCAAACAGATCGTTAGTCCACCCAAGAGGGTGCCAAAAACTCAAAGCGAGGATGGACCATATATATTGATGCCAATTGGAGCATCTTATTACGATGTGTAGCCAGAGGACTTGGAACGCTCTTCTGTTGTCCTCGATAAAAAAAGTTAAAAATATTAATGTGTTCCAGTTCAAAATATTGTTTTCTATCCGTTAGTGTTTTTTTTTAAATATAAAAACATTTCTTTGGGTTCTTATTCTTCATTTCAGTATCTGGCTCTGATAACAACATCTGAATACTCCTGTGTTATGCTCACAGTTTACCATCCTCCAGGGCTGAAAAAAAATGTTTACATCTGAATTTGGTGAACCTTTATCTAAGATATCTGTGGATTTTGACTGTAACCTTATTTCTGGCCAGTTTAACATTCATGTTGATAGCACCACAGATCGTCTATCAAATCAGTTTACTGATTTGTTATCATCCTTTGAGTTCTCACAAATTCTCACAAATGGGCCAAATCATCACCAGGGTCACACTCTTGACCTGGTTATCTCTAAGGGCCTTGATTTAACTCCTGAATGCATCCTTGATGTTGGGATTATTGATCATATTTGTATTTTTTTCAATGTTGCCTGGATGAAGACTCTTGTACATGGTCTGCAATTAGTCAAAAGACGCTCAATTGATGAACACACGTGTAATAGGTTTATTACTAGATATACTTACTCTGTCAAGCTTGCCGGGTCAAATTCCAGTTTTAACTTGTCTTCCTTGTCTTTGTGTGACACTCTGATCAATAATTTTAGCCAATTGGTAACAGGAATTATGGATGGCATTGCACCTATAAAACATAAATCAATTTCTGGTATTAAAAAAAAAAAGCTCCATGGATGAATTTGGAAAGAGTTAGATCACTAAAGAGAATCAGTCACAAATCTGGGCGCAAGTGGCGTAAAACCAAATTGAAGGCTGACTAAATTTTATATAGGGACCTGCTCAGTAATTATAACAAGGAAATACAACAATCTAGACAGCATTCTTTTTCTCAAATTAGTACAGAAAATTCAAAAACTCTAAGCTTCTCTTTAGCACTATTGACAAACTAATTAATCCGCTTAGACCAAAACCACCTGAGCTCCAGTCCTTAGATAAGTGTAATGAATTTGCCTCTTACTTCAAATACAAAATCTTGAATATCAGATATTATATTGTGGCTCTCTCTGATGGTGAGAGCAAACATGCTTCCTTCCCTCAGTATAATAGTGCCAGCACTCTCTCCCGTTTTGCCATTGTTCAGTGTGGTGAAATACAGGACGTGGTTGAATTCTGCTACATGCTCTCCTGACCTAATGCCCACTAGGCTGTTCAAAAATGTTTTAGCTGTCTGCTTGATGATGTACTACAGTTTATAAATACCTCCCTATGCTCTTGAATCTTTCCGGCATGTCTCAAACATGCAGTTGTAACACTACTATTGAAAAAGAGTAATCTTGATCCTTTTATGCTGGAGAATTATAGGCCAATCTCAAACCTCCCTTTTCTGGGCAAAATTCTGGAAAAGCTTGTTCACAAACAATTGAATATGTGTTGTTCATCTAATAATCTGTTAGATGTCTATCAGTCTGGTTTTAGAGTTAATCATAGTACAGAAACTGCCCTGGTCAGAGTGGTAAATGATCCTTAAATTAACTCAGATAACCATGAAGTAACTATCCTGGTACTTCTCGACCTCAGTGCGGCATTTGATACTGTTGACTTCTTCATTCTCCTTCAATGCCTTAAAGAATGTTTAAGCCTAAGGGATGAGGTTTTCCTCATATCTGACTGAAAGGTCTTTCTCTGTGTCCATAGGCAGCTATGAATCTGATAATGTTGATATTCGATATGGAGTTCCACAAGGGTCAATTCTTGTCCCTTTGGTTTTCAATTTGTATGCTTCCACTTGGGTCTATCATTAAGCAATACAACATTTCATATCATTCATATGCTGATGACACTCAGTTGTCTGTCACTGCCAATAAACTTAGCCCAATCAGTGATCTTATTCAGTGTATTGCAGATATCAGTCATTGGGTGGCAACAAACTTTTTACAACTAAATCAGGACAAAAGAGAGATTCTGTTAGTAGGCCACAAGACTCTGAGGGACCAGATTATGTCTTTGCTAACTGTTAAGTGTTATGTCCTATACTGTTGATGGGGGACAGGGGGCGCAAGAGGGTGCTGTAAGTTGTGGTTATCACTGTACTAAGTGTCAAACAAGAGTTCCAGTAAAGTATGTGATCATGAACAGTCTTCATGGTAGTTATTGAACTAACATTGGTAGCAGAGGATGGCCGCTGGCAATTATAAAGTTCCGCCGCCGTTTGACGAGAAGAAGTCATACGAAAGTTGGAAAAATGAGGTCGAAATTTGGTGGTTAGTTACCGATTTGGAGAAGAAGAAGCAGGCATTGGCAGTTGCCTTGTCGCTAACCGGAAGAGCGAGGGATAGCGTGCTGGATATCGCCGCGGAGGACTTCAATAAGGATGATGGAATGACTAAACTTCTGGCAAAAAACTCTATGCATAATGTACATGGCTACAGTCCTTATTACCGTATTTTCCGCACTATAAGGCGCACTTAAAAGCCTTTAATTTTCTCAAAAAACAACAGTGCGCCTTATAATCCAGAGCGCCTTATATATGGATCAATTGGTTAATTGGTTGATCCATACTGGTTGTACACGGCGCTCCGCGACACTGACTCGGATATTGACGAGAGGGAGCCGGGCATGTTGGATGCCGTACTCGCCCAACTGTTCAATTCGGACACTGAAGAAGAAGAATTCGAGGGATTCGTGGACGGGGAATGAACTGAAAAAGTGAGCTTTACGTGTTATACGTAACTGAACAATGTTGAGTTATGCACTAACGTTTGAATTAGCGGTATCAGACTGTGTTTCTTTTACGTGTTTACAACTGAAAAAGGCTGGGAGATATTGTGAATATGCACATTAACGTTTGAACAACGTTGAGTTATTGTGAATGCACTACGTTTTATACGTAAGTTGCACAGCTCCATCTAGTGGATGCATAACGCAACCCCAGTCAAACGTTTGACTGCAGTATCTTCTATTCTATGCGCCTTATAATCCGGTGCGCCCTATATATGAAAACACTTCTAAAATAGGCCATTCATTGAAGGTGCGCCTTATAATCCGGTGGGCCTTATAGTGCGGAAAATACGGTAATTGGTGTTTGGGCAGAACCCAAATCTGCCTTCAGTGCTCACTGATACGCCCCCAGCTCTACAGGGCACCAGCATGAGCTCTTGGATATCCCAGAACATCACAGTGTTAGATGCTGCAAGGAAAGCATTTGCAGAGGCTGAATGCTCTGAGAGGATTAGAAGAGCACTTCGAAAACAACTGCGGCCCATTGATGACCGATACGAAACAGGGGAAAAAGTCTACTACAAGCGGGTGGATTGTACTGAATGCAAGGGTCCTGGTGTAGTCATAGGCCAAGACGGAGCAGTAATATTTGTCAGACACGGGGGCGCCTATGTTCGTGTACATCACTCCAGGCTTCAAAAGGTAGATCATCCCCAAGCAATGCTGGGAGAAGTGGATAATCAGATGGAGGTAACTGAAACTCAAAACACATTACCTGAAACTGAGCTAAGGGATAACTTTGACACTGAAAATGAAAGTCGAGAAGACCACATACACATACAAAATAGTGTTACTAAAGTTGCAACTATTTTCATCTGTTAAAAGGAACTAAGCATTTGTGTTTCCTAAACTGTTAAATGTTTTGGACTTTTTCTTTAAAGAGAAAGGGGAGTTTGTTAAGTGTTATGTCCTATACTGTTGATGGGGGACATGGGGCGCAAGAGGGTGCTGTCAGTTGTGGTTATCGCTGTACTAAGTGTCGAACAAGAGTTCCAGTAAAGTACGTGATCATGAACAGTCTTTGTGGTAATTATTGAACTAACACTAACCCCTTTGATAGAGACACTGTGCGGGCATGCCAAAAACCATCGTGTTATTTTATATGCAGATCTCAATTTTCAAAAGCATGTAGCAAATATCTCCGAGACAGCATTCTACCATCTTAGAAACCCATTCAAAGTTAGACGTTTCTTGTCACAGTCGGACTCTGAAAAACTGGTTCACGCCTTCATCTCCAGTAGACTTGACTACTGCAATGCACTTTTTGCTGGAGTTACAAAACAGGTGCTACATAATCTCCAGCTTATTCAGAATGCTTCTGTCAGGGTTTTAACTAAAACTAAAAAGGCTGAACACATCACTCCCATTTAAACCACTCTGCACTGACTGCCAGTAAAACACATAATTGATTTTAAAATACTTCTTTTAAATCTATGAATGGCTTAGCTCCCTCCTACATTGTTGACATGCTGACTGAGTACACACCAGACCGGTCCCTCAGATCTTAAAATTAAGGACTCCTTTTTCCTTACCCAAAGTTAATTCAAGATCAGCTCATGGTGCGTTAAGCCATTATGATGGCTGAGAGCCGGAGCTGAGGCCAGTTTTAAGCCTCTTGACAAACTGTAGCACCACACCCGCCTGTCAATCAGGTCAGCTAAGCACCTTATTGTGAAAACGCCCTTCAGAAAATCAAAACGGATGTTTTATGAACCCCCCACACAGTGTGCCAATCAAGACATGAGCTAATTAGACCTATTTTATTTTTTGAACCAAGCTGTAAAAAAGTTGCTTTTTTTGAATGGGTGTGTAGGGACTTCTGGTGCTTCTGCAGGCAGCCGAGAGTGGACACTTGACAAACTACAGGATTTTGCACTTCCCCTTTATTTCATTTTTCAACACCGGAGGTTGGCGCTTGGTACTAACTGAATGAATAATACAGCTTATATGTTTTATTGGATCTAGCCGGAATTTCTTCCCCTGGAAAAACAGGACAATTGGAGATTGAAATTACTTTTTTACCTTAACAATATTTCAAAAGTCAGTATTTACTGGAATGTGAGTACGAACACATCCTTTTGTGATTTTACAGACTGGAGCCAGAGCACATCAGTCTTCCCTTCCACTAGTTTTTGCAGTAGAACTAATGAAATTATTTCCCTTTGTCAATGTAGCGATACGATTTGTATCGATAGGACCTCTCAGTCCAGAGTAGCAGTTCTTGGCCGACTTTAGAAAAATCAATACCTGGCAGCAGGACAATCACCAAGCTGCAGATGGCTGTCAAAACACTAAAAGCTGGTGGCTTGAAACGTACTGTCTGTGGAAAGGAATGCATCCAATGCATATCTACAGCAATGCAAAATATATCCTTGATAAAAACCTTGATACAGAAGAGAGTTACTGCAGCTAAAACAATGATGAGTCAACATAGAATAGAGATAATTCTATAAAACATATGAAACATTGCAATTTGACAGCATTTAGTGTTTATCACTTCTCAGTCCAACAACATCATTGTTAGATTGAATTATGTGAGAAACTGTAAGTGAAACATGTCAACCTTAAAATGACTGTGCACTTTGGATGATGCTAAACAATAAGCATGCAAGGCAGGTCTGACCAGGAGAACAGGAACAGGACCCCGGAGCTGCAAAAGGGAACAGAACTGCTGCAGATTCACAATTTCTTCACAGGATAAGGTTTTCAGAGCTTTTGCAAGATAACAAGGCAATGCAGAGATGACAGAGATCCAGGCAACAGGTATCAGGGTACAAAGAAACATTGTAAATTTGACAAACTGGTAGATGAACAAAGGATCTGAGCAGATATCCGAGGGTTGGGGTTGACAAGGGAGTGAGCTGCAGGAAGGGGAGATTGTAGGAAAAGTCGAGAGACGACTCAAGATACTCTGAGTGGAGAGGAGGAACAAGGAGACTCAGCCTAAATTTGATATTTAGTAACATCCTCTATAGCAAGCAGTTACAAGACAGGTTTGAAATTAAAACTATTTAATTGTGACATGATTTTCCACAGTTTAGTTGGGCGGCAGTAGCTCAGTCTGTAGGAACTTGGGTTGGAAATCGGAGGGTCGCCGGTTCAAGTCTCGGCACAGACCATATCCGGAAATTGGTCTGGTAGCTGGAGAGGTGCCAGTCCACTTCCTGAGCACTGCCGAGGTGCCCTTGAGCAAGGCACCGAACCCCAAAACTTCTTTAGAGCACTCGCTGTGGGCAGCCCCCTCACTCTGAGACCTCTCCATTAATGCATGTCCACAGGATCCTGTTTGTGCATCTGTGTGTATTTCGGCTTATGTTTGTGTAACATGTTCATTAAACAGAGTGTAAAACTGAATTTCCCCTCGCAGGATTAATAAAGTATAAATTATTATTATATTATTATTAGTAGTGGTAGTTGTTTTGTTGATTTGTTGCGTCTTTGTGTTTACTTTTTAATTTTGTCTTGTCTTTCCCTTGTGTTTCTCCTTCTTTTGTGTGTTGTTCCTCTTATGTCCTTGAGTTCTGTGTGTGTCTTTAGTGTTGGCTGTTTTATTTTGTATTTCTTGTCCCCGGTGTTTCATGTCTTGTTATACTTCCTCTCTTTGTCCGCCTTTGATTGCCCCAATTAGTTTCATTATTATCTTTGTCGTGGACCAAGCAGTCAAGGTCAGAGAAACACCGGTTCAAAGTTAAAAAATCAGGCTTCTTCAAAAATAGTGTTTAACAAAAGCAAAAACCCAGTCAAAATATATAAGTAGAGGACTTGTTACAATAGGTCGAAATAACACAACTCTGAGAAATAGTGATAACTGAACAGGCTATGAACTCAACTAACAGACCTAACGAGATGAGAACTGAGGGAGATATTTAAACCAGCTGACCAAACCAAAAAACAACACACAGGGCAGGACTACACACAAAATAACTAAAAGTTAACACCAAGGAACACGATCCCCCCCGTGCTGTCTGAGCATTTAGTATGGTCCTCTTCCAGAAAGCCAAGCTCCACCCTCAGCCTCATCCGTTGTCCAAACCAGGAAGGAGAGCACATCAGCCAGGTAACTCAACAGAAAAGAGAAATTAATTCATTTAACTTCACTTAATGACCAAATGTCTACCTAAGTCAAAAGTTCTAATAAACAAATGCTAAACCAAACAAATAGCCTGTGTTGTTGTGAAATGGCTGGTTTTGATTAGCTCCTGTGTATTTAGTTATTGTGTACCTTCCCTCTTGTTGTCAGTTCATACATATACCTGCCCTGTGTTTCATTGTGGACTCTCGTGGCTCTTTTTGTTTCACCATTTTGATTTTAAGTTGTACTTTGTACTTCTGAAAAAGTATGCCCTGGTTTCTGCCTTTTGGTTGAATTAAATCATCTTTCTTTGCTGCACTCGGGTCCTCCTCTTCAATTAAGCTACTATCCCTGACATCATTGAGTAGAAATGTTGCCCCTCTAAGTTTAAATGATTCAAGTTTATCTTTGAGTCTCTGGTCTGCTACTTTCCCTGTCTTTTAAAATATTCAAACTGCATATGATTCAAATATTTAAAATCCTGCATAGTTTAAATCCTTCTTTTGTTTTAGCTGCTTCTTTTTTTGCCAATGAGTTGTTTTGTCTCCTGGTTCTTTAATGCAGGCTGTTAAGTATGAAACCTACAGCAGTAATGTAAAAGCTTGAGCATGTAAAACTTTTAATAGTATATTTGAGATGGAGCACTGAAGGGGAATGCTACTATCAAAATCATGCTAGTTTTCAAAAATTACCAACCCTGCCTTTAATTTTCCCCCTTGGGGAAATTTGCCTTGAACAGTATACTACAAATGGCTTTCATTTATGAGACGCAAAACAGGGCAATAGCACACCAAGACAATGGGGCAAATGACACAACATATTTATTGTAAAAGTAGTTGATGGTTAGGGCCGAGTGCAACAGATGTGTCTTGGTGTCCATATAGGTATTCTCTCTATAGGCCTATGTCTCTCAATGAGAAGATTGTAAAAAAAAAAAAAAATCCACTTAAGACCAAAAACACATCACCTTTGCATCGTCTGTGAATTCCTCTTTGATTTGAAAACTGGCAGTATTTAAGACTGCTTGACTTGCACAGAATTTCCTATTTTTTTGGTTTATCTCCGTTCATTCCTGTTTGTAGAAGTGTTAGTTACTGGTGCCTCAGTTGTTGTTTCGAAAAGACTTAACACAGCTGTTGCATTTGTAGAATAACTCCAGGCGAGACACCGACAGGTCTGTCCAGTGTTTTGAACTTGGCTCCCCCAAACATTTCATTAGACAAATGATTCCCCCGCACTGCTGGAAAAGGAGCACCTAGCCAAGGTGAGAGCAGGCTCCGGATTTATAGAGGAATGCGCATAACCTCAAGGTGAACTAGCTGGTAATGACACTATCTGTGCTCGGAGTCCCTCTCCCTCATCTTCACACCACCTATAAAAGCTAAAAGTGTCCAGAATCAAGGATCCTACTATTTCCTGGGCGACATTTTCCATCAGAATGAGACATTTTTTTTTGTTCAAAAGAATATCCCCCATTCGCATTGAAGGGGCCTGTGAGGTTGTTGAATCATTCGACGAGTCTTTCAGACGTCTCTCACAGATACCTTTTAAATCTCACAGGGAGGAGAGCCAGCCTAAAGCGTTTGAAACATAATTAGGGTGAGTTATTGATAAGACAGGAAGCCATAAAGTGGACAGATGACTGGTCATCAAAAGAGCGCTGAAAGATAAAGCGGAACATAAAATAGATTTTGTGGATTATAGGACACAAGCTGTAATGTTGTGTGTTTGTGATCGTGCGCCAGCTGCATGTGGACCTGTGCGTTACTATGCATGCAAATTTTGGGAGCTCATATACCTGAGCTGTGATGTAGATTACTGTGGATTTTACACATGCAGATGATACTAAAAGATGTTAATAATTTTGTTCATTCTTACCTTAACTATAAAAATAATTCATGCAGAAGCACCTTCTAATAAACATCCAAATGTAAAATTAACTGTCTGCTAAATATGGTTTTATTCTCTGATGACCGACAGTGTTCTCAGGACAGCATCATAACAATGTCTGCATTCATTGTAGCACACATGCAAACTGGTGTGTTAACACTGTAAAAGCCTTTGTAGGATATGTCCACTCCACTCGACCAGGAGTTATCGCCTCCTTTAGGCTTTCATTTCATACATTTGATGCTTGCTTCTTTGAGGAGAAGACAAAAACACCTCAGCTTGTATTCTCTGCAGTCACAAAGAAATGAGTCACATGAATAAAAGAAGTATCATCCTGTCAGCAAACACTCAGAACACACTCAGCACTGTAGGGCTCAACAGTGACCGCCCACTTTTTTGGTGGATCTGCGTTCCTCAAGTATATTTCCCCATTCAAAACCTCCCTTGATTTTTTAACAAAATCCTTATATTAAGAGATTGGCGCCTGGAACCAAGACAGCCAGCTACCCCAGTACTCGTGACTATATTACATTTAATTCGGGACCAAAACCGCATTAATAAACAGAAGAAAAGGCAAAGGTACAAGACTGTGTACAGAATCTTCGTCCATAGTCAAGGAACTACCCATCCCACAATTCATTGCGAATGAGATCGTTTCTTCTTTCTTATTTTGTTTATACTGTTATTAGAAGTGTTGTTATACTTGTAGTTTGTGTTGTGGAAAATATAAACTACATTCACATTCACTTGTGGCATGACAAGTTTATTAATACATTTTGTGTTAGTGAAACTTATCTGTTCGCATACGGCGCCGAGGGGCGGGAAACATTGCCATGGTAAAAGCAAACTCAACAAATCAGAGACGTCTCTGTGACACTCTATGATCGTGGGTAGTGTAGTTTTTTGCCCCGATATCATGAATAAATCTTGTTTTTCTTAAACCAGGTTGATATCAGACAAACTTCTATCTCCTACAGGAACATATATCATCATTCTACACTCGGGTAGCTCATGGTAAGTCTTAGATAATTATGACATTATGGATTATAATCAAATCCGCTATGGAGAAAATGAATGGGATTTTTACTTCCGGCACCACACTGTTGAGCCCTATTAAAATGTTGCTGTACACAAATATACTCTCCAAGACACGTGACAAGAGCCTGTTGAAAGCCCTTCCTATCCTTAACCAAGTGACATTTGCTCCCAATTGAGTTGCAAAACTTTTTTAACATACTCCTCACTTCTCTGTTATTCACAGCTGAGCCTGAAAATATGTTTTCACTGTATGCAATTTTCACAAGGAAACTTCTAATCAAAAGACATGTCATTGAAATTGAATAAATCACAGTGCTGATGACTCTGAAAACCCTGAAACAATAGCAAACATTGTATTGCAAACCGGGTATTAAGACTGTACAACAAACCTGAAGAGAAGACTCTACAACGTTCTCTCAGGATTAATGAAACCTGCTTGTAGAGGGGTATGAAGTTAGTAAGAAGTTTTTTTGTTTGTTTTGTTTTTAACATTGGGAAGGTTAAGAAATGTTCGAACAATTCAAACTGTTAGTGACAGGTCTGTTGCACGGGTCCTGTGCACAGGCTGGGCACAAGCACCTGAGCTGCTTCAAGCAATTTTGCTGCCAGAAAAAAATGGGGCTGTCAGCATTAATGCATTAATGTGACCTTAATGTGATTAAGGTCTGAAATAAATGCATTTAGTATTTTTAATCTCATTGATCGTTTTCGGTTTTTTAATCTCATTGATCGTTTTCTATTTGGGTGCCTTAAGGTGCACCACAGCTAAGCCCCCCGACAGCCAGCATCATTTTGGCACAGTAATGGAAAGGAACAACACTTCTGCTGCTTTCAATGGCTCCATTTCACTAACAGAAAAACCCCCAGACAGCTCAGTTGACAAGTCGAAAGTAATATCCATCTCGGGACATCACTTTTTTTACCGTCCTCTTGAGCTGTTTTCTTTTACTTTTCAATCTGTAACAGGTTACTGTGGTAAACTTCGACCTTATTTTCTTTCAAAATAAAAGCAGCATTGTACCCAAACAGGAAGTAAAGAACCCTTAGTGTGACAGAGTCCTCTTTCAAACCACCCAAAAAAATCTTAAAAACACAGGCGTAGTCGAAGACTGCAATTGATGTGTTTTATTTTTGCCAGCCTCCCAAGTTGCAGTGACAGATATTTACAAAAAATGCAAAAACAGGAAAAAAATTATTTAAACTATTTACAAAACAAAAGTCTTCCAAAAACAAAATTCCACATGACTGAGCAAACAAACTGCACTTCAAAAAAAAAAGAAAGTCTCTGCAGTAACACGTTACCTTCTCTATAACCATGCCTAGGCCATATCCGAATTGTCAAGTACATACTCAATCTTTCAGGAGGCAGTATGCAGTATGCAGTACGTACTATCCGTGCTGCATAATGTTAGTACCTACTGTTTAGTATGCACACACAGTAGGCAGATATTTGTGCTTACTTCGTCTGATTCATTCAGTATGGAAGTGACGTCATTTACGTTTCCCGAACCGGCCGCATTCACCCGTTTCTTTTTTTGTTTAGCTTTATTCAAGAAGAGTAATGCGCATATACAGTCTGGTAAACAAAAAACAATATTACAATGTAAATCAAGTAAAAGGCAGATTGAATAACTAAATAACATACAGTACATAAAGAAAAGTACAAATGAAAGACAGTAATATACAGAATATAAAATAAACCAATAAAGACGCATTTAAATAGTTAAATCATTATTTAAATAGAGGGGGAAAGCTTTTATAATAATGCAGATATTTGTTATATTTTCTGTTGTTAATTAAAAGGAAGATTTCAGTCGGGACTTTAACTCTAGATTAAAAATTGATTAAAGTAATCCACGCTCGTTTGTTTTGATTTGGAGGCGGATGTGAAGTGACGATTTACGTTTAATTTCGCACAGCATTGTGGGTGGTAAAATACAATTCATTTCCTGAAAGGATGCATCCGATCCATACTGCATGAAACCCGGAGGTTAGTATCCATACTGAAATGTTCAGTATACTGCGCGGACCCAAAAAATGCCTACTGAATGACCACGAGAGTTCAGTATACTGAAACTCCATACTGAATAGTACGTACTGCCTACTGAACTGTGGCTATTCGGAAAGGACCCTACACTGCCTGAAAGCAGCAAGCAGCCATCTTTTAAAAGCAAGAAGCCCCTCCCACTGGGCGTTATGAATTGCATAACATTTTAAACAAAACACACTTTCTCATAAATGAGCAATTTATAACCTGTTAAATTCATATGGTCTAGTCATCACTAAATTACACATTTTCATCCATATTTTATTAACACCTCTGTAGTGTATCTGTGGCGATACATTGAAAACAAACATTTAATTAACCAATCAATCACGTGATTGCCAATGTGTGCCCCATCCGCCTATTTAGAATGCGGAAATGGGTCGACTCTGTTTGGCACCCAAACGGGACACAGCGGCGCGCATTTGAAACGCACCAACCGTAATACTGCTATGACTCTATATATTTATGAAAAACAAAAATAGAGCTCTCAAGTGTGCACCCTTGATCGCGCTATGAAACGGAAAGGGAAAGGAAGATGATGGTGTGATTTACTGAGTGATTGTAGGCACACTGGCAGAGGGAAAAGTTTGGCATGTGTGTGTGTGTCGGTGTGTGTCAGCGTGTGTGTTGGTGTGTGTGCTGACTGCAGTCAGTGACTGAGCCGCTCAGATAGTACAAAAAAAGAAGCATAACATTGCAATGGAAAACATGTCTTTGTTTGAAAGCCCTAAAAAAATTGTATTAGCAACAATATGTTAAACAAGAAGTGTAAACTTTAATGCAGTGTGCTTAAATTGTCTGCATTATTATACATTAGTCAACATGCATGGATTTACAAATGATGGACTATAAAAAAGAAAAGGGCCTTTGCACAATACTTTTATTAACCTGACATGCTGTACCAACTTATGTAGTCTACAGCAGGATCAGGGCAACACATACAGCTTCTTTTCAAACAACCACATTTCAAATTCTCAAAATAAACCATTCAAAAGCAACAATCTAACATACAACACTTTCTTGTTTGGGTCACACAACCACTCATGAAATGTATGCGCACCGGTTAATTGAACAACTATAGAGAAAAGTAGAGTTCCATAGCCTACTTTTTAGGGTAGAATATGGTGAGCTTTCATTGTAGCTAAGGCCTAGATTGAATCTTATATTTTCATTTCCTGTGCTAGTTCATGTTCTATGGAGATAATTAACAGTCCATGTAGTCTCTCTTATTTTATCAACACTGCATTCTTGGGAGGCAGCTGAACTGGTTTTACTGTTTAAAGAGTGACAATATAACTGGTACTCATCAGATATGTTTTTATTGAAAACAAAACCAAAAGGCATTCAGGAGGACCATTTTCGTCATCAACATCTGTCATATCTATGACAACCATAGACACATTAGGCTGAAAGTTGCCATTAAACATGGTTGCTCTTTAAATCGTTACTGGGGACAGTAAGAAGCACTTGTAGTACTGTAAAAACATTGAGGAAACAGAGTGCATCACGTTTTCATAGGTGGACATTAGTGCATCCAGTGGTCCAGTTGCTTCATGTTTTCTGAAAGCAGTCAGCTCTGTAAAATGTTCTTGCCATTCAACATCCATAGTTATTGTGAGCAAGTGGACATCTTGGTTGGCTGTGTTACGTTTGCCCACACTCTCGTGATCAATGTAGGCCTATCTTAAAAATGCATCTCTCTGTTTTCCGATTCCTTTCTCTTTCAATAATCTTCTTTATACTCACATCCAGATCATATTTATTGTTTAAACATGCAGCATTATCAATGTTTCCTCACATGGCAACCTGAGAATCATGATGTTTGTGTCCGTGGACTGGGCTGCCATTGGCTCATAATAGCTGGACGAGAAGCAAGGGTAGGAAGTGGCTGATAGACATATTTCACAGCAATTTACTTAGCGTACTGTACAGAATCAGAATCAAAAATACTTTATTACTCCCCAGGGGGAATATTCAGTAGTGTACCATACTACGATTACTGCAATTGGTTGCAATTTTCCTCATGCAGAGCTGGTCTGCTTTTCAACGCCCTTAACCCGGTGTTGCTCTGGGCAATCACCTATAGTTCACCTTTATGTACACGTTTGCCTTTCCTGTACAACAAGTACAGGTTGTACTGAGCCTCTCAGTACCACTGACTGTGAGATGAGTCAGCAAAGAGTGCTGGAACCCAAGGGTATATCTTAGCTTTGTATCATTTCCAAGGTAGCATCCTTCAAAGAACCCTGCATTCATAGGCTACATCTTACAGTCTGGTCTGGGCTACAGACGTCCAACGTCACTTACTTGACCTATTGTTTTTAAGATAATGTGTTTTCAATAGTATAAATAGCTATTTGTTTGAGCTGAAACCAATTACGTATATTAAAAAATAAGTTATTTCCCAGCTGCTTCAGAGTTTACCAGGGCCACAAAGGATGCACTAGGTGGATCCTTCATTGGCTGGGTATATTAGGAGTTATTTGTGGGCCGCATTTGAATGAGCCATCACAATGGGACAGCCTTTGACGCGCCGCTGTGACAAAATCGGTCTGTTAAAATGCCCTCCAGGATCCAGCCCCTAAATTGGGACAAAGCCATAGTCTTTCCAGACCTGGTCTTAATCAGGGACAATCACACACACACACACACACACACACACACACACACACACACACACACACACACACACACACACACACACACACACACACACACACCAGACAGTTCACTGACATGATAACCTGACCAAACACAATGTGTGGCCAGCTTGATTGTCCGATAAATGCCTTGAACAAATAACACTACATTTTAGTAGCAGCAGGGATCTGGCGCAACTACAGTCTGTATAACCCTTTTCACACATACGGAAATCTCCTGCAAAACTCTGGAGATTTGGCTACCCGGAGGTTCTTTCCGCAGAATATCCAAGTGAGCTGATGTCTGAACGCGGCCGAATATACTCTGGATATTTTCAATTCGAGCCAATGGGACCCGAGTGACGTTTATATAGTGACCGGCTAAAGTGTTTGCCCGTGACCTCTACGATCTCCGTGCACGTAATTAAATGGCTGCATTAGGTTTTCTGTTCCTCAGTATGTTGTTCTCCACTCTTTTGTGGATGTGGTCATTCCATTGGATTACACATAGCATTGATATAAAGGCAAATATTGCCTATAATGTTGCTTCGGCCGCTACTTCAGCGTTGTTTATTTACATCACGTCTTACGTCGGGAAATCCCCCGCGGCCCCTCCCCTCTGACAAGGAAAGTCCCCCGCTGTGAGGGGCATATGTGAACAGCTAGTTCGGGATAATCTCCGGAGAAGTCCTCCTGTAAATATCTAGATATTATCTGGAGTGCATATGTGAAAACGGCTTATTTCTTTTTGGGGGGTCTTGCCCCCAAGGAATGGCACCAAAATCTCTGAAATCTGACCAGTAAGAAATCACATCTTTGTGGCCCTTCAGTAGTTTGTAGGAAGAAACAGTAAAACCCTCTGGATTTTACTTTTCAGTTTGAGAAGTGTTGATCCTTGACCTCAAGCATTTCTAGTAAAATCAGTTTTAAAGCTTAATGTCACATCCAATGTCTCATCGGCCCAGAGCAGCAGTGGTTTCAAACACAGGCCAATCTCTGAGAAAACAAGGTAAAGTCCCCTTAAAAAAACCTCAGGATAAAATGATAGAAACCTTTGGAGAGAGTATTACAAGACCCTTTTCTCTCTGTGTGTTCGCAAAGCTGGGGTTTCAAAGTTGTAAAAGTAAAAGATAAAACAGTTGCCATTGTTTTGTAGAAGTAGCAAATATGAGGTTATTATCCATGATAGGTCCAAAATAATAAAGGTAATTAAATGTCTTAGCCTAGTTTCGAATAAATGGATTCAGCAAAGTTTGTTCAGTGAAAAAGTAAATTCAATACAACATTAATCCACAAATAAAATCTGGATGAAGTATTTTTCAGCTAATCACAAATGGTCTGATTTTTTTGTATTTACACTATGTGCTCCAGTTATCCTCATTGAGCTCTTAACTCAGTACATCAGAGAAAAACCAGCGATCAGGAATCAGAGCTCAATCATGGTGTCAGTAAGGTGACCATCAGAAGTAACTAATCCCTTGCATACATGCGCCGTCGGGCCAGCGGGAGCCATTTGGGATTGGGTGACACATCGGACATGTTGGAGCTGGGGATCGAGCCCTCGACCATCCGATGGGAGACGACGAGTCTACCGGCCCCTTGGCTGTTCTGCTAAGCTATAGGTTAGCCAGCTTAACTTACTAGTTGCTAATGGTAACTTCACATTCACTATGAACAAGTAAAGGCAGGATCAATTTTGGTTATTGGCTCACACACACGACTTTGACAGGGGCTGTTATATCCATGGATATAAACCCTTTTAAAGTTACCCTGTTATCTTGTTAGCTTTCCATAAACATGAATGGCGGAACCTTACGTGGAACAACTATAAACATACTTATAGCCACTTACCAACTAGGAAAGTGCCTCTCTTTGGAGATGAAAGTATCCATCAAAACAAAGACCTTTCCCTTAATAGCTGTGCTAATTGCTTGGACACTAACACAACAATGCACACTGTCAGAGGACTTTAAATGAGCATATTTATTCCTACATTGCTGCATGCTGTTTTGATGTCTCCTTGTTTGCTCTCTTACATAATGTTATAGCTGCAAGCTCACAAATCAAGTAGCCTTTTAGACCAAAAATGACACATGAGCCTGTGAGTAAATGTTCATTACTTCCAACAGAGGCCCAGCACAGCATGAAGCAGCATGGAGTCATTCTTCCACACAGCAAACAAGCCTAAGAACATATGCATGACATTTTCAAGCTTTTTCCACACACAATAGAAACCCATTTTGAATAAAACCAACTCAGGCGTCTTCCTCAGAATGAAGCAAAAAGATTTAAATTTTTCCTGTCAGCTTCTATAATCTATTTTTTAAACAGTCTGCTGTGGAGGGCTCCTGCCTGCGTTCCCTGAGCAATCCAATGACAGCAGTAATAAATGGCCTTTTTATATGCCGGCTTTTTAATACTCATACAAAGCTCTCCCTCCTCTCCAGATCTGATTCTGTGTTTGAGTGCAAGTATGGGCCACATCTGCCAAAAGAGCAAACATAACAATCTGTGAGTGACTTGATAAAAGCAAGATAGCGAAAAAGGTAATGTGGGGAAATTTCATTAAATTTGAGGCATTTTTCACCTAAATGGAAAAGGAAAACAACAGTCCCACTCTTATCGTCAAATTTCATCAAAAGAAAGCTTTTTGCACTTTAGAGACTGATTTCCTGTTTGCATTTCTCTTCTATTTCTTAACAATGTTGACACTCTACATTACTTCTACAGGGCTGATAAAAGGCAAACAATTACAATATCTGCACTTTCCTTTAAGGCAAAAACACACACACTTGAAAGCCATTTCGGCAGTCACTATACACAAACGTACCGCTCAGTCAAAGATGTGTGAGTTATGAGATGGGCGTATGAAACAAAATGGTCATATTTGGATTTATGGATTGTTTGTGTTTTGATAAGAGGAGAATTAGAAAGGAGGGCGGAGAGAGAGAGAGGGAGAAAAGGTGTGTCTGTGTGTGTGTGTGTGTGTGTTTAGTGTCTGCAGCAATGGTGTAGCAGAGTGGGGTGACAATGAAGGGGAGAAAAAGAGAACATGATTGAGTGGGACATTTTGTGAGCCGCAGACGTGATCTGGAGACTGGATTGGTTGTGTTTGTGTCTGTCTGTGGGGTTATACCGAAGTCTGAGTCACCCTGCACCTATTCCTTACTTCTTTATTGGCATTCTCAACCAGCCACGGCTGCGCTAACCGGAGCAGTGCCACAGTTGTTAATGGGGCTGCCAGTGGCCTTGCCGCTGCTGATGGTGTGTCCGTGTGTGTGGTTATACCTGCATGTTAGAGAGAGTATGTATCTTGACTCTGTCACATGGGGCCATGTTTTGGATGTAAACCAACTGGCCAATGGTGCACAAGATTGATTACTCACGACTGGTTCCATCCCTTTGAGCACAAGCCAAGATATTCTATAATGTTGCATAGATAAGTTCTGGAAATGTGTTTTTGTGACCCCCTTTTTTTGCTTTTACTCTTATTTACATACAATATCTGCACACCTGCACAGACTCTCTGCATCTCAGCAAACACATAGACAAGAAGGAGGAAGAGGAGTCAACTCAAAACTTCACCAAAAAGACGCTACTGGTATGATATAGACTTCATAATTTTGATTCAAGTTTGATGTTTGTGTTTGGAGTGCTGTTTATGTAGTTGTGTTCATGCATACCAGTTTGCCTATATTGTTCAATTTATGAAATGTGTATGAGGCTGACGGTTGGTTTGATTGACCTCATTTAGAATTAATAGGTATGGGGGTGCCGTTGGTGCAGTGGTTTGTGCACGCGACCCATGTACTGAGGCTTCAGTCCTCCAAGCGAGCAGCCTGGGTTTGAATTCCGTCATTTGGCTCCTTTCCCTTATGTCATTCCCCACTCTCTCTCTCTCCCTGATTTCTGACTTCATCAACTGTCCTATCTTGATATGTGAAGTCATCGTCAGTATGAACTAATCCTATTCTTACGCCACGCACGAAGCAGCGGCAGAAACTTGGGGTTAAGTGTCTTCCCCAAGGACACATCAGCTGTAGGAGTGGGGATCGAACCCCCAAAAACCACATCCGAGGATTACGCTAACAACTGTGTATCTTGCGTTTAAAAAAACTTTGCCACGGTTTAGTATTGACATCCAACATTGTAACATTATGTGTGTATTTAAAAATGGATCAGCATCATAGATCTCCTTTAAATACATATTAACATGAGCTAAATAATCAAATTACGAGATACTGACTGAGTACAAAATCATCATTTTATTTTCTAATACTGTCAGATTTACATTTGTAAACCTTTTTTATAAGAACTGAGTATAATGTGCTTTCATGATGGGAGAGGGCTGAATACAACAGAATTCAGGTTAAGATATTCAACTGTCAAATGAATATTACTAAAATGAGACACTTTGAGGTTTTAGAATGGGATATGACATGCATCACACCTACGCAAAATAACAACTTTTGGCTCTCTTTTTTGTAGTCAATTGTAGTTGATGTCTTTATTTACATTTTCAAGTGTTGCACATTGTAATGCAGCAAAAGTTGAGTCAGGATTAGCTTTTTGCTGCACAACACAGTCCATTTTGGCTACTGCGGTCTGCATCAACATCCACATTGTCCTAACAAAGTGATACATGCCAAATTGTGGGAGGATTTATTTTTCATGCACTGCTGAGGCTGGTCTGACATGGTTCTTTGTTATTGCATCGACTTCACTCAAAATGAGAGTCACTAAATTAGAAAAACACATATCCACTGTACATGTGTGTTGGACAGTTAGTTATTGGGCTTTGAAAAGAGAAGTGGCCATGAACCAATGGTTAGTTAATAGTGTTTGTGGGGGACAAAGCCATTTTTTTTCCTAAATGGTGCCACTTAGGCACCAGAATCAAAAGGATTACAGTATGAAAGGGATTAAAGGCCTTTTGTGACAACAAATTAAACATCACGCATGAATGTTGTTACACAACTTTTCATGGTTTTGGAGACACAGACATACACATACACCCACACAGACAGACACATGCAAGGCCTCCGGAGTGAACAGCACAGCTGCAGCACAGAGGCAAAGAAACAGACTGCTTCCCTTTCAGAGAACAGATGGCTGTCAGGAACACACACTCCCCTAAAATCAATTATGGCTTTTCAATTCATCCTCCCTAAAAGGACGAGCGATCTCGCTCCTTATACTGAAGTCATGTATTTTGGTATTTGATTAAATCAGTGGCTGGCACACATGCTTACAACTTGTGGAATTGAATAACATTGGTGTTGATCTCCATGCAAAGAATTGAATTATTCAGCATGAAAGGTGCCCTTAACTTAAACTGCATTTATTTACTATTGGTCTTTTTTTGACGGGAAAAACAACTGAAAGCTTACAGAAGCACACACCTTGTTTGTTGTTGTCCAAAAACAAACACAAGGCCTCATTGCATTGATGTGTTTTTGTCGACCTGTGATGTCTACTCTCCACACTAACTCCTTGTAAAATAAATACCCAGCTTGGTGTTCCACTGATGTATGTGTCTTCCATTAGGCGGAGTGTAAAATGCTTACTAGTCAGAATACAGTCATTTTTAGGTCCAATATCATACTAAGGAAAACAATCCTGCTTTCTAAAGAAAGAAAAATGTGGGTAACCTACATTTCTGTGTATTTACACTGAGACCAGTTTTTTCAATGTCTTGCCAAGAACAAGAAATTAAAGATAAAAAAAAAGAACGTTACTTTTAATGGCCATAGTATTTTTTTAAGAAAAAAAAAACCTTAGCATTATGGCACAAATAGTCCCAGCTTTTAGCTAACTTTTGTTACAAAATATGTAAAAATATGACATCAGTTTGTTCTTGTGTAAACACTATAAAAACTCTACCTCATATATATTAACCATCTGTTACATTACTATATATTTATTATAATGTTCATCTCAGCATTTTTTGCACTACTCACCACTGTCTTATTTAGCCTTGTATGGTTGTTTGCTTATATTATGTTTAATGTTTAACTTTGTACATTGAGAGCACAGTTACTGAAGACACAATCTATGTGTGTGTAAGCATACCTGGCCAATAAAGCTGATTCTATTCTATTCTTTGACTACATGAATGCACCAAGCTGTGCTGTTGGGTGTTTATTTTCTGAGGATCTGTTATTACAAGGCATTATAAGCATATTATTCAGGGAGCTTATGTCCTCATATTAATTATTATACATTTTTTATGTTAAACCCAAAAGAAAGTATTCATTTTTTATTTTGTAAAAAAAATAATAAAGGTATCTGTATACATCAGCAGGGTTTTCCCTGTCATATGTATATATACCGAGTAAAAGCTGAAGCTGAGTCACATGGTTGGACTTTCTGTTGTAAACGTGTGAGAGGATATTATAGGGTTGAACAAGGGAGCTCGGAGCCATTCATTGGATGTGCAGAAATCCATCCTGACAAGCATATGTGGCCTTGTTTCCTATCCTCACCCCCTCTCTCGCTCTTCATCCCCAAGCATCTGTTTGAATCCCTCTCTCCTAAGGCTTCCTGTCTCTCCCTCTATCTCCTTTTTGTTGTGTTCCCTGGTTACCATGTGGGCACAGTGTGAGATGTGTTTGTTTGTCTCCGTCGGCTATATCTTTCCCGGACAGAGGAAGAAACTGGAGACAGGCACTTACTTGCAAAGGAGCTCACACGCACTATATGTATCCATGTGCACCAACACTTGCAAACACACGTTTTGACAAACACACTTCATGACTAAAAGATTTAGGTGCAGTGAGGAAATATGACTGATGTGAAAATCTCGGGTTTGGATCAGAATATAAATAGGGTTGTTCAGGAGAAAATCACTAGCACACAAATGGGTCAGCTGTCTGGTGTACTTTAAGCACGCACTTAACTACTTCTATGTGCAACATTACACATCTGATGTGAGATACTGCAAACATTTTCTTGTCTTTGTATTTGCAACATCTAACAGACACTTCACAACTAAATATGTGTTACATTGAGTAGCTGTGTTTGAGTTGTGCAGCTTATTATTCATATTATTTATACCAAACTCATACCACAAAGTCTGTTCCCGGAACCTGGGTGTCATGATTGATGACCAGCTAACTTTTAAGGTTACACAGCTCCTGGTACAGGCTCTTGTGATATCATGCATTGACTATTGCAACTCTCTACTGGCAGGTCTTCCTACATGCACTATCAAACCCCTACAGAGGATACAAAATGCAGCAGCACGACTGGTCTTCAACCTTCCTAAAAGAGCACATATCACTCCGCTGTTCATCTCCTTACACTGGCTCCCAGTTACTGCTCGCATCAAATTTAAAACTCTGCTGCTCCAAAAAAACGGCGCCTCCTAACTTTAACTCTCTCATCCAGGTCTACACTCCCTCCCGCCCACTACACTCTGCCAACGGCGTCTGATCCAGCCTACACAACAGGGTCCTAAGTCTCTGACTAGACTCTTCTCCTCTGTTGCCCCCCGGTGGTGGAATGAACTTCCAAACTCCAATCGATCTGCAGAGTCCCTTTGCACCTTTAAGAAAAAGCTAAAGACCCAGCTCTTTCATGAATACCTACTAACTTAATGATGATGGTCTCGATATTATTGATGATGATGATGGTAGTGACGATGGTTTTTGTATGATAATGATGACTTATAAGATGGTTTCTATACTGATTAGAGCTCTCAAGAACTGCCGTCAATGTCGTGCTTTGCCTCTGTGCAATGCCTGTCAGCACCTGTGTGTCCAATTCGACTCAAAGCTGATCGTTTCCTCTTACTGACATTGTTCCCTTTTTTTCTAGATCCTTGCTTGTGTTGTACTTACACTCTGATGTATGTCGCTTTGGATAAAAGCGTCTGTTAAGTGAATTGTAGAATTGTAGACTACATTATAAATTGTGCTTAAATCAACTCCATAGTGTGAATTCAAAGTAAGGCATTTAGTCTGAGAACACAACATCACCCAAGCCAGCTGTTACTGACTCAGGGGCATTTGGTTAAATAGCACTGTCTTCATTCATACATTTAGACAGCGTTAGGCCATGGTGTCATTCACGACATGCTTTTTTTTGCCGTTGGCGGCCCCTGTGGACAAAATCGTAACACATTTTTGTTGCTTGATGTGGCCAACAACAATTTTGCTTTGAAAGACAGTGAAATAAAATAGCATGATTCTTTTTTTTTTTTTTTTTACATCAAATTGTTTTTGTTACCAAAGATGTCAGCATGATTTTCAGTTAGGTTGCCAACATTGACATTTCAAGGACTCCATTGTGAATAGATGAACCTTTTGATGTCTATTCAACAAACACTCATCATGACTTTTCATTTTTAAAAAACATGTAAAATCATATTCAGGGATGTGGCTGAAATGTTCAATGTAAACATATTTTATTGCATGATTAAGTTTCTTTGAATGCATTTTTATACATTTCCACTCAAGAAGGAAAGTATCATCCCTCAGTGTTACTGTGGTGAGTTAATAATGAGAAAAATATTTCAGCGCTAATATCAGATTACATTTCAAGTAGCCAGGCATCTCCATGACAATGAATGACCAACAGTGATCTGTAATTACAAAATTGACAAATGATAAGTAGTTATAGTTTAATTATAAAAAATGAAATAAACACAGTTTTCATTAACTGGAGTGAGATGTTTGTCATGTAAGGTGAATAAACTGTCATTCTTGTTCTATTGCAAGTACTTGTTATCAAGATCAGATGTTAGCTCTGCCATGAGAGCAGATGGTGGAGGGGCTGTGACCATGCATTTTATTCCTACAAACTTGTAAAATAATGGCATTGAGATGGACATTTAAAATGGAAGAAGTGTTTCAGTTGTCTAAAAGGCATGTTTCAAAATGTTAACAGTTGGGTAACATCATTTCTTATGTAAGTGTGTAGGCACAAATTAGACCATCAAAACGGTCAACCACACAGTAATATATTAAAAGAGACTCAATCCCCTTTGTCATAAACAAAGAAAAAGCTTCTCTGTTAAGCCAGCTTTGCTTGTTTCTAGCATATCGCTCCCCTATTGTATGATAAACTTTTAAGACCTTATGTTTTCAAAAAATAGTTATATTGGAAAGTTTAAATCCCAATGTAAGATCATGGTGTCTTTTTGGGCCCAATGGAAATGAAGTGAGGCTGCAAAACACGGTTTGGCCACCAGGTAAGATTTAAACGGTTGGTGCACATTTGCGGGCTTGTTACGTACAGCTGCACACTGGTGTTACCTACCTGTACTTCCTCTGTAAACTATTGTGGTTAATTCAGCTCTGTAACCATCTCCTCTGATGGCTGAACAGCAGAACCTCATCACCCCCTCATTCTGTCTGTGTATTTTTTTAGAAAAAAAGGAGGTGCAATATAAGTGCATAATGGACCCACCTTACACAGGCTGTTTTAAAGGATCTCTAGTCTAAGAAGTCTTTCAGTGGCTGGTTGAATCTGTTCATCATCATGCCTTGACATAGGAGTCATCTCTGTAGTTGTATTAGCTGGGCCTTTCCCTCTAAGGAACATTGTTCTGTGTCACATTCTGGCAAATGAGTCTACCTACTGTATGTGTAAGTTAATGAAAAGCATGATGCTGTACTATGCTTTCTGGAGGTTGCCAGGTCAATTCCGTTAGCAGAAAATGTGCAGACAAGCTCAGATTCAAATACAGCTGTTTCAAAAAGGGCTTTGTATTGAGGCCTCTGAAATGAGGGAAAATACTGGTTTTGTTACCTTTATATTCCATGACCATTCTTCACTTGACACTTGGTTACCAACTAGAAGCCCAGTTAAGGCCAAACAAATCTGCTTAAAGATACCTGCTCTCCCCTGAATACATATTGATGTTCACCTTGATCTAAACCCTAACCTACAGTATAAGAAGTGTGGTTTCTCTGTGCTAGAAAATGGAGAGCTCTGATTTTAAAATACTCTCTAACAACTATAATTACTTGAGTTAATTATTCCTAATACTTTAAAATGCACTTTCGCTCCTGTCAAACAGTTTCTAATACTAAACCTTACTATACAAACTTTTGGTCAGCACATCATTTTTTAATATTGCAAGATCGAAATAGCACAAACCAACAGCTATTTCAAGTTGTTAAGGGCTGTATGCAACAGGCTGTAACAGCAGTGTGTGACTGGAAGATCTTAAATATGTCATCAAGGGTAAACAAGGTAGCCTTGCCAAGCCTTGCATTTATAAAAAAAAAATCAACTAAACAAGCTCCACTTGTCTGCTTGTGACTGCTCGTGGCAGGACTCGCTGCATCAAAGCCGACTTAATCTGCCTAAAAACATCCAATGCCCACCCGCATAAAAACACATACTGAACACACAATGCATTGAGTGATTTATTACAGCTCTAATCAGCAGACGAGTCACAGCTGCCGGCCTGGTTTTTTAGGTGTGAGCGGGCAGATGTTAAAAGAGTGATATAGGTTATGGCTTTGACTCTCTCTCCATTCATCTCTCCTAACCTGCATGTTCTTTTGTCCTCCCTCTTCCTTTTCTTTGCCTCCCCACAGTTGCCTCACCTTCATGTGACCCTCCTTAATAAGATTCCCCCTGCTATTCAGAAACAAGGTGATTCTCTAGATTCAACATTTTCCCGTTGGGTGGTCAATTTACACTCTGCATGAAACATGGGCTTTCTGTTGAGGCTGTCTATTCTGCTTTATATCAGGATGTTATTCCAGCTGGGCCAACTCCTGTCCATAGAATATCTGCAGTACAGTGAAGATCAGTTAGGATTATCACATTCTTCAAACTATAACTGAAACTATAACATGCTGGATTTATAAGAGGAGAAAACCATTCTGAAAAGTGGTGAATTTCTTTTGAATTCGAAGATTTTTTGCGGGGCTTTTTTTTTCTCTTCAAATCGCTGTGAGCCAAAAGAGTTGAGTATTAAAATCAGCCTATTAAACAACTAGTAATTTCAATGTTAAAAAAAAAAAGAAAAGGATAGTGGCCTAGCATTTTTAAGGTCTGCGACTGCACGGTTTGTCAAACAAACTAATCACTAGAGGTTTTACTGATTAGTTTCTCATCCTTGGAAACAAAAAGGGCCAATCAATGAATGAAAGGTTGAAAAGAGAACCTGTGCCGCTCTTCTGTTGAGATGTGCTGCCTTGTCGAAACATGCTACAAGCTAACAAGCTTAAATGTGCAACATTTTACACATAAATTCAGCAGATATCAAATATCCTCTGTAAACGTCTCTGAGTCATGATTGTCTACAATGAGTCAGAAGCTCAAGTTCCGCTGGCTGTGTTGTGGTCTGAGCCGTGATTATATCATGTTTACATGGACCAGACTGCCTTGTGTACAAAGCTGTTTCAGTCAAGGGCTAGAGAAAAGAAGAATAGCATACAGTAGTCGACTCACTGCTTATATTCTAATCGTCTTTAGATCACGGTCACACGGTGTCAATTTATGTGCAATGTGAAGCTATGAGCTAACTAAAATGTGCTAGCATTAGCCTGCTAATACAACAAGGCAGGACATAGGCAATTGCAGCTCAAGCAGAGGACAACTCACAAATCACTCCTTATGCAATATCAGAGTGTGGATGGTAAGATTTCAGTGGAAGCGTAACTCAGTCAAATTATTCTCCCAATACAGAATCTCTTTAAAACACCACCATCCACTGCCTTTGTACTGCAAGACGGGAAGCATATTTACATACTTTTTTATTAAAACCTTTGGTTTTTCAAGGAAGCATCTTGATAGACAAATGGCTCCTATCACATAAGGCGATTTGGTAGCACATCTCGATGGGTTGCGCTATTGGACAGCCTGGCATACTGCAAAAAAACACACAGGCAGGTTGATCACATTATCCATTCAACACAGTATACTGTACATACTACATACTTCGTTTGATCGTAGTATTGAGTATGTGGTTTCGAAAAAGTAAAATGCATTAACTAAAAGAAAGACATGACCTCAAGTAACTTGACGTGTCAAAAAAAAAATGCACAATACGCTTCGCTCCACTGACTCATTCTTGCTAAAATTGGGAGCAAGGGTTCCCAGATTTGATTTGGGTTTAAGGTCTGGACTGTAAGATTTCAGTTAAGGCCATCTGTGGATTCTGCTGTATGCTTCAGGCCACTGTCAAACATAAAACTCTTGATTTGTCCTCATGGCACATAGAAGCAGGTTGTCCTTAATGGCAACAACTTTCTTCAGACTTTTTGAATTCCCTTTTCCCTTTAGATGAAAACATTATAATGGTGCCATGTTAAACATTCCCATTAGTTATTGTTGGAACTTGATATGTTCTTAATGTTTTTATCTCTGCTCTGTAAGGTGACCTTGGGAGTTTTGAAAGGCGCCTTTAAATAAAATGTATTATTATTAAAATGCAACAACACTCTCTGTGTCCTTTTATGTCCTCTGATGTATTTTATTAAACATATTAGTTTCTTACTGTGATCTGACAAACCCCTTTGTGGGGAGAAATGTTTAACCATTGAGGGGAGACATTTCTAATTCTGACTGAGATAAACTACAGCACTCTTTCACGCCGTCTCTCCTTTGTGATATAATGCATTTCGTTACAAATCATGATTACTCTACTTGCCACTAGTGGACTCACCTGCAACTTATCATACAGACTGTCTTCTAAAACGACTTCCCTTCCATTTCTCCAACCACACACTTGTTCCCTGTTCTAATCAGCCCACAGCTTATCACTGACCACACACCCTTCCCTGTTGACGTCACTTCACTAATTAGCCTCACTCTTTATGTACTGGCATCACTCCATTACATGAGTTAGCTTATGTAATATCCCTTTATATATATGACATAATAGTGAGTCATATAACTTGTGCAACCAGTAGACTTTTTTCATTATAAGCTCTTGACATTTAATGTATGACGACTTGGTATAGGGATTCAAACTCAGTGATATTCCTGTTGTCGCAGAAGATAATATAGAACATTCCAGAAGCCTAAGAATGCTTTCTGAAGCCTATTTATGCAGATGCTAGGATGAATAGCTGTGCTCTAGGGTACACAGCAAAATCAGCATACTCAAATGAACACTATCAGAGTTAATATTAACACTTTGTGTCTATATGGGTCCACACCACAACAACACCAAAGACATAGTAAAAAAACACACACACAAAAAACATTTAATTAATAATCTTATAGCACAACTGCATAAAGATAGTGTCGCAACACTCACACAGCACTTAGCATAATAAACAGTTCAATGGGACACTATCTCTGTAACATTTATCATAGCTATGGTCCTTGCCATCAAATTTAAGATGAAGCAAGATGAAATCATTGAGTAAGTAAGCTACTTAGGAGGAGAATAAGATGGCTAGCTAGATATTACAGCATAAAATAAGCTAACAGTGTTACAGTGGCTAATATTTGAAAAAGACCATACACAAGAAGAGTAGTATCAATATCTATATGAAACCATAACGTTTACTGAAAATATTTCATTTTCTTACCGGCCAACATCAGGCTAAATCCACAAGTCAACACATGTCTGCAGTCTTCATGACTTCTGTCGGTGTGTGTTCGATTATGGGGGCGGGGAGGGATAAATAACACTTTAAGAGTCACATTCAGAGTTCAGAGTGAAAAGTAGAAGAGTTAAAGATGTTGCAGTGACACTTACAGATTTGATTACTTGACACTTCGTTTTTACACTCGATTTTGACTCTAACTCTTTTTCAACTGAGAGTAAAGTTTCAGGGATTTGACTCCATCCAGAGTAGAATTAACTCTGCACTTGCTGAAATTTCACCAACACCAAAAATTAAACTCTTTTCGTTTTGCTGTGTACAGCTATTGGGTAACCTAACAAGTTACCAAATAGGCAAATAACAAATGTGGAAGTCAGCAGCCTCACACTGACTGATTGAACATGCTGTCAGGAAATTGGTTAAATGAGCAGGAAGCAAGCTCATCTACAGTAAAGTAGCATGTTTACTCAATTGTGTGTTAACTGTCACACCTTGGCGCTAACTTGAGTATGCTCGGGTGTGAATGGAAAAATGGGCCGATAGGGTACCTGCCTTTGTGGTCTTTATGGATATTTTGTGTACTTTTGATTTTGTTAATGCATACAAACACAGAAATACAACAGGGAGGTTGAGGTGACGATTGAAAAATAGTTTTCAATTTTATATAAAATGAACAGACTTTCATGTGTCGTCTCCTCTCTCTCTACCTCTCTCATATTTTTTTCTTACAAAGTGTCTTTATAGTGAAAAAATATCTACAAATTTAGAAATCATTCCAGCTATTTGATTCTGTTTCATAGAGCCAAAACATGCACACATCGCTTTAAAAAAAACGTGTCTGTCAGTTGTGGTAGCACATCAGGAAATGGTTGTTTGTACCCACACCTAAAAAAAACGTCTGATATGCACTCCTTCCTTTTTCACTGAAATACTGAAAAGCAACATTCACAAAAGTGAGTGACGGTTGCTGTCCCATGTGTACAATTCTGCAGGCACATGTCATTGGAATATGAATGAGACATTCTTTCAACTAGCACTACCAAAGAAAATGTACTACCTGAGTGAAAATGTAAATCTAAGAATCATTATGAATGTCAAGCTTGTTACAATATATGACACATACAATGTATGACTGGGAATAAGGGAGAGTACTGAAAAGTGCATAATTGCAATTTTGTAATTTAAGACCAGTATCTACACTTATTTAAATATACTGTATAATGTGATCTGAAGAAACTTTACTCAGTTTACATGCATATGCATTAACAGTGCTTGGTAAATGGTGGACATCCTATTTAAAACATACCCTTATGCTGCTTTAGGGCTACATTAAAATTCGGAATACCCACAACATAAGAAGAGATACTCAGGTCATGGACCTTTATTTCAATATCGGAGAGAAATTCCAACAACGGATATAAACTATAAGCTTATATAGCAGGTCAATCTTCACATCTAATGTATTAAATAGAGGACATTTTCTTCAGAATATTCTCTGGCAGCTGTTCAGTGTCAGTGGTGGGCAGCCGCCAACGAGCAGAGCGAGAGTTTCAGTAAAAAAGCCGAGCAATTGATTGAATGCTTTGTACTGTATACATCCTGCTGTGCCCTCAAGGTTTTGAAATAAAGACATGGATTTCTCTACATAATAAAGAAAAACAGTTTGTATTGAGTGATTTTCATAATTTCAATTAAAACAGGGGTCGTTTTTTATGTAAAACATATTTCCCCCTTAAATTGCTTGACCTGTGGGAGAAATCGTTCAACATCTTGTGATTTTCAGGGGAGAGATACGGCTGAATGCACTCTTATGCTAATAAGACAAGTGAACTGAAGAACGAGTTAAAGAGTAACAGGCAACTTAGTTGTCAATGAAAGATCAAAGGTTGCTTGAGGGCAGGGAATTTAGAGTCAATCCTTCTACACTTAGCTGCAATGTTAACGTCTGAACTACAAAGACCCCTTGCATATTCATGTGTATTGAACGTGTAATGTCTGAAATTATACTGTGTTTATGTGTGTGCGTGTATTGTATTCCTTGTTAGATGTTTAGTAATCAATTCAATCCATTGGAGACAAGAAGTAAAATACAACAGCTTTAACAACAATGTAAATACAGAAGGTTTCTCCTATCCAGTCAAGATTAAAACCATTTTTAACTACACTTTTATTTCCGTAGTGATTGTGACGGTCGGCCAAATGCGATTACTATTGCATTATGCTCCATCTTCAACATTACTCCAAATTCTTCACAACCATTTTCTCTTCAAAATAATGTGCCTTTTTTTCTTCTTCAAACCTACGAGGCACAGTTTAAATAAGTCTGCAGTGCAGAAAGGCCAGTGAAATTGAAGGTCTGTCCCCACTATCTGCCAAACTAAATACTGAACTAAGCTAACAGTCTTCATAAGGTTAATTGAGGGAGGTACTTATGTACTAAAAACCAATTGTCTGAAGAAATGACCAGCACACCGGCAGCCCCATGGTGAAACTATTGAAACAGCCAAAATAACAGAGTTAAGAAAACACAAAGAGAACAAAAATATCAGGCTTAGAAAACTAATACAAATGTAAAAAAGTGAAGATGTCTATGCTATAAAGTCCATGGTGTAAGACAATGCCTATGTGGAAAAAAACCACATATGGATAATCAACACCTTAAGCGTGTTCTGTTCACTGTACATTCACATTGAGTACATGCTTGTATGTGCATGTGGGTGGATGTTGTGTATATTACTATTTTTGGAGCAAGGTGTTTTTCTATCTTGTCATCACCTCTTGCAATGATCAAAAATCCCCCACACATGGCTGCCATGGCAACCTCCAAAAGCCTGAAAAATGAAAAGCTTTTACATATATATGATTGCTAGAATAAGAAAAAATACCAAAGAAAACATGTAAACCTGTGTTATCAATATCAGCCATTTCTCTCATAAATGAACACACTTAGGTAGCTAATTTGTGAGGCACATGTGTTTTGTGTAAAACAATGCAGACCAAATTGTGTTTTTTTGTAACATGTAACATAAGGCCTAATGTTACTTAAGGTGCTTTAAATCTGCAAAAAGTTTGACATTGACTTTATCAGAGAAATTGTCTCCTGTGTCTCATCTGTTTTCTTCTCACACTGGTAATCCTGAAACAAATACCCATTTGTTGTCATTAGAGCTACTTTTTTATGAAAAAAGCTGGAGTCATTGACATCTCTTCCCCTCCCAAACATTAACAGACATCACTGCTTCTTTTCACAGACAAATGCTTCACTCTGTGAATTGTATACCAAAAAAATGCAAAAGCTGTACTCTGCATTATCTGGCACCAACCCATCACTCAAAAAAATGATTCTTGGCCCTATTAAAAGATACGTTATATTTTCAGGTAAAATGTAACTAAATTAAACCACATCAAAAGTTTATATATAATGTTAACTAAACGCAACTTGAATATGCACTAAATAAACTCAATTAAAACAATTCAAGTAAACTTTGTGTGACCGATTGATTATACATTAGATTAAATCAAATCAAATTATACATTAGTTTATAATATTAACTAAACACAACATAGATGTACTTTGAATATATTTAATTAAAACAATTCAAGTAAAGTTTATGTGACCGATGAATTATACTTTAGATTAAATCAAATGGCTATGCGCATGTGCAGGAGTAAAGGTAACATCGCGATGTCCCCAAACACTGAACGTGAGTTTGGTCTTTCGCAAAATTTCGGCTGAGAGAGAAGACGCACATGTGGTTGCAGGTGACTGAAATCGTTTTCCATCTGTTATATTATGATGCAGGGATACTTCATTTCATTAAGTATATTGAATTAAAACCAGTGTAAGTTGTAGTTTGACTAAAATGACCGTTTTTGAGTAGTGGATGAGTAAACGTGACGCTAGCATCGTGTTAAACACGGGTAGCATCACCGCTTTGACCTCGGTTATGTAGTCACGTTGGTCGTAAAATACGTCTGCTTCCTTTGGCGGGGACCATAGACTGTAAATATTAGGCGGGGACATAGCAGAGGACCTGCTTGCAGAGCTTCCTGCTGATCCGGCTTAGAGGCCAGGTACCCAACCTGAGTCAATGCACGTAACGCAGCACATGGCTAATTAATATTCATGTGGACCGTGGGGGTAAGCCTAAAGATGGGCAACCGTAACACTCAAATTTAATTTGAACTACTGAACTGTAATGTGATGTTTAACAGACTGCCGGTTGGGTATTTGGAAAGAGTATGCCATTTGTTGCTGACTTCTGTATTGTTCTGTATGTTATTTGGCTATTGTAAGCTGTCTGTTGATGGGGGTAGCTAATGCGCTAAGGTGGAGCTAAAGTATAGCTAAGTGCTAATAGTGTTCGATGCAGGCGTAGGCCTGCAGTGCAGCTGACGGCATGTGTGTGTATTGAATCTGGTGAGAACATTCCTTTAGTTTGTGTTCACAATTTATATACAGCCAAGCTAAACATGGTAACTCGCACTCTCGGCTCCAGTCTACACGCTCGGGTCAGGTTTTAAAATGGCTACTGCTACTCCAGAAGCTGTATTTGCTAACAGGGTTGCATTTTCTATATGGGCTATGAATTAACTGTACTGCTTTACTCGCTGATCCGCCTTTAAAGAAACCTTTCGTATTAAGACGTGTTGACCCTGTTGTAATTTATTAACATTTGTTCATAAAAGCATACTAGATCTCTGCATTTTGGCTGGATAGACTACTCTTCTCATGGGAGATACGTGTTCACCATTAAGCATTTTTGTTTTTTTTACCCATGTGCAGTGCTTGTGAATATGACATTAATGATGAAGCTTCTGTCAATGTAGACTGGATTGAAAATTGTAATGTTAATTATTTGTGTACATGTGCAAAACTTCTCATTTTGGAGCTGGCTACATCTCATTTCATAGGCAATCTAACCTTGTAATATTTTTAATTTTTTCAGGTATTACATCATATCCATAGTACTTAAACCAAGTACCTCTAATTGTGTACAGGCGCCTCTCTATTAAGGTGAGTACTTGTAATGATTTTTGTAAAATATTTATTAAATATGCTTGAGTTATGATAAAACAACAGCTACAGCCTGACCTTGTTTTCTTTTCCCCTCAGGTTGAATATGTGAATGGGTGTGTGGAAATTCATGTGTAAGCAGGTATGAATTGCTGAAACATTGTAAACTTAAACATGGCCAGCAAGGAAACCATTTAAGACATCCCTGCCCGTACTCCAACTGTCCTAGCACATTCAGATTATAAAACAGTCTTTTGAATCATATATATCGTTCTCACCAAACCTTCAAAACCTTCAAAACCACCTGAGTTAACTACATTTTCATGTCAGTTGTGTACTATAGATGAGCTTTCAAATGAAAAGGATTACTTTGGTCATATAAATGAACATTTGCGGAAATACGAAACTGTAACATGCATGTTTAAAGGTTATTTGTTTAACACTAACATCTATAGTACATTTCATACTCATAAAAAACAAAAACATAGTTCCCATACTTAATATGATTTTAAAGCTGAGGTTGTTACTGTTAATGGAACACAAGAATCTGAAAGCTCAGTTGTTGGTGTTGCTTCATGTGCTGCAGACACAGAAATAGAATCTGAAACTGATGTAGATGCACATAGTAATTGTAATACAGAAGATCTACAAAAGCTCATTGAGCAGAAAATTGCCTCAGTTATATTAAAGTTGGAGCATATTTTGTTTGTGCCAGCTACAACAATTGATGAAGTATTGCATGAACTATACTTTCTGTTAAGCTCTTCATCCATTCATGTCACTTCTAACAACTTGTCTAACATTTTGAAAAACCATAGTGTTCAGATAGAAGAGTCAGTTGTCAAAGAGCTTGCTGTAGTAGCTTGCAAGTCTAACCCATTGGCCAAAGCTTTTGCAAATGGTGGCCCTTTGGCTACATCCTACAAAATAAAACAGTATTACAAAGAACATTTCAATGTGGTGAACCCAGTTGAGTACATCCTTGATCCTAAAACAAATAGGACATTTCAGTATATTCCCATTTTGAGTTCTTTGCAGCATTTGTTGACTAACACTGATATTTTAGAAAGTGTTGTCCAAACCAACAAGGCACAGAGAAATACCTCAGCCAAAGAGCAGTATAAGTCTATAAGAGACGGGATTTACTTTAAAGAAAATATTTTTTTCACAGTAGAGGAATTAAAATTATCAATATCTTTATATGTTGATGAATTTGAGGTGTGTAACCCCATAGGCACATCCAGAAAGACCCATAAACGTTGTGGTGTGTACTGGATTTTAAATAATTTACCACCTGGATCTCACTCAGCTCTATCTTCGATTTATTTGGCAGTATTGTGCAAGAGTACTGATGTCAAGTTGTATGGATATGAACACATTTTAGAGCCCCTTTTACAAGATTTGATAATATTAGAGAAATATGGTGTTTTTATTTCAGGTGTTGGGAGAGTTTGTGAAAGGCACAGTCCAGTCGGTCATTGCAGATAATTTAGGAGCACACGGGATAGCAGGCTTCATTGAAAGCTTTTCTGGCACCTACTTCTGCAGGTTTTGTACAGGTGAGAGACCAGACAGGATAAGGCTGTTCAGTCAGGACATTATACACTAAGAACTAAAGACGTACATGACACACACATTAGATCTGCAGAGGATAGCTCAACAATCTGTTGTGGAGTAAAAAGAGAGTGTGTGTTTTCCAAGAATTTGTCTTATTTTCACGTCACTCGGGGATACCCTCCTGACATTGCTCATGATTTGTTTGAGGGAATTGTACCAGTTGAGCTTTCTCTCTGCATTGGAATATTAATTTCTATCTGTCTCTTGACACTCTAAACAAATTAATCCAGAACTTTCCGTATAAGTGGGGGGATAAAACTAACAAACCGCATGTTATAGCTCGCACTTTTGCGACTACAAAGACTATCGGAGGCAATGCCCACGGAAATTGGAATTTAATAAGGTTGCTCCCATTAATTATTGGAGACTTAATTCCAGAGGAAGAGCCTGCTTGGCTTGTGTTGCTTGATTTAAAAGACATTGTTGAGCTCGTTGTGGCCCCTGCTTACAATAAAGAGACCATTGCCTACTTGGAATGCAAAATCACTAAACACAGAGATAGATTTTTGGAGCTTTTTCCTGCGCGACTCCAACCAAAACATCACTACATCGAGCATTACCCTCAGATGATTGAATGTTTTGGGCCTTTAGTGGGGCAATGGACTATGAGATTTGAGGCAAAGCATAGCTTTTTTAAGCAGGTTGCTCGTCATACAAATTGTTTTAAGAATATACCACTCACATTGGCTGCAAAGCATCAACAAATGATTGCCTACTATTTAAATGCTTCAAACCTTAAATCAATATTGGAAGTTGGAAATGTCACAACCCTGCCTGTTGATGTACTAAACAAGGAAGTAGCGGAAAGCCTCAAGCAGAAATATCCCAACATAAGTGAGGTGCATCTGGCCAAAAATGTTACCATGAAAGGAATCTCCAACAGAATTGGCACGCTAATTCCTTACGGCACAACTAGTGGTCTGCCTGAGTTCGCAGAAATTTGCATTGTTAAAAACAATTTGAGCTTTGTTGTAAGAATATTGTGTGCCTAGTATCATGAGCACTTCAGAGCTTATGAGTTGACCATATCGCCTAATAGAGAGGTTGCCCTGGTTGATGTTGAGGACCTAACCGATGCATATCCACTCTTCCACATTTGGTTACCTTGAAAAGGGATATCATTGTTTAAGGTGGGTTTATAAATTGACTATCTCACTGATCTTAAGAAGACATTTAACTTGTGATTCGTCAATAATCTAAAAAGTTAATTACATTATATAATTATATATTTACCTTGAAATATTCACAACATAATTTTTTCAATGTTTTGAATATTTCAAGAGGTTTTTATAATTCAATGATTCAGAACAGAGTTTTAAGAGTGGGTACTGTTTGGTCATGCCATTAAGGCTTATTCTCAATCCAGTGAATGTTATCAGGCTGAAATGTTCTATAAGAAGAAATATTTGCAATTAAGTTAAAGAACATACAGTATCACTTAAACAGTATTTCTCACACTACATATTAAATCCTGAACAAATGTTTTTTAATTTTAAAAAACTGGAGAAAAAAGGGGGTCCATGCTATTACAACCACACAACAATTTCAGTCAATATATATATATATATATATATATATATATATTTATATATATAATATATATATATATATATATATTTATATATATAATATATATATATATAAAAAATCTATCTGGTCAGTAGAATGCCCTTTTAAGACTGAGAATGACAGCCATTAAATGCCTATTTGTAGCCATCTCCAAATATTCCTGTAGGCTATACACTGAATTAAGAAATAGCAGCAAGTAGCCAACAAGCTTACTTCTGTTTACCTAATTTGTCTTATAAACTAAAACGACTTTTGTAGAAAAAAATAATTACTAGAAGGCTAAACCTGAGGCCTGCCCAATCACCTGTAATCCAATCACCTGTAACCCAATCACCTGTACCCCAATCACCTGTAACCCAATCACCTGTAACCCTGTTGAGTTACAGCAAATACTGAATGATTTAACAGCAGCAATGTCTAATAACAAGCATGAAACAAAGAGTTCAAATAAAGATTATTAAATAATCTGTGCGTTATGTCAGATATGAACCTTTCCAAATAAGATTCCTGATAAGCGCTGGGTCGTGCTTTCACGCTGAGAGAGAAAAGTGCGTCTGTCAGCTACTTACACCGGAGAGTCTTTGAGAGATAGACAGCTGTCCCACTGGAGTCCACGTAGTATTATCCACACTGTGTCCAAAATAAAAGTCTCAAACTATCCTCACAGTTCTGGTTCACACATTAAGTGTGCACTGAGGTTCTCTCAAAGTAGCGACCTGTTTCTCACAAGAGCTGCCGTGTGTCTGCCGACCCGTGTTGTAGACTCAAGCTCGACAGCAGCACACAAATCAACTTCCGGTTGGTATTTTGCAGTTTTTTTTTTTTGTTTTGTTTTTTACCTTTATTTTACCAAGCAAGAATTGCCTGAGGTCAAATGACCTCTTTTTCTAGCAAGGCCTGGCCAAAATGGCAGCAGTAAAAAACGAAATATAAGACAAACCTAAAAAGAAAGCACAGCCATGACATAAAGAGACAAATACAGTCCAGTTAGTTTTGTCCCTGGATTTAGTGAAGATTATCATTTTAGTTTTATCTGCATTGCAGACTGTACCAGTCTTAAAGACAGGAGTTGGGCTTCTATTTCTTTAAAAGCAGCTTGCTTGCAGTCTCTCCAAAACAATAAATAATAGTATCGTCAGCATAAAAATGAGCATTTGCATTTTGGACATATTTCCCCAAATCATTAATATAAATAGTAAACAACAAGGGACCTAATATAGAGCCTTGCAAAATAGTATAATACTCCTTTACAATTTGTGGACAAAAGGAGTAGCCTACCTGACAGGCCGAAATCAAGCTTATATGACTATAATGTAAAGATTACATCAGCTACTCCGACTGACAAGGAATGGAAAAAAAAACAGAAGACTAGTTCATTATGCAGTCCCCGTTTCCCGCTAAATGAGACAAGTCTGCGAATATGATAACCAATGTCTCACACCCCGTTTCCCGCTAAATAAGAGAGACAAGTCTGCGAATATGACCTGTTAAAAACATCACAGTCCTAATCGATAAATTATCAATAAGTTATCAATAAAAAATATTACTTACTCTTCCTCTCTCATATCCAGGACGAGGTAGTCATCCTCCTCTCTGTCAAGATCTTGTTCAGGCTCAGGTTGAATAAGATCCTCATCCTCCGACTCAGAATCCACAGGAAATTTTGAAGTTCCACTGTCAGATGTTAGCAATTCCAGTATCTCTGGTACAGAATAATACTTTTTCCTTCCTCTCTGGCCGGACATTGTTGATTTTTAAAAGAATGTTGCTCAAAGTTCGCGGTGTGTGCTATGTTCGCTGTAGCTGCCGTGCGCTATGCGTTCTGGAGTGTGCTAGTCTGCCTGTGAGCCATAGCAACAGAACCGATACGCACAATGATATCTCTGCATCCTATTGGTCAATTCAGAAGCCCAGCCCCCCTATGGAAAGCTCCAGCACTGTAGAAGTGAATGCAACTGCGTAAATACATGTCATTACAACTATTGAACCACTAGACGGAGACAAAGATCGCCTTTTCCAAGAGAGCGCATGTAGCTACATGTGCAGCATTCCTCCCTTATGCTGTGACAAATAGAGGTAGCGAGGCTTGAATAGTCTCAAATTTACCAGGAGACATTGTACTATCAATTACATGTGGATTTATTGGACCAGGAAAACGTTTGATTGCAAAAACAACAAAGATAAGACAGACATTTTGGTTGTAAACGGAAAAAGTTAATTTTGCTTTTTCTGTTTTTTTGCTGTTTACTCAGTGAGATTTGGTTTCTGAGTGAAAACAAGATACTGTTAGAATCTATGGAGTCTCAGCTCTTATTCAAGTGGTCATTTGTGCATCTGGCATGTAATGTAAGACAGTTAGGTTGCTGTGTTTTAGACAATAACTGTTTAGACGAAACATGCTTTTTGACATTTCTTCAGGCTGTTGCTTGGGGTTTGAGTTGTGTTTTGTTTTGGTGGAATTGTTCTTGCTTGCTAGTTAGCTGAGGTTTTAAGGATTACAATGGTGTCATATGGCCCTGAGCATGCATGTTTGCATGCCATCTGATTTGAACTCTTCCGTGGAGGCGGAGCTGCTCCCTGAGAAGGGGGCTATAGTGATCAACAGGAAAATAACTATCAGTTTTAGGCGAATGCTTATCATTGGCATGCCCAGATGTTGTGATTGTTTAGTCTCCCTGGAGCCACACACACGACTGAGTCACGTTATGAAGTGCTGTGGTGAAATTCACACTTGTGTGGTCAGCCTGCGATTATGTTCTTCCTTAAAGATTTTACACTCTTGTTTATCAAGAGCCGATGTGTACCTTAAGCGTTCCCCCTTTATCACTTTTAACAGTATATTCAACTTTAATTCTTTGATTGGGCTGCTAGATCTCATGAAAACTGATAAAAATAACCTTTGTAGTTTCTTAAAGCTAAAATGTGCCCCTTAGGCTTGCAGAATACACAATGTAACAAGGGAGTCCTTTGATCAAGTTCTTTTGGAGTGATCCGCTGGAAGTCATCATTTAACTTGATTTTCTTCTTCTTCTGATTTTGCAGTACGGTTAAGTTATTTTCCTAAATGTTGTTTTTTTGTATTTGTTGTATAAGAGTCAAAGATGTCCAGCCCTGCTCACCTGAGAGTTGTTCTTGGTGGAGACGACGCAAGAAAACTTATTCTCATGTCAGGGATACCATCTACTGTGGATGAACTTTTTGAGGAAATAAAGACTGCTTTTGGACTTACACAGCCGTGACGAAACTAGCCCCAGCACTCCCAGGACACCACCTTGCAGTGTAAGCACACCAATAGCTTCTCCCACTGCATCTCAGAGCTCTATGACCACAGGATCGACTTCTGCAAACCCTCTCAGCTCTCCATCCCTTGACCAGGACTGTGTTTCTTCTGACCATTCATTTGGCAGTGCAGACACTCTCCTTTTGGATCAAGCTCCAGATTCTAGAACCTGTTCTTGGCCTCCAGTCTTCTTTGTTCCCCAGTTTTCATATTTTGCTGACATTCAGCTTCAGAATTCAGAGCAAATGGAACTCTTCTTACCCCTTCACCAAAGCTAAGAATGGATATACTTGAAGGCATGGGTGAAGAGAGCTTCAAATACACGGCATATCCCAGTGATTCCCAAATTGAAGAGGCTGCTGAGATGTTGGTTCATTCCCATCCATGCCTAAAGGAAAGAGGGACTCAAGCCGGCCATGAGGGATGGAAACAATATCTGAAGACAAAGGTTGCCAATTTCCTCACAAAACTTCACAAGATTGGACATCCTGAAGTCAGTGTGAACTCTCTAAAGAACAAGCGCAAAGGTCAAGAAAAAGCAGCTGCTAACATAAAAAAACCACAAAAAGCTGAGGTCAACTTCCTGCCATCCCTCCCGTGCGGCGAAACACGAGAGAGTCTTGAGGATGCAAGGGTAGCTCTCCTGACTGAGGTGAAAAAGAGAAACAATGATGCAGTGATCAAAGATAAAATGCAGAAGAACTTCTCATACAGACGGCAGGAGGTAGTCCAGGAAGCGCCTGTGATATCTGAATTGGTGAATAGATGGCCTGCCTTGTTTACAGTGGGTGAAGTAAGTTTTGATATTGATTATTAATGTACAGCTTTTCTAACTGAACAACAGTCTTCCCTAATTATGAACTGACAAAGTTTAAAAGAGTGGTTGCAAATAAGTACCGTAAAATCTAAAATATAAGACGCACCCTGTTTTTTAAAGGTCTCCCAGAAAAAACTCTTCCTTTGTGACGATTTCTGTGGTGTTCAGCGTAGTCAACAACGTGCATCTTCTGTACAGCTGTTTTCACTTTCAGAAGTTTGCTCTACCACTAGCTACAATACGGTAGTTTAGCTCTCAGCCTGCAGTGAAGGTTGTGAAGCACAGATCTCTAGCTTGCGAGCTCTCTGCTTGTCACTCTTTAACTTCAATATAGGAACAATATATCACCGTTTTCTGTAAATGTAGGGTTATGACCTCCTGGGAGAGAAAAGATGCAAAATAAAGTCGCGCAGCCAGACTGATCTGTGTTGTTGTCTTTCCGAGCACAGAGTGCAATCAACTTTCAATATTTTTTTAATAGCGTCAGGTCGCACAGGGATAGTGGCGGCTGCACCCGCTTAAATGAGGTGTATAAGACGCAGCCAACTTGATGGAAAGATGGAAAAATAGGTTTTAACATTCTGCTTTTACTGGTGGTTCTTGGCAACTGAATGCCTTATTTGGTCTTTTTGTAAAGCTGAAGCTACATTACATTTAAAAATGGATGTTTTGAAGTCTCCTGTTGCCATGTTTGATAGGAAATGGCTTTCAAGTTTCAATAACCATGGATTACATCATTAGATTTGTTTTACTTGAATAATTATGTAAGGTTTATGTATAGGATCAATTCAAGTTAAAATGTATAAATTAAATAAACACATACGTTTTATATAAGGTTTATATCCATTCATTAAATTAATAAGGTTTATGTTAAAGTTTTCATTAATTTAACGCAATTAAATCTGACTAAGTTACTTAATTAATTCAAGCTGCCACAATGTGATATTAAACTTTAGTCTTTAATGCAATATTTTACCTTGAATTTATGTAATAAAAATACATGGAAAATTTACATGTGATTAAATCACTTAAAGTCTATGTTTTTGGGTTAATTATTTTTATGAGTGTAGACGGTGCTGAGAAGCATTAAAAATGACTAAAGCAATTCATTCTCTTCCTGTTTCATTTGATTTTGTAGGTTTTTGACAAACACATCATCCTGCTTACTTTAACAATCAAACGTACCACATATACTGTGAATCTTTTCCGTGGAATGTTAAAGGCACTTTGGTGCGTGTGCTGTAGCTCACTGTTTGTCTGACACTGACGTGGTTGAAGAAGTAACAGATGTTAAACATAACTGAATCAGTCAGTCTTACAGATGATGGTTGCATGTGCGTTGGACATTCTGTAGCCTATCACATTAAAAACATCCTCAACAGCAGATTTCATTAGGTGTTGTTCAAATTTCACGACAGACAAGAGCTACACCCTTGACTCTGGTGAAACAAGTTCTGCAGTTTGCACACCTAACAACCTCATGGTATCTATCTCTTATCTTTAAGAAATGTGATATGTGCACCAATCCAGGCAGTGATTCTGTCACCACACTGTGACAAAAAAAAAAAAACTGAACAGGTTTGCATTATGTAAAAACAGTTTTGGGGAGCAATTTTATTTTTTGGTTTAACACACAAAGGAACTACAAAATAAAAGTCAATGCAGGTTATAAAATAACAATTTCGCAGACAACAGCCACTAATTATATCAGATAATTACCCATCCAATGCATCCTGCCCTGTTATTTTCCACAGCAGGTTAAAAAGCAGGTATTTTTTTAATTGTAATCACAACAAAAGAAAAGCCTTCAAAACAAAATTTTCCATAAACTGTCAGTCTGAGAGGAGAACTTATGCTTCTGCTTTCTCTGACAAATCTTTATTTTTTTGTTAAATGTCAGACAAATGAATGATGCGGCAATCAAATACTGATGAATTCAATGCTGAGCAGACTTCGGGCCAGCATTAGCACAGGGCTTCTCTCGTGTGGCCAAGTTGCAAAGAATGACAGACACCATGTGCCACCTTTAAAGGGCTCCAGCAGGTACTTCACATGATGGAGGGAGACCGGTGTGAGCTGGAGGCAGTTGATAACGTGTGCTCTGGCGCAGGTCGTTGCGTCATACTCACAAATCAGTGTGTTCAATCACAAATTCCCAATCCTTTGACGCACACCAACTACGAAACATTCACCCTGCCTCTGCAAGAGTTTTCTTTAGAGAGTAATGTTTTCATAACAAGTTTTTATTTTGACTCAAACGGGCTGAAATCTTTCCTGACAGACTGCTGCAGAGAGACAGAGAAAGGTCAGCTAACACTGAGTGCATTATCACTCAATTCCCTCATCCACTTCTTCCTCCCAAACCCCAAACCTCTTGCCAAGGACAAAGATATGCACCCTAACTAAGATGTCTATATTTTAAAAACATAGCCAGTATTGTCCATGACATTAATATTAGCATGTTGATAACTCAAGGCTAGTCCCCTGTGTTACCTAGTTCCCATGTGTATGTGATGGATAGGGAGTTGGGGTCTTGTGTGGTTAACCTCATTCTGTCTCTGTATTTCTGTCTCTTTGTCCCTCTTTCTTTCTCTCCTCTGTGTAAACCACAGATTGACAGTTGAGGCACACAAAGTTGATCTTTTCCCTCCTTTAAGACTGCGTTAATGAGGAAAAGTTTTCTGAGAGTTCATGTCGGATTCCTTTGCTGCCTCTCACTTCCCAGGGCTTGTCAGGGGCCGGCAGGCAGACTTTCAATTCTTTTAAAGTTAAAGTTAAGATTGTTTTTTGAAATGCTGTTATGCAGGGTGAAGACTCTCTGGTAGTGGTTTCTGAACACTGACACATAATTGGAGATCATCCAGTGAGTTGCTGGCTTGCCAAAGACAATTGGACTTTTGGCAAAATGGGTCAAGCAAACAAAGAGATTCAGTGTTTGGTCAGAAGGAAAAGTTTAGTCTTTACAGACATAGATGACATGTCCTATGCTTGTTTCAGTTAGTAATTGGTTTGAGATTGGGGGGTAAGGGTTAGGTTAAAAAAATGCATTTATATTATTATCTACTAAAATACATTAATGTCACATTCTTCCTTTTTTGGCCAACTTTAGCCCATTTAGACATTATCTGACTTAAAAAAAATCACAAATTTAAAGTACTTTTCTATATAGATAAGTGTAGATCTATAGTTTAATATAATAAATATAATTTATAATATCATGTAATATACCTTTTAGCTTAAAATATTTTTTTAGTTAGTATAGTTAAGTATAGTATACTGTATATGGTATATATAGCATACACAGTCACAGTTAGATATTCATGGACAAAGCCTGTGTGACGTCTCCTATCTGTTACTGCAGGGGGCTCCAGAAGCTCATCGGTGGCAGCCACCATGCTGGAAATCATGTCTCAGCCTAACTTAAAGGTCAATATTGACTTTTTGTACCAGACTGAAAAACATATTCATTTCTGCTGTCCAACAGCATTTTTAAGGGGTGTGTATGTGACTTCTGGGCTCGTAGAGCCAGCCATTAATGGACCCTTGCAGACTGCAGGATTTTGCACTACCATATTGGCTTCATTTTTCAACACCAGAGGTTGCCGCTTGGTTCAAACCTGGCCATGATGTTCCTGTCATTTATACCTGAACCAAGGCATAACAGTGTGATACCCACAGGATACTCAAAACATTAAACAGACGTCATTGTTTGGCACTAACAAAGCGATTTGTGTAGGGAACAAAATTAGATGCTGGCATGTTGAAATCTATTTTTTGTAAGGTGCATTCAATGTCTGTTCATTAGTTTCATGTACCACAAATGTAAATCTCACAATGGTTCTTAAGGAAAAATTCAGTCATCAAATCAGGAGTATTCATCCTATCTAGTCTGCAGAAAATGTAATTTAAAATATACATCTATTTACTGTGGAGATCTTTTATTCACTCCAAAAAGCGATGGACAAACTGACATCAGAACCTACCTGGGGACGAGTAAAAGCCACTCTTGATGAATGCCTACCCATTGCTCATAGCAGGCCACAAAACCAATTTGAAAAGCCCAGCATGGTGCCATGATACATCAGGTTAATTTGACGTAACCAATTTAAAGTGTCATTGTGGTGGGGTGATGGATGACACCCATCTTGACGTGGCGGGTGAAAACTGGGAAATACACACATCGTTTATCTCACCTCCATGCGGTGGCCCGTCCTGCCCTTTATGCAGGAAGAAACTCCCCCCAATTAGACCAGCTGTGCAAAGGTGAAAATGTGCTGAAGAGACACTCTGCTAAGACAATGCAGGTATATCTGATGGACTCTGGTTTTCTGCTGTTGTGACTAGTTTGAGTTTTAAGTGTGTTTTTATTGTGAAATGTGTTGGACTTTTGCATTTAGAGGATTTAAAATAAAATAAAAACAACTGCTTTACGGCAGCTAGGGTGATTTTCTAGGGACACATTTCTCCAAAAAGCAAGAGCAATGTACAAAAACTAAACTTAAGACGGCAATGATGTGCAGTGTAAGATATGTGGCATTATGCTTGTATTTCATTCAAATACTAGTTCGATGTTCAACCACATTTACCAAATGTGCTTAAAGCACAAGGAGAAACCAGCGGAGGCAGTCTCACCTCACATCATTAGCTTAAACCATCGGCACACATCGTTGTGATGAGCCAGAGCTGGAGAAGATTAGCCACATGTCCGGATAAGCCAATAATCAAAAAACAAAAATGGTGACTGTAGATATGCTCCCATTATGTTCTGTGGAACAAGAAGACTTACACGAGCCGATGGTGTTGGCTTTTTGGAGTACAATCCACCATCACACTGAACAGCAACTAAGAGAATGGAAAAGATATATGAGGAAATTGCAGCATTAATATGCAGAACTGCATAGTGTCTGTTAACATGGACTCATGGAAAGAATCCACCTCGGAGCCATATGTTACCATCACTTGTAATTTATACAAAACAGGTATTGAAAACCACGTTCCTTTAGATACATAGTAAGTGATGGAAACAACACAGAAAATATCGGAAGGTGTGTCCAATGTTTTATCATTTACAGGAAAAATAATTGCCAGTGCTCGAGTAGGCCTACCTGCTCATACCGTAACGCGTAATGCTCCTCTAACCAGGGGGTGGGGTTAAACCTAAAATAGGTTGTCAATTCAGAAGAATCTGGATCAAATAGTCTAAGTATCAATATCAAATGATCTCTAAATGAACAGTTTCAGAATGTTAGAGTTTCAGTTGTTCAGGTTACTCAAATCTTGTGATTCACTAGGTTGTTCAAGGAGATTGGTAGTAGCAGACTCAATAAAGAGCAATACAACCTCCAGTCCACACAAACACACACAACACCGATGTATGGATATAAAAGAGAAATGTATTTAAGAGGTTTGATTACAGTTCTTTTCCTGTTCACATATATGAAATATGTATACACTTTAAATAAAAAAATACCTCTTCCATATATCTTAAATTAAACAAAACAAAAGGACAAGATGGAAAACACACCTTTGTAACAAAATGAATTAAATCCCCTTTTAAGGTCTTGGTCCATTTCAACTTTGTTTTTCAGTTATGAAAAGAGAGTTCCTTTAATGTTAGATTTTAGGCCCAAAACAAAAAATACTGAGATCTCAGGAAAAACGAAAGTGCAAATAAAAATAAAAATCATTTCAGTTAGACTCCATATGTGCTTCTTACCACCCTTTGATACAAATACAGCGCTTAGCTTAGCTCGTAGCTACTAGGCCACAGTTAGGTAAACCCACGTGAGCGGCTAAACAGCTCATTAAACACAGACCACTTGAACTTCTCCTACACTGTAACTGGCGAAACTGCCAGCTTCACTAAAAGCTTTTTAACTCTTGGAAACAGCTCATAAACGTATCTTATTCATCTTCATGTCTAACAGCTTCTTTTTTATGTGTCTATTTTACTTCACAGTCTGTAGAAATCATGGAGAAAAAACTTCATTCTGCCGATACTTCAGGGGGTACCGCTAGCCTGCAGGTGGTGCATTCAAGGAACTTGCATAAATCTGAGATGCCTTTAAGGAACATCTGTAAATATGAAACTACAGAAATAACCTGGGTTACACGAGTACTCGGTTATTTAGATGACTGTAAATGCCCATCGCTAGACTGGTACAGGTACAGTATCTGATGTTTAAATGTTTGACCCCCCCCCCAAATTCAAACGTAACTAAATGTTATGCCTACTGCGAATAAGCTACAGATTCAATTTTGTCATGTTAAATTGGTCTTACACACATTGTTTTCACATCTAGAGACTGACAGAGATTTAAACATTTATTAACAGAATTGTTTCAAACTTTATTTCCATTATTGGTTTTCTATTCTTGTTTTTTTTTTTACAAAAGTGTTATTGAAAAAAGGTTGATAGGAGAAGACAGTCATTTAGTACAAGATAATAACTGTCATATTGACTGACAGTCTTTTTTTTAATTTAACAATAACATCTTTTTTCGGCTGTTCAGCAGTGTTAAGTGTTTCTCTTTTTAGAGCCACACAATACATTGTGATTGTGTTGAAAACAATGACAGTGACTCGATGACAACCTGACTATCATCAGACAAGAGAAGATTATACAGTGTTCACTTTGCATTTAAATACGTGGGCATGCTCCATTTAATAATAGCCTCTCATGTTTTCATATATGAAATGACAGCAGACCTCCTGATCCCTCCTGCATTAAGTAAATTATCCTCTTCCGAAGTCATATTACATTTGTCCCCTGAAAGACCGTCCTCAGCTCCATGCTGCAGACCTTTCTGCCTAAGGCCATACTCTAAACATCCTCTACTGATATCTGTCCTTGCCTGTAAAGCTTCTTTTTTTTGGATCATTTTCATCCTTCATATGGATTTAAGTTATCTTATACATCATAAACAGGACATACATACTCAGGGTTTATATTTGAACCAATTTGGCCTGACTTTTTTTGCACTGACCTGCCAAACCATATCTCTCCAACATTATATTTGAATAATAAATGTTTCTCAAAAACATTGGCAGCATCAGCCTTGTTTCTTTGTCTTTTCTTTGTATTTTCATTCAACTATACTCTCTTTCTGCAGGGGCATGTCCAGTATATTTTTGACTGAGGTTGCCCAACTGGGGCACTGACATCTACAGGAGTGTCAAAAAGGTATTATGTTAACAACGTAGATTGTAAAATAAGAACGACGACATGTCAACTGTTGAAAATTGAAGCACAAACATCCTACTGACTGGGTCAGTATAGGTCCGTAAGTCAACCTTCTCCATGTTGACAGATGAGTTACAAATTATAAAATCAAATATGCACAAATTAAATTGTCTCAAATATGATTTCTCAAAAATGGCTGATTTTAAATTTATTTTTGACACTTTAATAAGGGGTATATCACTATGCCTGACAGCTCTGTTATTGATTGCAGCAGCTGCTCCTGCGGTAAGATCACACGTAGCTTACACTAATAAATATCCATCAAACTTTCCATAACAGGTATTTTCTGTCAAGATGTCAGCGCCCATTGCAGGGGGTATTTAGTTTACCCTTTTGTACAATTTTACTATCAGTCCATGTTCCATAGATGTCCAAATAGCCTTTATTTAACTTGTTTTATTTAACAGTTGGGCTCCTGTCCATCTGTCTCCATTTCATTTAATAATCCCCTTCCCACAATCTCCACCTTTTGGGGTATTTTTAACATACATTTCTGATTGGGGAAGACATGTAGCAAAGAGCTAAGGCTGTAACACATGGACAACAGCCACTACATGGGGCATGTCATAAACGCTAGGCTATCCGTGTCCCCAACAATCTATACTTTGTGGTACTGGAATAGCTCTCATTGGATAAACTAGGCCTAAAGCAAAATTGGACTCAGCTTATAACAACCCAACTTTTTTCATCACATTTGTCTACCTTATTTGGCTAAATTGCCACAACCTGTATAGGCCATTCCTTGTAAACCAATACTGGAGAGGTTCCTCAGGCCTTCCCAGGTGTGGTTCCTTCAAATACTTTTCAAAATCGTAGTATTTAAACTCTAGATAGTCAATCTATATAGCACATTACCTCTGAACATCCACAGTGGCACTTGCTATGGCATTGGTTGGTATGTGTGTCCAGCAAGGCCCAGAGGTTAAAATCCGGGGGCCACTTTCATTATGTATTTGCAGTCCAGATAATGTTATTCATATTTATTTTCTTTGGACACCAGTGAGCTAATTCCTCAATGGCCATTTATCTCTACTGTATTCACACCAACAGTGAGTGACTATACAAGAGACACTACAACATAACAGAATTAAAATCACTCAAGTGAGTCATAAATAACCACAAAAAGTGCATCTTGGAAAAAGATGTAATAAAGATAATATCTAGCTGGGGTGCCAGCTGGCTACAAAAAAAGGTTTAAATATGTGGAACCTTTGCCAGATCGCATCACTACATTCCAATTAAATGGATTGTGATAGAATCTAATTACAAACCATTAAAAACATTTGCTTTGTCTTCCCGTCTGTCTTTCAAGCCAAGCCATTTCCAATTCTAAAGCTGTGGGCTTTAGCCAATAAGGATTCTACAGCCTCAAGGAGATCTATAAGCTTCTTAGATAGAGAAGGGCAGAAAAAAAAATCCAAAAAGAGGAATCCAGCTAAAGTTATGTTGCGACAAATGTGAATATGATTAACTACAAGGTTACCTGGGATGTCCAGGTGAATGTAGTTAAAATGTTATACTTCAATAACATTCCTGAAGTAAAACATTATGCAGGATCATTTTGACTCATGGCATTGCTGTAAGCACATACCTTTGTTTAGCTAACGTTACTAAGACACTACTAACAGATCTATATCTGGTTTGTTAATTTTTCTATAATTTTGTTCAGCATAAACAAATGAATTACAACAATATAAAAATCCTGATTTTGACAACGTTCTTTGAATAGCAATTCTAGTCTTTTCACGTGCTAAGATCCTGCAGCGCTCATGCCCCTGCTTGAAAAGTTGACTATCCAGTCACTGCCCTGAGCAAATTGTTTATTAAGTTAAGCTCAATCAATACTTGGAGGCATCTTATTCTTATAAGTCAGGATTTGGAGTCCACCATAGCACTGAGACTGCACTAGTTAAAGTTACAAACGATCTACTTCTAGCTTCAGACAGGGGACTTCTCTCTGTGCTCGTCTTGTTAGATCTTAGTGCTGCTTTTGACACCATTGACCATCGGATCCTGTTGTACAGACTGGAGCATTTGCTTGGAATTACAGGGACTGCTTTAAGTTGGTTTGAATCCTACTTATCAGACCAATCTCAGTTTGTACATGTTAATGATGAGTCCTCTATGCACACTAAAGTTTGCCATGGAGTCCCACAAGGTTCAATGCTTGGACCAATTCTCTTTACATTATATATGCTTCCTCTGGGAAATATTATAGTTAGGGCCGGTGCTGGTGTAGACCAGCTCTTAGTTATGCTGCTATAGGCTTAGACTACCGGGGGAACTGGCACCTTGAGCTCTCTCTCTCTCTCTCTCTCTCTCTCTCTCTCTCTCTCTCTCTCTCTCTCTCTCTGTGCATATACAGTACATCATATTACTGCATGTATCTATCTGTAAATCTCAGTCACTAACCACCTACTTTCCTGGGAGCTCTTGAGCTCTCTTAGGCTCCTCAAGATCGTTGGTTGACGGCCTGCCAGAACAACCCCCCCCCCCCCGGATTGTTGATGGACGGTTTGCCTCCCCCCACCCTCTTGCTCCCTATCCCTCTTCCTGCATCTTATCCCATCTCTCCCCCTATCCCTTTCCAAGTCCGGCGCAGTCTAGGCCTGTGAAGGCTGTTTCGTCATGAGCCGGGGATCCGGCCGAAGATTTCTGCCTTTTAATAAGGCAGTTTTTTCTTACCACTGTAACTTTTGCTGCTTTGCTAAAGTGCTCATGATGGATAGGCCGGATCTTTGTAACATAGCAATAAGTAAGGTCTTTTACCCGCTTTTTGTAACATAACAATGAGTAAGGTCTTTTTACCTGCTCTTTTGTAATGTTAACAGACAAAGAGTAAGGTATTTTACCTGCTTTTTGAAAGTGTCTTGAGATAACACTTGTTATGAGTTGATGCTATACAAATAAAATTGAATTGAATTGAATAAATTGAATTGAATTATAACCAGGGATTTCATATTTGCAATAGTACTCTTTGGTGTTACCTGTTGGACTAAATCAATCCGTCATTTTGAATTGATGCTCCCAATCAAACTTATTCTGTTCTGTCCTTAAACCTCTCTTTCCAGTCTTGCATTCTCTTACTCACATAATTGTATTATTCCTTCACTTTCCTGCTGCCCTCAATGAGCAGCCAATGTCAGGACCTATTACAAATCCCCACAAAGGCTTTACCACAGGAAAGGTGATTAATTAAAGCAATTAAAGCAATGACGGTTTCAATTAGGGCAGTTATGAGCTCAGACCTGAGTTGTGTAGGAAGGGCCTTTGGGTAAAAGAGGTGGCGGAATATGAGAATATGATCAGCTGAAAGTAATGAAACCAATGAGGAGGGTACCTGAGGAGAGTCGGTGAGATGAAGAAGGAAGGAGACGAGGTGACAGAGTGAGCAAAAGCGAGAATTAATTACTTCTTAGCTAATCTGTTACCTCCTGTAGCTGTGATTATGATCATGATCATTCTATCAAACCATGCATCTATTCCACCCACAGAGACTGCTGGTGTGTGAGTTTGTGTGTGTGTGTGTGTGTGTGTGTGTGTGTGTGTGTGTGTGTGTGTGTGTGTGTGTGTGTGTGTGTGTGTGTGTGTGTGTGTGTGTGTGTGTGTGTGTGTGTGTGTGTGTGTGTATAATAAGTGGGGATGCTTAACATATTTAATCATTTTTTCTGACTAATAAATGCATTTTGTGTTTGTTTATGTAACCCTAACCCTACCCAAAAATAGGAAAACTGTGTTCATTCTATCAAGCTAATAATCTGATGAAAGCACTGACATGATTAAATAAATAAACAATCCCCCAAACCTTTATAATGTTACTATTGAGGCACAAAAGCTGTTTATCCTAGAAGAGCTGTGAGGGAAAATAAAGGGGAAAAGCATCAAAATCGCTCTGAAACATCTTAATATTCCATTATTGATTAATTTATCTCAGGCTAATTTTGCGGTCAGAAGTCCGTTAATGTATGCATATATTTTAAATCTCTGAAATACACAAATGTAAAAGAAAAACACAAAAATGGAGCTGCACACAGTTTATCTTCTTTAAAATTTCTGTTGGGATTTTTAGAACTAGTTAAGATGTGGTTGGGATATTTAACATTGCAGTAAAAAGTACGAGTTGCTGTTAAATTTCCCTGAAAAAAAAAATAAATAATCTATTCAAAATTAGAATTGAAGTTCTGCAGTGGGAAAAAAAGATCTGGTAGAGGCTATAAAATAGAAACCGCCTTATGATAATGTATTCAGATTTATTTCTGTGTCTGTATTATAGACAAGGACAATGTGTTATGTAATATGGGGTTTTATTGGATTTAAGGGAAGCCCTGTGAAAAGAAGTGAAGCAATCACTTGTATCAGACTTGCTGTAAGATCTAAAATATATATAACAGATGACTGACTGCTGTTAGCTGCTACTACCAGGTCAACACCTTGGAGAAATGCAGTGTCTGTACTCCTGCTAGCTAGGGAAGTTAAGAAACTTGGTCTTTAAGGCATATGTGGGGAAAAAAACAACTACCATAAGTTTGACTCTGTATACTCACATGATGAATTGAACTTCATTAAACAAAATTCTTAAGAGACTTAAGAGGAAGTGTGCGATTGCTGGAAGCAGCAGACTGATGAAGAAAAGGATACACATACTGTATTTATGTGTATGATATCACTTGTTTTATCCAAGAAGATGGTCCTGCCCCATGTATATTTAGCTGTTTTCTGTACTGAAAGACACATGTTTTTTTTTCCCTTGCCAGAGCTTCAAGCTACTTTTACAACATGTAATTGTAATCACACTTTTTACGTGGTGTGACAGTATCTTGGATTACCCTCAGCATGCATTAAAAGAAAGGCTGCAAAGGGAGAACTCTGTGCTTCATGCATGCCCTATCATTTGGCCTGCTGATGGATATAATGTAAGGCTTGGGGTAACTTGACTATTATAATTATATATTTGATTCCACAAGCAGCCGTGTCTGTAAGCTTGTAAGATTTATCTGTGGAGACGGCTGATAATGTAATTAACACACCTTACATACTGCATATTACTATAATTATGTCCAATAAAATACTCATAATTGCTGATAATGTGAATTCAGTGTGAAGCTGAATATGCATATTTGACATCTATAGCTGATTTACATATAATACATTTACGTTTAAACTTCTGACTGATTGGGTGTGGACAGTTATGCATAGAGTTCATTATTTTCTAAAAATGTCACAAGATCTTTTACTCAGCCAACATGTCTGAGCAAGATCTACATGAACAGTACCAGGGTTTGGTGGGCTTCAAGTGGGTTGAGTGGAATGGTGTTAGGCAAAGAGAGGAGCATGCATTGGCTTAGAATGGTCAAATCATTTAGACAATGATAAAGGTATTTGATAGATCTGTGGGCTACATTCAACCCATATGGAGCACGTATGCAGCCCATCAACCCCTGGTGATCCCCTTTTTGAAGGTTACCCTTAAATCCCAACCCTTACAAATGGCAACCATATATCTAATACATCAGTTTCAATCTATGCAAAAGGTAGTTTAATAGAGCAGGTTAATTTAAAAAAAATGCCAATAAGGGCAACATGTTAACTGCATGAATGAAAGTGTAGTGTTTTGACTGAAAATGTGTTGCAGTGCATGTCAAGAGTGCAAGAGACTATTTGACTTTTGACTTTATTTTTGTACTTTTAAGATGTACACATGACAAATGGTTCTCTTAACCTTGATTACTAATGACCTACAGAGGAAAAACTCATTGAAAATAAAAACTATTTAGTAAAGGTTAAGGAAAGTCATATCCATGGTGATAATGATCATGTTATTAAAGGCTTTTCAATTTCAAAATATTTATCACATATTCCCTGAGGACTAAACCATCAATACTTGTCTGCTGCTTTTAGGCTTGAGGAAACTCTTATAGCTCTGTGTGATTGAAGAAAACAAACACACATAAAATAGCCATCAAGTCATGACCTGTTCACCAACACTGATCATATTTATTCTGAAACACTGCAGCTGCTGTTTTGTTCTTGACATTGAACGTTTTTTCAAAGTTGTGCAGGTATAAACTGTGGCTGCACAAAATTATTTTTTTTATATTCTGCAGGTAGACGACTAGTGATGATACTCCCAGTGGAAATGAATGCTGACCAGTCGACAACAGTGACTAAATGGATCCTGATTGCCATAATTTATGCAAGAGCCAAATGTTGTACATCTGTTACTCTCTTTAACAAACCAACCATTCACTGCTCTATTTGAATGTGACACTGGACTCATGATTTAAAAAGGCCATGAAACAGAAATCCCCTGCACATAACAGTATGCATGTGTCACATTTGTTAGGAATATGACATGTCAGACTGCAGCTGTGCAATGCAGGTGTGAATCCATGCCTAAGCCATGTTCACAGACAATTTATTATGAATAGACTCTTGGGTTCAAAAGAGAAACAAGGGCTGATATGCCTTAAACCTGCATTTTTCTAATGGCCAGCAGGAGGCGTTGCAAAAAGATGTCTTATTGGATCAAAGGCTACCAAACATTAATAACTTCAAAGCTGATCGCTTATCCCTGTAAACATTTTCCAAATAAGATCTTATTTGTAAATCTTGGAATCAAGATGGCTACATCTAAAATACCAAACTTGAACATAAAAATCTGTAGTCTAAAGAACAATGACTGGTTTAACACTGCTTCCACTTCTATATGCAGTCAATAGACATGTTTTGAGACTAAGGCAAAGGACTTATAAGGTGAGGTGCAGATTTTCTGTGAAATCGACATCTATCTTGTCAAAAATGGATTTAAAGTTGAATCTCTTGGCTGGGGTAATCGACAGAGCTATTAGGGCTGTCTTTGACTGGCCTTATAAATACAAGAGTCATAATTCTCTCACAACAGCCACGGCTGGCCGGCTCCCAAAAAGATCATGCTCACAGTCACACACATAATGTCAGAAGGAGCAGAAACCTTTAGTGACATCACATTCTAATGGAGGATTGAAAAATGGTATCGTAACCTTGGCAGTGTAGAGGGAAATGCATTACACCAATTAAAGGTGGGTTTCCTCCGATTAAAGGCATCACGACTGGGTTGGATGCGGAAAGGAGGGGCAAATCCTCATAGAAAAATATGAATTTGTCCTCGAACAAAAACAGGAGACGCAGCTGTGACACATAGCAGGACACACAAGGACGCACTGTGATGGAAATTTATGACTCTGTAAGTTGAGTTTAAATACGTTTAGTAACAGGTTTGAAACAGCCTCTTAATTAGATCCAACAGCTGGCGTAACGAGCAAAAAGCCTAGATGCTGATACACAAAACTTTTGTACTATGTCCTCCGAGCAATATGTTTTGCATCTAGGATAACTACTTTGTTCTACAATGTGTCATTACGTGTGGATTTTTCCACAAACAACCTGCCAGGTGTAATGTGTTGAGCATGAGCAATGTTGCTTCCATATGTAGGAAGTGTGTAATTCCTCATAAAAGGGATTTTTCCATGGTTGATGATCATCACATGCTGTGAACAGCTTGTCTGACTGCAGTCTGAACCATGCTCTATGGGGAAAATGACGCTATAATGATGTTCATTAAACTTGCAGGTAGGAAGAAGTGGAGTGCAAGCTGATAAATCGATGACTGCACAGTAAGAAAAACTTCAGTGTTTGACATAATAATGCAGAGAAAAGATTTTTAATGCTCCTGTAAGACTCAGTGTAGGTAATAATATGACAGACTTGCATCATTCCCTGCTGCCTCTGGCTCCTCAAGTTTCTACTGGTGGCTGATTATAAAAGATAGAGCCTTTTAATGGGCGTATGCGGTATATAATGGAGTGTTTACTACTGTAGTTTCCTCTAGAAAAAAGTGTATTGATAAAGTGGCTTACCATTTTGGCGGTAACATCATGAGGACGCCATACGTAGCAGTGTTGAGTATTTCCCAAAATAACTAATCAAGCCAATTTAGTTTTTTGTACCAGGCTGTAAACATGTTCATTTGTAGTGTACTGTAAGTTTTTTTTGGCTGTGGTGTGTATTTGACTTCTGGGGCTCCTGGAGCCAGCCTCGAGCGGACACTTGACAAACTGCAGATTTTGCAATTCCACATTGGCTTAATTTTTCCACACCAGAGCCTGTCGCTCAGTTTTAACTTACCACCGCAGAGCTGTCTCCCCCCGCCCCCTCTTCCCTAGAGTTGATGCACATGCGGGCTGCCATGACGCAGACACTGAAGCTGCAGTGTTAAACCAGCTCTGCATCAGCCGTAGAAATCGGGTAGAATCAGTTTTCTTTGTCTTCCATCGCTGCAACATCTGTTGGTTTGCTGTTTGCCTGGCAAACCAAGGGGCATCCAAAACGGCTGTCTGGGTGTTAACTTCTCTGGTAAAAACAAAATCAAAAACCGACCATTCTGGACCAGAATTGAAACTTAGAAGGAGGACATACTGGCTGCTGCATTGTTGTCAATGCACTTAAACACAGCATTTTTACTTAATGTCTGATAGGAAGGTCATTTTATGTCAAAGTTACACATTGCTCCTTTAACCAAGTGATACTTGTTCATCTTTAATGCATTTTTGTTGAATTGTATTTTTGGTGTCAATTGTCTTTTCTCTTTTAATACAATGGTTGCAAAAAAAGCTTTTGAATGAACCATTTATTGGAATAATCTTGTCAACTAGTGTCTCCAAGTCAGTTTTGAACTTCAAAGTCACAACTAATGAAAGATATTTAGAATTTAGAGAAGAAAAAAATGCATGGAAGCCTTATGGTAAAAAAAACAAGAGCCTGATCCAAAACTGTATTTATCACCTGTCATTTTATCCTTCTTTGACGTTTGAAATGCCCAAAGTAAAAACATTGTTAGAGGAGACAGAGCCTTAATGCAAGCCTTCGCTGATCAAATCTGCCAGAGCATTGCAGCCACACAGTCCCAATCCTTCATAACTTCAGCCTTGAGATATTTACGTAAAGTTTTCACTGTGAAGAAATGCAAAATGTAATTTGTCAGCTTGTCGGCCGTGACAGTTGAATAGATAGAGCCGTGAGCTGTGAAGTGCCTGGATGGAGGAAAATACTTACATTACCGAGGCTTTATGCAAGTCAATGTTTTGTTCACTCTGTTCCCAGGCTTAATGCACACAAAGACACACTTAAATGCACATGTATACACACAGACAGTTCAGACTGTGAGGTGATGTGTCCATTGAGTTATTTCCCTTCAGATATTCCATCCTTTAATTCAAAAAGAAAGCAGGAACCATTAAAAGCAAAGCAGTGGTGCTGAAAACCGACATTAAGGCTTACAGCTCAGAGAAAATTGACTCACAATCAAGGCGCTTCTAATCCATTATGAACCGTCGAAGGGTTAGCACTCTTATCACCCGCCAGAGACGAGCGTAACCCTTTTGGGATTGAAGGGTTGTATGAATGTTCCTGTGCTGCTTGTGTGCACACATCTTTTTTTTTTTTTTCAGGCCTTTTCCTCTGATGCATGTGCACAACTGAATTACGCAAGGTATCCAACTGTAGTATGTGACCTTTTCAGGCAGAGCACCACATCTGATTGATACCACAGCTGGAAAAAAATAACCAAGTCATTTACTGTATCTTTATCATCCATTTTCCTTTTTTTTCGAGTCCCACCTTGCATATCCTCTTCCTATTGATCTCCTCCTGCCCATGAGACCCTATGCTCCCTCTTCTTCTTCTCTTCATTTGTATCCTCACTTTCCTATTCCCCATGCACCCCTCTCACCCTCCCTGCGGCCTTATCATCATTCCCTCTCCTTCTCTCCTCCGTCTCAACACACTGACTGACAGCGCAGACATGCAGAGGTAAATTGGGATGTAGCCGCAATGACAGGCCCTTTGTATTGATTTGTTCATCTTCATCATCCATCATGGTGTCCACACTGGGCTCAAACACACACTAGATAGAACTCATACACACAACACATACACACACTGCTCCCAGCAAGAGGAAACCTGTCCAGGTCCCAGGCCTAGTAAACTAATCACATTACCTTGATGGAGTGGACCAGTGAACCTCACAAGGCCGCAGTGCTAGAGAGAAAAAGAGAGAATACCTTATGTTTCTGTCACTACGTCCGCTAATGTTGAAACAATAAACAAGATGAACAGGCACAGAAAAGATTTGGCTGCTTTGCGGACAGTTGAGCTTCACTTTTCTTCTTCCTTAGTTTTTACTCTTTTTAGAACTAGTTTTTCTTTTGTTAAGGCTGAAGTTTGAATCATTTTTATTTATCATTGCTAACATATTATTGCTTTATATTTCAATAATTATTTATTATTTATATAAATAGATATTTATATCCTACGGAGCACCTAAAGGGACATAGGAAGACATTTTTTTTGATGGATGAAAAGAAAAAGATAAATACTTTTGCGTTCCCTCACAATATTTTTGCGTTCTCTCCCAATACTTTGCGTTCCCTCGCAATACTTTTGATTTCTCCCGACAAATAGACTGTAAATACAACACAAGGCCCTTTACGCAGCCCAGTTATTGCAAAAGGGCTCTGCCATTCTACGACTCTGAAGAAATGTGTGTTGTCGCCAATTTGATGTGTGTTATTGTGTGTGTGTGTGTGGTAAGTTATGTGAACGTTGTTTTCCGCTGCTACGTCACCTGCGCACCTGGTGGTAATCACAAACACACTTTTTGTAATGTGTAAGTATAACCAAAAACAGTATTCAAAGTCTAAAATCTAAACATACTGTGTTTAAAAAATACCACTATGTTGATCATTGTTGAAAGTACTTGGGCTTCTAGGTCCTCTGTTTCTACTAAAACTATATTTAAGCTAGGTAAACACCACAGACTGTAGGCTACAGGTGGGAAGATAAGTTGTATTTGGTTAGAAACTGGTAATTATCAATGCAAATCATACCTGCTTAAAGTCAAAATATTGAAATGACCAGAAAATCAATCATTTTGGGGAAACCGAACTGGACTCTTGACAGGTTAGTGGTGAGTTTATTCTGATGGTGTGATGTTGCCAGATCTTGCTATATCTTTGGTTGGTTTGTCAGAGGCTGCATAACATAAGTGTATACTGACTACAATGGACTACCTCATTGAGTTGCAGTTTAATTACAGTATACTTCATAGCAATTTATATGTCCTTTCTAGCCAGTGAGACTTCTTTGGAAAAGCTACAAAAAACTGGAAGTGTTCATTTCAATGTGTGATGTCAGTGCAAGTGTGCCAAAAAGTGTATTTGCTGTCACTTGTAACCTCTCTAAATGATTGCCATCGATGGAGATTTCATTGAAAGGGGACCTCTGGCAACTCTTCAATTACTTGGAGTGTTTTGAGAGTCTTTTTCAGTGAAGATGGCTCAAAACCATGTGACACTATACCAGACATCTTTCGCCCTCACTTCTAAAAGACAGGCTAAATGTCCTCACCTCTGAGCCCTGGAAATCATACCACTTGGAAAAGTTTTAAGGTTGAAAAGTGAACTTCATGGTCAGCCTCAAAGGGAACAATTTGCATGGGGTATGGGATTAATATGTGCCAATGAAAGTGGTAAGATGAACCAATCAGAGACCCAAATTTCAGTGATATACCAAATTGTCTGAAGACAGGAGCATAAAAGATTTCCTTAGGTCACTGAACATGTGACATGGGGCTACCGTTTAGAGGAAGGGGTGAGTATATAATAATGGAACAGTGATGATAAGATTGTCTGAAGCAGATACAAAGTATGAGACACAGAGACTGATTTCATGGCATCAAAGAAAAAATATGTGTTTTATGAAAAACTTTGATCTCATATCTTTTTGCTCACTGAATCTACAAAGAATGAAATAAAACAGGGAATATATTGGAAAAGTTATCCTTGGGCTTAAAGAATCAGATATTAGCTGATTTGCTGCAGTTGCTGAGTTATGAGCAACAAAAGATGTATAGATCGATCCTTCTGTAAAGCATATTAATTAGTGTGATACGTTTGATAGGTAGTTTCTCCTTTTTCTGTTTTTTTGTTAAAGAGAAAGAGGAATGTGCTTTTACTTAAAATGTTGGCCTTTTTTATCCATCTTGTGACATGAAAGTTAGTTATAATACTTCTTCAAATAACTTTTTAGAACAAATGTTCAAAGAAAGCTTGAACTACTACTTGATGCAGAGATTCGGGGTTATTTTCAGACCTTAATTTGTGTCACTGATGTGGGCATTGGGCAACGGGTATTCCTTGTATCTCTTCACCTATCTGCTAATGATCTGTCTTTGATCTTTGAATTTACAAGTCTTATAAACTCTTTGGAACTGTATGCATTTCAATAAATTCATATCAGTTTAAGTCAGTTCACCTGTGTCTTCTCTCATGAGCACACTTGTGAACTTTCCTGAAAGCATCAACCCTTTTAATAACAGACTGTATTTGGCATGGACATCACAGATACATTGGACAAACCAGATGCATTAAGTGTTTTAGCAAGCATGCTAGTTCTCAACACCTGTCCACAGGAGGCTTTTGGAAAGGAAAACAATTAAGATAGAAAGAAAAGTGATAAAACAGAGAAATACAATAAGCAGAGAATAAATAAATACAGATAAATTGTAGAGCAAAGGCAGCTGGATCAAACAATAAACCAGTCAGAAGCTATTCATGTGAGCACTGTTGTTTTGATTTTAGCCATTGTTTGAGTCCTCTGTTAAAAGTATTACTGTTGCTCTCTAGTTCTATGCCAGTTTGCAGAGAGTTCCAAAGTTTGCTTTGCTAAGAAACCTATTTAGTTTTTGAAAAAAAAAAAACATTTCATACGCAATCTATCATGTCTGACCAAAATCTCAAAAAGGCTGAGAAAATGGCAAGTCACTCTCCATGGTCTCAGTTATTGTTTAATTGGAAACATTTTCATGTAACAAATTGCTCTAGAAAAATGCCCCCACTCTGATTATTGCATCAACTATACTGATGCAGAGAAATGTGTGCAACCATACAAGGGGGAACAACTTGATGACCAGCCATTATTTAGTGTTACTAATAGTTTATGCCTTTAGACTACTAAAGACTACTTCCTGCTTTCTTACAGTGCAGACACTTTTCCTCTTGCTCTCTGCTTTTCTTACATTCTTTTGCTGATATCCTATTTTTTCTGAACCTAATTTAATCGACAGCCAGTCCTGGATATTTATAAATCATCAGGACTGTAATTTTTGAAAGATATAGGAGGTGTTTAGCCATATTTTTAACATTTTATGACCTCTGCATCGCTACACGACTGTGGCCTAACAAGAGCACAAGCCTGTGCCGCAGTACTTTGAAATGCAGCACACAGCTCAAGCTAATCAGCAACAAGATTCCTCCCTTCTCCAAGGATGATTACCACAAACTTCTTCAGAAAATTGCAGTGATGGAGACAAAGATGAGTCGCCAAAAGTGAATGTTGAAGTGAACGGACTGTGCGGGAATGACACCACATTACCACTAACCCAGAATAGTGGACAAGAGCAAGCCAACACTCAGCTAAGGAGCACAGAGACATCTACAAAAACAAAGGTGGGCCTCTGTCCACCAGCCAGTCTCTAAAGATGAGTATCCTGCTCACCCTTATCACCATCTGGGTGAAAGGTGCCAAAGCTGTTCCGGAGGTTACACAACCGGGACCCCTGTCAGGGATTGCGCTGACGCCCAATCCTGGACTACTGATCACCAACTGTCGCCTGCACATGCAGAAAGTGTTTGTCAGGTTTAATCCCTGTGGAGCATTCAAAATGAATCTCCCAGTGACGGGGCGCCTTACTAGTTGGGCTGGAATCAGCTGGACTAGGGACACAACCAGACATGCAGAGGCAGATGTAACTCACATGCTAAAACAGCTACAGAAGTTCACTGTATCCCAAGACGAACTGGGAAAACCCAGGAGATCAAAACAATTCATTGGGGCACTGCTGGTCACAGCTGCGTCTGTCAGTTCCCTCTTTAGTATCGGCCTTTCTTCCGTCAACGCGATTAGCCTAGCCACAGTCAGACGACATCTCGGTGAGATAAGCGCGGAAATTCCTGACATCCAGTCAAACTTATACACCCAACAAAAATCATCCCAAACCTTTGGCGAAACCTTAAAAGGCACGATCTTAGTAGTCAACACTCACAGAGTTGCTCTGAACAAAACCATTAGGGCCGTGGATGCGCTTTTGTCGGTAGTACAAGTCGACTACGCTCACACACAACTGGTAAACATGTTGATGGCAGATATGTTACGAGAGATGAGCTCTTCAGTGGATAGCTTAGCCATAGGACAAATTCCCCCATATCTCATCCCTGTTTCCCTAGTACAGAACCTCTTGACGACTGCTACCAAAGAAACAGTCACACCCCTTCAGGCCCATTTAGCCTATACTTTAGGCAGTGCTGTTCCTCTCCTTGTAAGCCCTGAAACTGGTGAAGTAGCATTTCTCATCAACCTACCCATCATAGCAGCAGGTAGCATCTACAGGCTCAAGAATGTGGTGAATGTGGGATTTTGGCAAGGTGAGACCCATCTAAAAAGGTGCAAACACCACCCGATGTCCCACAACCGCAACGTCTCGATACCAAGTCACCGACACTCAAGCTGAGATTGTAGGTAGTAGATGGTTGGTACATATGAACAACACGACACAACCACACTGATCCCTCTACCTGATCAGACCCTGTGGATCAATGTCCCAGAGAATGCGATCTTACACATGACGACATGGCCCTATACCACTTAAACTCTGAACAATACGACAGTGATATTGAACTCCCTGACTTTTTCAGCACCCACACCATGGAGTTGGACCCCAACACTCTAGTTCAGATACAATATGAGGGAACCCAGCTTATTGACGTGACGCCAGTCGATAACATATTACAAGTTAACACATCACCAGACATGGTACCCATATGACCCATAGCTTACGGATGGTCCACCCCTGACACCTTAAGTGCCTTCACTGTAGGACTAGGATATGTGTTAACCTTTGGTATAGCATTCATCTGCGCTAAACGCACCCAAGCCCTCCAGCGTAAACTCGACAAATGCCCCAATGGATTGTCCAAACTAGGTATTCACAAAAGACGGGGTAGAATGACAGTTACTTCCCACGATAATGAAGAAAATGACCCCGACACAGAAACCCCTGCTCTCATAGAACTAACCCTTTGTGACGTAGACCCTAATGTAGGTTCAGCCACCATACGTTTACCCTTCTGAAACCCAAGGTAATTAACACCCGTATCAAATACTTAATCCTAGATCCCTTATTCATGTATTAGGCCCTGTATAGCCACCCTTAAATAAAAAATATATACATATATCTGGTACACAAGCTTGCTCTCACACCTGCTACTGATGCTGCTCTGGAATCACACCTGGATTGGCCTGCAGACTCTCTCTTCGAGGACCCTTCAACCCAAAAGGGGGGAGATGTAATGTATTGACCTGGAGTCAACCAAACTCACAGGACACAAATGAAAACCCCCTCTCTTCCTGTTTACTGATAACAAAAGCCATTCATTTGATTAACTGTTTGAAAGAGACTTCGCATCGGAATGTGAAGGACAGGACGTCATTAAAAAAAACAATAAGCCTTTAATCTATGTTGGTGAACCAGACCACTTGGATATGTGTGAACAACTTCAGGATAAACAATCCATGGAGACAGCCATCTGCCAAGTTAATCAACACGGCAGGGGATGCCTTTGATGTGACGCCTGTGTTATCTCAAACTGACCTAACAGCTTTCGACCTGTTGAACAAACTGTCTTAACCAACTGTACCGAGTTTCAAGACTGAGGAATTATGATACGTTAATATGTGATTTTGTCCTAGTTATAAACTTAGTATTTCAAGGTATGATTTTATACTTTTCATACTATATTAATGTGTTTTTGAATGTTATAACGCCAGTTTCATTCCCATACAGGCGGAATTTGTCTAACTGTCCTCAGGTTGGACGTAATGCCTATTTCATTGCATATTTGTTTGAAATGTTTAATGTCGGAGATAATTCTACATATGAATATTAACATGGTGATGTTCATATGATCAAAGTTCTTATTTATGCTCTTAATAAGTAAAGAACTCAGGGTGAATTAAATTAATAGATAAACGTAGAAGGCGGTTTAGATATTAGGCCCCGCCCCCTCGTAAAAGTCATCTCCAGAGTAAAGCAGCTCGTTGTCAGGAGTTCGCCCTCTTAACATTTTTCCTCCCTTCTTAATTTGCCTCTTCTAAAACTCTCTTCGAAAATCCTTACGTTTTCTTCACCCTCTTAGACGTCACTTGTTAATTCTTGTTTCAAACCACCTTGTTTCTATAAGTTTTGCCGATGCGAAACTCTTTGAATTTAAGCCCGGACTTGCAGGACCTGCAGACCTCGACTCCAACTTAAATACCCCTGATTCTTCATGCTCGCATTCTAAGGTTTTTTTCTTACAGCCTAAGACCCACAACGCTCTTTTTCTCCCTTTTTGAAGTATTGATCATTCATCTTCCAGAACTTTATTTTTCACTATCCTCACACTTGACTACAAGTAACCGTTCAATCCTGACGAACGTTAATTAAGACTCTTTGAGCCGCTGAGAGATGGACCCAGGGACGACTGCTTGTGTTTTTCTTCAAACCCATCTCATTATCGACTTTGACCAGACCTGCTACGGCGGTTATCGTGGGCCACCGGCATTCCTGATCCGAAAGAACTCAACGGGAAGTCTTGGCACCATTCGGCGGAGTTCAATTGAACACTGTGCACCAGTAAGGAAGCGTTATGATTATGAGATTGGGGTGTTGAGTCAAGCTTGTCGTATCCGAATAAAAGCCTCAAAGTCAACTTTCATCGGATTTATTAAGTCCCTTTTTCATTTTCTTTCTTCGTTAAATCCCTCAACCAAAATCGCTTTTAAACTCCAAAACTGACATAAGGATCTCACCATGGCAACTTAGAAACAACACAATATTATTATTCACGTTATATCACTGTCGTAATTATATTGATATTGCCTATGCATTTCCTTGAACATTTTATGTTCATAATTTTTCTTTATTAAACTTTCATATAAAATTTCAGTACTTTGTCTTTGTAATTTTATGGTTTTACTGCTTGAGAATTCAGATATGAGACAAATTTATAGATTAATTACTTACTACAGGTAATATTAGTTTCCTTACTAAAAAGGATGGTGCCCTGAGTTATAATTATATAATGTTAAAAGTAGATTCACTACAAGTTTGTTTTTGCTGCTGTCTCTTTAAGGCCCCTGACCCCACATTCCCAATTTATTCTGATTGGCCAGCTCTCTGAAAGTCTTCCTGGAGGCAGAAAGCTGTTTAATGCAGGCCTGCCTCCTCAGGTAAATCAGCCTGTAACTGCTGTCAGCATAACAAAAACCTGTCCTTTTTTCTTTTCAAAATGTCAAAATATTAAACTCAACCTTTCATATTGTACTGTGAATCTGACCTGGACAGTTTGGAGAGGGCACAACATGTGTGAACATGAAGAACACTCAGTGTGTTAAGCAAGGGCTATTGCCTTAGTGACCTGAGTTACTATAGGTGACATGAGTGTAGACAATAGTGTCACACAAGCCATATTTTTTATGCCTTTGGTAATAGGTGAACCTGTAGAAAAATAAAAAATGCCAACTGAGGTGGGAAATGTTTGCTATCAGGAAATACTAAAGGTATGATAGGTAGAAGAAGGTTTCTCTGAGCTCAACTAACTTCCTTCCAAATGTTTGTTTGTTTTCTTGTACAAAACAACATTTCTACATGCAGTGTAGCCAGCACCTTTTCTAGCTGACTTAAGGATACCCCAAGTAAAACATTGTTGCTTTTTGTAAAATATCTTGAGATAACATATGTTTTGAATTGGTACTATACAAAAAGAGATTGATTGATTGAATAATTGAAATACAGCTGTGGACATCTGCAAGTTTCTGACAGGTGTACTGCCTCTGAATGGCTGGCTCTGCCATTTTCCTACCTTTGTTGGCAAATGAGTCGTCGGTGAAGTGCCTCGAATAAACCACACCGGTGCATGGGCTTCGGAAAAAGTTGACTTTTTCCTTCAAAACCAAAAAAACACGTTCTCCAAGACATCCTCAAAACATCACTGGCGTTCAAGCAGAGTGGTGAAAGGGAAAGTTTTTCAGGCATTTTTACCTAATGATCCTAAACTTTGCCCACTTTAGTATGGTCATACAGCACTAACACTATATGTGAGTGGGATCAGAATAATAGTTCACCTTTAACTGTTTGATGATAAGACTTTTATCTGTTTGATGCTTAAATCATGTGCCATTTACCGTTTTTCAGAGAGTGCAGCTTCAAGAGACAGCCATAACACCTTACAAATGGACCCCTGCTACTGAATGTTTTTGTTGCTAAAAGATTCCTTTACCTGAAAGCCTCAAACCAGGAACTATCTTCTCAGACCTGTAAGGTCAATTGGCCCCCAAATCTACCAGGACAAAAACACATATTTGTCAATTGTAGGGTTTCCTTCTGTCCATGATGAAGTGGCCTACTTGATGCATCGGCCTTGCAAATAGAGGCATGGGAGGTTCCACTTCCTTCAAACCCTTTAGTCAGTGATGTTGATATTGTCATAGCCAACACAGATGTGCAGATGTTTTTTTAACTCATCATTTCCTCTGCTGGATGACAAATCGGACTCTGCTCTGGTTAAAAATAGTTGCAGATTTAATGTCTCAGCCTAGCAATGTTGCTTGGGAGTAATTGCTTAGGAGTTTCCACTTCCACCATGGCTGACACCTGCTGAGGCAGTTCTCCAGATTAGAGACACCTATCAGATCAAGAATTCTTAATGTCTCAAATGTGACCTGTTCCTAAGAAAGTGCCTGATCAGCCCCTCAGCCTGCTGGCTAAGATTTCACTGCCTGCAAGACCTAAACTGTTTTGTCCAATAAGGCATCACTGCATAGCAAAAACAGCTGAGAAGTACCAGGATTTATAAAATATAGCATTTCTTTCTCTCAATGAAAGTGATGCACCAACGCATCCCAACCTTTGCCCTTTAAGGACCTCCAAAAAAAAAAGCAAATGGCATGGTACGAAAGATTCAAAAACCCCACCAATCATAACACAAGAAGCAAAATTATTTTTCTTATCAAAATATCGTTCCCAGAGCCCAATCCCCTATAGGTCTACTATGAGTAGCAACCAATTTAAAAAAAGCCCTTTTGTTAACCATAATTGAATAACCTGCAGTTTGTTTTCCACATGGCTAGCTTTTAAGCTCTGCATCAAGATAATCAAAAAGCTTAGTTAGCTTTTTTAACTATAACCTTTATGTTGTCCAACATGTGGCTATTGGTGAAATTTATTTTGGGGATACCATTGTACCCGTTGGCAAGGTCAATTGGGGGCTTTTTTTTTTTTACCCAGATGACTGGCTAAATAAACAGAAATTAGATGACTTAACATGTAAGTAAGCTGTAAAGGACTCAAGAGGCAACACTCAAGAGGAAAACACAAGGTTTACTGCAGTGTCTCAGACACAATCTGAATGGTTTAGGATAAAATATATAACACCACACATGGCTTTTCTGCTCACTTCTCTCACAAGAACATTCTCTCTCACTCACATGGACATAACATTTGTTCTAAAACAACAGCTAGCCTGTGGCCTGCTCTTGATGTAAGTGTGACTCTTCCTGAGTTTTCATCTGACACCATCACCCTCACTTTTAGATAGACACACTCACAACATTTAGTGTGAAAGTCATTTAATGATTTGACCCTTCAAAAATTCAGAGCACAGGAAAAAGCTTGCAGATTATTTGAAAGGGTTTTAGTCAAACACTAGAGCAAAAGGCAGGACACTGTGCTTGTAGCTGATATTAAAATTAGCAATTTAGGGGAAACAAAAACAGGACTTGAAAATATCTTATTGAAATGCTAGACACCTGGTCTGAAGTCTCTGAACATCTGGAAAACTAACAAGCTAAAGGAGCTGCTTAGTTAACAAAAAGCACAGGGCTGCGATTACAGGCAGCTGTTAAATGGCAGCTTGTAAAAGCATTTTACTGAATGAAAATATGCTGCTCAAGGTGCATATGGATGAGAAAAAAAAAGCAGTCCCCATTGGAAATGTGATTTTGTAAGGTGTTTGGATTAAGTGGATAAAAAGCAGATTCCACACTAAAGGCAGAGCTATATGTTTTGTTTTTTTTATCCTCTGTATGCCTTTTTTTAAAATCCCATGAGACAACAACAACAAAATGCTACATTCTTAAAGCATTTTCTTACAGGATTCGGATGTTATTTGTGTGGTGGTTGCATGTTTTCCAGGTGGGTTCACTTATTATACCTTTTGTGTTCTGTGTTTGCACTGAAGGCAAACATTTTGTGTCAAATGTGTTTTCTTTCATGGGCTTTTGTAATCGCACATATCTTTGATTTAAGGCAGCAGAAAGCTGTTTTAGTATAACGGCTAGTAACTGGCACTGAAGCTTCAGAAGGCCTGTCATAATGTCTCTTTCACACTGCAACACACACCAAAGGAAACATTCAGATAAGCAAACATTTAAACTCAAATGTATCATCTTATGGTGTCTTTCAATAAATGCCTCCATATAAACATGTCATTTCCCCAAAGGCTTTACTGCTTTTATTATTCAACCTCGCTATATGTAGTTATCAATCTGTATCTCATCCCTGGGGTGGCTTCCTTCTGCTATCATGTCAAAAATCTCTTCATGGAGCAAAGCCTTATGCATACATTAGTTCACACATACACAATGACGCACACATACACACGATTACATATAACAAAGGTATTCTTTTTTTATCAATTATGGAATAAATCAGCTTCTTGTATTTGATCATTTTGGCATGTGTCAAAATTTCAAGACAGGCTTGTGAATATGTGCATAAGACTGTCAAATTACTTTACCAAGCACATTTCAAATCTATAAACAAGAAATATAGGGAGAAAAAAATTGCAGTACATATATTTATTATTAAAACTTTAAAACACTTGTGTTTTTCTTTGTTTCATACATTTCAATTGAAACCTTAACAAATGTATCCCTTAAGAGTAGCATGATGCATTTCTTTCCTGAACTGAAATATGTCCATTCATGCAATTAAAATGTTCTGTAGAATTTATTTTTCATGATTGCAAAAAGAAAAATCCTCCTCTCTGATATATGCAAAAGGCCGTTTCTGTTTAGCATTTATTCAAAGGTACTACTTAACTCAAAATGGTTAAGGAACCAAAAATGAATGGTTAAGTTTAGGAAACAAATCATGGTGATGAGCTGAAGCAACTGCTGGGTGTTCATTGGTTTCGCAAGGGAATTTCTCTCAGTCCTGCATTTTTTGAAACTTTTACTCTCGTAAACCGCCACTTTGCCAACCGCCAATATGAACACAATCAATTAAAATGCTTTAAAAGATGTAAGGGAGCAGGTTAGGTAAAAGACAAGGTTAATAATCTGGTAGTGGTCATACACAAGGTACTCTCAAAAGAAATCTGGCACAAGGGAATACAGATATTAAATACACAATAACAAGACGTAGGTATGTTCATCAAGGTGCTATGGCACGAGGTGGTAAACTCTTCAGAGCGGGAATTTAGGAAGACCACACCAATTTAGCACTCATTGATAGTTTTAGGTTGTCTCATCGGAAATCATGGCATTATACCCAACATGGCTAAAGCTCATGCAAACACACACAGCATGGTAGGGGAACGAAAACAACACAATAGTCTGTGAATAATTTACATAAAAGTCAATTGTTGGTCTTGGTCAAATGTTCTTGTTCATGAGGAAAATGGTTAACACACTTTCCTACATTGTGTGGATGGAGTTCGACACACCAGTACATGCACACATCAATCCTCATGTGCCAATCCTTGATGTGATCGTCGAAAGCCAGGAGGACCTCATTGCTGGGGCGTCAGTCAATAGACGCCTTAATGAGGATCCTGCAATCAAAGGCTGGTCAAATGAAGTGCATGTACTGGTCACTGTCAACTGATTGCAAAAGGCTTGTCATACAGTGTGGAGTCCCAGGCCTTTCAAGTCTAAAGTCTAAAGTCTGCAGTCCACAAAATAGTGTACTCTGGAGTGGAGAAGATAGGAGCTCTTTGCCAGGAGGTGATCAAGCTGCCCTTCGCTGGAGACCTGTATGAGACTGGCCAAGCATTTGCTCAGCTGGGAAACAGTCCAGTACTCTCGAGACGTGAATATGCCATTGACATATGCCATGTCCGCATCAAGACCCCCCCAGGACCCAATGGCAAGGATAACCTCAACAGAAAGCTCTTCCAATACATTCAACTGCAGGCAGTTTTTATTGGGAAGTGCTTCTTCCTAAACACCTTTGGGGGGTATCCTAGCCAAGACCCCAACACCATAGTCTTGAAGAACAGAGGCTCTGCATTCTCCCTCAGGTGAGAAGTAAGTTAACATGGCACTATTTCTAAATAACTGTACCGTATTTTCCGCACTATAAGGCGCACTTAAAAGCCTTTAATTTTCTCAAAAAACGACAGTGCGCCTTATAATCTGGAGCGCCTTATTTATGGATCAATTGGTTAATTGGCTGATCCATACTGGTTGTACACGGCGCTCAGCGACACTGACTCGGATAATGACGAGAGGGAGCCGGGCATGTTGGATGCCGTACTCGCCCAACTGTTCAATTCGGACACTGAAGAAGAAGAATTTGAGGGATTCGTGGACGGGGAATGAACTGAAAAAGTGAGCTTTACATGTTATACGTAACTGAACAATGTTGAGTTATGCACTAACGCAGGGGTGCCCAACCTTTTTTGAACCAAGATCTACCGAGATCTACCAGTCCACATAGTGAGCCATAGCCTTTACCAACAGCCTACAAACGCATTTAATATTCACACAACAAACAGAAAATAATAAATGAGAGTTCTGTAAAAAATAATGCAGACTACAGACTACAGCAGGCTGCTGTGAGATGATTTTGCTTTTGTTAAATTAGCTGCAGACACGGTGAGAGTGAACGGAGTAAAGTCCAACCGACTGTTTGACCGGGTCACGTGTGTTCCCGCCTCGGTCCGTACGGATCACGGATCAACTGTGTGTGTGTGTGTGTGTGTGTGTGTGTGTGTGTGTGTGTGTGTGTGGTTTGTTGTGTCTCGTCCCCCACGATGCTCACAGTCATGACAGCAGAGAGGAGCAGAGAAAAGTAGCTGCAGCTTCATCAAATGCGCTTAATACTCGTAGCATAGTTTCTATATATGACTTTTTGGTAAAACATTTACCCCCCCCCGGTTTTACCTGCACGTCATTGCGCATGCCTGCACTCTCTCTTGCGCGCGCTCTCTCTCTCTCTCTCTCGCTCCCCCGCTCGCTCTCTCATGCACGCAGCAATTTCATAAATAAATGAAAAATTAAATACACACAGGTCAGAAGTATACTTGGGCTCCCGACACAGGTATCGTGTGTGGGAAACAGTGCAATGAGATGAAATTGAAATCACTTTTCTATTTTACAATTGTATTTCATATTGACAAAACATCTCGCGATCGACTGAGAATCAGTCAGCGATCTACCTGTCGATCGCGATCGACTGTTTGGGCACCCCTGCACTAACGTTTGAATTAGCGGTATCAGACTGTGTTTCTTTTACGTGTTTACAACTGAACAAGGCTGGGAGATATTGTGAATATGCACATTAACGTTTGAACAACGTTGAGTTATTGTGAATGCACTACGTATAAAACTACGTTTTGAGAGTTCAGAGAAACGTCAAAGAAATAATTTATTATTTGGGGAAATCGTCTTATGTACTTTTGTTTTTGTAGTTTTATACGTTACGTTTTATACGTATTTATATTTATATATTCACAATATCTCCCAGCCTTGTTCAGTTGTAAACACGTTCTATTCTATGCGTCTTATAATCCGGTGTGCCCTATATATGAAAACAGTTCTAAAATAGGCCATTCATTGAAGGTGCGCCTTATAATCCGGTGCGCCTTATAGTGCGGAAAATACGGTACATATATTAATTGATTGCTGCTTTCCCTCTCTTTGCAGGATACTTTATTGTGGGTGATATTGGCTTTTTCATATGCTTACAAAGTTGACTTGCAACCAACTAAAGGGTTTAAAATGATTGGTGTATAGCTAGAAATGATTTTGATCATTGCAACACATTTTCCTTTTACAAAATTGGCATCTGGTCTTTACAGATATGAACAGAGATGTGAATTCACTTAAATCCTTGACACTTCAATCGATCACTCTGCAGGAGGCACAAGTGTCTTGACGGCCTGCAGATGCTCACCGTACTGTAAGGAAGCCTTGGTTAAGGCAGTCAGCAGGCAGTTATTGCCCCATTAAGTATAAAGCCACACACACACACTTTATAACATAAACAGACATGCACAACGTCTACACTGTGTGCAAGCCGTGATAAGAACGGAAAATAAGTGTAAGGATGAAAGGATGAGTGAGCACAAGTAGACAATGGTGCCGTCTCTAACTAAGTCTCTTTATCTTAGGATGCATTCGCTCAACCGGAACAGAGCCCTGCTCCAGTGCTTGTTCCTTTGAGCACTGATACAGTTTCTTCAGCTCAAGTGTGTGTGACTGTTACGTCAAAATAGTAAAGCGGATATTCAAACTTTTAAGTGCAAACACAAAGAGATACAAACAATTATGTAGTATTGTGTCATATTCCACTTGTCACAAAATACAGAAAACTGCACCTTTATATTGTGTTAGCTTGCTCAAGTCTACAAAGTTTAAGCTTGTTTCTTTTTACACCATTTATAGTCTTATATTTATACATCAATGGATCATGCATAAAAAACATAGGATATGTGGGCGTGGGATCAAAATTTGGTGTTCAGAGTGTTCTGAGGCCATAACGCTGGAACCTTTGGGCAGTCATCTTACAACTGCCGGTAGTTTGCTCTAATTGTAGTTTTCATCAGATATTCAGATGGAACTCAAGCTAACATCTGCTACGTCATTGTTGATCGTGTCATCTTCTTCAAAAGAAGTCTTGTCTGGAAGACCTATATCTCTACCCGGTGACTTCACCAGAAATCCCTGTAAAGTTGGTCATAACTGCCCAATGATAGCAGATGGTTTCCCATATTGCTCTAGTTCAGATTTATTGCATAGTATCCAGTAAGGAGTGACAGAAAGAGCATGAGACAGAGCGTGGGGAGGACATGCAAGAATGGCTGTGAGCTGGATTCATCCTATCATCCCCTGACATAGTAAATACAGTACCTGCTATCTGCTTTAGCCTGCTGAGCCACTCTTACATTCCTGAGAGATCTGTGTGTGCGCTGAGGTGTGTAATGTTGAGTTGCATGTTTGAGTGGACCTCAGGCTCATTGCACTGTGACCCAGGCTTTGTTAGCAGCGCTCCTCTCGGACATTTGAGCCTGCAGGCAGCTGAGCAGCATGTAGGCCAGCTTGCTGAAGCTACTTGTGTAGGTGTGTGTGTGGGACACACATCTGATTATTTCATAAAAGTCACATGTGCATGTGCAAGTGGTGCTGGGAGCTGGATAAGAATGTTATCCTCTTCAGGCACTTGCTTCTTTTAATATGAAATCTTCTATCATGCATGGCTCTTAAGGGCGAAATGGTATTCTACATTTTTGGATTTGTCACATGGCTTTTTTTAAACGTAGGTCTCATGGGTATTCTATTATTGCTGAAAAATGAATTATTTACCACACAGTAAAACAAAAAAAATCATCAGGTGTTTTAGAATGTGCTTTGTGTTTTGATTTGTCTGCAAAAAATGTTTGCAAATGGCCTTTAAAAGGAAGATGAAGTTGCAGGGTGAGTTGTCCACCTGCAATAAAGCTGGATTGAATTAAAAAACTACATGTTCTTATAATTCCAAGAAATGCCCTAGTACTAATGGTTTAGCAAGAGCTGAAACAAATTTCGAGAAATGTTCAGCATATTCAGAAATACTGCACTCTCAAAAGCAAATTCAAACATTCAGAACAAATTAAAAAAAAACATAAATTGGGGCTATACAAGTAAATATTTCTTGATCGATAGAATGGCTGACACATGCTGCAATTTAAACAAACGTTCTGTAAAAAAGCCATAACAAATGCATTGACCCTAAAAAATAAATAAAAGCTACCGCACTCACATGTTTAATAATTTTATTGAACTTTTAAACCTATTAAAAAAAAAAAAAAATTGGGAGAAAGCAGAAATTCCCAGCTTTCCAGTGGTACCACAAATGTCTAATTCAAACAAACCAGTCTCTGCTGTCATCGTAGTAGCACTGATTTGTCAAGGAGATCCATGTTGTATCTTCCTCTGTCCTAACAGGCAGGGGTCCTAGGTGCTTAACTCCCACCACTGTGTCATCTATATCTGAATATTTTACACATCTATATCTTTATAGTCTACATATCCATAAATGTTTGACACATCTCCATCTGTAAAGAAATCTATGCATACTATAAATCAGTGTTTTTCAATTGGTGGGTCGGCGCCAATGTGTGCCCCAAAAAATACTATTGTCAAAAAGTTTATGAAGCACTTTATCATGTTTTTTTTGTTGTTTCTTTGTTCAGTCATGTTTTGTATTGTCTGAGGTCCAAACTGCAATTTTTCTTTGAACAAATCTGACTGGTTGTGATATATCTGCAATTCAGGTTGCGATCTTTCGTGAAGGAGTTGGTGGTGGGTCCTGAGGCTAGACCAGTTGAGAACCACTGCATAGATAACTGTCTGAATATGTTAAATCTCTATACTGTTGTGTTATAGAAATCTATTTCTGTATATTTTATGCATTCTTACTGTACATACATCCTGTCTTTTCATTTTAGTGCAGAGGATGGTGAGAGAGGGAATAGGCAAGCCACTGTCCCTATCAGCATGCCTCCCGCTGACACTGAGGCAGAAGCAGGTGTCAAGGAAGGCTGCCAGCAGAGAGAAAGGGCTGCACCATGCCCCTTTCACCATTCCAGCCCCCCTAACCAGGGGAGGCAGAGGAAGAAGAAGAAGAAGAGACTGGAGAAGACAGGGGGCAGAACACCTCATGCTCCAGAGGAGCAGGAATACATGAAAGGAGCATGGTGAGGGGAAGAAGTTTGTTTGGGAAGAAATGAAGCCTGTAACATTCCTGGCATATGTGGGCCTTATGATTTATATGGCTATTCTGAAGCTACCAAGGGTGAGAGATTACTGGAGATAGAAAGAGATCACACCTAAGTGTGCACTTTCCTGCCTAGGTCATAACCAGAGACAGGTACGTACATGGCAATACTTAGAATTGTGCAAATGAGCAACACAGAAGAAGATGCAGAAAACAACAGCAAACACATTACCAAAAGAAAGGCATGCAAGGCCTTGTGGAAGCCTAGAAAGAGAGAAAGAATGGTGGCCACAAAAGCCAAAATTGGCAGTGCATGAAGGCAAAGCCAAATGAGTGGGGTGTAATGCTTTTTGCATTTGCAGACTCTAACAACAGGTACACTTCTCCATTTACAATGAAAAGAACAGATTTATTTCTGAAAAACGACTTTCACAAGACGTTGTCAGCAGCCTCGTAGATGCAACATTCTTTGGAAGAGGTTATCGTCTACTATATCAATAATTTCTACACCAACCCAACGCTCTTCAGTGACTTGTACGGTAAGGGTTTCATTGCCTGTGGTAAGTTCCGCGATTAACTCAACGTACCTCAAACTAAAACGAACTCCCTGACAGCTAAGAGCCCAAGGGGATCAATCCGGTTAGTTAAAGAGCAGGATCACTCTTGTTTGGAAAATTGATGGACAATTCCCCAAAGGCATCAAGAGGAGCACAGTGCCAACTGTGTCACTGGCCATTGCTGTTGATGATCTGCATACACTGCAGTGTGCTCTGCAAGTAGCGCTCCATTTGAAAGTGTGGGCAAAGTGATGTTGCATCCCAAGGATAATGTTGTAATAAAGGGCTTTAACTTGCTGAGGAAAGATCTGATGTGAATAAAACGCATAATGGGACTCTACAACACCAAAGTACAACTTTCTAAAAAATACTCAAATTTAGAATTAGCATTTTTTTTAAGTATTCTGATAGAGTCATATTCTGAGACCATGCCAATGTCAAATTGGGTATTTTAATGAGCATAACTTAAACGTGAGATTGTCCTTTTTAAAAGGATGTATGACATTTGATGGTGTCTGCTAGAAAATGTTTTTAAAAAAAAAATGTGGAACACTCCAAATTCCAAACGTTAGAGAGAGCTGCCCCCGCCCATTCCCCCTAGACTCTATGCATACGCAGTTTGCCATGTCATGGACACTGAAGCTTCAGTGTTTAGCCAGCTCTGCATCAGTCTTGAAACTTGTGTTCAATCCTCTCTCCATTTATCAAAAACATCTCCAATATTGATCCTAGTCTTACCATGTTTTTTGGTCGTTGAACTTAGTAGAAAATGCAGAGGCTTTTTAGGTCAGGTAGAATGAGATTGTTGTACAGGTGAGATGTTGTTTCTGCTTGGCCTTTTCCAGCCTGTCGCACCTCCTACGGTGCCATTTGGTCAGCTGCAGGGTCGTCAGCTGGAAGCCGCCGTTCACTTATGTTTTGCCCCCTAAGCCAGTACATGTCCTGGTGGGGGGGCAGTGACTTGTTGGGGATGTCTCCCCGTCACCCCCTGCAGCTGCCTCTATCGGGGTGTTAGCCCCCAATTGATGTCCTTCCGCCGGAGCCAAAGCCAGTAGCTGGCTTTTTCTGCTTCTTCTCCTAACTCCGTCAATACTTTGCGCAGGTTCGATCCCGTGGTGCCAGAACCTCAGAAGTTGGACAACCACACTGCTGATCCGACCTCCACAGGATACCCCCTAGCCTTCCAGCCTGCCTCGCGGCACTCCGCTGCTAGCTCGGAGTACTTCAGCTGTTTCCTTTCATGGGCTGCTGTCATGCCATACTCCCAGGGGATGGTAAACTCAATGATGAGGACCCTTTTCTCCTCAGTGGACCACACTACGATGTCGGGCCAGAGAGTAGTTATTGTGATCTCTCTTGGGAAGATCAGCTGCTTTCTGAAGTCTACCATCATCTGCCATTCTTTGCCAGGTCTAAGTATGGTGTTCCTGACGTTCCGAGGTGCTTGGAGAGCGTTGCCTGGCTTGACTAATGCAGTTAAGGTAGATTTTCATGTTTCTGGACTACAGTTTGCTGCTAAATTTTAATGCCTGCTGTGCCCTGGCTGAATTTCATCACACAATCTTTTTATTTTCATTCTAAAAGCCATTTTGTTTCTATTGTATGTCTTCATTAAAAATAAAATGTATAATAATCTCACTTAAATAAATTAGAGAAATATAATTGAACCACAGTAATCTGAATAATAGAAATCCTTTATGGTCAAACAATTGTACAACCAAATTAGTAATGCTTCACCTTAAAAGTGCAAAGACATCCAGGCATCCACAGTGTGAAACAACTTGCATTCAAGTAAGAGAGACAATGTAACTTCAAAACAAACAAAGAAACACAAAAAATAAATAAATAAATCAGCCAAATGAAGAAGCTTGCCACAGATTAAAAATATAAATATATATCACAGTCTCTTAAATGTAAATATTGCAAAAGGTAAGAAAATATGTAAACTAACAAATATGGATTGTAAAAGAGAAAAAGCATAATGTAAAACAAACAAAACAAATGTATAAATAAAATATAGATGTGGGTGTTGCTATGGGGATGCTTAGGCTATTTTAGGAGTAGCTTATGTTGAACAACAAGGTACCGGACGCAAGTGCAGATAACCAGAAATATTTAATTGAACAAAAAAAGGCAAAAACAAAAGCTGGAAAATCTAAAAAAGGTAATAAAACAAAAGAAGCCATGAGTAAAAAACCCAAACTGATGTGATTAACTGACAGAACGGAAGGATTACTGAGACTAAATAGACACTGGGGTAATCAGACACAGGTAAGACAAGTGGCACAGGTGAAGACAATCAGGGCAATCGAAACACCGTTCACCCGATGCCTGGACTTACAACCAGCCCTCCTAGTATCTTCCGGAAAAAAAATAAAAAAATAAAAAATAAAAATGGGGCCCACGCTGTCTCACTACTTTGCTCTTCTCTTCCTTTCAACACATGTTCCACAACATTATCTGATTGCAGCCCAGGGATTGCCACTGTGTGCTTCTGGGGCTGTAGGAATAAACAGTTGCGTTCAATAACAGGCCCAGCACATCAATATGTGATGTAAAATGATTTAAAAATGCAAAGTCAACTCACTGAAATGGTAAAAGTCAGAATGAAAACAAAACAACCCTGCATACGCGTGTCAAGCAGCGGTTGAAGTGGGCGGTGAATAAGCTGTATATTTCATTGACGTGTTTTAATTAAACTTTACAGTGGATAATGTGCATCTCCTCGCTTTCCTACATAGAATATATGACCTCTCTTTATACATGTAGAATTAGAAAAATCTGAAGCACACACATTTGTTTGCTTAATCGTAGCTAATCCCGGTGTATTATGAATACAAAGTCACTGTTGTTTTTGTTGAGACTGGAGTTCAGCATGGATGTTGAGAATCAAAGTAACACATTAAGGTAAGACATATTAGCAATGATATAGCTTTTCTATTATAGTATGGGGCATTTCATAATGCTCTCTAGGCTATATCACTGTAAAAAACTAATGTCACTTACACTAAATGTCTGGTGCTTGACAAGAATTCAAGGAAATTCTGGCAAAGGGAATATATTATGCAGTATTCAAATTTGATTAATGCTCTCCACTTCATAGTCCTTTTTCGACAGGAGGGGAGGGATTGGGATTGGGATTGGGATTGGGATTGGGATGCAGGTGTGGGCAGACAGGCAGACAGACAGACAGACAGACAGACAGACAGACAGACAACTTGCAAAACCACAGGGAGAACCTCTCACTACCTCTGAAGGTAAGATAATGAGTCAGCACAGAGCACTGGAGACTCAGAGTATATAAAAGCTCCCCACACCTGAGGTTAATCAAAGCCAATCAGTGCCACACACACCTGAATGCAGTGAGTTGATTCTCTCACCACTCTCACTGAGCAGGAAGAGTGAGTGCCCTCGTATTTTCTTGTTTACAATGATATAATTTACCACACAGATCTTGCGCATTTTCACTTTAATTTGTGCTATAATGATCTTTTGTTTTCTATGGTAAAACTTTTTTAATTTCTTCTATTTTTCCAACAAGAACACTTTTTCAAATTGCTTATGTGCCCTCTTAAATCATTATGTGCCCTCCTAAATCAAACTAACCTCCCTTTTAATGGCAATAAATCTTTATGTCTTCCCTTTTTCCTACTAAAAAAACGTTATGAAACACTAAAGTAACTCATTTATCTGTATTTTTCCCTTGGCTGGGAACATCATGCTTGCAGGCCTACCACGTACCCATCGGTTTCTTAATCTGTTCAAAGAATTGATGTAGTAGACACTTCATATACACCATATTATTAAATAACCTTTAAAAAATTACCTTAATTAACATACTATAATTTATACTACAGAAGACAGATAATTAGTTGTGCATATTTTAGGTTGCTAAAAATAACTGTTGCATGTTGACAGAAAGTAATTAAGAGGAAAAAAACAATACACATTTTATGAAAAGACAAACTCATTATCAGTGTTTATTTTCAGCAGCAGCTGTCTACACACATCAATGTGAGAGAGATTTCTGAAAATTATCCAAATATTAAAGAGGAAACTGGATATTCCAAGAGATGTGTAAGTTTCATACAGGCTGTACTTGACTTTGACTTTGAATAATTCCCAACATTATTGATGATACAGTGTCATCCCTTTGCTACAGCAGTTTCACTAAAAGTCCCAGCTGAAGGTCCACGAGGGATGGTCTCAATGTCAAGAAATGAAAACGGGAATAATTCATGTCAAGGCGCTCCATCACAGAAGTGGGAGGGATGAATAAAGCAGCACACTGAGCCCTGCTCACTTATGGCCAAGGACGAGTCCTCAAACTGTTGGAGCAGCTGAAGCTGCCACCTTGAGCCAGCTCCTGTTTTAAACTGTTGTCTAACAACTTTAACAGTGTTTCATTAGGAGGAGGACAAATGGAACAGAGTCTTATCCTCCCACCACCATTACATGTGTGTGCATCATAACCATTTATATATATAAAAAAATCTCAGAACTACAAATGACTAATAGTTATAAACACATTCCACATTATGTATGTGCAGTCCAAAAACTAACATTATCTTTATTTCCTTGTTTCAGACTCTTCAAACTTTAGCAGGTCTACCGTTCTATATTTTACTATTGAGCACTAGATTTGCATAAGAATGGCTAAGTAATAATATTCATTATAAAAATCATTAGGCATTGTACGCTAAAAAATAAATAAACACAAAATGAAGATCCCCACCACACTCGCAAATAATAAGAAAGATTCATGAAAAGTAAAAAGAAAGACTCTGAAGTCTAGAAACTTTGATCTGAATCTTTATTTCTATTGCGCAAATTCATAACGGATGTCATCCCAAGGCACTTTACTAAAAGAGCAGGTCTAGACTGTATTCTTTGTTATATTATTTACAGAGACTGAATATTAAACCACCATAATTAAAGCACTTTACAACAGTTGACCAGTGGCGCGAGTCCCACTGGCTGTGTTGTTGTCAGAGCCGTGCTTACATCATGTTAACATGGACAGGACGGCCTTGCGTATAAAGCTGTTTTAGTCAAGGACTAGAGAAGAGAAGACTAACATAGCCCTACTCACTGCTTATTTGGATATCACTTAAGTGTCTTTAGATCACGATCATTCCGTGTCAATTCATGTTCAAAGTGAAACTGTGAGTTAACTAAAGACACTGACATTAGCCTGCTAACACAACAATGCAGACCACAGGCAATTGCAGCTCCAACAAAGGACAATTTTGTCTACCACTTACACTTATCGGTGCTTAATTATGGTGCGTTCCAATTGATAACGCCTTCGTGTGAATGTGATTGGAGGGGGGATGGAGGTGTGACGCTGGAGGAGAGAGGAGGCTTTAGAATAGCGGAGGTGTCGCCAAACAACAGTTTGTTTAATGTGGGTGCCCAAGGGCGACATCTACTGGATCCAAAACTCGCACACTCTTGCTTTAACGGGCAGAAACCTTGAGCTGAGAAACAACAACGAAGACATCAACAACCACAGCAAATAAAACAGATTAATGGCTACATTGACAGGAACAATGGTAAAAGTTTGTTCGGTATTAGGAAGAGCAAGGGATATGATAAAATATATGCCTACTGGGTGTGCTGCCTTTTTTAAGAAACTTGTAATTATTCACATAACATTTATTTAGCTTACACTTCCATCCAAAGTGGTTTAAGAGAAACTGCATTCGACCACATTTATACAGCTTATAGTGTCATGTTGCTTAAACAATTACAAGGAAGAGGACTGAATTGCAGATCTCAAAAATAACTTTTGAAACAAAAAGACCAAAAGGTAAAACAAGAGCTTATTCCTTTACAGAGTCCAGGTAAACTTGGTGGAAAAAATACACATAATAGATACAGGAAACACTTTGAAATTATACAAGAACAAATAACGACACATACAATAGCTTCAATGTGAATAACGTCAGGCGCAAATGTGGAAAAAAATGAAAGGTCCAAAACGTGTTTTAACACTAATTTAAAAAAAGGAAAAAAGAAATTGAATTGTTAAAGAAATTAATTTAGTACCAAAAAGACCAGAATTACGTTAAAAATATTTTCTTATCTGGAAGATTAAAGCTTTCAAATAGACAATCCAGGTCAAGCCCACATGCTTGTTTTCATGACCAAATTCGATTTCTGCGCAGGACCTTGTGGGTGTGACTCTAATGATTGACTGCCCCATCTCCATGGCATAACTTACACCTTGAACTTCATCTTTAAATTTACACCTCCGTCTGATTCTGTATGAAAACTTGTATGCATTGTTTCTTTGCATTGTAGGACTATCTGTGTGAATATCTTTCTCAACTATACAGAAACAAAGTGCCAAAGATAACCTCAGGAGAGGTCACTTGGGAGTGTGTGTCTGTTTGTGTGTGCTTGAAGAAGAGATGTCGCAGAGTCTACCGCATCAGAAAAACCCACATCCCATCCCACCCCTCCTGCTCCTGACGTAACACACACCTGCCAGCACCAGAGTAGGACAGCCGATTCTGACAACACACACAAAAAAAAGCAAAGCTGGGAGAAACCTTGCAGCATTGTAAGCAGGACAACAATAGATTTCCTTTGGAGTGTAAGTAGCTACTCGCCCTTCAATGTCGCATTTTAAGCATGTAATCAAGTCCAGAGTAATTGAATACGTGGGGAGCATGCAAAAGGTATGAAGGAGAGGAAACAAGAAGGTGAGAAAAGTAAAAGAAAGAACAAAAACAGAGAAGGAGAGAAACAAGGACGGGACATGAGATGCGAGGCGAGGAGGTGAAACAAGGAGAGGAGACGAGACGAGACAGAAAAGGACAGGAGAAGAGATTAGAGGTGAGAAGAGCAGCGGAGACCGATGGGAGCAAAGTAGGATAGAGAGAAGGAGATGAAAAGGTATTGTAAAATGGAGAAAGAAACACAGGTATAGCAACGGATGGGGGAGACGAGAAAAACAGGAGAAGGGAAACAGATGGAGACGTAACAAAAGGGAGAGCAGGAACAAAGAGAAGGAAAAGAAAAGGACGAGAGAAAGGAGACGGGAGGAACCAAAACCAGCCAGATATTCTGCCCTACATCTACAGCAATGCATTCTGGATAATGAAGAGGAGCAGGTGGGCGAATGGATTCTGTCACAGTCTACAAGACCCGAGGACACTGGCAGTGTGTGTGTGTGAATGCACGCATAAATAAACACAAATACACACTCAAAACATCGAGCATGTCAACAGATCTGCCATTGTAATGACATCATTGATTCGGAGAATAAAGCTTTTTGTGTTTGTATATGTGAGCGAGTGTGTGTGTGTGAGTGCTTGTGTGTTTGCGAGTGCTGATGTGCGAGCGCTTGTTTGTGTGTGTGTGTGTGTGTGTGTGTGTGTGTGTGTGTGTGTGTGTGTGTGTGTGTGTGTGTGTGTGTGTGTGTGTGTGTGTGTGTGTGGCTTTATCCTCTTCAGACTGACTCAGGAATCAGATCACAGAGGTCTATGTAATTATCTCCTAAATAGAGTCCCAAGTACATAACCGTTTTCCTGAACACAGTTAGGCTGTATACAAGTGATCAACAGCAAAACTGCTCTGTGCTGGCTGTGCTAATCTTTTCCCATGGGAAGAGCAGAGCCATTCAACTAAACAGCAGTTTAGCACATACCTCGAAATTGCTTTGGATCAATTACGTCAACTTTGAGCCGAGCTGTATCTGACCTTCTCAAGGCACAACCAATGAGATAGCAGCTGCATGTGTCTTAAGAAATGGTGCAGGACTTGCTGATTGTCTTAAAAGACTCTAGGCTAAATTAAATCTTGTATGGAAATTTTATTGAACAGCAACCCTGGCTTTTAAGTGTAAATTATACAATACTGCAGGCTTGAACAACCCAAACATATCAAATACAATAGCATTGGAAATAATGAGCTGTAATAGGAGGAGTAGAACTTTCAACTCAACCACTTGTGTCTTGTGGATTGGATTTCACAATAATGACAATTAAAGATTGGAACAGCTGCATTTTGGATGGTATTCTTCCACATAAATGTCATACTTTCCTGAACACCGACTGACCAATACAAGATATGATGTCTTTATTTTTGGCCAAATCAAAACGGCTCTCTTGTGGATGAATGAAGAGATCGCAGGATTTAACGTGTTCCTAATATGACTGACTACCTGGCTACCAACGCTTAAGATTTCGGGAAAAATCTAACATCGAAGTCTAAAATTGATAAGATTGCGCATCCACATCCAATGAAAAATACTGGACTACATTCCCAAAAGCATTCTAAATGAGATAGAAGTAAAAAATCACTGAGGAAAATATTTGGCCAGATGTAGACTAGTTGACTACAGACAACTCAAGCAAAAGTAATATCACTCTATATAACAATCAAAACCAGACTGTTAGGGTGCAAGTAGGTAACTTAGCAAGGCTGAAGTAAACCCCTGAGAACACTGAATTAAGCAATTCATGAAATCAGCTTTCTAATGCAAATTGAAGTAGTGCTTTCTGTTCTTCCAAATCATCCTTAGTCATGCTCCAAGGCAATGAGTTGCATGCCTTAGTTTGTGCCTTAGAACACATGAAGTTTGTGCCTTAGAACACATGAATAAAGGTATAGCCATTTCTTGGCAAAAAAGATCAAGTGGATTTACCCATTTCTTCTTCGAAAGTTACATTTTTATTCTATGTCTCTTAAAAATCTCTCTTTTCTTTTGGCCCACATTTTTAGGTCGTTCGAGGCAGCTCACTGCCTGCCTCTCTTTCCCTCATGCTACCATCTCTCTTTCTGCCTTTGCCTACCCACAAAGGCAGTAGATAAAGAGCTGGCCTCCATGGATGGAGAGGAAACACAGAATATCTCTTCACTGCTCAGCCAAACGCCAGATCGCCCCTCCACATTCTCTTTCACTCAATCAACAACTTTTCTATTTTTTCCACTCTCTCTCACAGTCTCTCTGTCTTTCTCTCTCAAGTGTTCCCAATGGATTCTCTTCAACAATAATCACACACACTGCGCTGAATGTCGACTATTCACAAACTCCAAAAGAGCACTAAAAGCTCCTGTGAGACAAAAAAAAAGAAAATGTGTGAAGGACAGACGGCTAACGGTTAAAAATGCAGCCAATTCATTTTGGAACATTTCAAAACCTGCGTCATTAAAAAAAAAAAAAAAAAAAAAAAAAAATAGAATAAACCATCCAAATGGCTAATTCTTAACAGACAAAAATGTGCAAAATAATGAAGACTACTGCTCTTACTTGATCATGAAATTAATAATAATCCATGCAGCCTTTCATGGAAAAGCACCCGCCCACACAAGCACAAATATGAGCCATTTCAGTCACTTCATGTCCATTTAAAACCTTCAAGTTTTTGTCCTTGTAACTGCAAATAAATGCAATACATTCTACATAAGAATATTCTACAAATAAGGCAAACATTAGAAATAACTTTTAAAAGACCATTTTATTCAAAATGATCTTTTTCCACAACAGAACTAAACAAGATCTGGGGCAAAAGAGAAAGTGAGAATTTGTGTATGTGTGTGCATGTCCATGTGTGAGCTGGTGTTCAGGGGCAGCAGGAGTCTGCAGCAGGTGTTAAAAACTCTCCTCTTTTTCTCCTGGCAAAACTTGCACAGCCTCCTTCTTTTTCTGCTGGGCTCGGCTGGGTCTTTGTCTTCGTCTGTGTGTGGTTGTTGCTGCTGGACAGCCTCCACCTTGGCAGCAGCAACTGGTGTTCGGGGGGGGGAGGACATCTGAGGGGTCATGAGGGATTTCCTCAGGTCATCAAGGGAAAGCCTCCTGCAAGTTTTCTTTTGGTGCCATGAAGGATCCACCGCAGACCACAGCACAAACACATGTAATGTGGAAATGTTGATGTTGAAAACATCACCAAGGGCCACCGACGGGCCCTCCTCTGGCAGCTGTATGTGCTAACAACCTTCAACAGAAAAATTAATAAATACATTTCTGACTGCATGAATACAAATATCCTTCATCCTCATACACGGACAAATCATCCATTCTTTACATAGAATAGAAGAAAAATTAATGGATACAAATATTGTTGATATTTCAACATCCCAGGTGACCCAGATTCTGAGGTCACACTTGGCTGGTTTCTTTGCTGAAACCTGTTGCAGCTTCTGAATGACACAAGTTCTTCGTCCACAGAGATGTTCCCGCCTAGGTTAAAAAGAACGTGGAGGCGATGGGTCCACTCACTCGTCCAACAACACACCAAACTGCAACCAATTTGTCCTCCCAGCACCATGGCCTAGTCAGCCTCTCAATCTGATGACTAATCTGATGAGGCTGCATGGCCAGGGTGTGACACCGTGGACCGGAAGATTATCGTACCAGTTTGGTCATCCCGTAGAATCCTTGGAGGTCTGTGACATCAAGGTCCCTCCAGCCATTGGTGGACCGTCTCCCCTGCTAGTTCATCATATTTTGGGATAAGCTGCAGGATATCATTCGTCAGAAATAGGTCAGAGGTGGCCCTGCTGGAACTGATCCGAGTAGTGGCGTAGTGAGTGGGCTCTGGCGTCAGACCAGTGGGTGCAGGGATGTATTGCAGCATCGACTACTGAGTGTTGGACGACTCCTGGACCTCCATCCCGTCGACACCTCTATCGCCTCTGTCTCTTTTCCGCAATCTGGGGAGTCAAACGACTCAGAGGAAACCTGGTAATCATCATCATCTGTATCTGCTCCTCCTCCAAACTTTCTTCCTCTTCTGTGTTTTCTTCAATTTCTTCATCTGCCTTTTCACCTATCTTGTCTTCCTGCTTTTCGTCCCTCCTGAGTATCATTAGACCTCTTGCCTCTTCCAGTGTGTAAGGCCCCGTGTCCACCTAGCGTTTTTTTCTCAGCGCCAGCGTCTTTTTTCAGTTGTTTTTTTAAAGGGTAGAGAGCGTTCGCAGTAGAAAGAAGCTGCCTGGAGAAAAAGTGCAGCGCCCAGCGTCTTTTTTACAAGCGCTCTGCCGTTTTTGTGCAGCTGCTCCCAGATCTGAAGTTGAAAATCTTTCAACTTTTTTAGAAAGGCGCTGTTTTGAAAGTAAAAACAGTGTGTGCTGGTAATTTCAGTTAATAATGTAAAAGAAAGGTCTGGGTATCTTTGATATTTAGCTATTTGTGTGAAACCTTCGTCCATGCAGTATAGACTAAAAAAGAATATTACGCATTAAATTATTGTTGCATTTCAAACGCGAGCTGTAAGTGAAATGTGTCCTCGACAGTAAACATAATTTTTCCATCACAGACGTCACAGGTGCTCTCCGCCTACTGATCGTGTCTTGTCTGTGTGTGTGTCTGACTGGCGGTGCGACCGGTCGCAGCGGCCCCTCTCTCTCCCGATAGAGCGGTGTTTTCTTCTTTTTCTAACTTTTCTTTTGACTTTTCTCCGTGTTTTACTATGGAAAAACACAATTACAGCCGTCGATTTTTACTGGACTTAAACAGTAACAGCCTTTCTGTGGAGTTATTACCCGAATCACTGAGACAATAGCTTCAAACTTTGAGACTGCTTCGCGAGCCGGTTTACCCCCCGGAGAGGAGACGTAAACATAAACGGTGCGAGCGGAAACAAAAGCGAGGTAAACGTGGAGGCATAAGAGCGAGACTGGCTAAAATACCACACAGGTCCGCTCTTCCAACTCTTCTACTGTAAGATCTCTGGACAATAAAATGGACCATATCGAGCTACTGAGAGCTGCGCACCGCGACTTGAGGGACGGCTGTGTGTACGTTTTCACAGAGACATGGCTGAAAGAACGCATCCCAGACGCCGCCGTTCAGCTTGAACAATTCACATGCTACGGTTTGGACAGAATCCTTATTAAAGGAGGAAAGAAGAAAGGTGGTGGAGTCTGTGTTTACATCAGTGATGCTTGGTGTCGAGATGCTGCTGTGGTATACACCCTGCTGGTCGCTGTGTATATTCCCCCCACCACCAACAATGCTGATAGAATCGACGCACTTTGGGGACTTTACAACGCCATCAGTGAGCAACAGACTTTTAACCATGCAAATCTCAAGACGGTTTTACCCCACTTCCACCAACACGTGACCTTTCCCACAAGAGAAGGTAACATTCTGGACATGATTTACACCACTACGGCCACTCTGACCATATCAGTGTAATGCTAATGCCAGCTTACAGACCCAGGGTTAAAGTCACCAAACCAGTTCTGAAGCAGGTACGTGTGTGGCCAGAGGGGGCCTCTGCTGCACTACAAGACTGCTTTGATACCACAGACTGGGAGATGTTTAAGCAGGCAGCCACCTACAACAACCACACAGACATTGAAGAGTATTCTGACACTGTTACCTCCTACATTAGCAAATGCATTGCTGATGTCACCACCACCAGAACCATCACCACCCGGGCTAACCAGAAGCCATGGCTGACAGGAGAGGTACGCGGGCTACTGAGGGCCAGGAACACCGCCTTCAGAGCTGGGGACGCAGCCTGCCTGAGAACAGCGAGGGGCAACCTGTCCCGTGGCATCAGGGAAGCCAAACGCAGCTACACACTAAAAATAACCGGACACAAGGACCTGTGGCGTGGTATCCAGACCATCACGGACTACAAACCCAAGCCAAAGACCTGTGACAGCAACACTTCTCTGCTGAACGACCTCATCAGCTTCTTTGCCAGGTTTAAAGCACAGAATAGCACGCCCCCACAGAAGACCACCCCCCCTCCCCACGACCAGACCCTGTGCCTGACTGCAGCCAGCTTGAAGAGCACCTTCTCCAAGATCAACACCTGCAAGGCTGCAGGTCCAGACAACATTCCTGGCCGTGTGCTGAAGGACTGTGCAGAGGAGCTCAAAGATGTCTTCACGGACATTTTCAATGCTTCTCTGAGTCAGGCTGTTGTTCCGTCGTGCTTCAAAGCCACCACCATCATACCTGTTCCAAAGGAGCCCTCACCATCCACTTTCAATGACTATCAACCCGTTGCACTGACCCCCATCGCCATGAAGTGCTTTGAAAGGTTAGTCATGGCCCACATCAAATCCACCCTCCCCGCCACCCTGGACCCCTACCAGTTTGCATACCGAGGTAACAAATCCACCGAGGATGCCATCTGTTCTGCTCTTCACCCAGCCCTCACCCACCTGGACACCAAAAACTCATACGTCAGAATGCTGTTCATAGACTTCAGTTCAGCATTCAACACCATCATCCCTCAGCAGCTGATCGGCAAACTGGACCAGCTGGGGCTCAGCACTTCCCTGTGCAACTGGCTGCTGGCCTCAGACAGTGCGGGTCGGCGGCAGCACATCAAAAACCACTGTCATGAGCACTGGGGCCCCCCAGGGTTGTGTGCTCAGCCCCCTGCTCTTCACGCTGCTGACCCACGACTGCGCTCCATCCTTCAGCAGCAACCACATTGTGAAGTTTGCAAACGACACAACAGTGGTTGGTCTCATCTCCAACAATGATGAGATGCACTACAGGATGGAGGTCAGCCAACTGGCCACGTGGTGCAGAGACAACAACCTCTTCCTGAACGTCAACAAGACCAAGGAGGTTGTTGTCGACTTCCGGAGAGTCCCCACTCCTACACCCCCACTGACCATCGACGGTGCTGCTGTGGAGAGAGTGAGCAGCACCAAGTTCCTGGCGGGGTCCCAAAGGGAAGATCTCTCATGGACAACCAACACCACATCACTGGCCAAGAAGTCCCAGCAGCGCCTCTACTTCCTCCGCAAGCTGAAGAGAGCACGAGCCCCCCCATCCATCATGTGCTCCTTCTACAGAGGCACCATCAAGTGCATCCTGACCAACTGCATCACTGTGTGGCTTGGGAGCTGCACTGCTGCCAACCGCAAGACCCTGCAGCGCACAGTGAAGGCTGCTGAACGGATTATCGGTGTCCCACTCCCCTCTCTTCTGGACCTCTATGGTACCCGCCTCACCCGCAAAGCAACCAGCATTGTATGTGACCCCACCCACCCCTCACACAGCCTCTTCAGCCTCCTGCCATCGGGGAGACGGTACCGCAGCATGCGGGCCGGCTCCACCAGACTAGGAAACAGCTTCTTCCACCAAGCTGTCACGAAGCTTAACTCTCTCCCCTCTCTTCCTTCCCTCCCCTCTGCCCCAAGGGGCAACCTCCGGTCTCGAAAAATGAAGCCTATGCGGAAGTACAAAAAACTGCAGTTCCTCGAGGTTCCGCTTGAGGCTGGCTGCAGAAGCGCCGGAAGTGCCATAAGCCCACAGCCAAAAAAGCCCGTTTTTACCACAGGAATCAACATGTTTACAGCCTGGTTCAAAAAACGAGATATATCTGAGAAGTTGACGGCCCCTTCTCCTCACACTGTGGGGGGGGTGAATTTTTTTATAACTCATCGGATTTTATTCTATTAAGGAAAACGACTATGCCCATATTTGGTTGTGTCAGATTTGATTGACAGCTCTGCGCGCTGCATCTTTTTGTCAGGTCAGCAGGTCAGTAGGCTAACAGCTTGATCCGTCTGATTTCTCCTCTTTTTTACTTCGTTTGGAGAGTTTGTTTAACACATATCTGACAACATACATGGCTTGCTGTGCGGTTAACAGACCATCCAACAAGTTGATGCTTCAGTTTTTTTCGGTAAGTGATATAGTAGTGTTATATTTACTGCTTACTCATGTGTTTATATTTACGGACCTAGCTTGTTTAGCGTTAGCTTGTAAACCAGTCGGCTAACTGTACTCAGTGTAGCTCATTATTTACATTATTTACGGTCAATGTTTTAGAAATGTTTGTTAAGATGTTGTTGTTGAAAATAATGAGTTTGTGTGATGTTAGAAGCTAAAGGTTCAGCTCGGTGGTTAACCACAGACTGTAAATATGGTTATCTGACGTAATGATGAATGTTATACTCCATGTAAATGTGGACATTAAAAACAAACTTTGTGTAGTAATTATCCGTCAGTAACATAAACTGAACTGAACCTAATCTGCTGTGTAGGTTATAGAGGATGACATTAAAGTTACTTAGTTTATGTAGTGTCTTAAGATTTGAGCAAACTGTTAACAAATAAAATAAATGCACTTTGTAAGAGCATCTGTAACCATTAAGAACTATATTAATAACCATATTAATTTTCAATGAACTCATACACAGAATATAGCAGTAGAAATATAAATAACATATGGAATGAAAATAAGATATAAAGCACATAGATATAAAGTATAAGAAATAGTTTGAAGAGTACAGCCATGTACTGAGCTCATGTTAATAATAAATGAGTTACTGTATGTTCTGTATTAAAGCACAGAGAGTTGGGACCTGTTAATGATTTAAATAATTCAGGTTATATTTGTTTCATGTTAAGATGAAGTACTATCCACAATAAACTGCTTAATTTTTCCTCACAAATCATCTGAGAACATTTGATGTGGAATATCATTGTGTGAGTGAGAGAGCTGAAAATAGCAAGATTACAATAATGTTTATCTTAACTTTGAATAGATGTTGATTACCTGAATACTGTACCTTTGTTGTCTGGGTAGTACACTGTTGAATTTATAAATGTGCTCTTACACACAGATGAATACAGAAAAATAGATGAGAACAAAAAAATGATTTAATGAATAACTGATATTTTCTCTCTTTCTTTTCCATCCTGAAGACCCCTCACTAAAAGTCCATGTTCTCCTGGATCCATGTCACATGCTCGAGCTTCTTCTGAATGACATTTCAATAGTCGAAGTTTTGCTGAGAGAAGATGGCCAGCAGATAGGACAGCAGTACATGAAGGAGCTCCACAAGCTTCAGGAGGAGGAGGAGGAGGGTTTGCACCTTGGAAGACTGTATTCATGCTTCAGCTGTTCAAATAAAACTAGATCTCCTCCAAACAACTTGCAATCAAACCATTTTCTTCCCATTTTAAAACCCTTTGTCCAGTTTAGATGAGAGAAGTTGATATTATGTGATATTGATCTGGGAAGACTACATTTCTAAATCATTTTTAACTGTGTTTTTATTCACAAGTTATTGATCTTATTTACTGTTGGTGTATCTTGATTTAAGAATGGGGCTGTGTTTAAGGGCATATTTTTGCAATGACTCTGTTCCATCCCATTTTCAGAAATGAACTACATTAGTATTTATCAAAAGAATAAAAAGTTGTGTAAAAGTAGACTTCCTTCCCTAAGCTATTGAGTTGAGCATTAATGCACATTTTAGTCTTGTCATTTCAAATCTGAAATGTATACTCATAAGTAGACATAAAGGAGTGCATTTATATAGAAATATTTATTTAATCTGGAAAAACAACATTAAAAAAAGTCTGTTTTTACAGCAGAGATGAACATGTTTACAGCTTGGTACAAAACAAACAAATAGGTGTGATTAGCTCATGTCTCGATGGACACACACTGTACGGGGGGTGAATGTTTTGATGACTCATCAGTTTTGATTTGATGAAGGATAGGAGTTATTCACAATAAGGCGTGTAGCTGACCAGCTTGACAGGCGGGTGCGGTGTAACGGTTTGTCAAGAGGCTTAAAACACGCCTCAGCTCCAGCTCTCAGCCTGTGGGTGACATCACTCAGGCCATCCGGGGGAGACCTCCCTCACAGCGAGCTGTTGAAGAGAAGCAACCGAAGTCCACCCCAGAAGAACCAACAAATGCAGATGTTGTTGAGGCTCTCTGGGCACCTCGACGGACCAGTCACCAATAATCCACACTGTGTCTATAGGAGAAATACAAAGGTGTTTAATTAATGCCTCAGACAACACAAAATGTACAGTTAACTACATGTGACAGCTCAGGGTGTTTTTTTGTTATTAGCCACATCTGCAGGAATAATATTGAACAAGGTAGCTGCAACTCCTAATAATAGATGACAGTCTTAAACACTATTTTTTCTAATACTTAACATTTTTGGTGTGAAGCTGACACTGTCCACAGACTCCATGACTTCACAGGCTCAATAGAAAACAAATGTCTTATGATAAATACTAAATATTTATTTTTCAATTGTCATGTTCACCTCATCGCTGTTGACATCAGTAAATATAAAACACAGACATTCCTCTTTTTATCAGAACAGTAACATGAACTGTATGCTTTGTAATATTGATTTCTTCTGGATGTCTCATATTTATTTACAGTCTATGGATAAAACTTTTCTAATGTATTTCTCTGCTAACACTGACAAAGTCTAACTGCTCTGACAAATAACTAATAACCATAGTTGTATATTTAAAAAAGTGTAGTTTTAAGACTTTAATTAAATATTTGGGTTGAATATAATTAGTTGTAACTGTGTTGTAGAAAAGTTAAATGTTAACTTACTGTTTATAGAGTTTTCTCAGGACGAGCAGGAATAGGGGATGATAGCAGCATAGCTGTTAGCTATGCTGTCAAGTAGACTGCTAACGTCGAGCTGAATGGGCGGAGTTAAGTCCTGCCGGTCCCACCTTACTGCTGTTGCTAGGTTGATCCGAAGTTAGGTTGAGACTGCAAATCCAATATGGATGCGGCCGTCGATTGGACTCATTTTCTGCCTATGTCACAGACGGGTCAGGGTTCGTCCAGTAATATTTACAGTCTATGCTCTGCCCCCACGAACACTGGATGTTGAAACCCCGTCCCGTTTGCCACCAAGACCTCTGGACTAATAACTCTGAAGCTAACATTTCAAAAGTACAATCAGTTTACTGCACATTGCACATATTGCACAAGTTCACTTTTTCTTTAAATTTTATTTTATTTTATTTACCATTTTGTACCTTTTGCACAATTTGGAATTTATTACTGTAAATATTATTTATCTTATTTTTACCTCATTTTATTTATCTTTAACCTTATTTTGGTTGTATTGCACCACGGGACGGAGACAAACAAAATTTCGATTCCACTGTATGTCTGGCATATTTTGAAATTGACAATAAAGTTGACTTTGACTTAACCACATCCTCCTTGCTCCGTGTCTGAAACATGCAGTAAAAAGTAACGGAGCAGTGTCGGTCATACAACGGCCATTGTCAACAGACTGTTGTCATAGAGACAGGACGGACGTGCAGCGCTTTTCTTCTCAGCGCACAAACGCTTCATGCAGACACTCCCGAGCGCACAGCCAGCGCTTTACAGCTTGATAAAAATGCCAAGTGGACACAGGGCCTTAGACTTCTCCATCGTCTCCATCAATCCTGCAGCTACTTATAGATGTTGCTGCTACAGCACCTGTGTAAGCTCAGTCATGGTCTCAAAAACAAAACCAGGGTTTGTTTAGTTTCTCCTGCAGCTGCATCTTTGATCCCCAGAGTTGAGCTGAAACTCTGTGAGCTGAAAATGATCAGGAGACAATGACAGAGAGACTTTGAACTTCTATTTCAAAGAGAAATTCACGTTTCATCACTGTCCATTGAGTTTGGATGCCTGCGCTTACATGAGCATGCATCCTATACAATTGGAATGCATGTGTATGTGAGGTTGTATGACTGATGTCATATTTGTGAGAGAGAGAGTGGAGGGAAATTGTAACTCCTGCCTGCATTATATAATGTATTTCTCTTGAAACTGACTTGGTGTAAAAGTAAATTGTAATGGGATTGTAACCTACATTTATTAGTTAATCCTCAATCATATAATGCTGTTGTACACAAAGTCAAATTGAATATATTATATAATTTTCTTCTTAAAATTAAACTGATTCATTCTTCCTTCAGTTGAGGATACAAAAACGTATAGAAAAAAACATGGATTTCAATTTATAGTAAAACCCTTTATGAGCACGTATAAACGCATTTTCTCATTTATTAAAGTGAGCATAACTGTCATGCAGTAGAATGATTAATCAAAATATGCTGTTAAAATAACAATGAAAGAATTACTCTTGAATGGGTTCACTTGAACAAGTATCGTTTTTTGGGGGGGTCAAACAGTGCACATCACTTTCACTAACGCTTGTGGATTAATAGGTCCTTCACAGTCAACACAGGTAGCCTAATCTCCACCACAGGTGCAGGTGTCAGTCACTACATTGTGGGATTTGTCACAGGTGTATTCTGCACACTTGGCACTGCTTACTGCTACCTTTGTCCTGGCTCTTGCACCATCAGCGGAGCAGCTTGTGCACTCATGGTGGGAGCGCAAAAATCGCTGAGTTGATTTATGAGTCTCGTTAGTGCCATTTATTTGCAAGTGGGGATCATAAAATCTCTGTATGGCTCAAACCTCTGTCACATTCATCCTCCTTCTCCATGACAAGTCATTCTTTACATGCTGTTTGTTTTTGTTTTTTTTACAACTAACTGGTTTAAGGTTAAGTATGAAGCTAACGTTGATCTTGTTTTAGTTCTGAAATGACATTCTGAATGATATTTTTTAGAAATGTTTTTAAAAAAGACGGGAAAAACACAGACCACAGAAAAGAACAGTTAGCCTATTTGCATTTAACCAAATAAAACATTGCAGGGATCATGTAAGGTGATTAAACAAAAAAATAGTTAATTATGGTTCATTTTGGATATTCTGTCCTCTGAAATTAAATGCAGCACACTGCATCGAGTCTGCATATCAGACATAGATCTGCTGTTGTGTAACGAAACAATTACAGTACACAAACAAACGCCTAAAACTATATAAGAAGAAGAAAAAAAAAACACATTTAAATTCAAATCCAACATTCGGATGAGATTAGATAAAATGTTGAACATAAATTCAATTCATGGATACTACAGCGGCATGCTCTGCTCAAGGGGCTGTCCCGGACCTGTGTTGAGAGCTGGAGATAAATGAAACCTCCGAACAGCCAAGCAGAGAAATTCCTCTCACCGCCAAAAAAAAGGCTGACGGGTAACGACACACTGCAAAAACTAGGGCGACGATCTCCTTGGTGTGTCAGGACCTTTACTGAGTTAAATGTTTGCTTTCCTGCTGTGTGACAATGTGGGGGCTAGACCTAGTAGGATGGCCGTTTCACAATTAGTAAGAACAAAAAGACACACTGTAATGCGAATTATGTCATTCCTTCCACAGTGGAGGAGAGCACGGCCAAATAACCATTTTTAGGAAGGCTATAATCAAAGTTCGAGTGGGAGCCAACAGATGCAAACCCCCCTATAAAAATATAGAATCTGAGCTTGCACGAAAAATAACCATGCATCTGTGGGAGTCAATAAAACACTATTATTTTAATCCCATAATGTTTTTTTTATTTTTATTTTACTCATTAGAACTTTTACGGCATGACTTTGACTCTATCTTATTAGAACTTTTTTAAAACACACAAACAAAATAAATGTTTTTGTTGATTGTTTGCAAGCACAGCATAGAACCAGCGCACAATGACAGGCTTTAATTCTGTCAAACTTTCCTTTTCCTGAAGTGAACAGTCTATGTCATGGCCTGAAAAAAAAAAAAAAAACATTCCCCCATAATCACAGAAAGGCTCTCTTGTCCACTTGTGAAACGTGCCATATTATAAAAAGCTTAAAGTGCACCAGTACAAGCACTATGAATGACCTGTTATAGAGATTTAAGGGTCGCAGCTGGAGTGTTCTGACAGTGTCCCAATGAGCACAGCAAGATCATGTCAGAGAGCAGAGCAGGAGAGAGTCAAAGAGTACAATGCAGTGATGCAGAAAGCATGACAGTAAGTGGAGGATAAGAGTGGATATGATTCGATTAGGAAGAGGGACTTGCTCAGTGCCACAGCTGCTATTAAATACACCAAGGCTATTTTATAAAAGATGTGGAACCCTAATAGTTTACATTGTAAAGCTACACATTAATTTCACTCAATCAATCATTATTTGTATAAGTGCCAATTCATAACAAATGTTTTCTTGAGACTCTTTACAAATAAGCAGGTATAAGACCTTACTCTATGGTACTTAATACTACAAAAGAACAGGCAAAGACCCAATGTAAATCCATCATGAGCACAGCACTTAGCAATATTTAGCAAAGCTACAGTGGCAGTGAGGGGGGGTAAAGCAGCATAACTAGAAGCTGGTCCATACCTGCGCCAGTTCTAACTGTAGGCTTTATCAAATAGGAAACTTAAGCCTTTTCTTTAAAGTACATCGGGTGTTGGCTTCCTGACTGGTAGATGATTCCAATGGAGAGGGGCCTGATAACAGAAGGTTCTACATTTAAAGACTGTAGGTTCCACCAGCAGGCTTGCATCCTTGGAGTGTAATGTTCGAGAAGGGTATTATGGCATTATTAGCTCTTTAAGAAAATATGGTGCCTGGCCATTAAGAGCTTTGTAAGTGAGAGGTTTTATAGGGAGCCATTGCAGAGAAGCCAATACAGTAGTATGGTGCCTTTTCATAGTTCTAGTAAGTACACGAGATGCAGCATTTTTGACTAGTTGAAGAGTCTTTAGAGACACAGCGTGATAAAAGAGACATGGAGTTCATCAGATTAATTTTTGCATTATTTTTATAATCGGTAGCAGAGAGTTTCAATTAAAAAAAAAAAAAAAAGCGGAAAAACAAACAAAAGATATCACAATTGTGTTACCCTGTAAAACATTGTTTTGATACTTGATTTGTAAGGACAGTAAGGAAGCCCTGAAGTCTCAGGTTTTTAAAAAATTTTTAACAGAAGATGTGACTTAAGGTTATTCCAGCATCAGGGAGCACCAAGAGTCAAGTTATGTCGAGTGGTGGAGTCAACTCAAGGCAAAGAGAGCTAAAAGCCCCACTGCTGTCACGATGCAGATAGAGCTAAATCGTGACCTGGAATCGGGACCTGGAGGTATGAGGTCACGCTCCCACACCACCACTTCAAACAAGTTCCAACATTAATATATTCAGACAGAGCTTCAACAAACACAGCCTGGCAAAAGTGTCTGAGGAAAGTGATAAATGTGAAGTTGCAGGAGCTAAAGTTTTTCGTTTTGTGACTCCTCACAAGGTATTACTTCCTTATCTTAAGAATCTTTCAAAGCTCAGTTCTCAGGGGACGAGTATAACCCCAAGGACCCAGCAGAGACCTGGAGAAAACAGTGCGTTGATTCCTTACTCCTCTGGCTGACAGTTCGTAAACCAGAGAATATTGTAAAGCAAATGGGTTAAATCGTTATGAAAGCTCAATTGATTGCTCTATATCTAAAGATCAAATCCAAGTGAATTTTTCACTTAAATATCAAATCAAATAAAAGCCCCCCTTGGACTTTGTGTTTTTGCATGATGAAGGATAAAATCTTCCTTATCCCAAATGCTGCATTGCATGTCAAATCTCATCATCTCATGTTTTCATTACAGATTTTTAGCCCTGTATCCTTATTTTCTTTCTTTTCGAACTTGGTCTGTTTACCCACTGCACACTATATAAAAAAAAAACGTTTTATTGTCATCCTTGCCATCTCTGTTTCTCCCTCGTCAGGGGCGACTGATAAAAGCTGGCCTTCATGCATGAGGAGGGACTAAGGGATCCCTCTGTCTGTGTCTGTGAAGACAAAGAAGAAAAGAGAGAGCGCAAAAGTGGAGGAATAATCAGTAAGACTACAGGCACACAGGAGCATAGACAAGATTATTGACAAGCAGGAAATCTGTTTGACAGTGATACCCTGAAACACAAATTCAACATCAGCCAAGAGTCTTCATTAGGAAAAACCACAAGGGCATTTGTTATTGCATAGATAATCCTAGTTTTAGGAAATGTTGTTTTATCTCCAGTTGAGCAACATCTTGATTCTCATTTACCTCCCATGGGATGGATACAAATAAAATACTATTCTTACACATCAAAATTCAAGTACCTATATTGTACATTTAATTGCCCAACTGAGAGGAATACATTTTGTTGTATAACAGGCACTGAAGATTCTTTGCAGAGAGAAACACAACCTTCTGTAGTACATCAAGTTACAATATAACCTTGCGCAGAACTCAGTCAAGTCCTCAAAGTACCAACAAATTAGATGTTTTCCTGTTTCCTCACCTTCAGAATACAGGCTGCTTTGTTCACAAAATCATGGGGAATTCAAATCATGAATTGAATAGTATTTGGTTGAAACACGGGCAGGATATAAACAACAGCAGGTCGTTGTGACCGCACTTGGGGGCTGCTGTTACAATTAAGAGTTATGTAAAAGTGAGTGCAACCATTCAGATGGCTTCCTATATTTACTGTAACTGTTGGTGGGACTTGTTAAAATCATTCATTTGGACCTCACCCTTTACTTTTTCTGAGTCCCAAACAAAGTGCATCTGTTTCCCCACTCTGCATTTTCAGAGTCTTCTCCCATAAAGGTTAAATTGATTATTTAATTTTACCTTTGAGTCAGGATGTGATGGTTTGAAGACCATCATCAGACATTAAGGAATCATGCTATGTTGCAGTGCTGGATTCTCTGTATTAAGCATCTAAAATCACAGCGAAGACTACTATTTTTAGGTGTGACAGCCACTTAAAAGCTCTTAGTATTAAGGTGGATGGGGGAGTTAAGAATTGAGGAAGGTATGGTTTAATTATTTACTGTCTCTAAAGTGAGATTTACTTGCCTCACAAAGCATATTGGGAAGACAGGGAGGACAGGACTGTCCATTCACAGTAATCACGGTCAAGTGGGACTTAGTGGGTGTGGGGTGCCTCTCATGCCTCTCAAGTTGTCCTTGTTGGTGGGTGTCTTTATCTCTATGTATGTACCTAGGTATAATATGGAAGCTGTTTGTAGAGGTTGTAGCACTAAGATAGATCAGTTAATAAATGAAAACATGATGGATTATATCAAATGTATATTATTGACTTTTATTAAGTGACCAAAGAAAGGGTTGAAAGAAGCTCACTTAAATATGTAACCTGAGAAATAGATTAATTGACATTTCAAATATATTATCAGAAATCAATATGCATGTCCTAGCAATGTCAGAAAGTTGGGGTGGGGTTGCCATCTATATTCAAAATGATATACCTGTGTAAGTAAGGGTGGACCTAATGTCAACAGAGATTGAAGCATTGTGGCTACACGCACATATTCCCCATTTGAAGCCACTGCTAGTGGGCTGTTGTTATAGACCACCAAATGCAAATGCCAATTACTTTATGTGACCATACAAATGAAATTTACTTTCTTTGGAGATCTAAACATTTTTTGGAATTTATAAAATTGTCTACAGAGAAATAGGCTTGTTTTCACAGAGGCATGTGTTCTAAAACAAGTAGTCACTAAACCAACTAGAAATGGATGGATCCAAAATTCAACATGTATATGTCATATCTTTACTAACTCAGCAGAGTGCACAAAAGTCATATTGATACCAATTGGCTGTAGTGATCATAACTTAGTTGCAACAGTGAGGAAAACAAAGATCCTTAAAGCTGGACCCAAAAAGTGATAATACAATTATTTCAGTGAAGACTGTTAATGTACTGATGAAGAATGATCCAGATGAAGCTATTGAAGCTTTTAACAAATTATTTTTGGAAACCATTGATAAGCATGCACCAGTGAAAAAAAGAACCGTAAGAAATATTAGATCCCTTTGGATGCTGATGAATTGAAGGACTGTATGATACAGAGAGATCAGGCAAAGAAAATAGCAAACAACTCAAATCATGAATCTGATTGGCAAATTTACCGCAAGCTAAGAAATCATGTAACCAAGTTGAATAAGAGGGAAAAAAAATTGAAAATATGATTAATAATATAAAGCATGTTAGTAAAACAATGTGGAACATTTAAATTAAATGATATGTTAGGCAGGAAATCCATTTCAATTCCGCAATTTCTGGAATCACAAGGACATTTTATAACCAAGCCACTCAATATTGCCAATCACCTCAACAATTATTTTTATGACCAATGAACAAACTGAGGGACGAGATGGGTCAAACAAATATCATACAATCATATGCTCTTATAAAAGATCATATCATTTCAGGCAAAAACTGCAAATTTGAATTTACAAAAGTTACTGTGAGCAAAGTAAAAAAGCTGGTTTTTGAATGGAAAGACAAACCAGCTGGTGTTGATAATTTGGACAAAAAACTTTTGAAAATGCTAGCAAACTTGATAGGCATTTCCATATGCCATGTGTGGAATTTAAGTTAGGAAAAGTGTGTATATCCACAAGCTTGGAAAACTGCAAAGATTATTCCATTACCCAAAAGTGCAGCAGTATCATTCTGTGGCCCTAATAGCCGACCTATTAGTCTGCTACCTGCTGTAAGTAAGATCATTGAAAGGATTGCTTTTGAACAGATACAAGACTACTTTTCAGTTAATGATTTGAACACCACTTTTCAGCACACTTATAGACAAGGATATTCCACTAGTACAGCCCTTACTCAAATGACGGCTGATTGGCGCAGAGAAATAGATAATAAGAACTTGGTAGGTGCTGTTCTATTGGATTTCAGTGCAGCTTTAGAAATAATTGATCATGATTTGTTATTACAAAATGAAAAGGCTATAGTTTTGGGCCATCTGCTTTACTTTGGTTAGAAAGCTATTTTATGAATAGAAAACAGACAGTATTCCTTAATGGATGCCTTTCTGATGTAAAATCGATCAATTGTGGGATTGCGCAGGGTAGCTGCTTGGGTCCATTGTTTTAATCTGTATTTACAAATGAATTAATCTCTGTTCCTAAACAAAGCAAAAATAGCAATGTACACTGGTGACTCAACTATATACACTGCCGAAACCACAACTGATGAACTTCTCAGGTGCATTGAAGATGAATTGCACTGAGTAATTAAATGGATAGTAAATAACAGATTGGTTCTTAACATCTCTAAAACTAAAAGCATTGTATTTGGGACAAAATATCTGCTAATGAACGAGCCAAAACTAAAGCTGTATGTAAATGATGGGGCAGTTGAACAAGTTCAAGAAACCAAAATTCTTGGTATAATAGTTGATAACAAGTCCCCCTGGTCTAAACACATTGACAGTGTGGTCAGTAAAATGGGGAGGGGTCTTTCAGTTATAAGGAGATGTTGTAATATTTTACCTCCAAATGTCATGGAACGAGATATTTAAACAATTGTCTTATCTCAGTTGGACTACTGCTCAGAGGTTTGGTCAAGCGCTGCCATGTCACACGAACGAATGTCAACGAAATGCACAAAATTCAAGCGTGGTTGAAGGTAAAAGAAAGAGGAAATACCAATGTCATCATGCATGTCTCTTAAAACGTATTTCCTAGTTCCCTCTTAACTCTGTTTCGTTTCCTTGCATCTCTGGAGGGAGGGACTAAGACGCAAGTTGAGGAGGCAAGTGAGGGATTCATGGATGCAATTAAGGGAACTGAGATGTACCCCTTGTTGCAGGACAATGTGGGAGGAGTCTGAGAGGACTCTCTAACAGCACACTTCCACCAGGTGCGTGTTCGGTCCGTCTCCGCTGCTGATAGGTTTCACTTTATTCAAGGTGTGTGCTTCTACTTGCTCCGCTGCGCAGTGTCTCAGCTCCGTCTCAGCTCCGGCAGTCCAGAGGAATTTAGTGGGAATTCCTTTGTCTCTGCACTCCAGCTGTCCCGCTGTGCTCTCCTTGCTTCGGATGGAGCAAGCAGCCGGAGGGTGTTGACGGACGAGGGTGCACGGAGCCGTAACAGACCGGAGCAGACACACAATGCACACGTATCTAGTGGAAGTTCTTGGTTATGCAGCACACCTGAGCAGGCTGGTTTCAGAAGGCTATAAAGCAGACCTGTTCAAAATATATTGTATAATGTTGCCGTCGATATTTAATCTTTCTTGAACTGCGACATACTATTATTATTATTTTTTTTTTACTTAATTTTATTATAATCATTATTAGATACGAAACATAGTATTTTTATTTTCTTGTCATTTACATAATTATTTATTGATTGATTTTTTTGTTCTTTTTACTGGTTTTATTTATTTATTTATTTAGATTTTGATTTACAATGTTATTCCCTTTATTCCTTTTGGGGCTCCCTCCTCTGGGTCTGGTGGTCCCTCCCTCTCAAGTGTGTGCTCTTTAAACAGCAATATAACAGCTACTGCATTTGGGGGGGCGGGCTTCCCTCTGCTGTGTCTGGTGGCCCCGTCCTCTCGTGTGCTCTCTGAACAGGCCGGGTCCTGCAAGCGTCAAGTCCCTTCCTGAGGGTCTGGGGGCTGCTGCTGCAGGACCCAGCCAAAGAAAAGAAAAGAAAAATAATAGCTTTGCCTCTCCCTCCATCCTCCCCTCCAATCAAATAACGCTCAAACCAAACCCAAATCCCTGGCTGCAGTCAACTTCTGCTAAAACATAATCATTACACAAACTCTCACATCTCACACCACAACATTGTTTAACATCAACATATTCAACACATACCTTTGCTCAACTCCTCAACTCTCTTCTACCTCTCAAGTCCCCCTTACAAAGCACCTTCTCTCTCTCCCCTTCTCTCTTTCTCTGTATCGCTTCTCTCACTTCCTATATCCCTTCTCAGGTATTTCATATAGTTTTGTAGTTTTTCTGTTCGTAGTCTGATGTGTGTCTATTGATGTCTTAGTATTTTGCTGTCTTTATTTGTTTTATTTTATTTTTTACTGTATTTTGGAGTCGTTGTCCTGACCTTGTCTGTTTGTTTTTTGTGCCTCATTTGTTATGTATATATCACCATTTTGTTGTGACACCGCAAAGAGCAAATGTGCAGAGTCTTTCAACATGCTCAGTTTGTGTTGAATGATTTCCAGTTGTGGAAGAGGATAAGTTATGTTTGATTTAGGTAAAATTAAGCCCAGACGCATAGTAGTAATCGCTGGCTTGTTTTAGGGTTAGGGTTAGGGTTAGGGTTAGGAGTTAATGTCTTGTAATCCCATTTGAGCTGGCCGGCTGGGCCCCCCATGACATGTAGAAAAAATAAACTAATTCTACCACAGCTACTACGACTTCTGCTAGTTCTATGATCAAATGTAAAGAAGGTATCTGCTTTTCTAATCTCAAACAGTTTCTGCTTGTGTTGCAATTTCTTCCTCCCTCACTAGATACGTTATCATGCCTGACTCTTTTTTTTCTCACTTCCTGAGAAGAGATGTGTTATATTATCAGTAACCAAGTGTGTACCACCACTTATCTAAATCACTTTAGACAGTTTGGCTGCAGAGAAACATCAGACATTGGTGCTGGGACTTCATTCAGGTGAGATCTGGTAACTTTAAAATGTCAGTGTTGTGGTCTTATTACAAATACAATTGAAAAGAAAAGGAAGTGCAAACAATCCTGAGAATAAATATAAACGTGATGCTATATTAAGGATATGTTATTGTTTGGTGGGGGTGGTTACTCTGTTATTTGTTAAAATGACAAGCATGTGTTTGCATTAAAAACAAAGACAAAAGCTTTTTAACATATGATTATTATTTTTTTCTCTTGATATAATCACACATTGTTTCCTTGTTCTTTGTTCCAAACCAACATAACTCACTGAGATGTATTTCTAGAAATGTTTTAATTTTCCAGGAAATGACAGCAACTGAGGTGTGAAGAAGAGTTCTGTGGTTATCTATGAAACTCTCCCTGCGAGTTAGAGTTAAATGATCTAATGACATAGATGAATCAGATGCAGAATCAGGGCAGCGGAGGATTATTAAAGACTCATTTATTTACTTTAATTAGCAGATTGTGATATTTGAAATGTCTAAAAGAGACACTTTGTTTTGATTTGCTATTGTTGTTGCTTAACTGAAAGTAATTCTATGTTTGGTTACAAATTCAAAATAAAAATATTAAAATGTTTGATCAACTAAGAACATTTGATATAATAAAATAAAGACTTAATATTTGACTTTGACTCAGTGTGATTTAACTTGTATTTGACTTGAGGAAATCAAAGATCTGGTGTTTTCCTGAAGTTCAATTCATATCTGTTAAAATTATATTGACTCGAGTAAAGTCTCCATGATGAAAGCCCCATGTTAAACGTATTCAGCAGTCCTGACCAATGAATCATCCTTTTAGATGTCACTCTGTCTGTATCCAAATAAAAAGGAATCATTTAAAACATAGAAATTGATGTAAAAAAATGCTTTGACAAAGCTATTTAACAATCATCAGCTTTTAGACATACAGAAAAAACAAAGTAAATGACTCCCTGTTACATTTTTTTATTAGTGCTGATCATCACTTCATTTATGTCACTGTGCAACACATTTTCTTAAAAACTCCCTATGTTTTGATCTCTTTAACTCTAGGTTTCAATCTGAAGAATGACAGATAACGTCACCCTCCCGAATGACAGCTATGATTACATTGACGATGAGTATTACCAAAAAGTCAATTTCATAATGCATGTGGTAACATGCATCATCATCAGTATCGGCCTTCCTCTGACGCTCATGACCATCTATGCTCTTTTCTCTCTGGTATGTACATTACATGACTTTATTCATTTACTGTCTGTGCCATGTGTTTGTTGAACAGTCTCAGAATCAGATCAACAATCAGTTTACGAGAGGTAGACAGTTCTTACTGTATTAAAGCAGTGTGCATAGATTAATGTCACATGAGGAGGATGATAAGAGCTGAAAGTCCGGGAGGTGCAGTGGGCTGTCTAGGAGGTGTTCACTGAGTCAGGTTTCAGTGAAACACAGGGAAGTGGATCTGCAAAAGTCTGTATTTGTTCTGTCAGGAGCAGCAGTTCGTCCATCTTGTTTGCTAAATAAGTAGATGTTTGCAAGGTAAATGGACTGGAGCACAGTCTGAATTCTCTGCTAATTGCTCCCACTTGTTTCCCCCCATCAGCGGCATCTTCAGCAAATCCCTGCTGCCCCTCCATAGGGATCAGGCTCAGGGGCAAGGTTTCAGTTGACTTGGAGGGTGTTGTAAAGACTTGTACAATTAATTTAGAAATTATTTAAATAGATAATTGGTATTTAACTTAAAAAATGGAGATTCGTTTTTGCAGTTTCTCTTAAACTTGTTAATTATTTAGCCCATGTTTTTTTGAAGAAAAAAAACAATCAAGGAAATGGAAACATTGTATAAGTATTAGTGTTCCTTTTCCTTAAACGATACAAATTGATCAACTTCTTTCTGTGGAATTACTCATTAACTACTGTGTGCAGCGACCAGAAAATACAGTACAAACATTAATGGTGGGCAGAGGCTGAATCTTTTGTGATCCCTTGTTTTTTTTAATTTTAATTTGGCCTCATCATCAGGTCAAATTAATCAATTTGGTTTATGACTGACAACCAGCAAAAGTAATGCCATTATTATAAACTCCAGCTGTTCTTTGTATTTGTATTTAATGCTACTTCAAGAATAAAGCAGACTTTTGTGTGCTTACATGCTAATATGAGCTGACCTAATAGCAAACAGTAGGCCAACCTGCATCACAATCTTTTTTATAGCACATCGAGATCCCATGAGTGTTATATGTCATTTAAAGATTATTTTTGGGCTTTTCATGCCTTTTTATTTTAGAGATAGGAGATTGGACAGAGTTAGAAATCTGAAAGAGAGAGAAAGTTGGGAACGACATGCTGGGAAGGAGCCACAGGTCGGATTCGAACTTGAGCTGCTTTTAACAAAACTTTAATAAAAAGTATAGCTCCATGTCTGCAGATATATCAGTGTGTCATTTGTGTTACGTCTTTGATAGCACAATGAGAGATGGATGAAAAATATGTCCTTTACTGCAATAGTTGGGCAGAAAAAGGTGTTATTTTTGGGAGAAGGATGAGTTCAGAACATGTTTATAACTGATTGTCTACTTCATATGTTTTTCTGCAGGTACGAAAGGATCATGAGGCTCCAATCTACGTCATCAACCTTCTTATTTCTGACCTCATTCAGCTCTGCTGCATGCTCATTGTGGAGACAAAACTGGATCAGACCATTGTATATGTTATCTACTCTTGTGGTCTATGGATCAGTGTTGACTTCATGGTGTGTGTCTCACTGGAAAGGTAACTATACGTCCTGTAGCTACGTCTGATTCTGACTTGTTCTGTACCTCCTCAAAGACAACGTGTCCATCTTTTATTGCAGATATTTGATCATCGCCCACCCACTGTGGTACCGCTTCAAACGGACCATCAAGAACTCTGTGGTGGTCAGTGTTGTAGCCTGGCTCATACCTCCTGTCTTTTTCCTCACAGTGTTTCGCTGGTTTACTTTTGATGTGGCAAGAAGCATCTTCGCCATTTTCCTAATCATTCCCTTCCCACTGTTCATATTCTTCCTGGTTGGGACCCTCAGAGCCCTCTCTGCTTCCGTCTCCGTCCCCTCTGAAGAAAAACAACGAATTGTTGGAATTTTGGTCCTGGTGCTGCTCATTTACACACTGCTGTTCCTGCCCAGCATAATTTTATTCCTGAACATGAACAACAGATCTGACAGAACTCTGACTGACCTAGCTTTCATGTTTGCTAAGCTGAGTCCTCTTGCAGACTTAATTCTATATGTTTTCTGTAGAAAAGCGTCAATTGGTAAGCTTTTTACCACTGTGAACTGTTGCAGAGTTGCCAACACTGACACCAACATATCAACAGTATGAATGTTGACAACATTTTGACAGTAAGCTCGATGGAGGAAGAGAGAATGAGGAGAAATCAGACCAAAATGTACGCTCCCTTTAGAACAAATGTATTTCTCACAAAACTTTATTTGTTTAGCTATGTTGTTATTCTTGACAGTTAAATACACTTTATACTTTTCTTAACTTTCTAATCTTCTGATCAATAAAAGCTTTACCTGTACAATGAAGTGGTTAGCATGTCAGCTTTTAGGATGTGAGAGAAGGTCCTATGTATTGTAAATTTGACAAAATGAAATATTATATCACAGTCTAGCTCATTACATTTTAATAATACTATGACATTCAATAAAAAAATCTGTTCCACAAGACAAAAACAGGAAGTTGTTGACTTATTTAAATCTAACAATTTTTTTGTGGAGCTCATTGTGTGTTTACCTTTTAGAAACTTTGACTCTGGCTAGTTAAGATCCAACAAGAACTCTAACAACCAGGAACATTTCTCATCATGTCAGACTTTTTACTTCAACAATTTGTCTTCTTACAAGCTTTTTGGATAACAGAAATATATCCCCCGACAGTGACATTAAGAATGCATTGTCTTAGTTAATACCTGTTCTCTATATTTATTTTGTTAATGACTTTATTGCCAATGTTTCAATATAACAGGCAATTAACAGTTACAAATGAGAACAGTATAACATTGAGATTGGGCTTCATTTGACATAAACATCCAAACATGATATACCTATAGAAGTAATTATACATATATGTAGACTACATCTGCATAAGCATACACACACATAGAGTGACATATACGTACCTACCTACCTACAGATAAATACAACAAAAAGATCAAACAGAAAAGTCATAAGTGAAGTAGTCAGTAACTGCTATCCTTCTCCTTTTGAAAACAGGCAGTCTCAGTTGTAGCTGGGCCGTCATTTGTTCCATTGTGTACATAATGTTTAATTTTTTGTAACCATTGGTCAAGCAAGGGGGGGCTACGGCTTCATCCAGTTAATATCACCTGTTCTCTTTATAAGGGCCCCATGTTGTAGTCCAAAAAGAAATGCAGTTATGTCCTCCATCATAAAATTAGATTGAAAGGTTGCATGTGAATTTTTGGTACTTATATAAGAAGAAGATGAGACGATAATGAAACCAAATATCAGCTAAATCTCTATTTTGGGAAATGCATGTCTTAATCTTCATGTCCACTGTGATATCAGTTCTCAGAAGTAGGCTCTCAGGAAGTTGTGTGTGTCATTAATTCACATGTTTGTTTTGTTAAAGAACCTTATAAGAACACACTACATGTTCCTATAACTCATATATAATCATCCCTTGTTCACTGCCTGAAGCTGCTTCTTTGGTGAACTCACTGCACAGATAAGGCTATGATGAATTCAAATCAGCAGGCGGGAATTTAAACATAAGGGAATTTGCATGGACACCATGTAGCGTTATCTTAAGCCTGGTTCAGATTACAGGATAATCGGGCCGATTTGAGGTGACAAGGGAGGAAAATAATAGCCTAAGTGGACAGTAGTGGCAACTGGCGGCAGGACACAACCCGTACGGGTGCGCTGGATAACTGTAATGCATCTCACAGTAATAATCTGACCTCCAGCTCTTACTGAAGAACAAACAACCCATCTTGTCCATGTCTCCCCAGACATTTTTTCACCCAAAACTTGTTTGTTTGTTGTTGTTTTTCTTTTCCCTCTCTGCACAGAGCATTATAATCGAAAATGTAACTACCGGCTCAATTGTCATGTTAGGAGGTGGGTTCCTCCGTCAGGCACGATAATCTTGAATGAAATCGTGTAGTCTGTGATGTGCCAAGATTTTCATATCTAGTGTGAGCATGTTTTAGATTATGAAGAAGAATATCAGTTAAGATTCTGTGTGTGGCGCTACCTGAAATCAAAATCCGGAAGGATTTTAAAACTCTTGCAGTGTGAGCCATGCTTTACTGAACCTTAAGCTATGAAAAAGTTGCATGAACTTGCATAATTCTTGAGATGTTTGTTGTACATCCACTGAAATTCCACTGATTGCAGAAGCCTGTGCTGACAAGTTGGCCACTTCTGTATGCTGGCCTTTTGTTCTTTTATCTGGTGTAACTAATAATCTTTTATGAATGACTTACACTGGTGTACACTGCTGAAGTGCAGGTTTTGATAAAGCTGACCACAAAAGTATTATTGAGAGGCTGCAGCACTTCACTGTCTGAGACAGCTCTGAGGTACTTGTGTTCCTTTCTATTATTTTTTTGTCTCGCTGACCGTTGTTGACCTCACTCCTCAATATAAAGTAACATAATGATAAATACTGGGACTGCTTTTATTTTCCCTCTATGTGCTCCCACTTGGCTAGATTATGCTCCATCTATCCCTTAACTCTTCCAAGGAGGAGGATGCAAAGGAGTAGCAGATCTAATCAACGCTCCTCTTGAATGTCTGAGCTCCTCAACCTATCCCTAAGGTTGAGCCCAGCCACCTGGCGTAGGAAACGCATTTCAGTCACTACCCATAGCTCATGACCATAGGTGAGGGTTACATAAAAGTGCTGTGAATACAAGTTCTATAATAATAATTATTTTTTTATATTTTACTCATTTGAGCAGGGCCACAGGTTCTAGTTCACAGGTTCAGAGACTAGTTTGTAATGTTTGTACCCCCAGAAACATGAACATAAAGGTATATTTCAAGAAAGTAATAATTACTGTGTATCAGTCCATCTCTGCTAACTTACAGCAGATTGGTCCACAACGTGTCTGTAGAGGCCAAGATATTAATTTCTGTGTGATGGCAGTCAAACATTTTGTCTCTTTAGGAACGGTCACTTACGATGTTAAAAAGTTTTTACATATCTAGTGTCATGGCAAAATATCTCTCTTCAAAAAGTAGTACATACATATCCAGTTTACTCTTTGAGATAGAAGTGTTTATTGACAACAAATTAAGCATTTACACTTTACATCCAAACATGTGTTAAAATGATTGCAAACACATGTTCTAACAAAACTTTTTATAAGTCTTCATGCTGGTGATAGTTATGGTATTTGAGTTGTTTGTACATTGTGCACATTGAACATATAATATCCACAATCAATTGACCTTTATTTGTATAGCGCCAGTTCATAACAAATGTTATCCCAAGACACTTTACAAAACAGCAGGCCTAGGTCTTACTCTTTGTGTGTATGTATTGTATTTTAAAGGGCTCTCACACTTGCAGAAATCTCCTGAAAAACTATTTCCAGGAGTAGCTGTATATGTGAATGCAAACAGAGACATTTTTCAGCCCAAGTGGGCTGATGTAAGAACACCGCAGGATATTCTCTGGAGAATTCAGCTCGAGCCAATAGGAGAGGGAGAGACTTCTATATACTGTTTCCGCTGCAATAGTTTCCGGTGCATAGAATGTATGCACAAGTCCACTACGATCTCTGTGCATGTAATTAAAATGCTGCATTACGTTTTCTGTTTGCCAGTATGTTGTTCTCTGCTCTTATGTTATGTTTTCATTCGGGTGGACTACACGTATCATTGATATAAATGCAAATATTCTCATTATAACGTCTTAGATAATTTCGTCAACATTTTCAAAAATGTCCACTTGGATCTCAGTATGGCCTTTTATGATGTAGTTGATAAAAGGTTAATGTCAGTGTGACCTCACCTGTGTCTGTTTTTGTGAATGTCAAATCTTGAGAGAATTTGTTCACATTAGCCACAAGCACCCACACGAACTCAAAGATGATCTGATTAGATTTTCATGCTCAAAAGTCAAGATGATTGTGTCAGAAAAAATTGCCTCAAGTGAAGCCATCAAGTTTTTCACTGGGAAGTCTTTAGTGAATTTGTTCATGTCAATATTTAGATCATTTGTATTCTCACAGGGAACTATACATTAATTTAAGCAAATTAATTCAAAATCTTCAACTTGACTTTACTGGCTTGGTGGGGCATAAAACTGTGGCTTTATCATTCGAGTCATTTTTTTTATTTGGCTCGGATATTTAAGTTAAGTTTTTTAACCTGATGCCTTGACCCATACATATTATGCACTGTTAAGTACGCTACTTATATATCCTAGCCATAACCCTATATGATTTGAATGAGACAATGTCTGATCAAAGGCGTTAATGATGATGGAAAATTGTGCAGCATCTGTATCAGAGTATATTTTATTGATGCTGTATTACTGCAAGAATTTGGAAATACAGCAAAAGATTCTGATGAGCTTTAACAATGAATAACTACACGATAGCTAGCTGCGTTTCTCTAATATGTTCATGTAAACACAAAATGGAAAGATCCAACAGCAACACGGCCATGAACTCCAACAGACCCTCAGGAAATGGAAGCAGAACCAAACAAACTCCAGAAACATTGCTTTGCACACACACAGGTACTGACACACTTTGGCATTGTCTACTCAGTTTAAAGCCCAGACTGAAGTGCAGAGTGCTCCAGTCTGTCACCTCACACAAAGTCCCAGCTCCAAACCTTTTGAGAAAAATAAAAAAGCCTCTTTACCTGTATTTCTGAGCCATCATTTACAAATGTACTAGTACTGGATGGGTCCTGAATGTTTTAACTTGAAACAGTAGCATTCCCCAATTGATATATATTTTTGCAGTGATTCATTTAAGAGTGTACAAATTTAAAGTTCCTACAAAAATTGCGCTATAAAACAACAATCAGGCTAACAGTCTGATCTTATCTGAGTGGCTGCATGTTCTTGCACAGAGGTAGGAGGATGTCTTTCTATTTATACTCCTGGCATAGATGATTTCCAAATTTTGGTCATATACAAGATCAATTGTCATATTCCCTCAAGAAGGCACTTTAAATCAAGTGCATGTCACCTTTAAAATAGCCTACCAACATTGGTATAACAGTTGTGGCTACATTGGCTCATTTGCTGTGCATCGCATTGTAATTCCATTTTGAAGACGTAGCATGTCAGAACCAGAACAAACAAAGGAACATAAAGTCCCCCATAAGAAAAGGGAATATAAGAAATGATAGACTTTGTATATCTATGGCAGAGAAGATATGACATGGCAATCCATGTTGTATTAAGTTTTTTTATGTGTGGTAGCTCCCAGAGTGTCATAACCAGAGGCAGGAGGTGTAATAAGATCCAAGAATAGAGATCTATAGTCCTGAGGATACACCGCTCATTGCCAAGAAGAGAACTCATTGCAACATGTAGTTTAGATTTGAGAGATAGTTCAAAACAGGGAGCAATGAGTGGGGCTGATAAAGATGGGGATGCGCAGATAGACCGTAAAAGGTAACTGAATGGGAAAGAGAAAAGAAAGAAATCAGGAGGGGAAATGAAATGTAAAAATAAAAATGTACAGGAAGGTGTGAGGACAGTGAAATTAGAGATGGGGCTTTGGGAATCTGGAGAGAGGAAAGAGAGCTTAACTGAATACCTAGCCATCTGCATTTTCAATTTCCAACAGCTCACCAAAGCTCCACCAGCAGCCTCTTTCTTCTCTGCTCTCAGTTCCATTACTGTTTTTTCATCCCCATTTGCGTCTCTACCTCTATTTCTTTTCTCCCTGTCACTCCTCATTATGGAAATACTCTTTTCATCCCATGACAATTGTTTTGTATTCAGGTACAGTGTTGCTCTTAGCCAGAGCAGAAACAAAGGAAACGTTTCCAAGCATCACATTCAATCATATAGGTATTCTTTCAGAGTGGTGCTTATACTATACTGAAAGAAAAAAATGCATATTTTCAGTGTTGAAAGAAGTCTTCATATCCTGTAGTTAAGTTTAAGTAGTATACCGCTGTGTAAAAATACAAAAAACAAGTTCTGGATTCAAAGTAGAATGGCTGGCAGCAAGCTATACAGAAGTGAGCAATTATATACAACTGTTTCAATCAGTTTGTTTTACAGTATGTACATCCACAGCTCAATCTAACTTACTTATAGCACACAGCAGCTGTGGAACAGTTGGTAGAGTCAGTCGTTAATCAACCAGTAGGTCGGGGGTTCGATCCCCAGCCCCTGCAGGCTGTGTCCTTGGGCAAGGCACTTAACCCCAAGTTGCTCCTGCTGCTTCGTCGGTGGAGTGTAGATGTGTATGAATGGGATTAGTTAAATCTGATGGTCACTTCACTTAGCAGCCACTCCCATCAGTGTGTGAATGGGTAGGGGTGACCTGTGGTATAAAAGTGCTTTTAGTAGTCAGAAGACTAGAAAAGCGCTTTACAAGCTGAAGACCATTTACCATTTAATTTTTGCCACAAAAATTCATGTAAATAACTACCTTCCAGAACAATACTTATATCTGACGTCATTTTTACTGGCTTAGGTTGTTTAGGCAGAAACATGCCTTTGCGAGAGGAACACACTGGTTTGGGATAAAATCACAAATTTGTGGACTATTATTGTTTTAGTTAAAATAATAAGCACTCAGTTAAGGTAATTGAAAGATTGTGTTCATAGTTAAAATAATCAACTCGAGGCAGGAAATGTTAATTGTGACCTCCTGTGTCATAGTCCAAGATAATGTTGAGCCCTCCATCCACAAGGACATTTAACAACTTCCCTCTGAGCTAAAGTCAGACAGGAGTTACCATTTCAACAACAGAGTTTGTGACACTTTTTGATTTTATACCGTTTAAGTAGTATGTTTAGGTAGTTATGATACAAGGCATGATTTTTACACACTGATAAAATCAATGTTCAGTCTAGGTTTGTCATCACTAGAACTCAAGCCATAATGTATCCAATGGGAAACACCCGTCGTAATTTCAAATAATTAAGACTTTACTATTCACTGATTTGTCTTTATAAGTTAAGAACATATGGGCATCAACACATGAGCTCTACTAACACCATTAGTTTGAAGCCTCCATAAAAACCGGCTGCTGCATTTGACCACTTGTGTACGCTGTGGCAATTCAAGCAAGTTTAGTTGTTCCCCACCCCCCCTATCTGAGGGGGAGATTCATTAAATATTCACATTAAATTAGTTGCCTTAAATGTACATTGGTGTATTGGTCATGATGCTTCAGTAAATAACTGTGTTAAAACAGTGAACACCGATCACAAACAAGAATAAGGTTAGGGATGTATTGTGACTTGTAAATAATTTCATTTGCAGCAAGTTCTTCACATTAAGAAGACAAAGGTGTCTCATATGTGGCCATGGGCATCATCAGCCCAGGGGTCAGTAACAGATTTGATTGCGTTGATTGAATTTCCGGCATTTTAACATACCTTACTATATTGACTATATTTATTACCTTGAATTAAAATACGATAGTCTGCGAGACCACTGTGACTTTCCAATCCCTTTCATCACTCTTGACATGACACTCTTTTTTAACTCCTTTCTCCTTCTGCCCCTGCCTCTGACTCGCTCTCAACCACCTTTGTCTCCAAGAGTTGGTGAAGATGAAAGTATTCGATTATTTCCCATTGTAATCAGTGGACTGATTAATAGTGACTAAAACTTACTTCCTCAAAAAGTCCTTATTCCCATGTTTCTCTGATGACAGCGATAAGTGCTCACCACTGGATTGGTCACCAGTTGGCTTTAACCTTTCTTAGTATCTACACAGCTGTGTACTGTATTAATTTTGATAAAATACACACTGTAGTGTTTAGTCTCTGTTGTAACCTGAATACAAACACATGAAAAACAACCTGCAGTCTGTTTATTGTGTTCTGCTTAAACCATACGCACCATTTCTACCGGCACAGTTCATTATTAAAGGGGCTATATGTAACTTTTTACATGTATAAATCGTTTTTTTTATCGCCCATTAATAAGCGAACGGTTAACTGATGTGAAAAAGTAGATGTTCACTGTCTATCTGTGTTGCCTGTATAAAAAGTTTCCCCGAGTTGTATTTTCCACGAAAGCTCCAGGAAGTGACATTTTATGCATGTTTTCAACATCCTCCTCACTCCGCTCCGCTTGCAGAGATCAACAGTACAAACTCATCACACACTCCCGGTCTTCACCTCCACAGCCAGAGGCCGCCTTCCACACACTTCTATCCGCCCTAAGAGCTCTCAAAGGCGGACAAACTCATCACACACTCCTGCTCTCAGCCAGTGCCTGCTGAGACTGTGGTTTGTAGGATGGAGAATGGAATACAGACACACAGACTCCTTCACAGACTTTCACATGTGTATGACCACTAACCTCCTCTGTAAACATTATGTCAGTAAATATCCAGTGTTTCGCAGCCGATGATGATGCTCATTTGTGTACGTACGAGCACGTATAACGAGCACGCGAGGGAGAGAGAGCAACAGGTTATTGGTGCAGTTCGCCTCACGGCCATGCAGTATTGCTACAAACGCAGTATTTTTGAAAGTTACATATAGCCCCTTTAAGGTGACTAAGCAGTAAACTGATAATCTGATTGTGCACTCTGTATTTTATAAACACTGATACTTTAATAATGTCAAGAACACATCACATCACCAAACAGTTATCAAACCTGATGGTCATTAAAAATCAGCCTTATGCAACTTTGAAATGAAGATGAATGAACATGCTTGTACTTGCTGTAACTTTAAGTGACAATTATAAACCTTGAACCTATCTGCATGCGCACTTCAAGAACACACAAAGGCCTTTTCTGATCGAATGCTTTCGATCAATTTTCTATCCCTTCCTAAACTTTTAAAAATCACTATTAAGTTCTTATCAGTTTTAAGATGGGACAAAGCTGTTGTTAAGGTTTGGTTAGGTTTTGTTGGCATAAAAAACAACAACATTTGTTTTAAGCTTGGAGGACCATTGCAATGTCAGACAAAAAGATTACTCTGACGTCAAAGCTGATAAGGTTAGCAAACAAGCAGGGCGATGCTTTAAAAAAAGATGTTGTTTCCCATCTTAAAGTCCAATATTTTGATGACCTATCCTTCCATCATGTGGGCTCTGAAACTCAGAAACAAAACCTTAACGTCTTATTTGCGCTTGTCATAATTACTTGAATTCTGCTTGAAGGCTGCTCGAAGGCTTTGTCACTTCAACTAAAAACATGCTTTCTGGTGGTGTTGTTTGTGTTGACAGTCTCTTCCTTTGACTTGATTTTAATCAATTTTATTCCAGCATTATTTTTAGTTATAATGCTGTTGTAGGCTCATTGTGGCTGTCAGTAACAACCTTAGATCTCTCTGTTTAGTTTGAAGTCTGTTTTGTAATCAGCTGTCATATTGGACATCTTTATAACTCTAATTAATGCGCCTTACAATGCATTTTCTAGGTAAACACAATATACATGACTTTCATAAAGATTCTCTTACGTGTGTTGGCTATATGCCAATGTATTATTATTTAAAGCAGACACAATTGAAGAGTTTAGAGACACAATTGAAGAGCTCATTTGCAAAAGCAGATAATACCATTTAAAAAAATACATACATCTGTTTTATTTATTGTTATTTAAGGAAGTATCACTCAGACTGAAGTTGTGTGGGTTTGATCCAGTACCCTGCATTGGGCTTTTGCACCCAAACAGATTCTGGATCAGAACACTGATGCTGTATTTAAAGTGCTAATCAAAACTCTCAGGGCACTTCCAGAAAAGTGTTTATCTGCTTTTGCAAATGAACTCTTCAAGTATGTTTCTACATAAATAAATAGTCAAACTAAAAACTGTGATGTGATTCAGGACTGTCTGATGGAGAACCCCTCTTTTTTGTACCAGGGGTCAAATATCGGGTACATTTAAAGTCCTATGAAACACAGAGTATTTAGGGAAATTTAACATGAAGGCTAAGAGATGTTCACTCCTAAAGGCTGAAGGCAAAAAAACATTCATATCATACATTACAGTGTAACTACAATGTGTTATCAGAGTATACAAAGCCTTGAAATCTCTCTTAAACAGCAGCCCCTAGTGGTCAGAGCCAGTACTGCAAAGCCAGCATTCCCTCCTGGTGAGAGATGTCTTTATTTACTCAGCTTGTGGAATCATTTGGACACAGTCGAGATGGGCAACTGATAATCAGTCCAGGCTGCAGGGCAGGACAGGGACAGCATTGTAACTGACAATGGAAATCTCTCTGCATTTCTCTGTAATTCTCTCTATCTCGATCAATTTCTGTTTGCTCATTGATAAGAAAAAAGTTTCTTCTTATTCAATGTGTAAAAAAAAAAAAGGCCATTCACAAATCAAACTTTGGATTTGTTAAAAAAATGTCACTACTAATAACTACACAACTCATATCTCATCAGACATATTTGACCTGCTGCATTTTGGACTTTTATTTTGAAACTCTGTAATGAGTTTCTTTTAAAAGTCGTGTTTGTGATTGGGGTAGAAAGAAAAAGGGGAAGCCTGAAAATGGAAATTCAGTTGCAAGTTTTCACGCATTTGTTCACATTCCTTTTGGCCACAAAATTAAGACTGACTAATACCGATCCAGTCCAATAGGTACAGTATATGATCACATTTTATATAATTTGTGAGTTCTAAATAGAAGGTGTTTTGTTCCCAAGTCATTCTAAGCATGAGCGAAGAAATTGTGTGCAAGACAAACGGGAAAAACTGCACATTGATTCACTTAGGGACATAGCACGTTTAAATCCTGTAAATGGTAACAGGTGAGACAGCACCTGGATGCAGGAGCGATAGTACACTCAAGCAGTTTATCAAAGTTTATGATAAGGCAGCGCAGTGAGGACGCAGATGTTTCATGGAGGACAATATCTTATACAACAAAGATCCTTTACTCTGTTTGACATTGTTTACAGAGACACCAGTCTGCAAAAGAGTTACAATTTAGTGAATCACCACAAGTTTGAAATTGTTGACACCTCCATCCAGGAACACCAGCTCCCTGCCTCTGACTTCGATTGAATTGGATCTTTTACCTCGCTGGAATGTTATACCCAAACTATAGAGCTGCATGCAGTGTCAGGTGTATAAAAGCCTTGCTTTGAAACTGTCCACTTGTGATTGGGATACGCAGGACACATTTTGTGAACAGCTTCAAAGAGACCAAATAAAGTTAATTGTATTGTTTTGTGTATCTTTCAGTTGTGGTGTTTTTCTCATGTCTTCTCTTGATGTTTCAAGGCATAGGGGAGTTTTAAGGCCAACTGTCTCATTATAACCTCGTGAGTGTGTGAACCATTTGGGATCTGATGACATTATCTGTTGATAATGTAGAATAAATCAAATAAAAATGTACAAGGTATTTTTTTTGCTAGGGGGTCAGGCGAATGAAGGTGAGCCTCATTCTGAGATTGTACTCGTGGAGCTAATTCGAGATCTGAACAAGTTTGAATTGTGCAACTCTTGTCAAAGTGTTTTGCAACTACTGCAAGAGCGATGAGTGGTGAAGTACAATTTTCCATTTATCCTCTTCAGACCTTTTGGGCATCCTCACAAAAGGCAGCTTCATCATCAAGGTTCTCATACATGCACATTACGCTAGAAGCCAGACAAAAAGCTTCTGTCTGCCTCTTCTGGGTGTTTGCAGTATTTATGGGAATCCAGGATGAGCTGATGAGTTTGGCTGATAGCTTCCGGACAAAGATTTAGGCGTCTTTACCAAAAGCACATTTCTGTCTGACTCTTTTCCTTGCTTTCTACTTTATGAGACGATTATTGAATCAATGTCTGATGGTTGATCGCTTCGGCTTGAGAGAGGTGAGAGTCATGGCCATTTAGAGGAACAGTAAACTTGCTTTTGTTCTCTTATTTAAAGCTGTTTGCTGACATTAAGCTAATGCTATCTGGCACAAGCTATTAACCAGAGTGACTCACTGCACAGAGGAAGCAATAGATTCAGAGTTGGATGTTGGCCCGCAGAAATGGAATTGAGTAGTGTGGCAGCTGAAGGTGTTAGCGTTATGCTACATCCAATGAGTCGGAAATCTGATAATGAGATGTCAGTGGTCATGATAATGGATTATATTCTCCCTTCCCCAAGTGCTCAGAGCTCCTGTTATTCATCACTTTGGCATGAACAGGCTGTGGAGGCTAATCTGGAAGAGAAAAAGTATTTGATGCCTCAGAGTTCCTCCTCTCGTATACAACAGAGCTAAATCTAGGCATCTATCACTTGGGAAAGCCATATAAATTGATTACTTAAGATTTGTGCTTTTATTTCCATTATGGATGTGGTCAGAAAGAATCTTGTAAGTTTTCAATTTGAATTAGACTTTTAACTGAAAGCTGTTGTACCTGCTAACTTTCCTGTGGCTTCTCTGTCATCATGTTGAATTTGTAGATGAACTCAAGAGTAGAAAAAAAAATCCAAAAGATATTGGTTATTTACTACTTTTATATGACCATACCAGGGTTCCCATGCCTCTTGCTGTAAATCATGAATACTTTGCATTATACTAAAAACAACCTCTTTATGCCTCTCTGATGCATCCCACATGAAAAACCTACTGCATTTTTTGACAATGCCTAATAATTGTTGTTATAAAGTCAATTGAGGGCAAAAAATTCCTCATCTTGTGGCCGAGTAAACAGGCCTACAGTGCACCAAAATTCATAGAGCCATTGGTTTAGCTTCTAGTCAGTGATAGAAGAATTCTGAACAAGGCTTCCATGATGCATTGTCATTGTTTACTTCTGACTAATATCTTGAGAAGCAATAATAAATGACTGAGATTTGCATGCAAATGTTCATAGGGGTTAATTATTGCTGAACAGTTGTTAGATGACTACCAATGGGTTCACAATTCTATTACAGCTGATTGCATCTGGTCCCTTTGCTCTTCATTGACTGTTTTTCCTGTGTATCGCAAATACCAAGTGAAACACTTGTGCACTACTACTCATACTACAAACCAAAATCAGAACAATTCTGATACCGAAATCAAATCCTGCCACTGCAGACAGTTGCATGAAAATTAAGAATAAAGATCATCACAACCTTAAAACAACGATGACATAGCAAATTGGCAAGAAAAGTTTGCATATACGTTGCTTATTGAAGCAGTAAGAGATCTGCAAATGTGTATTCACAATTTATTTTATCTGATTTACCAAACAAAATTACTATTTACCCCATAAACTTGGATTGAAACACAAACACTCTACTTGATTACATACAATCAAAGCCTCATTACTTTTCTGGCTAAAGAAATGCCTCTACTGTGATGTAAACTAACCGTCCCATTCTTCATGCAGCATTTTGAGCCTATCTACCCGCATGAGCTCCCTCATGCATTCACATCAAGCCTGCAGGTGTTGTCAATTAATATCAGTAAGGGTTCAGTGCGTAGGACAGAGGGTGGACACGATGATTGAGCCAGGGTCACTGGATTGAACCGGGGCTGGAGTCAATCCCAGAATACATTAGTTATGCAGTGTGGCGTTTCTTTGATTTTTGTCTAAGTTAAGAAGGATCATTTGGGATTTCAACTTCGTTTTTTGGACTCATTTTAAGAATAGATTGTTGTTCAGAGATGAACTAGGCAATCTTTTTCAATTTAGGTCTCTTTTATGTACTGTTTGGCTCAGCTTAAACTGCAAACAGATGGACCACATGGCAGATGCGGCAAACACATCAACAAATATATTGACATTGACCAGTCTGGGGATTTGGTTTCAAGGAAGCCTGAGCATCTTGTGTTTTGAATGTGGGTACACCTGCATAGATGGGGGCATTGGTGCAGAATGGACAGAATCACCAATGTTCAAATAAATTGCTTTAATCTACCTGCTGACCTTACAGGAAGATCCAAGGACAAATTCAACAAGTTTGAGTGCGCTGAATGATAACTATTGTAAATAAACGGTGGTTTAAGATGTGACAAAGCTTTGAATTAGACGTTGTGCGCACAAAATTAACTTGGTTGGGTTGAGGGCAAGATCATGGTTGTGTTAAAATAAATAATTTATTTTAGTTAGGGAAAGCTATGTGATTCAAAATGATTACTTTATAATCTTAATCCTTTGACTATCATGCCCAAAGACTCCAGAGGTAAAAGTATAAAAAAATTAAATACATTTCAGGTGCTGATGTAACTGTGCTAATTTGAAATGTTTTTTGTAAAAGTAAAAAAAAAAAAAAAAAAATCAGTTTACTGTGGGCTGTTTCAAAAGAACAATGCATTGGCGTCATGGGATCCTTTGGTTATCAGGATTCATATCCATCTGTATGCAGTTTTTTTCTCTCTTGGTAGCATGGGAGAGCTTAAAGTTCCCTGAGGAAAAACTGAGGGAAGATAATTGGAAAAAAGGACATTTAGGTTTAATTCTGTCTAGACAGGCGACGTGGTGAAATCAGCAGTAGCTTCAGTCTTACTCTGGATGCATTCCACCACAGTACTAGAAGAACATCTGTGAGACAGACGACTCAAATGATTTGTTAAAGTGCATTCCGTTTAGGCAGAGTGCTACTCTCGTCATCCCTTTTGCCATTGTGGCCGTAATAAGCATGATCAGCTTAGAATGGTAAATGAAGGGATGATGATATAATTCGAAATATAAAGCATAATCATAGCGTTGTAGCCACAGTGACAAGCAGAAAGAGTTCAGCCAAAGGCGACTCTCAGGCAGCAATGGCAAATTACTGTGTGCATACACAAGAGTGTCAGCCATTTTCTTTCCTCTCTCTATTTACGATGACTGCAGTGACAGGGCTGATAATGTGGTAACCGCTTGCTGTCTGAAGACACCCAAAGGTACAATTGCTCACAATGAGTTGACAACTTCACTGTCACTTAACTCTTGAGTAATTGCTTACAATGAGTAAGAAAACCGTTTTTATTCTGATATCTTTTCAGTTACTTTGCCTAAATGTACCATGACAAGTTTTTGAAAGACTGCTTTTAATACGGATTCTTTCATATGACCTAAAAAAAAATGAAGAAGACTGACTATTTCTCCTTAGCTTTTTGTATGCTTGTTGATGCTGCCACCATGTCAGTTTCCAATAAAGTAATTTACAGCAGCAGAAATAAATATCCTTTATTTTCATTGGCAAAGTAAAAGGAGGAAAGGGGCGTTTTTTAAATTAGCGATACTCTAATGAATGCACAGTACAGCCGTCCCTTTTTGATGGCATGAAGTGTGCTGTGTGCGTAAAGTAGTTTGGGGTGTGTCCGCCTACATTTTGCTTGTTAGACAGTGCACAATCTAGGCACTAAGCAAGTTGCAGAGTGCAAAGAGGTTTGTTTCAGTGTCAACTCTGATTACCTTTGCGACCCATTTACACAACAGATTTCAGTCTTTACACTTCAATCGACCAAACTCTGGCCAGCTCATTTCATTTATTTCCTTTAATTCTGTTCCTAAACACACAGAAAACACACAGGATGCTGTTTGAAATATGTTGATAGCACACTAAAGTTATATGTAACAATCAAAGGGCACAGGGATCAGGGCGCTGGTGGCACAGTGGTTAGAGCGCGCGTACCATGTATGGAGGCTATAGTCTGGGCAGTCGGCCCGGGTTCGAATTCCGACCTGTGGCTCTTTTCCAGCATGTCGTTCATTACTCTCCCTGATTTCCGACTCTATTCACTGTCCTATCTCTTCAATAAAGGCACAAATAGATCTTGTAAAAAACACCAAAAAAAAAGATGCAGGGATCATTCCCACAGGAGGCAGAAGAGCATGACTTGTTTGTCAAAAGGCATACTGCTTTGTCCTTTAAGGCCACCAAAGTCAATAAAAAAATAAAAGTTCCCTCAGAGTAGGTTGAAACACTGAAATGTTTTGGCTCATTTTGTCTGCCTTCTTTTGAAGCAACAGTCCTTTATGAGTCACAGACAGAAGCAGCACACAGAGAGGTGCATGTTTGAGTTATCTCTCCATGTTTATTCAGAAAGACGTAGTCATTACTGACACAATTTGGCATTCTTCTCCATCATTAGGACTAGTGGGAAAGTTGAAAGTCGTACAATTTTACAGCACACGGTCACACATCTGCTTTTTCATACTGTCATGTTATGACATGTTTACACACATTTGTCATACAACTCCCTCTTGAACGCACACGCACACACACACACACACACACACACACACACACACACACACACACACACACACACACACACACACACACACACACACACACACACACACACACACACACACAATACACTCCCATAATGCAATGTGAGCCTCCTACGCTCTTTCTGCTTTGCTCCCTTTTCACCTCTGTGCTCTTCCTCTGTTTGTAATGATCATTAAGCAGCTCCCCACACACCACACAGGCAGCAGCTAACAAGGGAAAATGTACTTGCCGGCTATTAGAGGCAATTAAAACCTACCTCTCTGTGTGTTTGTTGTTGTGTGCATGTCTATGTGTGTGTGTGATAGGGTGTGCGTTTGAGCGGAAAAGAGAGACAAACTAAAAAAAATGATGTGACGGTGTAGGTACCAGCTCTTCTGTGTTCGTATACACATGTTCTGTGGTTGTGTGTTGCCATGGAAATAAGGAGTGCCGGTCCCGCTGGTGGAGAACGTGTCAAACAGCTGACAGAGAGAAAACCTTGCCCATGTTTCGTGTGCGACCGAGTGACAAATCTGGATAATGAGCTGAAGAAGTCTGAGAAAATGACTCAAAGATGCTGTTGAAGTATCTTGACTAGTTTCTCTCCTCTGCTGCACAGTCTTTCTTGAGAGGATCATTAAAATATTTAATTAGACGTCTCTGTGATCCAGCAGCAACGAATCAAACATCACAAAACGTTTGTGAAATTGTGTAATTGTGTCAATAAAACTGCAGACTTCTAACTTTAATTATTCTGCCTGTAAAGAAAAATTAACAACCATATCACCAAAGTAAATAGGTTTTACCCTATTAGGCTTAAATACATTTTTTATTGTTGTTTTTTTGCTTGGTAGTTCCCGTTATATTTGTAATATGGCCAATATCAGATTCCAAACTGGTCATAGTCTTGGTCATCGGGCTTTATTTCTGAATGCACGAAACAGAAACAACAGAGGTCTCATGCATCAAATCAGTGTTCAAGGTTTCATTCAGAAGTTGATATGCAATGAAAGGATAGAAATGAATGATAAAAAATAGAGGATCAGTCTTTAGAGAAAGGGGACAAAGTGTTTTACAGTGGCTAATCATAACTCTTTTAGCTGTGGCTCATTCAAAAGGTGAAGTTCAATGACGTGAAGATTGTCACCAGCCATGGTTGCTCTCTCCAGTACCAAACACAATCGATAATCATAGCTGCTCACATGTCCTAACTTATTGAGACAGGAAGGCAGTTTGCTCTCTTGTTAACCCACAGTGTAAGAAAGGTATCAGTTAGCTCTAGTGCACTGGTGACAGTCTAATACAAGGAATAAACTTGATCCTTTCTTCTCGTTTTTCTTCTTAAAAACCTAGAAGCACAATTACTGTAACAGTTGGTTTGTTTATAACCCAATTAATAACAGAGAAAAAGGAAATGCCTTGACCTCCACCTTGTCATACTTACATTACAGGGGGGTGCCAGTAGACTAGCGGAGGTACGGCGGCATGGTCCGCAAGGCGGGCGGCTCAGACTCGAGACCGACCTGTGGCTCATTTCCTGCATATCGTTCCCCACTCTCTCTCTCCCTGATTTCCAACTCTATCCACTGTCCTATCTCTGAAGAATAAAGCCATAAAAAGCCCAGATATTGACCTTTATTCTAACATTACAGGTCTGATCATAAACCACTGCACACTTTTGTTAATTTTACCAGAAGGGTAAATAATGTGATCAGAAATCTTCTATCCTTTTCTTAAAAAGTGACCCTGCAAAATCAATACTCATCCCACACTTAAACCTACTGTATATAGTCCATTTCTTAAATTCCTCTATATGTGACCTTGAGAATGAGAATCAAATAGTTAAACTAGGCAGTTTTGATAATGTTGAAACTTATTTCATCTCCAACCTTAAGTTAACTTCAGCATGTCCAAGTCCTCAAAAGCATAATCGGCCCTGATAAAAAATGATGATTTAAATAAATGTGAAATCTGTGTATTTAAAAACCTATAGAGTCACCTCTATGGTTTAGGAAACCACAGTGGCTGCAACTGGAGACACTTTCCGACACTTGGAACAGAGGACAATCCTTTAAGTAGTTGTCAGCCTCTGAAATTGTTTGCAAATCCCAAAACTTCCCACAGGCATTTCAAACCAGCTGTCACAGTGTTTGGTAATGTGATGTTGTGAGAACAACTTTCTGTATTCTTAAAAAAGGGGCATATATGGCCATCCAGATTTCCTTAGTCTGTCCCACAAGACTTCCCACTCAAAAATAAAAGGCACTAATAAGGGTGTTCACAGAGGAGAGTTCTTCCCATTACATTTTCTCTTTAAAGCCGTTTAGTTTATATTTAAAGAATGTAAGTACTTTTCACTCCTACTTACAACCTGCAAGCACATCATAAAAAAAATGAAAGAATGGTTTGCCAAACAATATTTTGCCTCTTCTTTTTTTTTGGCAAAACAGATAAATAGCTTTAACATGTAATTACTAAGTGACACAATTAAAATTGAAAAGCTGCTGTGGGTGGACCTCAAATTGGTCAAATTGAAGAATTGGGCATTACTCAAATAAATACATGCTTAAAAAGGCTCCACATGTTATGTTGACCAAGTACTGTCTTACAGCATTGCACACACTTTTGAGCACTGTGCATGTGATTTGGAGGAGGCATACTGTAAACAAACATCGGTGTACCAACCTGACTTGACTCCCAAGACAGCCCCCAGAGATCTGAGGATGTCAACTTAGCCCCATCCTGCAGGTGTGTGTTTGCATATGTGCGTGTCTTCTACCCAAGCCCACAGAGATAGTTGATGACTCTCCCACAGAACACACAGCAGCAAAGGTGTGGTTATCAGTATTGCCTACATTTTCTTTAGAAATAAGACATCCTTTTTTATCATAAAGCAGAAAATATTGTTCTCTCAGATGCCCACATGAAATCCATTTGTTTTCACTTTGGACTGTTAAAACACAGTGGTAAGGGGCGCACTCTGCAAGAGCGACTCCTGACACGGCTCTGTGTGTGTGTGTTAAGTAGTGTGTTTTTCAGCGTTTTTCTTGTATGTCCTCTCGTCTTTTCCTGATTTTGTCAGAATATTTACGGCAACTGTGTTGTATCTAGCCTGCCTTTTGCTACTGATCACTAGCTTATGGCACGTAAACAGAATCTGCTATCGACCGACACAGCCATTTACCAACCAAGGTAGGCTCACCTACTCACGGGGCTACCTGTTGGAGCTCAGGCGCTTTCAGTCAGAGCCAGTGCAGGTATCCCTCTTCACTAAAGACATACCTCTTGTGTTACTTAGGGGAAACAAGCGGAAGCAAATACGAAGAAAGGGGATCAAGAGGAGGGATACAGGCTAAAGCCCAATTCACATATACTCTGTGCGCGCCGCGGTCCGTCAGCGCCACGCACTACGTTGTACTTAGCTGCCGCTCTAGTCAATCATTGTGTTCACACAGGGCACGCTGCGGTCTGTCTCCGGCGCGTGTCACCGACGGCACTGCGCTCTGCTCCGTTTCAAATATGCAGCGATTCTATTTTCGCCGGAGTACACTCCAGGCACACAGAGCATCCGGTCAATTTCAAAATAAAACACAGTATACGGACTCGCGGTCGTATTTTTCATCACTTTATCAACATTACGTCAAAACAGGAACTGAATTATGCATCCTCAGAAAGACAAAGCAACATGTTGTTTGCATGTTTTTCTCTTTATTCCCGCGGGATCTTGTAGTTCTCCTGTGATGTGTCATGGGTGTGCTCCGCTGCGCTGACGTCCCAGAAATGGATCCAGTGTGAATGGGCGCGAGCCGTCCGACGGAGCAAAACCGTGGCGCTGACGGACCGCGGTGCGCACGGAGTATGTGTGACTTGGGTGTAAGGAGGAGATGCAGCCGGCTACTTTTACCTGCCATCACACTATCCAATGTGCGAACGCTACGGAATAAGGCTGAGGAACTCTCCACTCTCGTCAGGTTCGATCTGGATTATCGGCGAACCAGCCTTTTCTGTTTCACAGAGACATGGCTGACTGGGGATGCAGACTTTCATCGAGATGGCTTTAACATCATTCGCTTTGACAGAGATGCGGCAAAAACGCGGAAGTCGATTGGGGGCGGGCTCTGCATGGCTGTCAACTGCATGTGGGCAACACACTTCACAATAAGGGAAACTGAGTGCTGTAAACACTACAAAATAATGACTGTGTCCTTCAGACCACACTATTTACCCAGAGAGTTCTCCCAGATTACTGTCATTTTAGTGTATGTACCAGGGCCTGATTTCAACCTAGCTGCTGAGCACATATCTGATTGTTATAACAGAGCTGTCAATCAGACTGGAGAGCAGCCAGTGTTTGTACTGGGGGACTTTAACAGGTGTGACATCAGCACACATCTGCCCAATATGGAGCAATACGTCACAACTCCTACCAGAATACAAAACATACTGGACTTGTGCTATGGCAATAATCCCTGATGCATACATTTCAAAACCACGCCCACCTCTTGGCCGCTCTGACCATAACGTCATCTTGTTACTGCCAAGATCGCAACTGAAAACAGGAAAACCCATCACAAAAAATATCAGAGTTAGGAATAAAGAAGCAATTGAATCACTAAAAGGTTGTTTTGAACTGACTGACTGGGATTTGTTTTTTAATGACTGCGGCAGTGATCCCAACATGTTGACAGATGTATGTACCTCTTACATTACATTCTGTGAGGACACTGTCACTACAACCAAACAAATAACCATTCATCCAAACAACAAAAAATGGGTTACAAGGGACATGAAAATCTGCCTGGTCCAGAAGAAAATAGCTTTTTTTACAAAGAGACAATCTTAGGGTAAAGGAACGAGAAAAAGAGTTCAGAAGGATGGCTAGGCTTGCTAAGATCAACTACAAAACTACATGGCAGGGTTTAAACACCATGATGGGAAGAGACCCTAAACCTGCATTGGTTAACTGCCCAGACTCTAGCTCCTTTGCAGAAGAACTCAACATCTTCTTCACCTGTTTTAACAGCAGCAGCAGCAGCAACACACCAACCAACTGGATCTGCCCAACCTCTAGTTCCCCCCACCAAGCCCTCACTATTAATGAACAACTGGTTACCTCCATCCTGCACAGAGTCAACCCACACAAGGCCTCTGGCCCTGACAGGCTTAGAGGTAGGGTGCTCAAGGAATGCTCCACCCAGCTAGGTGGGGTTCTCACCAGACTGTTTCAGCACCTTTTGGATTCTGGGTGTGTCCCCAACCAGTGGAAGGAATCCACTATAATCCCAATCCCAAAAAAGACACATGCTAAGGACCTTAAGGACTACAGACTGGTGGCCCTGACCTCTCTGTTGTGTGAATGTATGGAGAGAGTAGTGTGTGACCATCCGTCTAAAATGTTGTCTAACAAACTTGATCCCCTACAATTTGCCTATAAAGCAAAACGTGGTGTAGAGGATGATACTCTCACACTTTTAGACACTGTCACCAAACACTTTTTTTAAGATTTATTTTTGGGCTTTTTGTGCCTTTAATGGATAGATAGGACAGTGGATAGAGTTGGAAATCAGGGAGAGAGAGTGGGGAATGACATGCGGGAAGGAGGCCACAGGTGGGAGGTGAGCCCAGGCCACCCGCTTGAGACGACAGCCTCCATACATGGAGCGCGTGCACTAACCACTGCGCCACAAGTGCCCCCCCACACTGGTTTTATGGAGTTTTTTACATGAAAGACCACAACAGGTGTTTTTAAATGGTTTTAATTCCAGTAAATTGGTTTTAAACACAGGTCTTCCCCAGGGTTGTGTTTTATCTCCCATTATTTTCTCTGTTGACACAAATAAACATCTCCTGCAACAGTGAAGGAATGACACTTTTTAAGTATGCAGATGACATGGCCCTGGTTGCGCAACTGACTGACACCACTGCCCAGACTCAATACCAGCAGGCAGTCAACAACTTGGTCAGGACTTATGGTGAAGACTCACTGGAGCTCAACATCACAAAGACTAAGGAGTTGTGCTGTGGGGGCAGGGGAAAATCACCATCACCTCTCTTCCAACCACTCACAATCCAGGGTCAGCTTGTAGAGCAGGTTCTTTCTTTTAAATATCTGGGAACAGAAATTGAGTCTCTCCTTTTCATAGCATACTGACTCTGTCTACAAGAAATCACAACAGAGACTCCCCCTGATGGGGAAACCAAGGACTTTTAATGTCTGCAAACATATTTGAACTCTGGTTTACCAATCACTTATTGAATCCATCCTCACTTTTAACATCTCATCCTGGTACTACTCCCTCACCACCAAACACAAAATCAAACTCTCCTGCATCGTTAATCAGGCCAGCAAAATTATTGGTTCACCACAAACTACCCTCTCCGAACTGTATAATCACTCTGTGATCAGGAGAGCCACCCTGATCACAGAGGACCCCTCTCACCCCCTCCACCGCTCCTTCCAGTTACTGCCATCAGGCAGACGCTACAAGGTCCCTCTGGCCCGAAAAAAAAAACTACAAAGAATCCTTCATTCCCTCTGCAATAACCATTCTGAACAAAATCAAATAGACCCCCCTTTTTAGAAACGGTTGTTTTTTTGGCATATTTTAGAGCAAAATCTCCTCCCTAGACCCCTTCTTTATATTAAAAAAATAGTTCCCTGGGGTGCTGGTTTTCATTGGAAACTGCTTTTATTTAAATTCAATGGAAGGAAATACACCTGAGGCCAACGAATCAATGTCAACACACCTAAGCATGTATTTAAGTAAGGCTCAATCTGAGAGAGGTTTGATGCCCAGGAGAGAGGAGATACTTCTGTGACCTCGAGATCTGAAGATACTGGTTCAAGATTCAAGTTGGCAGCCTGCTGCTAGATTCCAAACACAGCCCATACTATTTATTTTTTATTAAATTACCACTTTTTTTTCTGCACCTCACAACTTGATTTATACAATTGACAGACCTGGAAGACGTGGAGGATTAAATTGATGAACGTTAACTCTGCATTAAACGACACAGATAAAAACCCTAAAATGGACCAACACACCCACAACTCTCGACGAGAGAAAAAGCCACCCGTCTGACTCCTTCCAATAAACTCTGCTGTATACTGAGGTCAGTGACATCTTAATATCAATCAACAACCCTGGTCTTGATGCAAGAATAGCTCTGGTTGAGTTACTGCATAAAGAATTCTAACACCTACACATGAGGAACAACTCACCACACTCACAAAAGAAAAAAAATCCCTCCAACACTTTGTCACTTCACTCACAACACAGCTGGAATCCGTTGCCATAGTAAGACTCATACCAGCGAGTGTTTTTTTTTTTTTTAATGATAATGTGCTTGATCTTTTGAGATTAAATAAATTGAAAGAAATGCTACTATTAGTGAAATCTGTGAAACAAGGTCAAAACATACTGCAGCTACTAAAATATAAACGATTGTCTTCTATTCTCCCTGAGGCCTCAGTCTAGTTTTTTTTTGTCCTTCATGACATTTGTGAAACAAATGGTTTTTAACAACCAATAACCATTTGATACAAATATGCCTTTGTTGAATGTCTTTTGCAGAATATTCTCAAAAGTGGTGAAGAATGAGAAGATTTCAGTCTTTAGAAGCCATTGGGGACAAATTCACAGCCCCCACTTGACTATAATATTGTCCTAGAGACAGTTAAACATGTTTAATCACAGGATTTTATGTTGTGTCTGGTGAACTCACAGTGTAATATTCTGAACATGAGTAAAAGAGGAGTCTTAAAATACATCCGTGTTTATGAGCTCCTGATACAGAGGGGAGGGTAACAGGTAAAATATAAGGAAATACATGCTGCATAGATGCAATTTCCAGAAGTGTTAGAAACTTGTAAACACAATTTGAGAGTGGTTAGAATTACTGAACTGTTTTCGGCTAATAAAACAGGGAGACTATTTTTATGTTCCTTAGCTGAAGAAAGCATTATACAAACCAACTCTATCATAGCCAGCAGGCTAAGCAATGACACTGAACTGCTCCTTCTGAAGAATCAAAGTGTGGACTGGGCGAGTCACTTTTTATGTTAAGCTCCTCCTAAGGCTTTCTCCTGTTTTTGAGTATAGCAGGACGAAACAGAGAACAAAACCAGAATTCACTCTCATAAGCAAGTTCACAACTTGAGATGCTGCTTTGAGGCAAGGCTCCCGCTGAGTTATGTGGCTGCATCATGATTTTTACAAATGAATGCCCCCAAAAAGTTTTGGAACTGGAACAGAAGCAAATTCACTACGGTCAGTTTGGTGAAAGAAATTGCTGCAATAATGTTCTTTAGTGAGAAGCGTAGAGGCTGAGAAGATAAATGTTTTCCCTCGTGTCAGCAAGATTCCATATGCTAGCAAAGCCGTAAAGTGATGTAAGCAGAGAGCAAGGTGCTGAAATTCTGTTAAGATGACCGTTTAAAAAAGAGCATCTTCCAACAAAAATAAAATATAAAACATATAGAATCCCCTTCACAATGAAGCTGGGGAAATAATGAATTGTACTCCACTTGCTTTATATTTCACAAAATAGAATTGCAGATGGTGATGATTAAGCCAGCTACCATTGTAACATCATTATAAGAAGCCCCCCCCTCACACATACACATACCACACCATTGTTCTTTTTTAAGCCAACCCTGCACAAAACTAAACCTGTTAATTTATTTTTTAATTTATTTACTCTTTGTGTGTTCTGCCCAATATGTTTTGTTATACAATCCCAACAAACCACTGAATGTCTCTATTGCAAGGAGGATTTCTAAGGAGTGGGAAGAAGTAGAGGAGGTTTTTACCATCATCTGGTTTATCTGACTTCATGGACATTAATCACACCTAGCAGATAGCATTGGACCAACAGACTTGACTGGAGTCCTGCTGACATGCCGCATGCTGTCCAGTGTCATCAAGGGTACTCATTCTATCACACTTCTATGCTTCACTCCACTTGAATGTTATTGTGTGGTGATATGGCAATGTAAGAGATAGAGTTTATATCCTGCTGGCTATGAAAACCAAACATCGAGCTTTTGAGAAGACAAAATGGAACATATGCATCAACACCTGGGGCAACCGATGCAAGTAGGAGGAACTGGGAAAACCAGACACTCGATTATTTGGCCATGCAGACACTGTAGAAGTTGAAGCTATGCAATGCAAGGTCTGATATTAATCATTGTTGGTTATATGATGGTCCAACCTGGTGTTTCAATCAAATATGTGTTTGTAGTATTTCTCTTTAGGAAATTCAACGGATATATTTTTCTATATTATTTTGATCAGAAAGTGGCCCTTTCAGTCAAGGACATTTTGAAAACCATTAACTCAAAGCTGCTGTGTCAGTCAGAATAAATGTGAAAACTTTAAAATGAGTATAAGGATGCAGTGTAAACACACCATTAACGATAATAAAATGTATTATATCAATGCTAGTCTAAAAGCTCTTTAAAAATCTACTATTAGGGAGTTTGTTGCAGTCACTTTATTTACTTGTGTAAATACCGAGGACAACATGAAAAAAAAACAATTAAACAGAAGTAACCAATGTCTTTCATTCTTTCATCCCCAGGGCATTTCTAAAAGGATAAGGATTACGTTAGCTCCACACAAAATACGTAACAATCATGCTGAAGATGAAAACCAAAGAGGATTGGCTGAGTACAAATATGCATGACTCTTTAGTGTGTAATGAATGTGATGGTGGATTAGGACTCATACAGGCTGATACAATCATTGATAATTATCTTTTACCCTGGGGGAGTTCTGAATGTGTTCTACCTTTAAATCTTACTGATTCTCTTTAACTGTATCCGAGTCTACTTGGGCATTATATCAAGTCATTTCACTTACATTTTTACTCAGTTTCTTTTGAAACATTTATCACAACAGGATTTCTCGGATTAAGAGTTTAATCAAGTGAATTTCTAAAGGCTACATAATATATGTCCCTAAAACTATCAAACTAATTTATAAGGCCCCGATTGTTAAACCACATCAGTGGAGATTGTGTGAAAAATTAAGACACATTTTCTTCTGTCTCTTTTTTGAAGATAAACAGTATTACTTTCTAGCTACAAATGTGAACTGTCATTTACTATAAGCATGTAGCCAGAGACTAAAATAGAACACAACTTGTTAGTTGACAGAAAGCTGTGTCAACAAGTGGGTGTGATGTGTGTGACACTGTGCACTGTGAGCCAAACCTGGAGGACTTGCTTTTTTTATAAACCTCAACTCACTGTTTCAGTGTTGCCTATTTTATGTAAAGAGCAGAGAGAATCATATATTTTCCAAATGTATCCAGTGAGTTAAGCAGTGCAATATATTTCCTAGATGACATTAAACGCTACCAAGCTGTATGCAGGGAGTTTTTAAAAAGGTTTGTTTTGACATACAAATCAGAGGAGCCCAACTTCTTTGACTGAACCCTTTTCCACCTGAGCTGCAGCCTCTTACTCTGAGCATCCTGACAGTTTAGATCCAAAGAACACCTGCCAGTGAGTGCTTAGATTAACACTGACAGCCACTCTGTAGGCATTGCAGGCATTTCTCGCTTCAAGGAGATTTTGCTGACACCAGGCCTTGTCGGTGGCTCATGCAAATAGAATATTTGAGCAAAACACCCCTATATGAGCACCTGTACATAACTGATTTAGGCTTCATGGGAGGAATTCTAAAAGGAGTGTTGATAGTGACATTTTTAATGTTCAGCCTTATACTTTATCATATCCTCCATATGAGGAGAAATGAAACTTGACATTTATCCACATAAACATGGAATGGATGGGCTACAGCCTTACTTAGTATTATTGGCTTAACACTTTAAAATTGTTATTTTATTATTATTAAAATAATTCAAAATTATATCTTGTGGGAACAACCTGAAGCTGGATATGATTGGCAAGTTAAGAATGAATGTGTAACATATTTAAAGAAAGGTTAATTTGGCACTCTTTAATTCTAAGAGTTCTCACAACCAGATGTGTGTCTACACTTTTTGACAGGAAGTTCACTAAAGTAGGCAGGTTCACAGTTGATATGGGCAGTGCACTGCCTTTGTTGGCTGCGCAGGCTGTGAGAAGATGCTGCCTGCACCTTAGTCTTCATGTTTTATGTTTATTGAGGCCATACACTCTATAATTGTTCAAATGTATTGTCTTTTTAAATGTCATTTATATTTCTGGCAGATAAGGTGTTTGCTCAACTCTTAATGATTTATACAATGTAAACACAGCTTGTTGCTGGTTGAATCTCTACCTTAATGTAAATTTCCCTATTGTGGGATAAATAAAGGATTATCTTATCTTATCTTATCTTAATGAAGGGTATTTCATTCAGCTGTTGGTGTGACATCAGATGAAGTTCATAGCATGAATTTGAAAAAGAAACATTTGAGAAAGGCCCTCAACTTTTATTGTGAATGGTATTCAATGTGGTGGACCCTCCACATTAATGCACAAATGGATTGGTAGTGTGTAGGGATGTAGAGGATGTAGGGGTTGGGAAAGAAAGGGGCTTGGTGTGAATAATGACAAAGTTACATTGTGTATTTAGGTTTTTCCATCCCCTATTTCCATCCGTCTCTTCAATCTCAGCACACCTGCCTGCCATCAAGCAATTACCTACACCTACAAAAACCCTGCACCAAACAGTTCCCCTGATCCTCCTGATCATTAAACCAACCTCTTTGTATTTGTACCTCATGGCCAACACTACTTTAGTCTTCTGGCTGTCTGCCTGACTTGCCTATCTGTTTGTTTTCTTAACTGACCATTGAGACCCCTTTCTTGTCCTAAGGTCTACATTTCCACCCTGTCTTGGAATTTTTAAAACATGATGAAAATTTAGATTCAGGATCTTTTTGCCCTTCCACTGCAGATCAAATACAAAAACGAAATACAGATAGCCATAGACCGGTTGAATCTTAATCTGACCTCCTTTCAATTAGATGTTGTCTATAACGTAGATGATAACCCTGAAACCTCCGTAGCAGAAACCCAACACAACTGTAAGGCTGAAAACTATTTTCAGGCCATTGAAGATGATCTCCAAAGCTTTTATCAAACCCCTTTTATCCACCCTGCAAAACAAGTCAGAACAAACAGACCAAAAGAGCTCAAAGATGTCTTCACTGACATCTTCAACACCTCTCGAACAGGCTGTTGTTCCTGCATGTTTCAAAGCAACCACCATCATACCTGTGCCAAAGAAGTCCTCTCCATCCTGCTTCAATGACTATTGCCTTGTCGCATCAAGCCCCATCCTCATGAAACACTTTGAAAGGCTAGTCATGTCCTACATAAAGTCCATCCTTCCCACAAATCTTGACCTGTTCCAGTTTGCATACCGAGCCAAACAGTCAACTGCAGATCCAATCTGTTCTGCTCTCCACCCGGCTCTCACCCACCTAGATACCAAAGACTCTTATGTAAGAATGCTGTTCATAGACTTCAGCTCAGCACCGGACACTCTTCAATTTTTACTAATGCCATTTTATAAGACTCTATAACCAGGTAAAACAGACCACTTGGCTATGTGTGAACGACCTCGGAATTAGCAAACTCAGAAGGGGTCAGAACCACAGCCATCTGCGGAGTTAATCAACACGGCAGGGAACGCTTATGATGTGCTCTGGACTATCTCACCTACTGACTTAACAGCTTTACATCTGATGAACAATCTATCCCAACCAACATGTTCAATTTCTGATATAAAAGAATGTCTGTTCAATCCCTGAATCGGATATATATAATCGTGACATCAAGAGTAAAATTCTCATGTGAGTTAGATTCCGCTACGATCATCTATGACGGAATTATAGATGGGATGTTTTTTTCATATTACCTGATGAATCTTACATGCCGCACTATTGCCCCCTAGTGGCAAGATTGCTGCACAGATCTAAGTTTTAGAAATGAAGGAATGATGATACGTTTTATTTGTTATTTTGTTCTAGTTATAGGAGATGGTATTTGAAGATACTTTCATACCATATAAATGTATTTTATTGAGAATGTTGAATGTCATAACATTGGTTTTATTTTCAAACAGGCAGAAATCGATTGGTTGCCTTCAGGTTTAACGTAAAGCTCATTCGTTGCATATTTGATTGAAATGTTTGTCTGACAGAACTCTACATATAAATATTGACATGGTGATGTTCTTATTTATATGTTTATCAAGTAAAAAACTTGGTTTGAATCAAATTAATGAACAACTCCAGAGGTGCGGTAGATATCAAGCACCTCCCTCCTCTTAAAACACAGCACGTCTCCACAAACCCGTACTCTTATTCTCTTACCCTCTTATCTTGCTTTACATTTTGCTTTCTTCCCGTTTTGTTCCTGCAAAGCTCTTTTCAATCATAAGCTCGACAATCGTAGGAACAGCAGACCCGTTTTCCGTTTTATATTCTATTACTATTTTCCGCATGCACGCTAACTCAGGTTCCTTTTGACCAAAGTTACGTGCTTAGCTTTTCGTAAGTATTGACCACTCATCTTTCAGAACACTATTTTTGTTAGTTTCAAACTGACTAGAATTGACCACTAGAATAGTCAGTGAGAGTCAACGACCGTTCAACTTTAAAGAACGTTGTTTGGACCTGCTTTGAGCCGCTGAGAGATGGACCCAACGGACGAAGACCGGACCGCTGTGCTATTCATCACCCCACTTCACTCATCAACTTTGACCAGATTTGCTACGGCTATCACGGTGGACCGCCGGCATCTTCAATCCGAAAGAAGTTGACGAGGGCTAAGTGGTACCATTCGGCGGAATTCTCCAGAACACAACTCATAGTATAGAGCATTCTGATTAAGTAGTGGGTGTGTAGGAGAAGCCTCTAAATCAACTTTTTATACAAAATTCATTAAGTCCCTTTCTTTTTTTAAATCATTACCTACATACATACATACAATACATATAATGGTGCTCTGTTGGGAGGCCAAGTTAATGTTAAAATAATAACATTTACAGAGACAAAATAGTCAAAAGTTAATTCACAGTACTGATAAACCCTTCACCAATTAATCATATCTACCCTGCTATCCAATCCTTATAGCTCTGTGTATTCAAGCAATGTGGTCATGTTTATAAGTTGTGTGGGAGAACTGTGAGCATTTCGTTGCGCGTCGCCGTACGACGAATAATTAAGCAGCCATTCTCTCAACGCCGCTATATGTTTGTTTATTGATATCACGTGTTCACGTATGGTTCATGATTATGACCTGTGCATCAGCTGTGACAATTTCTAAAGCGTCTCCGCGCACTAGAATCAGCAAACAGCCATTCCCAAACGGATGTCTGTGGCCGAGCACCAATTAATAATTAAAAAGCCGACACTAAACTGCTTTCTTTTGCGAGTCTCCAAATAAAAGTAAGGTTTTGCTGTGCAGAACAGATAATACTACGAATGTCTAGACAGCTGATCTCCCTCGTTAATTGTATGCACGTTTAAAGCTAAGCATTAGCAGCAAAGCTAACGTGTAGGAACGCATTGCCGGAAGTGAACTACCCCTCCCCTGGGCCAACTGGTAGAAGAGCTCCATCTTGTGGCTGTTCTAGCAATTGCGCTTTAGCACTAGGTTTTCTCCTGGTGGCAGTCTTGAGTAAATAGATTCCTGGGCACTTGTCTCCATCTAGTGGTTGTTTTTTTAACTGAGTTTGATTTTTTATTTTTTTTTATTTTTATGGTTTGTTCCCTACAAATAACTGACACAGTTGCCTGATCACAAAGATTTGCTAAGTAAATTGGCCAGGCCTCTTCCCAAAAATAAGATTGATTTACTTTAGTTAATTTCAACTTTAAACTACAGTTGGCATTCATAATACAGACTTTCAATTTAATTACCAACAGTAGTTTGAAAATTAACAAGAACAAAAAAGATTCTATTTGTTTATAATCAATTCCAACTTTAATCCAAACTTTACAACAGCTTTAGTTTGATTCAGCCTTAATAAAACTATTTTTATCACCTGTGAGTCAAATTTTACAACTTTATTTTCTTTTATCAACTATTTCATCTTGAATCTTGATTTTAACCTTGAAACTTCAGTTTTATTATCAATTTAAGTTTGAATTTGATTTTGAGTTTAATTTTAAGTTTAATTTAAAATTTTAGGGTTTTAGAATTACAATTTTAAATCTGATTTTGATTTTAATTTTTTTTTTTTTTTTTTTACTTTTTCGCTTGCCCTCATCTTTTGTATAGTTTGCTCAGTTGAGCTAGACATGGAGACCTCCAGTGGCGCCGACCAGGATGGCTTGGTTGAGCAAAAGGGGCCTGTTTTGGTGGCTATAACTGAACCATTGATACCTGTTTTGTGGCTGAAGTAGAAAAAGCTGACCTCTCTCTCCTTCATGACATGATGTCAAAACTGGTTCTAACAGCTGTAGTTAATCCTCTTAAAGATTTAAAAAAAAAAAAAAAAAAAGCTAATATGCTAGGAAAGTTGGCTATAGTCATGACAGCCCAAGAAAAGTATGTCCACAAAATGTTAGATCGAGTAACAGAAGGACATGCATGTCTGCAACAAAACTATAACACTCTCCAGCTGCAGCTTACAGAGAAAGAAGAAGCAAGGCTGAGAGAATGATCTCAGAGCTTCAGGATGCTGGCCCTCACTCACCCAAAGAAGAGGAGAACAGTGAGGAAGATGACAATGGGCTCAAAACAAGAAAGAAAACGAGTTAGAGGCAATCAATGACCAACTCACAGCGACTGTCGCACAACTCGACCGGTCGGACGTTCTTCTCACAGAGGCTCAGGAAAGAATCAAAGACTTGACGACTCAGGTCAAAACTCAAGCCCGAGCTCGGGATACGGAGGAACAGCATACACGTGACCTCCGAGCCAGGGAGAGTCCAAAGAGAACGTCAACTTGCTCTCGACCTAGAACAAGGTTGACAGCGACGAGGTGATGAGTCTACCTCCGACAGAAAGGACATCCTCCCTTCAACTGGCCTCATGACCGCAACAAATGATCTTCTTTTGACTCAAAACCTCGATCCCGCCGCCCTCATCTTGAAAGAGCCTACTCCAACCCCAAGGTCCCTTGTATCCGACAGTCGTCACTCTTTACCACGTCCCTCAGATCGAGACTTGGACAAAATAGCTTGTAACATTACCCGTTTCAAGCCTGGTAACAGAGGTAATCTTGATCCAAGCGTATACCGAAAGGAAATTGATTACCACCTGCCAAGATTCCCAGGTGCAATGGTTGATGACGAAACCTACTTAATCAGGATGACTTCCAACCAGGACATCAGCAGCTTCATCGAGTGTCAGCCCGACCATGTCCGGGATAATTATGACGGTCGAATTCTCAGATTACAATAATCCTACAGGGCCTATGGCAAGCTTACTTTGGTTCTAAAATGAACCAGGGATGGAGGAAGAGTTGAACTTCAAAGTCCTTTACACTCAGAATCTCCATCCCACCACTAGACATCATCTTGGCATCTCAGCTTGCCCGCGCACCCTCTCCAGTTGTCAACTGCAAGAACTGGCTGTAAGAGGTTTGACCAAGCACAGGCAAATCTCTAACAAGACTGAGTCCAAAATCGTCCTGAGTATTGACACAAAGGACATGCCCCTTGAATTTGAAGGAGGTTCCAAGGGTGTTCAACAAAACCCCTCAAAAGCAGAGGAGTGGCTCGCCAAAGTCCACAAACCCTTTCAACCCACACCAACTGGTGAAAGTCGCAACTTTCAACCACCTTCAGCCAGAGTCAAATCGACAATTCCAAGACTCTTACCGAACTAAGTTTCCACCTAAACAGTTGAATGACCGGGACAATAGGGGACAGGAGTGGCATCAAAACTACCACTCCCATCCAAGGGACCAACCATTTCACCAGACTGTGCGACACGACTTCCCCAACAATTGCCCTCGTGGAAATGACAAGTCAAACCCTATGCAGAGACATGAGAAGAATGTGAAAAACTAAAAGTTATCAAGTCATTCCTTAAGTGACACTTTAAAGATAACAAGAAAGCCGATCTCCTCGCAGTCACCTCAGTAGACACAGACATCTCTCCTCTAGACCAAACCAACGAAAACGATGAAGATCTCTACCGTGACAAAACTGACAACCCAGGTCAAGCAGTTACTCCAAACGAGCTTGAAAGTCGAGGAGAAACCTGCCAGTGCAGTGCTGGTAGTCAGTGCTAACCCCGCCACAGAATCCCACAACAAAGACTTGGAAGTCATACAGGATGAACCACCCTTTCACCAATTTTTGTGTCATATCATCGAAGGGGGGGTGGCAAAGAAATTCTACTTGTCAACTACCCTTGAAAATGAGCTTACACAAGAAGCTCTCCTTGACACTGCCGCTGATGTCACCTTGATGTCGTTTGCACTTTTCAGTAAGATACGTACCATGGCTCATCAATCCAATAGGGATTTGAAACTGCAACCTTGTGCACTGAATATCCAACCATACTCCAATGCTGGCACAACGATCAAACAATTTACCATTGGAACAATGACCGTTGTCCATCCTGTATCTGTTTCTCCCCTAAACTCCAGACCTCTACTTATTGGCAAGGAACTGCTCAACCGTTTCCAGCCCCTGATCGATTTCAAACGCTTGAAAATCTGGGCTCAAGTTCGCAGTCCCTTACCCATCTCTCTTCCATGCACAAACACGGCTCAGTGCTTCATGCTGTAAAATAAGGGCTTGTTGCTTGAAAATTAACCAACACAGTCGACCTTCGAGACTGACGATGACTTTGGTGTGACCAAAGACACCCCTTCGGCAAGTGAATGATCTCCCGCAGGGTCACTCGCTCAGCGAGACAACTTCCTGTGTGCTTTCACCAACCCAACTGAGACAGAAAACTACTGTCCAATAGCATCCCAAGGACTCTGTTAATGACACACAGGTAGACGATGTGGACTTGGCCTTTTGGGCAGATCAATTGGCGATTAGCCAAGACTTGTTCGACTCTTTGACAAAGACCAAGCCTGACATCATGTTCTATCCAAGTGTTGATCACTTCCCATATTCAGAAAGTATGTGTCGTCCAATCACAAATACTTGGACGTCAAACTCCCCTTGTCCTGATGGCCGTCAGAGCTATGCCTACTGAGTCCACTGGACTCTCTCCCTTTGAGCTGATGACAGGAAGGCAAATGACTCTGCCCCTACACCTGCTCTACCAGCCAGGTGAGGCTAACATTGCAACTGCCTACAGCACACACCAGTACATGACTGACCTGAGCAAACACCTACGAGCCACCTTCGCTTTCGCCCAGAAAAATCTGGACAAAAGTGTTGAAGGACGCAAAGCCTACTATGACAAAAAGGCATCTCAGGATGAACTCCAAGTGGGAGACAAGGTGTGGTCCTACATCTTCGTCCAACCAACAGGCAATGATAACCAAAACGCTGGGAAATGTGCCCGCAAGTTCCTTCCTCATTGGGCCGGCCCCTACATCATCACAGAGAAACTGTCACCTGTGGTGTACCAGATCAAGGTCACCAAAGGACAGAAAGAACCTACCTTCAAATGGATACACCGCAACCAAATAAAGCCACACAAAAACCCCATGAGACTGGACGAGGACTCCTAAAGGTCATAAAGCTAGGGAAGTCTCACTGTTAAAGACAGTCAGTGTACATTCAGTAACTCTTCTATTTTCTCTCTGTTCCCTCCCCTCCTTCCTTTCCAAATTACAGACTGCCAGTCTCTAAAGATGTGTATCCTGCTCACCCTTGTGACCATCTGGGTGATAGGTGCCCAAGCTGTTCCGGAGATTACACACTACTGATCACCAACTGTCGCCTGCACACACAGAAAGCTTTTGTCAGGTTTAATCCCCGTGGAGCATTCGAAAAGAATCTCCTGGTGACTGGGCGCCTCACCAGTTGGGCTGGAGTCAGCTGGACTAGGGACACGATCAGGCGTGCAGAAGCAGATGTAACTCACATTCTAAAACAGCTACAAAAGTTCACTGTCTCCCAAGATGAACTGGGGGGACACAAGAGATCAAAAAGTTTCATTGGGGCACTCCGTCAATAGCGCGGAAATTCCCGATATCCAGTCACAACTATATACTTAACAAAAATTGTCCCAAACCTTTGGCGAAACTTTAAAAGTAACAGTCTTAATAGTCAACGCTCACAGCGTTGCTACATGACAAGGGTCAGGGTCAACGTTTAGTTTCACAAGGCTCTCAAGCTGTGGTACAAAGTGGGTAAAATCACAGGAATGTGACACTTTGACACAAGTAGCGACAAGGTGTTTGTCGACTACATAAACACCTTCCTGAAAGGGAAACAGGAAGCTTCCGGATACCATCCAGAAGCAACAGATCAGGGAGAAATATATCAGGAATTATCAAACCAATCTGTGTTTTATTAGAAGCCGACAAAACTGAGGTGAATCCCGCAAAGAGACGGGTGGCTAAACTGTGTCTCAACAGCGTTTGGGCAGACATCGTCAATGGCCAAGGAATTTTTGAAGCACTTGTTTTCAGGGAAATTTAAAGTTCAGTATTTTAACAATCCCGATAACAATAGAGCCTTGATTCAATGGAAATATGACAATGTTTGCATGTGCCTCCCAGTAAAAACAGTTGTCTGGAGAGGTTGCAAGAGAGGGTTCTCTACATTAACACTGACTGCTTGGTCTATGTGCAGAAGGAAGGCGAGATACAGCTTGAGCTAACCCCAAAACATTATCCTGGATGTTCTTGGCCAGCTGCTCCTTTGTGCAGCAAAACCAGCAGCCAGTAGAAAAAATAACTCTGCAGGAAAATAACCAAAGCCTGTCGAACAACATCCAAACCCTGCAGGATGAGGAACAAACCCTGCATACAGAACACATTTCTCCATCAGCACTTCCAAACTGCTAAGCAGAAAGTGATGGACGTCTTTGACTTTAATTCTGGGAGCACTGAAGCATAGAACAAGTTATATCATCAGAATATGGCTCTGATCTTGAACTGGGCCCCTTAAAAGATGAAACAACATTGCTGAAAAAGCACTGTAAAGAACCGAATAGCCAGGACAACCCAGAGACTGAGAAAATGAGTCTTGTATTCCCTGCCATTCATGAAAACAATGATTTTGACTGTGGAGCCCCTCCCTTTGGTAAAGCTCTCCAGTCTAATAATAGCTGTGACACCTTTTCACATCATGACAGGTTTGAATCACCACATGGGAAGGGGGTGACTTATCAGGCCCTCTTAGGCTACATGTAAGTTCTCACCGCATGTTTCACAGCTGAGATGACTCGGATGGCTCCTGTTCACCCAGAGATCAGAGAGTGCGCACAAGGCTCTTTGAATCTCTGAAAAAGGATGAAGAGCGGTTTGATCCAGGTAATACAAACTTCAGCATCGATGATTACCTCAGAGAGAACAACCTGGGCCTCCTTGATTTATGTGACGCATCCACACGAGAAAAAAACTCAGGCTGATCTGGAAGACAACTTCAATGAGTGTAAATGTCTTGATGAATACTCTCCAGCCTGAGGTCAGAGACCAGTACTGTGCACTTTACGTGAGGAAAACTCCACCTACATTGACCCTCCATCTGCCCTTCTTAGAGCTTTAAGTGTCTTGCACTAAAAGCATGAGGCCCCCAGAGATTATTACTGAAACTAAGGTCTGCATATTTCTAAGGACATAATGGTCCAGGTTTGGAGGAGGACCAAATCTTTAATTTCATTTTCCTGCATAATCTGCATGACTGTGTGCGGTACGATATCACTATGCATTGTCGGCCACATCAGCTTAGTATGCAGGGGATCAGGAAGTATGCACAGGTGGCTTGGGAGAGATTGCATATGTCTAGGGTTTAGGAGACATTAAAGTGATGAATTGCCTCGTGCTATAAATAAGTGTAAGGCACCACGACGCCGACAGAATAGACGACAAAGCCATGAAGGTGGGAGCCAGTTACAGGGTAGTTTCCAGCATAGCGAACAAATCATCTCCAAATCCAAACGGAACTCTCGGACTGGCTGAAACCCAAAGACAGAAGGGTAGGTACAATCGGAGTTCCCATGAGCTTCCTAAGGAAGTAAGTCCTGATTTTGAGATGGAGAGCATGATTCAGAGGTGGTAAAACGATGGGAAGCCTCAAGCTCTCGCCTGGTAATTGTTTGACTTCCTCATTGTTAAAATCCTCATCTTCATATTGTTGGACCCCAACCATATATGCTGATCAAAATAACTCAGGCCTATGTTCCTTTGAAGAAGTCTGACTAATAGTTATTTTGGAGGGAACAGAACAAAGGAGTCTTACCCCCAGCACCCCCAATAGTACCTTACACATAGATGTAAATAAAAAGGGGAGTCTGAATTTTCTATCCTCATTGGAGGAGTCCCAAGGTAAACCCACAGGCAGTCCCAGTCCATGAAAGCAGTCGTCTATCAAGGCTCATTCTCTTTCTCATGCTGAACCCCCAGCATTCAAGGAGGCCAACCCCCTCTTCTTTGCTTACATAGGTTAACCCCAACCTCACATGCTGAATTCAAGCCTCAGAGGATTCAGGCTGACTACTTCCACGGCATATTTTTAAGAGTTTTGGGCGCAATCAGACACTATCTGGGTCGAGCAAAAAGAAGACTTTCTTTCCTTTGGTTTTTCACAGACGTCATTGAATGCAACTGAACAGGAGCACTGCAGAAAGCCCACTGATCCCTGAATACTCAAGAACTTTGCTCATGCTCATCAGAAGACAATAGAGCAGTGCTCTGGTCGAAGGTCTGATCCTTCTGCCTTTCTCTTACATCTGCCACGAAGGAAACCTGCCTGGATCTGTTGATTGTAAACATTCAACAGAATAAAGATCAAACAAACTTTGCAATGATCACCAGGAGTTACCCCAAGTTTGGTCTGGGCAGAAATAATTAATAATAATAATTTCTTTCATAATGACTGATAATTGTGCATTATTGTTAATGGGACATCACATTTTATTAAGCTGTTGTAAGCTGCTGCATTTGTTTTGTTTTTTTGTTGAACCGCCATGTTGCCTCTGTGTTTTCTGTCAATGCTATGCGAGTTTACTTTCAGTCAACGGCTTCCACAATCAGAAAGACCAGTATATCTTGCTGTTGAATCAAAGTCCAGCCACTGGCTTTCTGATGTTTAAGTTACAGTTACTGAACTCAGCTCAGAGAGCTCTAGCTATTTCAAAAGGCAGCCACACACCTTCCTTTGATGCCAACCATTTTGTCCTCGTGACGTGACAACATGATGCAGTCTCTCCTTCATACAGAGACACACACAACTACATTCTTACACTTCATTCACAAGTTTACCTTGATAATGTTTGGTTGGTTCATATTAGCTTGTATAGTTATTTGTTTGATTGAGTGTCATTGATTGACTTGATGTGGCTTTGTTAAATAAACTGTGTTCATTTAAAGAGCAGTTGCTTTTGCTGAAGGATTTCACACCTTCATTTTATGAAATAAAGGTTATTAATAATATAAGTAGATAATTAACTAATTAGAGACTGATTTGGTGATATTTGGTTATTTGTTCTCTTATCTCAGAGTAGTACCCTGAATCAATAATATTAATAATTAAAGATAATAATTATTAATATTATAACCAAATTTGACTACATAAAACCCCAACAATTTAGTCGGTTTTAATTATTAATTCTAGCAACTTACTGTTTTTTTTTTAGTTACTTCTATTCTGTTACACACTTGTGCACCTGGAGACCCTTGATCTTCAACTTGTGCAGGTGAGATGCATCTCCTATGCACGTGTAATAGACAGGAAACTATTGAAAACAGTCTCCAGAAATCTTGTGTTTCACATTCAGAGCACTGAGGTCGGTGGTAGTTACCAAATGGAAGCGATCTCTAGATTGTCTGGAATCCAATGGTTTGGAGGTTGATTACACCATAACAGACCGCCATCCACAGATCAGGAAATATCTGAGAGAACGCCGCATCACCCAATACTACGATGTTTGGCACTTTGCAAAGGATACATATTCATGTCTTTGTTTGATAGACACAGTTACTTTAGAATGCCTTACTTTAGCATGTCTGTCAAAGAAATTGATCAGACTTGCACGGAACAAAGACTGTCAGGCGCTGAAGAAGTGGCTCCGTTCCATCAAGAACCACATTTACTGGAATGCAACTTCTTCTACATCAGAACCAGAGAAGGTGGCCAAGAACACATCCATGTTGTGTATGAAAACTTTCCTGAGTGTACTCATCTGAAGAATGTGACAAGGGATCCAAATAAGTGGTTCCAACCAGGTATGCAAAAATGCCCTAATGTTAAAAAATTATAGATTCTGAATTATGGATGGCTTATGTATAGTTTTATGGAACTTCATGTTTTTTTCCAATTTTAATTTTGTGTTTTTACTCAAGGGTCAGCAGCTCTACATCGTGTGGAGACACTTATGAACAACACGAGGGTCTTGAAGGATGTGGAGAATCTGAGTCACCACTATCAAACCTCCGCAATAGTGTCCTACCACAGCCTGCTGCTTCATTTAACACCAAAGAATGTGGTCTTTCCATTCATGGGAATGTTGTGCAGGTATGCTGTAGAACTTTACAAAGACATTTGTATTATTAGGCCTGTTGTACCACTCCTAGCGATTGTGAACGTACTCTAGAAGGCACATAAATTAAATATATGAGCCCCAAAAAGGGCATAATATCACCCCGTTAATGGAAAAGTCGGTTCTGGAGGTCTTTAACCATATTTAAAAATAATAATAATTACCTCTGCGTTGCTACATGACTGTGGCCTAACAACAGCACAAGCCTGTGCCACAGTACTTGAAATGCAGTACACAGCTAAAGCTAATCAGCAACACGATGCCTCCCTTCTCCATGGATGACTACCACAAACATCTACAGACAATTGCAGTGCTGGACATGAAGATTCATTGTCTAGAAGTGAATGTAGAAGTAAATGGACTGTGTGGGAATGACACTATTTTACCTCTAACTCAGAACAGTGGACAAGAACAAGCTAACACACGACTAAGGAGCACAGAGACATCTACAAAAACACAGGTGGGCTCTGTATTGTCTAATAAATCTATGAGTGGTAGTCTTCCCTTGAACTGTATTGGGTCTAAGCTGAAGAGTAAATTATGGGAGGACGGATAACAGGCAGAGCACAGCGCTATGATATGTGATGAGACTGGCCTGCACTCCCCTGCAAAAGTGCCTCTTCAAACCTGATATCTGGTAGAATACAACCGTGGACAGCCGCGAAAGGTAGGGTTAGCAACAAACCTCCCCTACAACATATGGAACGACAGAACAGATATTCTTCTCTGTTGCAGAGCCCTGGATCTTCATCTGGTCCTCCATCCTCAGACACCAGGGTAAGGACTGAAAGCATATCAAAAAGTAAAAGGCTACAGGGAAAGCTAAAGCCTGGGCCCCAAACTCCGATTGTGGGTGACTTTGCTGTTGAAGATGCACCAAAGCACTGTGTTTTTCCAGAGATATGGTTTCAGAAAGGACCCTGCATATTGTGGATGAACACCCAACTGTGAAGAATATCATACTGCACATTGGGTGAAATGATCACAAAACAACAATCAGAAGTCTTGAAGCAGGACTTGTCTGCTGAACATGGTCAGCTCCTTGGATTCAGAGATGTTTATCAGCGGCCCCAAACCACCAGTCAGAAGAGCATGAGAGATTCAGCAGGTTGTTGACACTAAATACTTGGCTTACAACTGCATGTAATGCCCATTCGGTGCATTGTATTAACAATTTTAACATTTCCTGGGAACGCAGACATCTTTTTAAGGCAGATGGACTCTGCCTGAACATGTCAGGGGTGAAACTGTTCACCTCTAACCTATTTTACTTCTTGCGTCACCCATCAGTTCTCTCTGCCAAGGACAAGAGACAAAAGAAAACAGCTCACGATGAAAACCTTGGGCAAGAATCACATCTGCCACTACCTAAGGAAAGATCTAAAGAAGAGATACATGGGAACCAAGAGGAGGGGTCTCCACCCTCACCCCAACAAGATCATCTCCCTCCTCCTCCCACCTTGAGTTCTCTGACCAAATGAAGGAGCTGGTCAGTGCTGGATTTAAATCTTCCATTTTCTCTCCCATAAACACCCCATGGCACCCACCTCCACCCATTCTGACACAGGAGTCAAAGCCAGGGCAGAGAGAGTAGGATACACCACCTTCTGTCAAAACCCTCAAAACTTGATTGATGGTGACCTTTGACCTCCCCCTATATCTCTTCTTCCTATACAATTATTTTAAAAACTTTTTTTTTTTTAAATCTATAGAAAACTCAAACGCTTGTGTGTATTTTAGAAGTTAAAGCTTACGCAGAGATCCATCCAGCACCTCAGAGTTTTGTATCATATCCCGGTAAGTGATCATAGCTATTCTCCTGATTTATTATAAATATATCCTGTTTTCTGTAATGGATAGTTGAATTGATTTTTGTTTGTCTTTATATTTCAAGTTAACCCTTACGAGTTTGATTACCTGCCATTCACGCAATCGGACATAGGTAGGCCTACAGTCTGTTTCCTTCTATTCAAAGTTTGTTTCCATCTATTGTTTTTTTTTATTATTTATTTTATTATTTAAGCTTGTTTTATTTTCTGTAAACTACTTACAGATCTTGTGGAAGCTGCAGAAAAGCATCACTCTGAGGATTCATTGGGGGAAGAGGAAGATGTTGAAAGTTTAGTGGTTCTTGAAGCAGAAGCCGGACATCCCTCCTCTGGATACTTCCAACCCTAGTCCTCCTCTTAGATCTGGTCAAACTTCAAACTCTCAAACATACCCGGCTTCCAAGTTGTATCAGGTAATTTGATTTTGATTGTTTTAAAACAGCCCGATGGTTAGCATTTTGAATGATCTGATCTCTGATTACAGATGATGCTCTTGTTGACGTATTGTATTCTCATAGGTTAATGTGTATTTTTTATTTTTGTAGTATGTATCGGGAGGTGGGTGGATATATCTCAATCTCTTATGATCCCACAGCTGAGAATGAGTCCGCATTACAACTCCTTTGAGCCCTCTAACACATGAAAGTCATCCTTTGAGAGGACTGGTCTCAACTCCTGTCAGACGCCGTGTAGCATCTCCTATCAGGGGTCTACTCTACGTAGGAAGCGTCGTAGACCCAGATCAACTGCAACTGCAAGGAGATTGGTCAGAAGTAAGTATATTTTTCGGTTTTTGGGAATAACTTTTCGCACACACACGGTATGTGTAAACGTACGCATGTAAATTTCCCCATTGTGGGATATATAAAGGATTATCTTATCTTATCAAGTTACAATTTCCTTTTTGTGTTTAACAGAGGCTGAACAAACATCTGGAGGGAGGGGTCGTAGACCCCAGTTGGCTGTGAGGAGATTTTTCAGAGGTAGGTTTGTTATTTTCAGTCTTTGGGGATTACTTTTCACACACACACATTTATTTATTTAATGTCTCTTTGTCTTTTATTACAGAGGTGGTGCAAAGGAGAAATCAAATTATACAGCATACCCCAGGAACCACGCAAGCATCTCCACCTCAAAGGCAGAGAAGAGGCCGAAACTGTCATCAGGAGTGCATGACAAAGCTGCGGTTACTATGTGAAATCACTCAGAATTTGATTTCCTCCTTTTTAGCCATATGTGATAGGATGTAATTTGAATTTTTTTTAAAAACATGGATGAAAACTTAGATTCAGGATCTTTTCCTCCTTCTGACGCAGTTCAAATACCAAACGAAATACAGATAGCCATAGACCAGTTGAACAATATTCTGACCTTCCCCTGTGAAGCTGACTATTTTCAGGCCTAAGAAGATGCTCTCCAAAGGTTAAACCAAAACCCTTTACTCACCCTGCAAAATGAGTCAAACCAAACAGATCAAGATGAGATTGAACCGCATACTTCCTCCACCCCACATAATACACCCTTAAACACATCAACTTCTATACAGAGCCCCCCCTGCTCCACAGCAGGGAAGGAATTCAACCTCCTTACAGAGCCCCCCTGCTCCATAGCAGGGAGGGAATTTGAGTGAGACACCGAAGAGGAACACAGCTACCCAAAGATCATCAAACAAGCTTTTTAATCAACTTGTAATCAGACGCCCCCTCGCTTTTCCTCCATCCAGCAATGTCCCCGATTTTGCTAGATTTTATCAAGATGTGATAGAAACACTCAAGGAATTGGCTGAACAGGCAAACTCTGAGGCTAGCCGTAACGATTGTAACCACAATGGTGGTGTGAAACGAAAGCTCGAGAAGACTTTAGACTGTGAATTAATCAATAAGAAAAGACGTCACTTGTTCGTTGTAGGAAATAGGAGTGATCAACTCTGCTTTGCCATCAGCCTAGCTCATGCTGTTGATCCTGAGTCCACCGATGGACAGTGCGAGATGCGGGGAAGAGAGTGGCAACATCTTGCCAGTCTAGGTGATCAGACCCCCGTGACCTTTAGCGACATACAAACATTTAAAAATATTGTGAAACGCAAAATTCTGGTGTTTTACAGAAACCCTCACGACAAAGCCCTTTTGCATTTTGAGACAACGTTTTCTGACCGTAAAAACCCAGCGTTTCTGTTTTTGCTCCAAAATCACTACTACGGAATAACAAATCTCAAAGGATTTACAGGAGACAAATATGTCTGTACTTATTGTTTCAAAGGTTTCAGTAACATGCACTGGCACAGTTGTAAAGGATACTGTCAGGTATGATCCCATTTGTCCTACACAAGAGCATAAACCTGCATTCTGTTCAGACTGTAACAGGATATGTAGGTCACAGTCTTGTTTTGACAGACTGGAAGAGGCTGAAGCCGGTGTCAGTAAGCGCGACACGATAAAAATATGCCTAACACGCAGAAGGTTTTACCATGTTGCTCAAAGAAAAGATAGCACAGTGCATCAGTGTCAGGGTCTGAAATGTAAAATCTTTCGAGTTTAGCGCCGATCATACTGATCACCAGTGTTACATCCAACCTGAATCTCCAGATACAAAGCAGCCAAACTTGATTTTTTTACGATTTTGAAACGTTCGTTAATGAGAAGGGTGAGCACATCCCCTTTCTGGTGTGTACCAAAACACTGAAAGGTGAAGAATGGTGCTCTTACGGTCTGAATTGCACCCAAGACTTTTTCCTACATTTCGGAAGTAATCGTTATAAGGGAGCAATACTGATTGCAACACTAAAGGTTTTGATAGCAACCTGGTGATCAAGGGCTTATTGAATTTGGATGACAAATCCAAACCCACAAACATCCTTATGAACGGCAGCAAAATCCTCAGCGTCACAGAGCCTGATTTTAAGCTGAGATTCATAGACTCTCTCCCTTTTCTCACCATGCATCTTAGCGCTATGCCCAAGGCTTTAGGTTTCGAGGACCAGACGAAATGTTTTTTCCCTCACAAATTCAGTTCAGAGAAGCATCTCAATTACATCGGTAGCTACCCTCCACCAACTGACTATGGAATAGAACGCATGACTCCGCAACAGCGCATAGAGTTTCTCAACTGGTACCAAGAAGTCAGTCAAGGTACCTTTGACTTTAAACAGGAAGCTCTGTGTTACTGAAAAATGACGTCAACATTCTCAATGAGGATTCATTCCAAGCCGCCATGGGTAGTTTCAACAAAGTGCGAAATACACCACACTTGGAGTTAAAAAGATCCAAAACAAAGTATTCCTTTGGCTCCCCTAAACACTGCACCTCAGATGTACGATGAATGGCTTGAAAGAACCAACGACTGGTGGGTGAATATTTGGTCTGCCAAATTGCGCTAAACAACATTCTTTTCAATGCCTGATCTTTGGAGGAAGGCAAAGGTTCCAGTTTAGACTTTATCTTCACAGATTGTTCTTCCTCTTCTTCACCACCGCTGCGTTTATTCTCACCCAGATTCTCCAGTCTAGCCAACTTCAGCACACCCCAGTCATTTGATGTAAGCTTGGCTAGGTCTGTTGAAGGCCCCAGTGTTTCACCCCCATCCAACTGAAACAGACAAAGATCTCCAGTTTCGTATTTGAACACGTACCCCCAGCTACCGCTCTGTCCGTAGGGCTCCAAGGACCATTGCTCATGCAGGGACTCTGAAGGCGGCATTTGAGTCCGACGCAAATACACCATGCTTCTCTTTGGAGCATCCTGGATGGACTTTGATTCTTGAAAAATGGTTGCCGGGGTTTCTGTTATAAAGGACATTCTGTATTCAGCCGATTTCTCAGACATGGCAAGTATTTTTCTTATGTCTTCTGGAAGCTTATTGGTTCTGTTTGGATTTTGTCTCTTTTCTTGTCTTTTGTAATAAAGTAGAAAATAACAAAGTTGTAGCAAGTCCATGTTAAGCATGGTTATTTTAATGTCCTGCTGTTCTGTGGTTGTTAACCACAACGTAAGCTTAAGTATTCATAGCTTAATGAAAGAAGTAGATCAAAGGAGGAAATACAAAATAAGAAGCATCTTCTAAATACATAGAGCATGTTTTTGAGGCAGTTTTTATGGCTTTACATCTCTTATACCAATGTTCAACAAAAATTCCTCCAGTCTAAAAGAATCAAAACTGGACAAATCGAACCAATAGGTTAATCCTCTGTCCTATGTCACTTTGTACAAGGCAATTACAGTCGTTAATTGTTAAGAAAAATGTTACTCTTTCCTATCCATTCCATTAAACTGGCCTTGATGCATATCATGTAATAGAAAATGATTGGAATGGTTTAAGCTTGACATCTGATCCACATTAACAGCAAAATGTTCAGTGAGTGCAGCCTCTTCATTGTCTGTGACTATTTACTGCACCTGCTGTGCTTCTGTTGACTTTGGTTTCTAATGTGAGTAAGATCTGAGTGCTCAAGAGGGAGGCTCATCTGTCCTCTGATGTTTCTCTCTCGTTTTCCATTCTCTGAAAATGAACAGATTACAGATTCTTAACCATTCTCTTAAAATTATCTCTTCCAAGATAAAAACATTGAATTGAGAACATTATAAGCACAATATTCTCTTTTACATTTAAGTCTGCTACGTCTTTAGTGTGGCCATGCAGACAAATATAGACATTATTACATACAACTGGGCCAACATGTGTAGAGCAGTTTCTTTCCCTAAATTAGTGAACACAGTATGTACAGATTGGAAATAGTATTTGTTATCTTGGCTGGGATCTTCCCCACAAGGGAACACCTAAAGCAAGGCACAGTGGGAGAGCAGACAGTGAGGATAACGAACTTCCACCCCCCACAGGGAACTTGGGGCATTTTTTCGCAGTGGGTTCATTTGTTTGAGTAACATGCGTTTGTTTTTTTTTGCCATCTTTAGTTCATTAAGTAAGTTAGTTGTGATGAAATTGGTGAGTAGGTAAAGTCACAGAGGAAGTAACTTTTATTTTAAATGTAAAGCAATACAGACTTAATTAATGCTTATAGTTGTATCTGTGGTTTTGTGTTGTTGCTTTGTGTGAATGTGTATTTTCAAACAACATAAGGTGCATTCCATGTCCAAGTATTGTAAATCTGTTTCAGGTCTCAGTCAACCATTGTTATCCGTCCTATTTCTGTGAAATAGAAATTTCAACACTGAAGGAGTACTTTTTACTCAATGACAATCATCAGAATTTGAAGGTCACTGGCTTAAAAAATAAAAACTCTGGGTCTCACATTCACAATCAAAATAGTGTGTCTAATTACATTGCCAAGAAAAAGTAATTGAATTTTAGGTTAAAGAGGTCAAAGCTCAGAATATCCTCTTTGTTTCACTGGTATGATTCGATGAATATAATCTTATTATACCAGTGAAAGTTATGAGACACAACAATACATCACATTGTTCAAAATAGATATAGGCTAATCTGAAGTTGCAAACTATATGGCCATTCCTTCGATCAAAGCTTTAAGGTATTGTTTGCTGAAGAAAGAAAAGAAAAAAAAACACTAACTATTAATTAACTTTGCTGTAGATCATAAAAACGTGATGAGTCTTGTAGCTTTTCCACCCTTTTGATTACGCGGTTTTCATATTCAAACAACCCATGGGAACCATAAGTTTTCTGGAAAAGGGAAAGAGGATAAACAGTTCAGTCCATTGCTTGTATAACAGTTGTTTCTTTTGATTAATAATTCATCAGACGTGCAGGAACATGTCATAATGCGTCCTTGAAAAGCCTTGGGAGTGTTAACACTTGGAAAGTTTGGGTTGAGTGCCTGATGTAACTTGAGTGAAGTCTTACGAGATGGAGGTGATGCAGCAAAGCTTTTGTGACAGTGGAGACTTCTTAATAATTGTAGGAAGACATCAGAGGTGGAGATAAAAAGCTTATAATTGCAAATTCTCAAGTGACTCAAAGATAGAGGCAGTTACACAGTAAGCAGGTGAACACTGGCAAAATTGAAGTACAAGGATATTCCACAGAAATAGTAGTTAGTGGTCGGGTTAGCATAGAGCTATTGTTTTACCATATTAACGTTTTACATCTGTATTTTTGCTAAGTAATACATTTACATATTCTAATATATGCAACCTTAATGTGGTTTTTCTAATGTTTTATATTGGCATTTAGGTTTGGAAAATACCGAAACTTTAAGCTATTTCTATTTATGAGCTATGCATGTTCCATCCAGTCTGAAAATACCAGTGCAAAAGAGGTTTACAAAGGATTCTTTACTCGTTGGTGTCAGTTTTGGTGAATAGACATTTTTAATTCTAAACCATCCTGATTAAAATAGTTTCAGGGAATATTTGAAATCTAAATCTAGTATTTTTTATTTCATTTCATATGGAGTAAAGAATAGGAAATTAATGTGATCTAGTGAAGTAGATAAATCACAAGACAGTTGAGCTGAGAAATGTTGCTGGTACACAGGAACACATTTTGGATATTACACAAAAGACACAAAATGTTGTAAGGAATCAATGAGGGGTGGTGAGCTGAAATGTTTCAAAACTCCTTAATGAGGTCGATTCATTTTAAGAGTGTTTGGTGCTTTCACAGTATGAAGACTTCATGAGAGCAGAGTTCACCACCCTTCTGCTTCAGTGAAATTTGTATGGAAACATTTCCTCTGACTTTTAGTCAATACATACCGAGGCCTTGACATCTCTGTTGGTGGTCCTGAACAGTATTAGAGAGGGAGTGGGAGTTATTTTAGAGGTGTTACTCGTCTTGTCAGAACCATAAGCAGAATATACTTTTTTTCCCAATAACTGAAATCTTTATAGTGCCTAATCCAGCAGTGGAAAGGGCATGGAAAACAACCCACATACAGGCATTTGTGGTAAAATACCAGATAGTTCACCTGTTGTTACAGATGTGGAATCACCTTTTACAGTCAACCTTGAATTAATATTTTGAAACCCTGGAGGTGTGTTGGTATCCTTGTTTAACTGGTTACTTAAAAAAAAAAAAAATCTGCAAATAGGCAGTCTTTTCTTTAAAGAACATTTAGAGCCAAGGAGAGTTGAAAAAAAAAAAAAATCAGCTATAATGTTCCTGGCTAAGAAACTGCAGATTGGCTACATGGGATGCTGAGGATCATCAGTTCAAGTAGAGTGGGAGAGAGAAAGATCAGTATTCAGACTTTTTAAATCTATAAATAAGGCTTTTTCTAGGTAACCAAGACCTTGTTCATCCAGAACACAGTGTGAGACAGGTGTGAAGGTGCCGAGTACAGACAGGCAGGCCCAAGAGGAGATCAGGTACGGCAGAGGTTGAATCAAGAACAAGAACAGATGTCTGGAACAGTCAAATTTAAGGAAAGAGGAATCTGTTTAGAGAAAAACAAACTGCTTTCATCCCATATTTCTTTTTATTTCTAGTATGATAACCATTGTGTGCATATTTTAACTTAGCACTCAAAAAGCTTATAGATGTGTCAGATCAAGATTGCCAAAGTCAGATTGAAGGAACAGGAACGCAAATTATTTCCATCAGGTGATAACAGAAAGGAGATACAAATCAAGTAACATGCAACAAAGAAAAGAGGAATATTAAAGATTAAAAATAGAAAATAGTTTTTTTTTTTTAAAAGCACCAAGACTGTTTAGGGCTTCTGAAATGGGTTTCAAGTAATGAGAGCAATTTATACACTTATTTTTATGGACACAATAATCCCTGACAAGTCTATATTAGGCTACTTTGGGATTTATTATACTGGTTGTTAAGTTTTCAGACTTGATCTTGCCATGGCTTGCACAAATAAGCTGAATAAAAATATAAATGATTATGCAAAACAAAATCTCATCACAACACAGAAACAGGGTGTAGATAATTTTTTCAGATATAGAGTTAATTAAAAACAACACATGTCCACAGCTTACACAGTATGTCAGGCTGTGGCAAGTAAGCACTTGACTGACACCAGACAATCACCAAGTGACACAAGTCAACTGAAAGGGGAATGAAGGTGCTGGATGGATATATATGTGGCAGCGGCTGATGAGGGAATGAGTTGCAGGTGGGTGAAAAGCTCAGGTGAGGGGAATGAGGTTTGATTGCAGTGATTGAGTGCATAAGGGAAAGGTGGGGTCTGGAAATCTATTTAAGTCTGAAGGAATGTTGTAGACTTATGAAGAAGTCAGGACAACAGCAACACAGATACAACATAGTGACATGAATTGTCATTACAGAAAGAAGCTTCTAGTTTAGGGAAAAGTTAACTGTCGAAAAAGCTGTTTCATTTGTTAAGTGGCATCACCAGAGTTTTGGTAGAACTAAACACTTGGAAAAACTGTTTGAATCCAAAGGCAATGGAAAGTCAGCAGTAATCGCAAACAGAGCTGGAACACCCCAGCCATTGCAACTGGTCAAGTAATACATCTACAAATTACTGAAATAAAAATTCAAGCATTTCTTAAAGACAATTAAGTAGAAACCAGCACATGAGCTGGTTCAGCAAACAAATTCTCAGAGCTCAGAAATTAACTTTTGATAATCAATTATTGGCAAAACTAGTGATCTCACTAATGATTAAATCTCATTTTACTGCTACAGCAAACTTCAATGTTTGATGCCTGTGTTGTACTCGTGACAATAAATGATGGATTTGTCCACAGCAGAGGAAAATAGGTTTATAGGTTTCTTTGGTCTACATGCTCCTTTCTTACTCTACACCTACATGTATGTTGCCAACCATGAATTCACATTTTATTTCTAGCTGACATTTCACTTGTTTAAAAAGAACATAGGTCTAACTAATGGTGTCAGCTATGGCCCTGTTCCATTTTAGTCAGTTTATTTATATAGCAACAATAAAAAATGTCTCAGATGACTTTTTTTACACTTTCTTTTTAAGCCATGTATACCGATATGTGCAAATCAGGTGTCATTGTTGATATTAGTAACCCTTGTATTTGATGAGTCAAAGGTCTGGGGGTATTTTGCCATCCATCAGGTTTTATTCAAGCAGTATCATCCGGTCTTGAAAAATTAAGCCTAAGCGGAAGTGAAGAATACTGCAGTTTGTCAAATGTCTGCTTGAGGCTGGCTCCAGGAACACCGGAAGTCACCTACACACAACAGGCAAAAAAGCAGTTTTCACTGCATAAATAAACATGTTTACAGCCTAGTACAAAAAACAAAATAGGTCTGATTAGTTATCTTCATCACTGGCACACACTATTCGGGGGGTGAATTTTTTAAATGATAAGTGTTATCCATAGTTAGGAACGTAGCTGACATGATTGACAGGTGGGCATGATGTAACAGTTTGTCAAGAGGCTTAAAACCCACCTCAGCTCCAGCTCTAAATATGACTGAAGGCGGTTATGTGACTAGATAATAATAGCATAATGTATTGGTGGTGTAAAATTATATATATGAAAATAAGATGACAATACCAACACCAACAATAAGATGACAACACCATGAAGAATAAAGGAAGTCTATTTTTTTTTTTTTTTTTAAATGCAGCAGTTTGGTAAAAGATTAAAGTCTGGATCTTTATATGTAAATATGTCAGAGTTATGTGTATGTATAGTATATTATGTTAACAAATAGGAAAGTAGCTATAAATTATATAAAACTAGAGTACATAAGTTAGTGTCTTTTGATTGTACATAGGACCTTGAACTTTGGACATTGTCCTCAACCACTTACCAAAGTGGATGTAATTGCTCGATACTACACCATGTTATCAGTCTTTAAGGGATTCCTGATTTAACACAAAATGGATCCGGATTGACTTTGCATTGACACTGTTACCATGGTGGTGGCTCCCATGTGTAATGGAAAAATTATGTTTACTAACGAGGACACATTTTACTTACAGCTCCCTTGAGAAATGCTACAATCATTTTATACGTAATATTCTTGTTTTGTCTTCATCCAAGGATGAAGGTTTCTCACAAATAGCTAAATATCAAAGATACTCAGACTTGAAGCTTCCTTGACATTACTGTTGTGCGACGTGTTAAAATGTATGACGAAATGTATGACAAAATATATATCGGCAATCCTTATATAGGCATGAAGGTTTTTCTGTGAAGCATGTGTATATAAACCCAAGCATATTGTGATTACTTCGAGCTTTCCTTCAGACTGTATTGACACTCTGAAGCTTTGTTCCTTCTACTTGCAAGAAGAATTAAATTAAACAAAGACATTGATTGACTCATGATCCTTTCTTTTGCATTGTTAACATAAATTTACAGCACACATGACACCCATGACATAGAAATGTTTTCTTTCCAACAAGTGGGGTAATTTTACAAAAGAAGTCAAGAATTCACACAACCTGTGCAGCACTCAGCACACTCCATACTCCGAACCTCCTTACAGATCGGAAATAAAATAAGGAATTTGGAGTACACACTTGCCGAAGAGGTCTATTATGTATTATAAACCAGTTCAGCATGTGTACTCCAGATTACAGATTACATAATAGTAAAATTATGATCAGGACAACAAAATGTTGATGGATTGTAAACATAATCTAAGAATGAATCTATTGCACACCGAACAGGTGTTGCTTAATGTCAGGTCATCAACATTTGTCTCTATTTCCATATTCTGTTGCTGACAGCTGAAAAAAGACTTAAGTGCTTGCTCTTGGATGTCCTCATGAAACTGCAACCTCAGTCTCAGTGATACAATCTGTCGGGACAATTTTCAAATGTGGGAATGAGACTGGAAGGAATGCTGAAAGAAAAAGGAATAGAAGGGAAAAGAGAGATTGAATCATGTAGAGGATGCACAGAGCCACCTGGTGACCCTCAGCAATGACTCGGGCCTAATCTTAATTAACATCTTACCTCAGTCACTTTTCCTTGCTTCATTTATTTTTTCCCCCTCTTCAGTTTATTTGCTCACTTTTTGAATTGTGTTATAGTATGATTACTAGGTCTGGGTCATAATCTATGTGTTAGATGCACAAATACAGTCCAGTTAATAGGGCTGTATGTCACCACTGATTGCCTAAATCAATTCAATTCAGGTCTGAATTGGATTCAATTACATTTTTGAATTGAATTTTCAAGGTTTAGATTATCAGAAAAGGTTAAGTTATATATTTAAAATTGACCCCAAAGATGTTACATGAATATACTTTTTTATTTAGCCACTAACAGTTCAGCTAAATGTATTGCCGTTTGGTTAGTTTGAATGTCACGTGTTTGTAAAACATGTCACGTGAGTCTCCATTCATAGTCTAAATTGTGAGAACAATCAGGTGTTAATCTGTTGCTCTGGATGTCCTGCTGTCACAGGTTGGGGTGACTGCAAAAAAAAGTTGCTGTTTCAACTCTGCATACAGTTTTTGGATGGACATTGGCCATTTCACTCAAATTTTGTGAAATGGCTCAAGAATATTATCCGTCTGAGGTTGATACTGTCGAATATGACATAAGCAATGTCTTCTTTACATTATCATTTCTATAAATAGAACTGTATGGCGTTGCAATTTACTGTGAAATCCGCTCGTTTTGTCAAGCCTGTGAATATCCGGTGAAAAACCTGTGTTTCTGCAATATCCAGCGGCTTTTCTATCGTACTGCTAAGAAAAAACTTTGGCAATTTAAAAAAAAGTAAAAATTGTCATGGTGCATTTTCAGCACACAACTTCAAGAAATCGTTGTCTATTTATTTACTAATGAACTGCACACAACACACTTTAGGTGGCAAAGAGAGCCATGTCATCAATATGTAGGAAAGCTTTTTCTGGTATGCTGATCCTTGTCTTGTCTGGTAGAGGGACCCGTGTGGCAGTATCGTAAATGTTCGTATGTAAATGTGGTGGTCCTTAGTGGTGTGTTTACTAACCATCTGTTACCTAAGATCTCAGTTTGAGTGGAGGTGACTTGGGATCTAGATGTGGATGGCTGTCTTTGGTAAGGGTGCACATGTGCAGATTAGGGGCCAAATACAAATTGGCACTGTTAACGTGATATGCCACGGCCAGAGGTCTTTGTACCTTCAGGTGCCAAAATCCAACATTCACCACGTTCTTGAGCCTGTAGACGTTATCTGATGCTAATATAGGCAGGTTGATAAGGAATTCGGGACTTAGAAAAAGTGGAACAGCACTGCCTAGTGTGTAGGCTAGATGGGCCTGAAGTGGTGTGACGGATTCTCTCATGGTATCCGTCCGGAGGTTCTGCACCAGAGAGAGAGGGACGAGACATGAGGGAATTTGGCCTGTAGCTAAGCTATCCACTGAAGATCCAATCTCGTGCAACATGTCCATCATAAACATGTTCACCAGTTGTGTGTGAGCATAGTCAAGTGCATCCACAGCCCTAATAGTTTCATTTAAAGCGACGCTGTGCGTGTTGACTATTAAAACTGTGCCTTTTACTGTTTGTCCAATTGTTTGGAGTAGTTGTTATTGTGTGTTTATTTGGGCCTGGATATCGGGAATTTCCGTGTTTAACTCATCAAGACGTCGTCTAACAGTGGCTAGGCACACTGCATTGACGGAGGAAAGACCGATACTAAAAAGAGAGCCAATGAACCTTTTGGATCTCTTAATGTGTCCCCCCAGTTCTTCTTGGGAGACTGAACTTGTGTAACTGCTCTAGCATGTGAGTCACGTCCGCCTCTACATGTCCTTGGTCCACCTGACTCCAGCCCAACTGGTGAGGCGGCCGGTCACTGGGAGATTCTTTTTGCAGGCCTTAAGGGGATTAAACCTGACAAACACTTTCTCTGAAATTTTTTTTTTAAGGGTGGCTATACAGGGCCTAATAAATCGAATAAGGGATCTAGGATTAAGTATGTGGTACAGGTGTTAAGTACCTTGGGTTCATGTCACAGAGGGTTAGTTCTATGAGCGCAGGGGTTTCTTTGTCGGGGTCATCGTCTTCATTATCCTGGGAAGTAACTGTCATCTTACCCCGTCTTTTGTGAATACCTAGTTTGGACAATCCAGTGGCGCATTTGTCGAGTCTACGCTGGAGGGCTTGAGTGCGTTTAGCGCAGATGAAGGCTATTCCGAAGGATAGCACATATCCTAGTCCTACAGCGAGTAAGGTGTCAGGGGTGGACCATGCATAAGCTATGGGTTATATGGGTACTCTGTCTGGTGATGCATTGGTTTGTAATATGTTATCGACTGGTGTTACACAATGATTTGGGTTCCCTCATAATGTATCTGAGAGAGTGTTGGGGTCTAACTCTAGAGTGTGGGTGCTGAAAAAGTCAAGCAGTCCAACATCACTGTTGTATTGTTCAGAGTTTAAATGGTATAGGGCCATGTTGTAAATGTGTAAAATAGCATTCTCTGGGACGTTGATCCACAGGGTCTGATCTGGTAGAGGGACCCGTGTGGTGGTGTCGTGTTGTTCATATGTAACTGTGGCGATACTAAGTGGGGAGTTTACCAACCATCTGCTACCTACAATCTGAATTTGAGTGGCGGTAATTTGGGATCGACAAGTGGAGGTTGTGGGACATCGGGTGTTGGCCAACATGGGCTTGAGGCCACAGATTCCATTGGTACTGTCACGTACAAACGGTTTACTGGGACACATGTAATGGATGTCTTTGGTAAGAGTGCACAGGTTAGGGGCCAGATACAAATTAGGGTTGTTGTCATGGTAGGCTACGACCGGTGGTGTTTGCACCTTCAGGTGGGTCTCACCTTGCCACATTGACCACGTTCTTGAGCCTGTAGATGCTATCTGCTGCTATGATAGACAGGTTGATGAGGAATGCTACTTCTCCAGTTTCAGGGCTTACAAGAAGAGGAACAGCACTGCCTAGCTAGATGGGACTGAAGGGGTGTGACTGTTTCTTTTGTAGCAGTCGCCAAGAGGTTCTGTACTAGGGAAACAGGGATGGGATATGGGGGAATTTGTCCCATGGCTAAGCTATCCACTGAACAACTAATCTCTTATAACATATCTGCCATCAACATTTTTACCAGTTGTGTGTGAGCATAGTCAACTTGTACTACCAACAAAAGCGCATCCACGGCCAAAATAGTCTTGTTTAGAGCGACGCTGTGAGTGTTGACTACTAAGATTGTTCCTTTTAAAGTTTCGCAGAAGGTTTGGGACAATTTCTGTTGAGTATATAGTTGCGACTGGATATCGGGAATTTCCGCGCTTATCTCACAGAGATGTCGTCTGACTGGCTAGGCTTACCACGTTGACTGAAGAAAGACTGATACTAAAGAGGGAACCGACAGACGCGGCAGCGGCCAGTAGTGCCCCAATGAAACTTTTTGATCTCCTGGGTTTTACCAGTTTGTCTTGGGAGACAGTGAACTTTTGTAGCTGTTTTAGCATGTGAGTTACATCTTCCTCTGCATGCCTGCTCGTGTCCCTGGTCCAGCTGACTCCAGCCCAACTGGTAAGGCACCCAGTCACCGGGAGATTCCTTTCGAATGCTCCACAGGGATTAAACCTGACAAACACTTCCTGTGTGTGAAGGCGACAGTTGGTGATCCATAGTCCGGGATTGGGCATCAGCGCAATCCCCGACTGGAGTCCCGGTTGTGTAATCTCTGGAACCGCTCGGGCACCTATCACCCAGATGGTGACAAGGGTGACCAGGATACTCATCTATAGAGACTGGCTGGTGGACAGAGGTCTGGTAGTCTGTAATTTGGAGAGGAAGGGGGGGGGGGCAGAGAGAAAATAGAAGAGTTACTGAATGTCCACTGACTGTCTTTACCAGTGAAACTTAGCTACTTTTCTGTAATATTTGACACTTCCTAGCTTTATGACCTAACATGGCCATTGGAATCCCAGTCCAGTCCCATGGGGTTTTTGTGTGGCTTGTTGTGTTGGTTATGATGTATCCATTTGAAGGTAGGTTCTTTCTGTCCTTCGGTATCACCACAGGTGACAGTTTCTGTGATGACATAGGGGCCGGCCCAATGAGGAAGGAACTTGCGGGCATGTTTCCCAGCGTTTTGGTTATCATTGCCTGTTGGTTGGACAAAGATATAGGACCACACCTTGTCTCCCACTTGGAGTTCATCCTGAGATGCCTTTTTGCTGTAGTAGGCTTTGCGTCCTTCAACACTTTTGTCCAGGTTTTTCTGAGCGAAAGTGGCTCACCTGGCTGGTAGAGGAGGTGTAGGGGCAGAGTCATTTGCTTTCCTGTCATCAGCTCAAAAGGAGAGAGTCCAGTGGACTCATGAGGCATTGCTCTGACGGCCATCAGGAGAAGGGGCCTGTCCAGATGATTGTGGAAGTTGGCTGTCACACCCAGAAGCTGCCACAGCTGTTGCATGTCTTCTGCAGTGAAGTGTGTGCCTCTGTCAGAGTTTACCTGGCTAGGCAGGCCGAACCTCGAAAAGATGTGGTTCATCAAGAGGTAGGCAGTGGTCTGTGTTTTGTCGTCAGGTGAAGGTAAACACTCTATCCATTTGGTGAATGCGCACACCACTGTGAGGAAGTATTTGTTATCTCTGGTGGAGTTTGTGAGGGGTCCTACCCAGTCGATTTGGAGGTCTGACCAAGGGAAAGAGACACCTCGTCTCTGTAGTGGTGCTCGGTGGAGAATGTTTGCTGGATGGAACTGGTAGCAGACTAAGCAACCCTTTTATGTAGTCCGACACATTCTTTTGCACGTGTGGCCAGTAAGCGATTTCCTGTAGCGACTTCAGGGTCGCCTTAATACCTCTGTGATAGGCATGAGTTAGCATCACCCCCCTTAGGCTCTGAGGTGCCACAAACGCAGGTGCAGAGAGTGGTTCAGAGACGTGTACAAGGAGGTCGTTGACAACCTTTAAAGAGGACCGAGCATGGAAGAACAAGTTCAAAGATGCATTGGCAGAACGTTCACCAGCAGAGATGGGGTGTTCAGAAGGATCATGCAAGAATAGCTGGGTCCTCTGATTGGAGGGATGCAAGGTCAAAGGTCGCAAAGGCAGGTGCAACCGAGGCCGATACTGGTGTAGGCCGTTGAGGGCATGGCGAAGCCACAGTCCTGGTGCGGGTGATAGCGTAGACCATGGGTTGTGGTTGGGTGGGCACAGATGTATTGTCAAAATGCCATGGTGTACCAAGGACGGCACCTTGTTTGGTTAGCTTGTCTGCCTGGTCATTCAGGTCTTTCTCTTTCCCCGGTACCTGAGAGTGCCCTCTGACCTTTTTCCAGTAGATATGCATGTAGCAGGTGTCTACAAGATCTTTGCAAGCCATAAACAATTCTTTATGCTTTACAGGCTTGCGGCCGGAGGTCAGGAAGCCATTTTTCTCCCAGAGTTGTAAGTGGGAAGTGAAACCCAAACGAGCGTAGTTTGAGTCAGTGCAGATTGCCAGTTGTTTGATGTCTTTTTCTTTTGCTAGTTGCAGTGTTATCAGGATTGCCACAATTTTAGCATATTGGGAAGATTGTGACCCAAGTTGGAAACACTGTGGTTCGTATGGTGTGTCTTGGATCCATAGAACCCCCACTCTTGACCTAACCTGAGTTTCATGGTGGAAGGAGCATACGTCTACATATGCTGTAACCATGTCTGCACAGACATTGGGATCGAAGTAATGGTGGTTTGAGGGCTTAGGGGGTGGAGTCTCAGTTGATGAGAGTGACTCTGTTGGGAAGTCTTCTGAACACCGTTGGCATGCTGCAAGCTTCATGCCAAGGGGTGTTTTGCGGTTGTGGGCATAATACACTTCCACGTCAAAACTTTGGAGGGCCATTAACCAGGAGGCGACCCGAGAGTTTGTTACCACTCCGTCCTTAATGCATTGGCTGTTGAGGAAGGTGACTGGCTGGTGATTGGTTTCAACAATCACTTTTTGTCATCCAAGATAGTTTGAGAAGTGTGTCACTGCCCAAACTGTAGCTCGTAATGCTTTCTCACAGTCTGTGTACTTCAGTTCAGCTGCGGCTAGGGTTTTGCTAGCATAGGCGACAACTCGTTTGTCCATGTCATGGACTTGGTACAGTCCGGCACTCAGACAATGACTAGAGAATCCGACTTCCAGATGGAATTCTTTTAGGAAGTCTGGGTAAGCTAGGCAGGGTGCCGTGTATAGCCTTTCTTTCAAAGCTTGCATGGCCTCTTGTTGAGGCTTGTCAAATGTGAATGGGGAGTTTTTCTTTAGCAGTTCATTGAGTGGTTTGGCAATGTCTGCATAGTCAGGTATGAACTGGCGTGAGTAGTTGCATACACCCAAGAAACTGTGAAGTTCAGAGATGTTTGTTGGAGTCTTGATATTCATGACTTCTTGCACTGTATTTGTCTGTGGCTCAACACCGTGGGACCCCACTAGGAGTCCCACATAGTCCAGCTTGGTTTTACACCACTGACATTTGGACATGTCCAAGCACGTGATCATTGGCGTCAAGGCGTCAAGGTTCAAGAAGATGTTGAATTCAGCTAGTGAATTGGCGTAGCCAAAAGGACATCTCGTGAAAGTGTACTGTCGGCCTGCGAATGTGAAGGCCAGTTTATGCTGATCCGCCACATTAACGGGAATAGTCTAGAACCCAGATGCAATGTCCATGGAAGAGAAGTATTTAGCGTCTTTAGCTTTGGGGAGTTCCTGATCCAGTTGAGTCATTGGCCATCTGGACAGGGGAACTTGTTGGTTTAGTTTCCGATAGTCAATAGTCAGTCGCCATTTGCTATTTGGTTTGAGCACCGGCCACAAGGGTGCTGAATAGGTGCTGTTGCATGGTCGAATGATGCCCCTTTGAAGGAGGTCATCAATGATTTCCTGTACTTGTTTGTATGACGCCAGTGGTATTTTGTATTGACGCACAAAGATGGGAGGTGCTGCAGGTGGGGTTGGGATGCGCACTGAGTGGATGTCAGTCAAGTCACAGTCAAGTGAGTCCTTCGCAAAGGAATTTTCATACTTGAGAAGGTTGCAAAGTTGTTCACGTTCTTCGTCTGACTGCAGAGCATCAGCTTCCGACACTACCTGATTCACCTGGGTTTTGAAATCTATATCAGTTGAAGATGGTGCATCTAAGGTTGAGTGTGGGAGCTCTGTCTTGAGGCAAGTATTCGGAATGGGGTGAATCGACTGACATGACATGGATTGTTTGAAGAACCATTTGTGTGCTGTCAGCAAGATCAACTCGACAGACCATTTCTTGGGCTAGAGTCACAGTAGGAAAGAGGGTTATGGCTCCAGCGGGTTTCGTGTACACCACGTGTTTACACCAAAGAACACCTGTGAGTGTGGTCGACGTTGCCCTGGTCGGATGTTCAATCTTATGGCCATTTCTGCCGTGTTGGCAGGTATGACCACATGTAGTTCATTGACAACCTGGCATGCCTTAGGAATTGATTGTCCTAATTTTAGGTTGTCAAGATCTGGAGGTGCATCGTTACCGACTGCCTTCGGTGACTACAACATGTTGTTGATGGTGTTGACCTGTACATCGAGCCGAACAAGTAGGTAGTATGTGCATAAATGTCTCTCTTTAATGCTCTCATCGTATATGTTTTGAGAACTAGTGGATAAAACTGAAGTCCGCTGTTAATATAATATATCTGTTTTTTCGTACAGTTAGCTCTGGGGTTTCTCAGCAGCTGGCTATGGGTCTCATATAGCAGATGGTTGTGGGGCTCTTCCAACATTTGACTTTTGGGCTCCTCCATTGGCTGACTGTGGGACTCTTCCTACAGTCATCTAACTGTATCTATCTAATCTAACTGTCCTTTTCAAGTTCTAATTGGTGTTTTAAAGCTTGTTTGTCATTCTTCAGAGACTGGACCCAGGAAACCAACAAATTGAATACTGAAAGCTTTATTCATCTCAGAATCCAAAGCAGTGAGCCGCCTGGAGACGACTGACTCAGACAAAGGAATATAGCACGTTATATCTTGTTTTGCTAAGGGTGTGTCTTCACGCCCTTTTTCACCATCTAACTTGTTCAGTTTAATCTTTATTGGTAACTTTAGGGTTTCAAGTTTCTAATGGTATCCGCCTCCTCCATCATTAGATCCTTTAATATCATGAATTATGGGCTTAATATTTCTAACTGTGTCCCATACATTACCACATGCTATTTTTAAAAGTTAGATGTTACAAAAACCTACTGCAGTGTCATGTCTTCTTGATAAATGGGTTCAATATCTGACCCACCATCTTGTGACTGGGTCATTGGCACACCAACCTAGCATGTATGTTAGGCCTGCTTTAAATGATGGTCCCTTTTCTTGTTTCACTGTCCTATTGATTCATATTTGTCTCTCCTTCACCTCTCGTAAATGTCAGGTTGGCTAAGGATTTACTGCTTCATTACCCAAAAAGTGAGCTCGTATGAAACTTGAGAACTCACTTTTAGACCATGCAAGCCTAGAAGGATTTCCTTCAGGCCTCGACGGATTTCCTTAGTCCTCGATGGAATTCACTTTGTGGGCTCAGTTTTAATTAATGTACACATGTGCCTTTGTGCATTTTATTCTTAGTTGATTATGTTGTGTTTATAATATGCAACCCTCACACTATTGTTATTTATTTATCTAATTTGCGTAATAGTTGTCTATTAGTTCGTTAGTAAACTGAAATACTATTATGATTATTCATGACTACTCTATATAAATGTTGATTATAAGGAATATAAGTAAGTAACTACAGTTGGCTGTGGAGCTCATCAGTGACTGGCTTTGGGGTTCTTCCAGCAGCTGGCTGTGGAGCATTTCCTTTAGTTGGCTGTGGGGACTTATTTACCAGTTTTTCCCTCCCCAATGTGCATGTGTAGGGTTACAGTGGTTAGATGTCTACAATATTTTGATAACATGGTGCAGGTTCCCCCAACCCAGAGGGGGAAAAGCAGAGGAAAAGGAGCATACAGCAACTCTGTGCTTGGAATGTAACAATGTGTTCTTTATCTCTGTGTGTGTCTATGTCTGTACTTGCATGTTTCTGTGTGTCTGTGTGTGAATTTGTATATGTGCGTCAAATTGACCCGAACGCCAAGAACATAAATGTGTGGGGGTACTGTAGCATGTGTACTCTGTGAATGTTTTTCTTCCACTATTTCTCGCTAAGGCCATGGAGTTTCAAGTTAAAATATACATTCTTGTATCTTTTTGCGAGGGTTGAATAATATTCTTCTACCATACCGCAACAGATAACAAACCTGAGGGGCACATTTCATACTATCTATAGCTTTGCATTAGCCGGGCAATTAGGAGGTGTGGAGCCTGGGCCTGGCAGTATGGATGTTAATTTTCTCCCTTCCATCCATCAACGATTATCACAGAGCTGCCTGTTATATTGGTTCATTTTTCTACAAATCTATAAAGAACAGAAGGTTGGGAAATAGGCTGAAGTAAAATGTGGGTTTAAAAAAATCGAATTTACTGTTACAATTATGTAATCGCCCTTATATTGTATTTCTGAAGTTACAGTTTAACTTAATCAGTAAATAATTAAATTGAGATAGTTTGATGAAAAACATGCATACACTTCTCAGAAGCTCACATTTCCCATATAAAATAAATGAGTATGAATACAAGTTCTAAAACTAATTGAATTTGGTGTATTCTACAATTACTACTGGAACAAATTATCATCCATGTGATAAAAAAAAATTGTTCAGAAAACTTTATGCATGCAGCTCCCCACTGGTGCACAGTAGTGGCTCCAGGAGAGAAGACATCAGCCAACACATCTCTTTGTAGTGGAGAGCTCTGCTGGAGATCCTGTAGCAGTCAGTTTCACCTGAAAGATCAATGAATGATATGAGTCAAAGATGGCATCCTGCTGAACAAAGAGTTTTTTTGTCAAAGTCATTGATTTACAATATACTACGTTTAACCCACAAATTGTGGTTGTAAAAAAAAACCTGCAGCACACCATTTGGAAATTTTACATTAATTTTCCATTTTCTTTAGTCCTGTCTACAATCTTGCTGGTTTGGTTCTTAGCAATGCTAGCAGCATCACTATGACATTGTTTGCTTGTTGCTAGTCAGGCTAAAAACGGTATCAGTAAACACTTAAATACCTCAACAATTGTTTGATAAATGCCCATGAAATTTGGTACAGACGTTTCTGTTAACTTAGGACAAATTTGTATAGCTTTGGTGGATCCCTGAGCCTCCAATTAGCAAAACAAGCAGGCCAAAGTTGACATTTAACCAGTGAAATTTTGAAGAGACTATGGTGCTAGATTTTGCTGCACCTAGTCAAGTCAAGTTTGTTTATAACGCACATTTAAAGAAGCAGCTGACAAAAGTGCTGTACAGTGGATAAAAGAAGAAAAAACAAACATAAAAGCCAAGCAATGCTGAGACTTTGAGTATGTACATATACTTACAGAGACTTAAAACAAACAACACAGAAAAGACAGAAAAATGTAAATGTGTGTCTTTAAGTTCTGCCATGTTATGCTGGAAAAACGACTGATTGGCATTCCTTACCAGACACCAAGTACAGGAAGCTCATCCAAGAGACCACTGTTCACAGCACTAAAGGGATTATAAGACTGCGCCCTGTTGAAAAAAAATGGTAACCTTACTACATCACGAGTATGCTCAAGTATTTCAAAAATTGAATTTATGTAACAAGAGGTTAAAATTGCACTTTTGCTGTATGGTAGCATTATCTAGTTTTTTTCCTGAAATAGCTTCACAATGGATACAGGAAATTCCAGTCACAGCTGCAAAGGAGTTTGACTGTATTTCATCTGCAATCAGGAAAACCAAGTTTAACAGTGATCTTAACAGAAAGGTATACATGTGTCACTGTTTTTTAAAAAGGAAAAAGCTGTGTAATGAGCAGGAGCTTCTAATGTGAACAGGACAACGTGCTCTTTGTTGGGGTCGTGCTCACCCTGTCAGGGTTTCATTCAGCCGTAACAACCTGTACCAGTGATGTCACCTGTATCACTATAAATCATCCCTGACATGTAAGGATAAACACAAGAAGAATATGCACCCCTCTGACAATTTTTGTCAAAACTGAAGATTAATAACTTTGCAAAGGTTGTGTATAATACATGTATTTTTAATTGTACTGTGTTAAACCGTATTTTACATTTGCTGATGCTGTTTTGTGTCATGTTTTGGTCGTGTTATATTATGCAGCAAAAGCCCATAAAATATTCTGTTTTCTTGTCACAGTATATTCCCTCTGTAAAATTGCCACTTTTATGGAAAGGTGTTTCTTTTCTGGCTCAGGCCCTGGAGTGCTACATAAAAGCTTGGTTTAGCAAACATCCTCCTGCCTGCCAGGTGACACAGCAGCAATGCCCACTGCCCCGGGCCTGAAAGAGAGACAGAAAGCTGCAAAGGTATGGGTTGAATGAGTCCCCACTGGGCAGGCTGGACATAAACTATAAAAATGACAGTTGCAGGGATAATTCTGCCTGCCTGCACACTCTCTGTGCAAACATGTGTGTTTGTTATACGTGCTCTTGCATTTGTCTGTCAGAATCTGGATTATGGCTGCAACTCAGATCATGTAGATATTTTTGGGGAAATATGACAAGCCAGTGCTGGGACATGCAAAGTATTTGAGAGATTTCAGAAGCCTGCACAATAGGACGGATGATTCATCACTGTGCATACACGAGAAACAGTTGACTTACATTCGCTCGACCAAAGCTGAGTGTTCAGGGCCTCGCTGTTACTCGAGTCGAGACAAGAATCGGTGCCAATTTCATTTAAATAAAATGTAATCTTTGATATCAGTTTGATATCATCATATCAGTTTAAGGGTGTCTACAAGCAGATTATGAACCAAGATCAAAGCTGGTTTACCCAAGAACAGCTTGGGCATGACAGAAAATCAGAATCCTGGTGAGGCGGCCCCCCTCTGCAGGCGTCTTCTAACTGATGTCTGCACAGCATGAAATGGTTAATGACCCGCTACGCTGATTGAAATGCCAGTGATGTCTGAATGTTTTTATCTTTGTTGGAGACACAAGCATCACACACTACTTTTATGTAAGTATAAAGGCATCTCAATTAGCACTATCATAAAAAGACAAATAAAAGGCAGTCTCCCTGGTAATTTAGGCAATGCACTTGAAGGTACAACAAAGATCCATTTCAATAACTGCAGTAGTATACTGCATAAAGACTGTAAAATGATACCGTCTATATTCTTAAAAAATATATATTTTTAAATGACCTAACAGAGCTTTTGGTTTTGGAACAAATAGAGGACACCTGTTGCCCAAAGACCGCTGGTTGACCGAGTGCATCAATTGCTATTGAGGAAGCTTAATCAAAGGAACACTACCTACAAAAAAAAAACAGTGTTTGGATCAAACACTCACCACCTGTTGAATTAAAAAGTTTGAAACTTTTACTTTTAAATCCACTGAAGTAATAACATCTAAAAAACCCTGTGCCCTAAATTTTTTCGTAGCAATATAAATGTTACCAAAAACTGTCAAACTGTGGCCAAACCAAAAGTTTTTGTAACATGGTTGGCTGTGAAAATTTTATTCTAAAATAACTTTTTCCATCACCAAGCAATGGATATTGGAAGGTTTTACCAAACACAACAATAAAGCTTCCATCACATGGTAAATGGACTCGAGCTTGTATAGCTCTTTTCTTGTCTTCTGACTACCCAAAGCACTTTAAAACCACAGGTCTTACCTTCCCATTCACACCCATTCTCACACTGATGGCAGAGGTTGTATGTATAGTTGCCATCAAAAGTAACATATACCATTCATACACACTCATACACCGCCACTGAAGCAGCGGTAGTTAATTGGGGTTATGTGTCTTAAGGACACATCAGACATGTAGCTGCAGGAGCTGGGGTCAAACCCCTGACCTTCCAGTTAAGAGACCACCGACTCAACCAATTTCATTCAACCTTTATTTATACTCGAAAGATCATTGAGCTGCAACCCTCATTTACAATGACATCGAGTCATTACAGAAATAATTAGAAACCAGACATTAAATCAAAAAGAAAAACAGGGGACTATGTACTAAGATCATTAAGTGAGTATAAAACTGCAATAAATCAACACACTTATATAAAACAGTTACAAACAGAGGTTGGGAGGCTTAAAATCAGGTTTCTAAAATGCCCAAAAGGTAAAAGTTAATTTCCCTCAAGAAGATGCTGTATGCTGTTCCAAGAGTTTGGTGGAAAATAAGAAAATGCAGATTTCCCCAGTTCCGATCTGACTCAAGGAACATTCAACAGTAAACGCCTTGAGGAACATGTCTGGTGATGCCCAGTCGAAAGATGGATAAGTTCTGTCAGGTATGAGGGTAATTTTTCTGTGAGAGCTTTATAAATAAAAAGATGCCAGTGCAAAAGTTCAGGTTTTGAAAATGTATTCACAATAAAAAGGTAGAAGGTTTCTCCCTAAAGGACATTAATAACAGCTGTTACTATGCAAAACTAACTAAACTTCATAATTTGGGAGATTACAATTAATAATTTTCATACCTTCAAATACAATTAATTTATCATTTTGAATGTTCACTTTGCTCCAATCTGTATGTATGTTGGATGGGGAACGTCTTGCAGTTCTGAGTTTGCTCTAACCTCTTCGGCAATGTTGACAGATTCACTTTCATTGATGTCACTGGTAGTTCTCCCTGTCACTCACTGACATCACATTCAACAGACTCTCTTCTCGACAGTCAAGATTCTCTTTCTGGTCTGTTTTGTCATGAATGGTCTTATTTGTCATGTTTCATCTTGACAAATATGTATGTCATGCATGACACAAAGACAAGTATATTCCTTGTATAGGAATCAAAGTGGAATTGTAACATCTAATCCTGTTTGGAATCAGACTTTATGTTCAAAAGGAGACATGCATTGATTCAAAGTAGAAAAATTACATTACCTTTAAATAAATTAAATAAAAGTATGAAGTCTGTTTTTGAAGATGTTTTGAGTTAAATGGAGGGTGGTAAAAATAAACACATCTCTCATCACTTCATGTAACAGGTAACGTTTAGTTGTCTTTCGACAGGTTTTTGTTAAACTGTTTTTCACAGCATGAACATCAAAATCAGCAGAATTTACAAGTATATGTATATAACATTGTAATCTTGTTTATACTTTACGAATGCCAACTCCAATGGCTTAAGACCGTTGGGTGTTTTTTTATATACTCACTCTTTTCTGTTGCTGTATTCCTTTAAAATGCAGTTATAAAGCAATAGACCAACATGCATTATCTTCTTCTCTCCTTCACTTAATCCACACATCAGAACTTTTCTTTATTGATAATCAATGTATGCGTGTGTTTTTCATTAGATATGTATAGATATTTACCAGGGGAGATTCATCCAACCATGTCTCTGGAATAGAGATAGGGTTATGGAAGAGTGTTCAAGCATTCATGCGTGTGTGTGTGTGTGCGCGTGTGTGACCTATGTAAATGTTCTGTGCCATTAAATGTACCAACGGTGACATTGATGGGATGCTCACATGGCATTGATATTGATCCCTTAAGCTTTGTAACCCGCTTATGATGAACGAGTCATTGGCTGCTGGATGGCCTGTGCTTACACCGTTTGCCACGGGAAGACCTATCTGCATGCAATTAGCATGTTGATGGCATCGCAGTGCTCTTGATGCTGCTGCTGCTGCGTTTGCACAGACGGAATGACAGAGTGAGAGGAAAGGAACAGACTCGGCTCTGCATTATTCAACAGGATGATCGTGGATGCTGGCAGGGGAGCCGGCGTGAGCCTGGCACTGTCTGGCTGATGGGAAGCCGCAGAAAGGCTCAACACATCATTTCAGCTCTAGTGTGCCATGAGGAGTAGAAGCATGTATGAATAAGAGTGAAGCAGCACCCACACCTTTACACAGTGCCAGAGGCATTTTTTAGGAGTCCTTCCTCGTCTGCTGTGTTAATGCATTTTCATGAGATAACATCTTTCAACATGATGCATTGCCTTAGATCCCAGTGATAATATGGATAATGAAAATGTAAGCAAGCAAGCATCATTCAGGTGGTTGATTGTTTCAGAAATGGCAGCTAATATTACCGATTTGCAATGAGTAATATAAGGCAAACAGAACCACTCAGATGGCAGATAAATATCATGTACATTTAACACTACTGACATTGGACAACAGCAGCTGTCATTCAAATCCTGAGCCAATTGGATGCAGCCTACAGCCAAGAGGCATCTACCCCCTTTCACCAGGTGCACTAATCAAGAAACCAATCAAGGAGTCAGTGAGAAGGCAGCAGGACACAGTCATTCCTAAAACCATCAAGGAGAACTTCTGAAAGAAAAACACTGTGCTTTTCAAGCCTGGACACAAAGCTGGACTCAACTGAACTGAAACTTCAAGCTCTTGAGGAGCTGCTGTGCTGCTGCTGCTGCTGCTGCTGACAAATAACTGCAGTGCGTGTAATGTGTTTGGTGCATTGATTTATACGAATAGAATTGGGAATATTTAGCCAATGTTGTATGGAGGGTAAAAAGTGCCCTTAAGAATATGTTAATTGAAGGCCTATTTTCTTTTATTTAATTTGTGGTATTTTCCTTGATTAAGTTGAAGTGTTTTGTTATTTGTTACAAATTGAACTTTGAAATACACAACTGGTTATCAACATTCTGTGTCATGTGTTTAATTAATTCTCCACCAGCTCCAAGAGTCTAACCTACATTAGCCCAGTACATCTTAATTTGGTATATCTTGTTTTTTTTTTGATAATTTGTTATTTATAAATACATATTTGAAAGGCCATAAGGGTTACACAGTGTTTCTCAACATGTCCCTCGTTTCTGACATTTTTCAACCAATCAGATTTATTGAATGAAAAAAAACTAGCAGTTACGACCTCACACAGTACAGAACATGTGACCAAACAAAGACACAAAACAAAACCTTGTTTAAAAAGCGTTTGACAGACTTTTTGACATAATATTCTCCATGCACACACAATCATGATCCAGTTTTGGGTCCCGACCCACCAGTTGAGAACCACTGGGTTAGATTAAAAAATGTTCCCCCTCATTAAGACATGTTTCTGAAAATGTTTGTACAATACCACTCTCACAGACGCCAGTGTAGTCCAGTGGTTGGAGCATGCGTCCAGTGTACAGAGGCTTGCCCTCGTCACAGCAGTCATAGGTTTGAATCCGACCTCAGTTTTTTGCTGCACGTCATTCCTGCTCCTCTCAACATTCCCTGTCTCTGTTAAGATTTCCTATCCAAAATAGGCATACATTGTCTAAAAACTTACTGTAAAAAAGCAGTCTCCAAAAACAAAATACTGCTTTTACTTGTTTATTTTGTGTATAAGTGTGTAAAGAGTATACACTACACTGTATACAGTATAAAAGTGTGTAAAGTGGTCCTCGTAGGTCATGTAAACCTTGGGAATTATTCATCATGGACTTCAAAAGAAATGCATCATTGGGCTGAGCAGTGGCCAAGTTGGCAACAGCAAGAGGAGTTAAGAGAGACAGTGTGTAAAGTGAGGCATCATGTAAAGAGTGTATAGAAATAGACTAAGAGAGAGTAGCAAAGAGTGCAGACTAGGCCATTATTGAATTTGATTATCTCCCAGTCAGGCTCATTGTAGAGATGCATTGTCACTGACTTTCCGTCGAACATCCCAGCTGATACACTGAGTGAAGTGGGGGAAGGTCAGAGATAATGTAGATGCTGCAAGTGAGTGTGTCTGTGTAGGGCAGACGAGCTGTGAGTGTGGGTGCTGTGAACTGATGCTGGCCTATAGAGGAGGTTTCCCATTGAGAGCCAACCTTTTTTTTTTCCTCTTTCATTTTTCAGCATGCCACGGTGAGCATCAATATAACCATGAATCAAGACTTTCTCTATGCAGTGTCTTTAATCAAAGGGGAAGAAAAGAGGGGCTATTTCACAACATCACTGTAATCAATGGATGCAAAGACCTTAATGAGCTGCAGGAAGACAAAGGCACTTATACATACTCACACCTTTTCGAGCTCCATGTAATACGTCTCATTAGCATGTAAATGAGAGATGTTCTGAACTGTGATGCATCTTAGAAATAACCTGCACTTATGTGATAACCTTGGTATGAATGTTTGCCCGTACTTATTTGTCATGTTTAAGAGATTGTGACAATTACGTTAAACGAGTATAACACTTACGGGGAGTAATATACAAAGACAAAGAAAAGGCTCCGTTGCTCAAAGCACTATGCAGCTGTGTTGACATATTTTGTTCAAAGGCACAATCTTTGCTGGCATTAATAAATTCATGCATATTAGCTTGTTTATGACGTGGCTACTTTGATAAAATTATGGGTTAGGTAAAAAGCCTTGTTTATAATAACATCCCAAAGCGAAAAGTTTTCCAACTCCCAGAAAGTTTGTGAAAATGTTTTGTTGAACTTCGTTTGGCTTTGTAATTGATGACTAATACATACGAAGGCAAATCGTCTAACAGAAGGAGAAACTCAAGCTCAAGTGAATTAAGCCTTCCTTAGATAGACTAATAAGTTAAGATAAGATCATAGAGGTATGTCAGAACAGCTAGCGTTAGCATTCAACCAATTCCAAGCAAACATTACCTTAAAGGCTTTATATGCGATTTTTCACACTTAAATGTAATAGAAATCAAGTATATCCTCTGAAAATAACTCTGTGAGTCATGACTGTCTACAATGGGTGTAACACCCGAGTCCCACTGTCTGTGATGCTTTCCGAGTTTTCCGAGTCCTATCTTCAGTTTGTTTACATCGCTCGGCCGGCTCATCCCCTCGCGTATAAACGTTGTTTAATTGAGGGACTAGAGAAAAGAATAATAACATACTGTACTCACTGCTTAACTGTGTTTCTAGATCACAGTCATTTCGGGTAAATTTACATGCAGTGTGAAGATACGAGTGTAATAAAGATCGCTAGCATTAGCAGGCGAACACAACAATGCTCAAGGGCGACATCTGCTGGATCAAAAAATCGCATATAAAGCCTTTAAGCAGGAAGTGGGCACTGTTAATCAAAAATGTAACTTTGTTCACTTAAGACCATTAACAAAATCATTAACTGTGAAAGCAGTATATCACTTTTTCCAGTTAAATGGTATTATAAAAAACAACAAAAACTTCAGCTTTTTGTGATGTCAATAGATTTGAGTTCTTAAGAGGCCATGATGACTTAGAAAACTCAAAATTATACACATGTCTGAAATACCCTTTTTGATTTATCACCCCGGCCTCACTCTAGCAGCGCTCTGGAAGTACCTTCATGTGGGTCAAGCAGCATTTCACAATAAAAGAGAAGAGACAGACATATTAAAAGCTTATTGAATAACGAGCCAAAAGTAGATGATGTGCTATGCTCTTGCCCAGGTAATATGAAAACTGTCTTACCGTGTAATGTAATGATTTAATTCATGTGTCAATTTGCCTCTAAATAGTGACTGGTAATACATACACTTATAAAAAATACTTTGAAAAAGTTACAATATTTGAGTTTTCTGTAAGTCTAACAATTGATAAATGGTGCCAACTAATTGCTGTTAGTAAACAATATAAGCTCATTACATTTCTACAATAGGATTTTTTTTATTCTCCTGGTTTTGGTTAAAGAATGTGATGTTCATTGCTTTTTTTCATTGATGTTGATATAATGTCAATAAAAATAACAAACATTGTGTCTGAAAAGTGGGTGGAATAGAGTTATTCCAGTACCTAAGGTATACCTGACATGAACAATCCCCATCTGTGTGCGACGTTTTTGAAAGGACAACTCCTGACAAACAGTGTTTCTTTTGTTGTTGTTTTTGCATTTATCTCATTATCTTTCCTGTTGTGACTTCAATGAGTACATTCCACATTTCATTAAGTTAAAAAATGTATTAAAGATTAAAGAGATTTGTATTACGTTTTGTGTATGGGAGGTGGAGGGTGTGGAGTCCTTTCTAATCTTCTGAGCTGTCTTGTTTAACAAGGATGTGGTGGATGTCTTCCTAAAGACAGACATGACCCTTGGAGGAGCTCTCATCCATTCTGTTAGCTTGTGTCCCTGTCTACACACACACACACACACACACACACACACACACACACTCACACACACACACACACACACACACACACACACACACACACACACACACACCCACACACACACACACAGGTGTGTTTTTGGCAACCCCGTTCTCTGACTCTGTGCCAATGTTGCCGCTTGGCTGAACATTAAATCTAGTGAAGGGTTGAGTTTATTTTCTTTGCTTTGAAAGGCCATATTTATCGTTTTCAATTATCTCAGATCCATAAAAGCTGACCCCTCTTCTCTGCTATCTGAGCCACTGGAGGAGGAAAGAGACCGTGCTCTTCGTGTTAAAGATTTTCTCACTTGTGCGTCTTTGTGTGATTTGTATCTAGTTTTCAGGCACTTAAATGAATGTACCCATTCTCCATGGGTGTACAAACATGCTTTTGCGCCCTTGTATAAACCCAGTTTTTCGTGCTTCTGAAGACCTTGAAATCCAAACACACCATCAACACTCCTCACAAGTGCACCCCTCCCCCCACCACGCCTTCCTCCACATGATAGTAGCGTCAACTCACTTCTGATGTTAATAGTAAATTTATTAGAGCCTTGATGTTAAACTCTCATTATCTTGTCATGAGATGTGCTGCTGGCCTGGGGGCACCAAGCCAACGATGGTTCCCTTTGAACGGGGAGTGTATCAGCCTAACCCCCCTCTGTTCGCCATTTCAAAGAGACTGCTGCAACAGAAAGAAAACAATGACATCTGCATGAAAGTGTGACTCCCACCCACTCTGAGTGCTGAGCATAATCTCCTTTTTTTATGTTGATTGTCTACATTTGTGATTTTAAAGTTGAACGCTTATTTGTGTGCATGTGTGTGTGCACCTGTGTCCATATCAGCTAGCTCTTAATAGTTTGCAGAAGAGTGAGTGCATGCAGAAAAAGCTAACTGCTTTTTTGGCAGAGCAGGACACAGAGTACACAGTCGGAGGGATGCATCGTTCAGAAATGTTGGTCCATTTAACAAAATCACTGGGTGGAGCCATTACAGCCACAATACTTATTGTTAAATTGTTAGCAAACATAGCTGCAGTGATTTTGAGCTTAATGAGAAGCTAGCTAATGTGATCACTCAAAGTGTGACTTGGACACACTGACTGCAGTGATCAGAACATTTATGGTATCTGTTCAAAATTTTAAATCACAACTCCTGATACAATTTCAGATAGGTTTGACAACTTTTATGTATCAAAATAAAGGATGCCCCACACTCCTCGGGGCCATGACCACCACCGACCCAAGGGATGGGGCTTTTACTTAGATTAAGTACATGAGGACAGTCTATGTCACCCCTTGTGGCCAAACATTTGATAACAACAACAAATCCATCTGACAAAAAATAAAATATGTGTACATATCTTGGAAAATGTTACTTTTCTGAAAATAATTTGTATTTCACTTAGACACTCACTGGTTTGTTATTTGATGCAAATTGTCAATGATTGATTGTTTTTCTTCTTGCAAGTTTCAAATATGCAGAAAGGGGTGACACAGAGGTCAAACATGTTTTTTTTATGATCATTTGTTTGCAAGTGGCAGAGAGTTATTTGCTAAAAAGGATCAGTTTTACAAAAGGAACAATTTTCTACCCAATCCCTGAAGTGGATATTTACAGACAGCAGGGAGGTAATTTATGGATGGAAAGACTAAGCCACACTGATTCCAGTGGCATGTGTGTTTGCTGTATTTGGAACTACCCTCTGCAACTAGCAACCTGCAAAAGTTCTTATTCCTTTTGGCTGTGCTTTTAGGTGGACTTATTTGAACAAACATTTTTATATTTCTAGTATAAAAATGACATTTTGATTTCTTTAATGTTACAGTTGAGACAGTCAGCTATTTCTGATTTGTAATCCCATAATGGATTGGTGTATTTTAGTAGAAGTCAAATTAAATACTTAATCCTTTGCATCCTTCTGAAAATACAACTTCAATATGGAAATAGAACATTTACTGAGTTAGAAAACAAAAATATCCTTATTTTTATAAGGTAACAACCACAAGATTAGACACATCATGAGTGAGAGATACAGACAGATAATTTCCGAGACGCGTGCTGAGCAACTGACCAATAACGACAGAGCGGATCGGCAGACCAATCAGAGCAGACTTGGCCCATGTGGGTCTAACAGTGTGGGCTCAGCAGAGCGTAGCTGACGGACTCAGAGCGTAGAGGGAGCAAGGAGGAGCAGCACATGAAAACAGACACTTTTTTCGGACTTTAGCTATTGTGAACGTACAAAAGTAGGTACATAGATTAAATATACGAACCCCAAAAAGGGCATAATATGGGCTCTTTAATGTTGCTGCCTTTGATTCAGATACAAATTCCTCCTTCCTGAAATGTTTGTCCAGGACAGTGACTCAATGTTTGCTTATTCTCTCCTGCTCTGTAGCTGATCCTGAATTCAACTGAACGGCAGCCACCCAATAGGAGATGTTTCCTATAGGGATCATTGACATATTACAATACCATTAGTCAGACAAGGCCTGTTTAATGCACTCTCAATTTATTGCAGAATTAATCCAGGGATTACAGAGAGTTTGTACATTCTAGCAAACATCCATTCTTGATTAAAAGAAGGTTATCGACAGAAAAGGCAGGGGATACACGGCAATATTTTTATGTCTGACCTGCGGTGACTCTCCTACTCTTGCACACTAGCTTTGGAACACCAATCTGTCAGAGCACTGCCTTCAGAGTGCTTGGTTTTCCTCTTAGAGTGACTGTTGCTGCTGGCTCTATCCCCAAATAAATCTGCAACCAGTTAGGCAAACAAGTAAAGGCCAATGACCAGCTTCCCTGCAGATAAGGAATGTGTGCTGGTTAATAATTTGTGAGTGTCTACTGTTTGTGATGGTTGTGATGTGAAGGGTTACAGTAACCTCTGTCTTCTGATAATCTGCCAATTACCAAATGCTGCTCGGTGTCAGGAGACCTCCCTTCTCACTACTGTCTCCATGGTAACCTGTTCAGGAGCTGGCAGAGTGACTGTGGAGGCCGAATAAACGCAGGGATTACCGTTTGACAACAATCGCATGGTCCTTTGTTATCCAAGCCAAAACTGGATAACTGGACTGTACAAACATTTGGGGAATAAAAACTGGTGTTTGTTATCTGAGGCAAAGAAGCTGTTTTGAGGAGAAAAAACAGATTGTTTGCCCATTGGGGATTATTTAAGGAAAGCTTAAAAAAGAAGTTCAAATATAATGAAGTCATTCCTTTGGTTTTATGTGAATATGTAACAGGATATGTAACATAATGTAACATTCTTCTTAAACACATAGGCCCGAAATACTCACATGCTCAAACGAGACCAGTGGACATGCATTAATGGAGAGATGACAGTTCAACTTTCATATTTCGGTCTACACTGGGACTTGAACCAGCAAACCCATCGGTTCCCAACCCAGGTCCCTACAGACTGAGCTACTACCGCCCCAAATTTCCCAAGAGTGTTCTTATTTGTACGTCATGATTGTTGTCCACTTGTTGTTTTTAAGCTAAGTTTCTTTCACTTCACTTTGAGCCGGCTAGCTATATTTCCTACAATATCTGGTGTGTGGAAGTCCAATCTCCCAAACATACAAAGCTCAGGTTCTTCTCTGCAACCTTGGAATCAGTTGTCTAGTATGGATGTGATTGCTGAACCCTGCAGAAGTCGCTGGATAGATTCTACACTAGAATGCTGCATGTAGTGTTGAAAACTAAGCAGGCAGCACATGTCACCTTTAAAAAGTTATTTAGGGGCTTGCCAAGGATGAGTGAGAAAATAACATCATAAGGATGAGGCTGGCAGGTCATTGCCAGAGACACAAAGTAATTCCCAGGCAGTAAACTGGTGCTTTGGGAGCCCATACTCATCAGGTGCAGAAAGCACTGGTGAGTTAGGCTGGAAATGTTGCTGGAGGGCTCTACTGTGGACAACCAAATGGTTATCTTGCTTAAGCCATATTGAATTGTCCTAAGTTTTATTTTAAAGAATTCAATTTTCAGATGCATGTTTTAATTTCTAAAGTCATTAATGATTATGGCCCATGAGCAGGTGTATATACCGTGAGCAGTAAAAATGGCAGAAAATGGTCAACCTCACCCAAGGAGACCCTTTACTTGAAAAGAACAGGTCGTGGAACATAATACAAAATTGATTGGGGAAAAAAAGGTTATATCGACAAACACCACAGCAGGGTTGGTGTGACATTAACAGTTGAGAGTCGTGGCCATCGATTCAGAAAACTCGAACCCTGAATGTTAAAAGACCTTCTGTTTTATATGCCACTGAGACGTATAGACTTACTTAAAATTAACCATGTCTGTAATAACTGATTAAAATATCAAACTTTAAGATAGAATTAAATTATTATTATTTATTTTTTTCATTTTCAAACCACTGTGTCTGTCTCTAGTTGTCAATTAGGATCTCACCCAGCAAAAAGATGTCCAACACATTACCACAACATCCCCAGAGACTGTCTGTGTAGAGTAACAAATGCCGCTATGACGTGACAGGAAGGTCACATGTTACCTGGAGTAATAGTGGAAGAATGTCAGCTGGCAATTGAGCTCTACAAATCAACATTCAGCCCGCAGGCCCACATCCAAGGTCCCTTCAGTGCATTAGAATTATATCTCATCACTTTCTGTCCACCCTCGCAGCAGTATGTCCTTTGTTGAGCTCCTAAAATCTTAAATACATAAGTAAAAGGATATGTCTTGATAGTTCTAGTGTGCAGAATCTTAAGTTTACCAACTTGACACAAAATTCTTCTATACCAAACACAGCTCTATGGTGGGGTTTCTGGTGATGGAAGAAGAGTGTTTGTACAAAAGTGCTTCAGCTACGGTCCAAATCTACAACTGTTATTCGATGGAAGAATCACAATTTACATATTCATCACATCATGTGTAAACCTCCCAGGAAGCTAATAATCTGCATGTGTCACTAAACCGTGGAAGTGAAGTTGGACATGCATGTTAAAACCTGACTAAGGGTCTTTTTCAAACCAGCCACTACACCCTCTCCCTACCCACTACCCCTCCGTTTGCGCGTCCTCACGGAGGGTCCGCTATATTAAGTCCGTCCCAAACCAATAGGGGTTATGCACAACAAACTTCCGTATTCTGCTTAACAGGATTCATCGCTTCCGGTTCAGGTCCACTGTACGAGCTACGTTGAATATGCCGTTATTTTACTCAAGATGCCTCCAGGAGCTACCAAAGATGAGGATAACCGATGTCCATCGCATATTCAGGTTGTCATCTAAAACTCCTGTCAACAAGATGGATAAGGGGTTTAAGTTATACGATTCCTCATACATATGTGACTATGAAGGTATGTATCTGCTAATAATGTTAGTTAGTTAACGCTAGTTAACGAGTCTGATCAGACGGCCCCTGAGTCAGAAAATGTAACGTTAACGCTTCGCAAATTTCTGATTGCTAACGTTAGCTGTAGTTCATGTTAGACCTACATAATCATGCTGTCACTTATTTTCCCCAGTATCAAACAAAGACAGAATGACTGGTGCTGTCAGCATCAGGGCAGCCTGTCACAGGTCTATGAGGAAAGGCGAGAAGCCACACAGCCTGAGAGTAACGTTAGGGATGGGTTTGGTGTTCTGTTCAAGTTCTCATTCTGTTCCAGTTCAGGGACAGTATTTATGAAGCCTTTCAGAGTAGCATTAAGAGTAGTAGTAATCAGTAATCATGACCGGATTCCCTTGAGCTTCATATTCTGAAACGCTTGGTAAATGCATGCAAGTTTCAAGTTCAGTGTTAAAAGATGAGGATAGTAAGGTCACTGGGGTATAGTTGACTGTGCCACCCATCATTCTATTTCATGTTAGTTATTGTATTTATTGTGTTAATGACATTGCCAAACACCCCAGCTGCTGCGCCTCTATTTTCTCACATGCTGTATCCAAAGGGGATGGTGCTGGTTTTGAGTCGTCATCATGGCAATGAAGCAACAATTCAACATCCATCTCTTCATTTAATTCATCCTCTGGTCGTTGTGTTCTGTCCCAGACACTTGGTCTTGCTGGCAGTAGAGAGTAGTTGTTCCAGGCAAACTCCTCTCCTCTCTCCCATCTCATGTCTCTCTCTCCAGACCGTAAGAGTCGCTCAAAGCCCGCCCTCCCTCTCCCTTTCATGTCAGTGATACGTACTGACTGAACCAACAGGACGGAGTCGGTCGGGAGCTATGTGTCGCTAAAGCCCGCCCCTACTTCTTGTCTCAGCTTCTGGCAGCAAGAAAATAATTACAAAACTTTGGTAGATACATTAGAAATATGCTAAAGAGTATGGTTACAATTTGGTCGTCTATAGTGTTGGTATGGCGAGACCTCATGCCTGGAAGAGTATAACTTGCAGGGATATCATGTGGTTCAGGAGTTTTCCATTTGAGCTCTGTGCAGTTCATTTGCTAAGGGTAAACAAAATCTGTGTTGCGCTCAAATTTACCAACCAACTCACAAGGATTACATCCGGATGTTCCAAAAACATAAATGTAGACAGTCCACATGAATTTGAGCTAGCACAAACAGAGGTTTATAATGAAAGGCTTCACATCATGCAAACTTTTGAAAGACAATTAAAATAGGTACTTTAAAATAGGACTATTTTCTTAATAATAAGATTGAAATCAAATGCAGGCGAGCAGTTTAGGGATTCAATTTGATCACTTAAAAAGTCTGTTTCTTCCCTTCTGCCTCAGATCTTCTACCTACCCTTGTTCCTTCTACGTCGTGGCTCCTAGTTGTTTCTCTTTTGGAGATTATTTTGTCACTTTTGATGGACTTTATTTCTTGAAAACATGTGTTTTCTTTTGTGCATGTGGGTCAGTTACATTTTGATTATTCACTTGAGACACATAATACATTTGCTTGTTTTGATGTTCATTTTTATCTCTATGCTTTTGACAATACAAGGAGCCTCTAAATTCCTATATCTTGGGTAATTCTCTCAACTTTTCTTTAAGAGAAACCCAAGCAGCAGGTTCTCTTTGGGGCTAGATATCTTACAACTGCTTACCCAGGGTCAGGCAGCAAGGTGTTCCAAATGCCCCTCTTTCCAGCAATGTTTTCTGGCTCGTCCAGGGGGATCCAGAGGCATGCATTCTCAAACCTGAGTTAGATATAAAATTCCTCGAGTTGTCTGAGTCTACCATGGGGCCCTCTCTCAGTTTGAAGTACCTGGAAAAGTTCCAAAGGGAAGAAACTAGGATGCACCCTAATCTGATCTCTGAACCACCTCAGTTGGCTCAATGATACAAAGGTGAATATTCAGAGTTACTCATGTAATTCGTTTGGTTGCTTATATGATCACAGGTGGGTGTTTGAACAAAGACTGACCTGTAGATCAAGAGCTTAATGGGCAATTTTACAATCTGTCTTGAGCAAGATTCTGAGAGACTATACTGCTTGTATTGAGGTGGAAACTTATATTAATAAAAACGATGTTGGATCTGCAGGAAATACTAGTTCAAGGCAAAAATACTTTTACAACGTGAGTAAAGACGAACACTACCGAAACCATTGTCTCTTCCTTTCTATCCTAATTCACTCTGTCCGTGTTTTGTCTCACTCTGGCCATGTACAAATCAATAACCAATAAATGTGCAAACAATATGGAAGTTTTTCAGATGTGTGTGTGTGTGTGTGTGTTCTCCTGGACTAACAGTAGCAGCAGTCAAGCATGGGCAGTGAATAACACACCGTTACAAACAAGTAGTGCATTAGCAAGGACCATTACCTCCATCTCTGCTTCTCCTTCAAGCACATACACACACTGATGCAGACAGACACAGGAGATGTAATGGACTGTGCTCTGCTAAGTTCTGATGCTAATAAATGTGAGAACAGTGAAAACTTGCCGCTTTTTCTTCAGCAGAGAGTGAGGTAAACATTTTCATCTGGTTACTTCTGCACCTTTGAGATGGCTGAAGGATGACAGGAGGGTTAAAAGCCCTCATTTGGTTAATTATTGACCACTTTCCTCAGGCTGTCTTTCAGAGGAAAATGTGAGGCCTAATTGTAGGTGTCACTTCTCAAAATCTACATAATTTCCACCTTGTAACAGGTTAAGAACAAACCTTTCTCTAATTTGTAGAAGAAATTGCCTTTCTTTGTGCCATAATTAGGGCTGGAACAATCGTGCAATTTCATTGACGAGTAATTACCATAAATCTGCACCAGGTTTTCATCACGTAATTGTAACACATTTCTATGTGGTGGATTTACTTTAGTGTGTTAACAAGTCTACTGGATCCAACATTTGCTCCAATTTTGCCCCATCTTCAGCTTCCTTTTTCTGTAATTTTTTTTTTGTAGTATTTATTTATTTGCACAGTCAGGGGGGAAAACATATTAAAGAATTATCAAAATAAAATAAAAATATCAGTTCAAGAAAAATCAAAGTCACTCACCTAAATAATGCTAAAATATCACCAAATTAAAAAACAACAACAACAAAAAAACGTAATTTCTTGTTATATTACATGTAATGCTAAATATTTATGTGTTAACTGCAAGAATGGTAAGAGTTTTTGTTTAATTATCAAAAAAACCCTACCAAAGAATGATGAAATATTATAGACTGAAGGAAAATAAAAAACAAGATATATGCTTGGAGTATGAATGACATTTGACAAACACTGGAAGAGTTCTCAGTTTTAACTGAATTGAAACAATGTCATGCTTTCTCTGTTAAATTATCCAAATTTAAGAAAATGTTTAGAAACTGCAAACCTACTAAATCTCTCTCTTTATATATGTATATAATACTCTTTTCCTATAATAAAATACACAATTTACAAATTCCATCATTTTTTCTCAGCGCAAAAACTGTCTCATTTAACTTTGTGTTTATAATGTCTTTGTAAATCAAATGAAAACTAACTCATCTTTTTCTGATTGTTCAATAACATTATCAGATTTCAGAGTGTTGGGAGGAAAAGGCAGCAGATATATGTCCCTGAACCACAGTTAAAACAAAGAGCAACATGGCATTACTGTGGCTGTGAACAACTGTTTTATAAAGGCCACAGAGTCATTATTAAAGATTCAAATGTCTGCCTCAGATAAGGTAATGTGGGTGGGCTGAATGGCAAAAAAGAAACAATTTCTTCCATGAAAACTGGTCAGGATTCAAATGTGTATTTAATGTCTTTACAATCTGCCATAAAGTCCATTTAGACAGGGTTTTATAACAAAATAAGTGGAAGGAAGTCTGAAGTAAATGAGAAACAGACTCAAAAAATCTCTTTGTCAAGGCGCTGATACAGATGCATAAATGTTCTGTTTGAAACCAACAACCCCGTAATAAAGAGAGAAGTAAAGATATCAGAGACACTGTCATCATCTCTTACAATTAATACATTGAATTTAAGTAAGGTAAAAAAAACAGAAATTTGCTTTTGTAATCACATGTGATATTGTACTTTCTCATTAATTATTCCCTTTGCATTGAAGCAGGACAGTATATTCATTGCAGTGAAGTTTTGAAAGGAACAAGTGACAAAAGACTACTTTGATAATTTCTTGGTAATTACTAAAACTACCAAACAAAATCCTGGACATGCCACGCATGAAACTTTGGATGTGGAGAGAATGCTTTTATTCTGGAGGATTGTAGGAACCTGCTTGTTTATTGGTTAAATATGAATGTTTCTACAATCCTCCAGATTTAAAGCATTCTCCCCACATCTAGACAAGTTCTTGTCAATACTGAACCTGTTTCATTCTGAAAAATGTAATTCTGAAAATGAATCCAATGGTCTTAGTATAAGAGCTCCATTCAAACTACCAAAATATAATCAAGCCTTACTAGTAGAGAGAAGCCTACAGATAATGTGGCTGTAAAAAAAAAAACGTTGAGACCAATAAAATACGAGATTGGATGTAACACTGGCCTCTAGTGTATATGTTACATTCCATTTGACCCATTAGCTCCACACTTAACCTGTGGCTGGTTGGTCCATCATCAGTGACCACTACATACTTTAAATTGGAATGTAGCCTTTAAGACAATGAATCAAAACCTAACAGAAAAAGTAAATTATCCAATAATCCTCAAAACAAATTAACAAAGGTAACTTGTTTCTTTCCCTCTAATACAACCTTGGTGGGTACTTATGGTTTGGAAGATGTCTGTGCAGGACTAAAGGATCAGAAAATATCTGGTAATGTTGACAGTTAGTTATTGGTTATTGGTTTGTGTTTAAGTATTTTTATACTTGCGTCACTTAACCTATCTACATTGTTGATGTTTCAAAGGCAACCAAATTGGTGTAAAGTTTATGATAAACATTGATTTTTTGTTGTGACACAGAGCTTAACAAGTTTCTATCCCTATATACTTTGCATCCAACCTCAACTTTTATGACATAACATTTTCTACAGCCAACTTGAGTTTTCCCAATAACCAAAAACATAAAATCAGATAATAATTTAGTTAGGCAAACATCATTAGATTATATTGGTCGTCAAATCCAGGTTTGAGTGTATCAAACATCCTGTATCAAGAGAGCCCGTAGCATTCCCCTTTAGCAGCTGCTGTGTACACCTTGTAACTGACCTCTGAAAAGTTCAATTGCAGCAGTTAGACTAAATACTTCTTTCTGTGCAGCAATGCAACAGTTTCTTCAGAAGGAGAAGATTCTTACTTTTACCCTGAGTTTTCTAGCAGTGACTGGGGATTACAAGTGGCAACCCTTTTCATGCCCATTGAAAGTCCCCCTCATCCAATTGGTTATGACATCAATTTTGAAGTCCAACATTGCTGATTCTAGCCAAGGTAGAAATGGTACAGAGTGAAAACATTAATTGGACTTTATGAAGAAATATCTGGAGGAGAGTTTTACATGCTCCTCCAGTGGTCGACACTTTTGAGTCTTCAGTCACATCCAATCTCTCGGCTCCCTTTCTCGGTGTCTCATCAGTGGCACTGCTTTCCACCTCAGTTCTCTCAACTGTTCTCACATCAATATGTCACCCTCCTCTCTTCTCTGTATTGTTCTATCAAACGCAGCCCAGTGGGCGTATTTCAGTACAACCTTGAAGTGTAATCAAGGGCTGGCTTTGGTCTGCTGCATCACAGCCGAAACATTACATAAGCCGCCTCACATCATGTTTTATTCAGTCTTGTTGCACCATTTGATTAATAATTTCTAACCGACTGAATTATGGTTTAAGTGTCTGTATATGTGTGATTACAGTAAGCAAAAAGGTGTGTAAACCATACTGATGAAAATTAGCTGTGTACTAACAAGGGTCATTAACCTCATCTCGCTGCTTGCCCACATATGTGAACACACTCAAACACACACATCCTCAGTGTAATCGTCTCGGTGGTGTGTAGCTCTGATGGTGATGAATGAGAGTATTAGCGGTGTCTAATTAGCAGCTAGCCACGATAATACGCTGTGCTCATAGGAGTGAAACAAAGACGGTTTGCTCAAGCAAGGCCAAAGTCGTGGCTGCCATTTGTGTTTACTTCTGTTTATTTATGTTGTTTAGGTTTCACAATCTGCTAATGGGGCCAACATATCTCATTAGATCTTAATAAGGTTAATATAAATGGCTTTGGGCTAGTTTTAAAACAAAGATTTTATGGCGGTGTTGATATTGGATTTGGAGTTTCATTGGTTTCCACCTTTCAGTCCACAAAGTTTAAGTTTTTGGATATAGCAGTGATAATAAACTTTTATGTATGTGGGAACACAGCATACTGTGTTATGGGTTTGACCATACTAGGCTAATGCTAAATTTGTATTGTTTTTAATTGACTGATGGTTAAAATTATAAACACAAACAAGTCAACATAAAAATGTGTTTAAAGTGAAATTGTTATTCTCAAGCACGTTTTCATTCACAACTAATCAACTGGTGCTTTGACAAAGCTTTTGTTGGGATTAACAGACACACAAGGTACCCGTCAGTGTCTGCAGACTACAATGTAAACCAATGGTAGATAATATAAGATGTAGTAAAAGGCTGATAGTGTCCCCTTGGTCAAACAACACAGGACTTTCACTTAATTTTTTCCTGTTCTTTTAAATGTGGTGTGTTGTGATTGGTAGCTTAAAGTCACATTACTTTAGAGACATAATTAGACGTTGGCTACCATTTTCCTGTTGAGCAAGAAAAAAGGTTACATCATGGTTAACTTTTTTCTCTTCTTCCAGCTCCTTACATTCTTTTTCTCCTCTGAGAAGCTTTCTTACATCAAATTACTTTATGTATTTGTTAGGAACTTCAGTTCAGTGCGCACACAGCTCAGGACTTGAAATTTGCAGAGTTTTCTTAGGAAGAGACACTGCTGGCACTTAGAGAAGATGGATTTGCTGTTAGGTTGGAAGGAGAGCCTGTGATCAATTATTGTCCCGAGGTATTTGTATGATTCAACCCTCTCTAAGGGCTGGTTGTTGACTGACAGAGTGGGGATGTTGTTAAGTCCTTTCCCGAAGTCAACAACCAGTTCGTTAGCCTTGGAAGTGTTAAGGTCAAGACAGTTCAGCCTGCACCACTCTGCCTAAGAGTCTATCTCAGACTGCAAGTGTCCCTCTGAGTTGGTGATGTCCATAATCACGGTGTCATCAGAATATTTCATATATGGTATACCTGGGCTGGTGCTCCTGCAGTCATTTGTGTATAATGTGTAAAGAACAGGTGAGATTACAGAGCCCTGGGGGGCTCCTGTGGAGACTGTCTTAGATGAGCTGAGGTGACCATTAACTCAGTTTCTACCTATCAGAAATTAGGCATAACCAAGCCCACAAAATGTGAGGCTCTGTAGCAACAATTTTGAACTCAATATAAGTTAGAAATGTCTAGTATGCACAAAATGGCCTTTCACTAGTTTGCCCATGGTATACAATACTGCATGTAACCTAAGGAAACAATGTTTTCTGTATAGTGCTGTGCTACAAACTGGTACCTCTTGTTGACATGTGCCGAGCTAAGACCTAAATAAATGATGAATAAAGTTTAGAAACATGATTATGACATGAATACAGTCTGATTTGTGCATTGTCTCTGTAACCACTCAGACTTGTACTAACCTTGTAAACAAGTTCCACAGTGGGGCGGTTTTTACCTCAGGTGTTAATGAGAATAGATTGTGATAAAAAAAAAAAAAAACAAGAGTCCTAAAGTTGAGTTAAAAAGCCAAAAGTATGCCTGAAGAAACCGTTATTGTTTCATTTGAATGCTTAACAGTCCTTTTATTTTATTTCTTACAGTCCTTGATTTGTATTCACTATCAGTACTTGACAGTGAAATAGTTGCAAGATACAACTACGCTCCAGTGAGCTGTTTCCTGTGAGAAAAGGCACAAAATGGAATGTAGAGAGCTGTCAAGACTGATCTACAGGATCAAGACTTTAGAAATCCTATTTGATGGTAAGTTATTTCATAGAGAATGAAGGACTGCAGATCTGCAGAAACTCAGAACCATATTCCTCCACAGGGGAAGTGCAATCCTCTAGAGGTATAGTTTATTTATGATAGAAATACACGTTTTCCTTGAGTAACTGCAGTAGTACGATAAATGATTAAATCTGCATGTCAATTTAACTCAAGTGATGACCAAAGACAGCCATGACATGCTTTTACCTGGCCACTGTTCCATCAGTGATGCTGTAATCAGCGCAGACAACAATATTCTCAAATTTAAAACAAGAAAGCAATAGAGATAACAACCTAAACAAGAGGAAGAAGAAAGAGAGAGAGCAGAAGCCGCAGGACTTCACCCACAAGGATCTTGCTTGTGAGATAAGACTTTGGCTTAATGGTGTCCAACAGCAAGCATTTCACTGATCACACCTCACTGTCTTATCTGCAGCTCCAGAAGACAGGAGACATTTATGAGGGCCTGCGTGTGTGTGTATGGGTGGAGATATCAGGGGAGGAAGGGGATTCTTTTACCAGATCCCACTGTGACATCACAAGGAGAGACTATTTGAAACTGAGCATTTTTCTCTGTGTTGTTTTTGCAGATTACAAACAAAGGACTGGGTGGGTTTATGTCACATGTTGTGGGTCGGTAGACACTCAGGTTACCAAAATAAATGTTCAAAAACAGTGTAAAAGTGGATTTTCAATATGTCCCCTTTAAAGGTGATTATGGGGGAATAACTATACAGTATGGCAACTAAGTATTAGTCCTAAAATAAATAATGAAATGGTAATAATGCTGGTAATTAAAGTATAAGTTCATATTCTGCTCTCTTAAGCAAACTAAGTGAATTTGAGTGTTTTTAAGAGACTTTTTAAGAGTTAAGGGTTAGAACAGCCACTCTTCAAGGTTATACCCGCCTTCCTATTGGTTGAATGTATCATCTGAGAAGCTTGGCCTGCAAAGCAGAGTGACAAAAGAATCCGCTGCTACTGCAAAAAAAAAGAAAAAAAGAGAGCGCTATGTAATTGTGGAGCCGCTTGTCCCAAAGTGAACCAGAGTCCTACCAACATAAAGCTTTTATTTGGAAACAGCAAACCCAAAGAATGAGCCCCTCAAACTGCTAGCTCACAGACAGCAGCTGTGTAAACCGATATTTTCAAGCGACAGCCACAAAACTCAAAGAAATTGCAGCAATAAATGTCTTAGCAACAAAATTATATTGAAACAAACAACAGATAAACATGTCCCTGCTCTGCATAAAGCTCTAAAATATGCTTTCACAGCACCCCAATGACACCGATCACTTTAACAAAAAGAAAAACCCCGGGCATGTAATGACTGCTCTCGCTGTAATGGTTTTCTGTTGCACTTACAAAGGGGGAGCTCTGGAGAGACACACATGTATGATCATATCTCTTCATTAACGTCTTTTTATTCTCTTGCTCACATTCTAAACATGTCCATAGTGTCTTTCACTCCTGATATTTCCAGGAGGAGCTGTATGTGTGAACACAGCAGGATATTATTCGGAGAATTCAACTCGAGTCGGTGAGATGGGGTGGTGACGTTTATATCCTGTGACTGGAGTCATTGCATGTAATCATAAGCTACATTATGTTTTCTGTTAATAAGGCAAATATTTTAATGAAAGCATCGTATAGCGGACTCAGCTGCTTAGATCGCTACTTCTGGGTCTACACATTATCTAGATATCTTCATTAGTGCAGATGTGAAAACGGCTTTAGAAGTCACTTTTTTTTTAGGAGGTGGTGGTCTGGGTGGAAGGTTGTTGGTCAAAGCCCTGGATGTTGAGACCAGAAGCTTTGGTTCACATTATGAGTCCAATCGGTGGCTAGTTTAAGTCAACAAAAGTACTTTGCTTAAAATTGAATTTTTTGTTTCTATATTCAACACCTGTACAAGTGCTGCTGGGCTTCACAACGGCTCACCTCATGTGAAGGTAAAACCTCCTCCAAAGACTATTACAAATTACGTTTCAGTTATCAAACTGATTGAGGAATTACAACTCTGAAAAAGTGGCTGTTTCAATCAGGATGGTGCAATGATGAATACCTTATCTGCATGTAAATACATGTGTGTGAAAGAGACGGAGTCAGTAGGCAAAATAAGGCACCAACCAGACTGAATTAGTCTCTGTAACACCATTTGTCTGTGTGCTGTGACATTTAAGGCCCCTGACAATACATACATTGTTTCTCCCAGACTACTGCTTCCTCCATCATAGATTGAAAAACAGACATCTCAAGGTTGCTGTTGCCAAGAAGATTATGACCATAGCTGCTACCTTGGGATAAACTGGTGTATCCTAAAATCTAAATTAAAGCTTGATGAAGGCTGCAGACTGGTAGGTTTTGTGATTAATTGTATGTGGACATTTATCTTGTTTGAATAATCACAGATGGATTCACATCTTGGAAATATCACTGGAGTTACGATCTGAAGAGACATTAGAAACTGGCTTGGCTCATGTGGGTTTACAATAAAATACTAATAATTTAGAGCCAGTTCAGTTTAAGTTATCAGTAAAAAAAAAAAACAGGCTCTCTGAACTACCCATTATCCTATGCAATACTTAAAAAGCAAGCAACTTTTGGTAAATGTTGGGTTAAATGGGATTTCTGTAAGTAATATTTTTAAGAGTAATGTGTAGACTGAATAACATGAGATAACTTTGGTTTTAGTTCCCTTCGTTTTTATACAATAAAAAAATAACAGATTTATTTGATGAAGAAATAAATTACTCATTGTTTGTCATACTGACCAAGAAAGCTGACTTATTGCCGAGCCATCAGGACTAACTTGAACCAGGATGCTTTCAGCAAAGGCAGCTACAGCCTCAGAATCACTCAGTTGTATTCTGTTGAATACTCTGGCCTAATAAATACAGCTGAATATTTTATTCAGCGAAAGCACTGTAAAGTGTATCTTCGGCCACGACGGCCCCTGCACTCATATGTAGATTTCCCTTTTTTGCTATTCTTAGTTTCTTAGCTAGTTGGCAGTACATGAAGTCGACATTAAAAGTCCAAGCTGAAATAGCCAGTTGTTTTTGCAAGCCAATTAAGCTGTCAAATGAAGGCACGGGTGGCCTGTTAAAATTAGAAAATCATTTAATTCAATGCTGCTAAAAAGTTGTGATGTTACACATTTGTATAATCAACATTTTATGTATCATTAAGCATCCAAAAAAACATAAACATTCATAGCTTTCAGAAAAACTTGTCAAAAACAGCTTATTTGCTAGTTTGGATCATTTCTCAGGACTGTTTGGTTGTGGCAGATCACGTTTGATTGACATTTCAATCAAATTTGCTCCCATTCATTGAATATCTGATCTATCTGATTCACTGCTCTTAGCATCCTGTGATATCTAGCCACGCTATCAGAGCTGCAGCCTTGTTATGTCAAAATCCTCCATACAAAGAAAACGGTGATTGTTTCGAAAATAAACTTCAAAGAGTGCTGGTTTGTTTGAATAGAAACTAAATTTAACAAGTGATAAGCAGAGCTGGGTGGCTTTACTCTAGTTGAACCGTTTGGCATTTAGTGGGCAGGCAGTGGGAGGCTGTAGGGCAGGGAGGCAGCACACCGCAGGGTCCCAGAGCTTTCATCCCAGTTTTAACCAGTATTAGGGGGAATGAGCACAGCATCTGCGGGAGCTTTTTGCAAGACTCCAACACGGCTAACTAAGAGAGTTGATATCATGTACATAAGATCTGAAATAGTATAGTTATCTATTGTGGATTCAGGTTTCCACAGGCTTTTAGCTGAGATATATCATTTACATATTTGATTATGAGGCAAAGCATCAGCTCCCAAGGCAAGCAGAGTGTTTCACTTAAGGAATTAAATACACATGAACTTTAAAATGCAAGGTTTATTCAATGCAAACTAACACTGAATAATCTAAAGGCAGGCAATTTGAAATTGGTTTTAAGCACAACACGCAACAGAAAAGTCTTATTCTTGGATTTGTCTGTAAAAGATGAAGAGCAACCTTGTTTGAGATGATGTGACTCTAAGGCTTTGGCCAGTTTTTCAAAATCCAAAGCATAAAAAAAGAAGAAGAAAAAAGAGATGTTCAGTCAAAGATAATCTTGCTTGTGGGTGTTTGCATATTGCTCGTAAGTTTTTGCACAAGAGCTTTGATATGAAGAGTCATCCTCAATGGGCAAATTTAAACTGCTAGGCTGTTGCTCACCACTGTGAACAGGAGCTCAAACATTCTGCTGGCAGGACAGGTGTCAAACCCTTTTTAATCATTAGTCCTTTGGGTTTGCATGAAGCAAAGGAATCTTGTTAGGTTAACTAGAGACAAAATAGCAACAGGGCTGAATATTAGTGAAAGCACCTGCAGAGTAACATCATCTGTTTGTTCGAGCACTAATGAGCTGATGAAGAGGCAAACAGGTGCTCAAACAGGAAGTGATCACAGCAGCAGCCAGAGGACCTGCAGTGGCAGAAAACAGTCTGGTAATATGGACATGTAATTCTATGGCGTTAAGTAACCCCATAGTTATGTGCCTATTTCTGACATAATTAGAAATGTGTTTGAACAAATTGGATGTTAAAAAAAACAAGAAGTAAAATATATCTTGCTATTCATGCATGCAAACTGCTGTTTTTTGGCATTATCATGATGCTATGATTTGCAGGCAATTCTCATAACAGATACACACAAATTGGGCAGGATGGGCAATAAGTGTGCTTGTCCTCAAGCATGTGCAGATTTTTACAGTCGGACAATGCTGAGCCCTCATGGAATTAGTAGAAAAAGGTGCCAAAGTGTGAGGAACCCTTTGGATGTACACTGGAGCATTTAAAGCAGAAAGAATGAAAGAAAAGATGGCGATGTCCTACTGTGAAGCTGCTGGTGGTCAAAGTCTGCAGGCTGCTGATTGTAGAGCTGTGGGTTGTCTTTAAGTCTTGTAAAGGAAAGCCATTGCAAAAGCAGGCTGGCAGGAGTAAGTAAAAGAAGGTCAGGTAAGAGAGAACACGCACTCATTTAGTTTCACTGCACTTAAGAGTTCTGGTGAGGGTAAGGCTTTTTTTGGCTTCACAGTGGTGACCTGATGTCTTTCTTATCTACAGCATCTCCATTAGCACTGAGGTGTCTGTAGAATGAAGGAATTCACAGAGACATACACCTCGATTTCCCTTTATTGTAAGTTGGACATCAGTATGAAAAAGATGTTATCGTGTATGTATGTGATGAAATGTACAGAAGCTCATCCAGCTCTGCAATCTACATTAAGTTAATTTGTGAAATCCTCCTATGGTAAGTAAAACCTCAATTTAACTCATATTTTACCATTCATGTACAATTAACTAGCTTTTGTAGCCATATTTCCTTTTTTTTACTTTTTTTTTACCTCAATGTATCCCTCCAAGATTTAATAACGGATAACCGGAACTGATTTTGTTTAGGCTAACTAAGATGGTCACTTGTTATTTAATATACGTACATAAGAGTTTATAAGATAATTTCTTAATGTCATCTGGTTTAAAACACATCACATGATGAGTGTAAGAGGAAACATTTGAAATTTCATGATGCTCCAATCCAATTTGTTTAAAAACACTCTAAAAGTGGATTTTTCATAATATGTCCCCTCTAACTAATATGACAGAACCATGTCTGAGGGAAAAGACATGGTTCATGGTTTGGACTTTTATTACCTAAGGACCTTGAAGGTGATCAAGTCTGAATTGTACCTGGGTTTTTTCCCACAATTGATCTGCATATGATGTTGAGACTCCGCTTAACATAAACTTCCTAACATCCCTTTAAATGAGCTTCTAAATAATAACTTGACTGAATTGGTACTGAGGTCATCCTACTGTAGTTCTGTTTGAAAAGGGTTTGGGCCTCTCATTTTCAATGTTGGCAAAAATAGCAGTGAAGATAGGCAATCAGTCGACTCTCAGGGCTCTAGCAGTGAGCAGTTTCACAAGCAGTTTATAGTTCTAAGTAATGTTACCCTGTCAGCCACCTCTTAGCCAGTCGTCCTGTTTCTGTTCTCTGATATCAGAGTTCACCAAACAGACTGACAGTTATTTGAGAGACTCCGATGTTTAAACAAATACATGCCGTCTGTGCACCTTTTCTCCTCCTTCTCTCACATTTCACTTAATTGGATTTCCTTCTTCTTTTCCTCTTTGCTCTTTAAGCAATTCGTCAGCGTGAAGGCTTTCAACAGTATAATTGTATAGACGAAAGCAGCTCAGGCTCTCTGCTCATAGAGGAGGATTGATATCCATGTGAGTCATTTTCTATTTACTGTCAGTTTGTGGGCTGAGAAGTCTAGGGAGTTAATGTGGATGTGTGTGTGTGTGTGTGTGTGTGTGTGTGTGTGTGTGTGTGTGTGTGTGTGTGTGTGTGTGTGTGTGTGTGTGTGTGTGTGCTTGCACTGCCAGGAAGGGGAGAGTTAGCATGGAAGGAAGAAGATGAAAAGAGAAGAAACAAGATGGTGGGATGAGAACAGAGACTGACGGCAGAGCCAAGAAAATTTGGATGAAATCTGAAAAAGGATCAGGGGAATATCAGATACAGACGACACACTGAATAGGGAGGGCAGATCAGACACCATGGTGCAATTCAGGGGCTGGATTCTCTGGGTTTCTTGGCTGAGTAAGATGACAGGGTCCTTCCCGTTTCAAAGGCTGCAGAGAAGAGTAAGATACATTTGAACATGACTGTACTCATTCACAGCAAAAATGCCCTGTCAAATTTAAGACTGAGATTTTTGGATATAAGAAAGCTTGCACTTAAAACAATCAAATTAGGCTGCCAGAGCAGATTCTCAAGATTGACTAAAAAATAAGCAAAGTAGTTCACTTTTAGAAGTTCTTAAAATAAGATGAATGAATAATAGAAAATATGATCTTGTATGTTTGTACTGTCTTAAGATGAGAGTCCTTTACTTCCTGTTTGTATTCAGCTTCTGCTTTTATTTTGATACAAAGTAAGGATTTTTTGACTTAACCACAGAAAAAGGGAACTTGTTAACAGCTAGTGTTAAGTGTCATGATTTGGTCTTATTTAGTTTAGGTTTTAATTTCTCCTGTTTGTCCTAGTGTTACTTGTTTCCCATGTGTGTTTTTGTCCTAATGTTTCATAGTTTAGTGTTTCGTATGTTATTTTGTAACGTCGTACCCTAGTGTTTCTTTTTGTTGTAGTGTGTTTTTGTTACTTTCTAGAGTTCTGTGTGTCTTTAGTGTTTCATGACTTAGTTTGTAGTTCTCCTCAGTGTTTCTTGTATTTTATTCCTGCCTCTGTGTGATTGCCCTGATTATCCTCACCTGTGTCTGATTACCCTATGTCTATTTACTCTTTGTGTTTCTTCCCCTCTGTGTCAGTTCCTTGTTGTTTGTATGTTGTTTCCGATGTCCTATGCCAGACCTCTGCTTACCTGTGTTTCAACTACTTTTCCTGTGTTTTTTGACATCTAGTTTTTGGCTTTTGAAGTAAGTTTTTGTTTTGCCTTTGGCCTTTTTGTTTATTAATTATGTTCAGTTAATTCTGCACGTGGGTCCATTTCCTTGTTTTTCCCCTGAATGTGACATAAAGCCTGATGTGCTGTTGTTGAAAAGTTGTAGAGGAATATCAGCTCACTCTGTCTAACTGAATTGTTTATAACACAGAACCAGAGCTCACAATTTATGTGCTGACATTGCACAACCCAATTTCCAGACACCACCTGAAAGTTCATACTTTATGAGTAAAATCTGGACGACGCATTCACATTTTTTCAATTAAAAACTCCCACAGACTGAGGTTGTTTTTAGTTGTCTCATTCGCACGGCACACCTAGGCTACACACACCGGCAAAAATATGCGCTCTCTCTTACTCACAGACACAAATGCACTATATCTATTAAAATCTACATTGCCCATCATTTACCGCCCACCAGGGTGTAGTTTGGATGATTTTGTTGTGGAACTGGACAAGTTACTCTCAGACATCCCTCATGCTGTAACACCACTCATTGTCAGGGGAGACATGAACATCCACACTGATTTCCTAGCTCTCGTTTCCTTATTTGACCCCAAGCAGGTCCCCACTCCTCCTGCCCCACGCAGCAGACAAAGCTCTTGATTTGATTCTAACATGGAACTGCTCGACAGCAAACCTGACTGTCACCCTCTTCTGCATCTATCAGACCACTTCTTAATTCAATTCACTGTCTTCTTACCTGAGCCCCCTCAGGCACCACAACAATGGTTTCATATCATCGAATCATCCGGTCCTTCACACAAACTCAGCTTTCTAATGAGGTTTTGGCCGCCATGCCTGCCCGTAAGAATTTCGTCACACCCTCTGCAGATGTCGTTACAGACACACTCTGCTCCTCACTAGCCTCATCTCTGAACAAACATCTCTAGTGTCCAAACCCGCTCGTAACACCTCCCCTAGTCCATGGCTCACTAAGGTCATTAGAGAGCAAAGGGAAGGACTCAGGGAAGCAGAGAGAAAATGGTGTAAATGCAAAGAATCCAATGACCTCAACAACTATAAGCAAAGACTTGCCTTATTCTCCTCCAGCTTAAAAACAGCTAAGACCACATATTATCAGAACAAGATCTACAATGCCACAGCTGTACGAAATATGTTCTCTGCTTTTAATTCACTCCTCCACCCATCTCCTCCTTCACACCAGACATGTTTGCCTCATATTTTACTGAAAAGGTTTCAACAATCAGTGACCAGTTTTCTGAGCATGACCAACTCAGCCCACAGGCACTGGCCAATAGTGCCTTCCTCGACTCATTCGCCCCTCTGACCGAGGACAAAGTCTCTAAGCTGATGCCACGCTATCGGCTAACATTGACTATTGTTATGTCAATGTGTTCAGAGGCCAAGCCTGATCATACCTGTGAAATTTGAAGCAGATCAGACAAAGTATCTGAGATGCAGTACTGCCTCTTTCCAGTAGGGGGTGCTATGTTAATGGAATAATTGTATTACGTTAGATAGTACTGACATTCATGTGAAATTTGGAACAAATCTGACATTGTATATGGGAGGTAGTACTTATTCTTTGCAGTAGGGGACGCTATGGTCACAGTTTAATATTGTGTTATGAATGTGTTCAGAGGCCAACCTGATCATACCTGTGAAATTTCAAGAAGATCCGACAAAGTATATAAGAGTTACAGCCACTTCCTGTGCTCTCGGACAAGTTCGTTCAAATAGGTAGCGAAAAATCGTCTTATTTTGAAATTGAAGTGTTAATAGCAGGCTTCCTGTATGTTTAAAAGTATGGTCATAATGTAACTTTTTGTTCGTCTCACCAAGATACATATGCATACAAAGTTTTTGTGGCTGTAGGTTAAGCGCACTCACCTTTGGAGGCGCTGTAGAGCTATTTTTGAAAGTACGTGCACCGAACCACTTTCATATGTACATTTCTTGCGGGGGAGAAATTTGGTGTGAGTTTTCATGGACGTTCAAGCTGTCCAAAATGAGCACAAAGCGGCGGAAGAAATTCCTTGGGTTACAATAGGGTCCTACGCACTTGTCAGTGCTTCGGGCCCTAATAACATAACAAATTACATGCTCCCTACACAGGATCTCTTACCCCCCTAAAGTACAGCTAAGGGTCTTAACCGTTATTGTGTTGATGTTCTCAAATTCAGCAATATTAGCTACTGTAAACACCAACCAATAGTCGGTACAAGATCCTCCGTATCTTGGAAAAAAAAAGACGACTCTGCAATTTCTTTTTTGGTTATGGTTCACAGGCAACTAGACCCATAATGAGGTTATCCAAAAATCCAGGCATAGTATACTCCCTGTCTTGGCACTATATGTTATATGTTGGTATTGTTAAATCATGTATTGTAGAATCATCAGATATGGGTGTAATTTTTACAAATTCTGACTGTTTCAACAGTTTGTTTTGAGTCCATATACTTTGTTCCGGATTTGAATCCTAGCAGGAGAGATCATTTGTAAATATATTATAATCCCCAAGGAGATTAATAAACCCCAATTATGAAACTACAACATGTTGCTTCGAGGCAATTTGTTTACTTCTCCTGCCACCTTCTGCACATTTGGGCGAGTTCTCCCCCTTATTACAGTCAGTCATCTTGATGAGCTCCCTCCTTCACGGCGACATCCAGCCTGAGGCGAAGGTAACCAGCATGGAGAAAGCAGATGGCCAACACGGACTGTGTGCAATAAACTAAAAGTGATGCTTATGTTCTAATGTGCTCCTGAACGGGTCTTGTACTTACCTTCACTGTATAATTATTTTGTCAAACCCAGTTCATCCATTCATGGGGGCTTTCTGTAAAACTTTGAAACATCACTTCACTATATGCCTTAAGTTTGCAAAAGACTTTTTTTTTAAACAAAAGCTTATATTTAAGGAAAGGTCAGGTTATGTTTTGCTAAAATTATACATAATATAATCATGTACATTTTCCCTAAATGTACAGAGGGATATTCTACTGTAACATGATACAGAAATTGATGTTTTAGCAATGATGATGCTGAGCTGACAGGCTGCTGCTTCTCTTTTCATTGCTGGTGTGAAGGGTGAGGGGAGATGTCCATTCTGGACTAATCTTCATCCACTGGGAACCTACCCATGTCTGTTTTCAACTGTAAAAAGTGTTTTGTGTGAATGTCTAGAGTAGAAGAGGAACGATAAAGATGCTGTTCTTTTATAGCGGCAGTATGGTTAAGTAGGCTCTTTATTATTACATAATTGAATCCTTAATTGAAGCGTTTGGAGCAGAAAGCGGCCGCCTGGAGAAAGAGCACACCACCCATCTTTTTTTTTCAAGCGCTCTGGCGTTTTTGTGCGGCAGCTTCGAGAATAATATTTCAAATTGAGCACGGATCGTATCTCGTATCCACATCCTCTTTGGAAAGTAAAAGTAAAAGTAAAAAGTATCGGAGCAGTGTCGATCATATAGCGGTCGTTGTGAACAGACTGTTGTCATAGAGACAGGATAGAAAAGCAGCGCTTTTCTTCCTGGAAAAACGCTAGGTGGACTCTGGGCCTCAGTGTTAAGTGCTAAATAGTTACAATACAATAACCATTAACATACATTTCTTAGGGGGATGTTTACCCTGTGGTTGACTGCTTCCCCCCTCATGTAGTTGGCTGCCTTCTGTACCTGTTAATAGTACATATTAATTTAAACCTGCCAAATCAGTGCGTTGGAGCTCTGGAGCTAATTGTGATCCTGATTTTGACTTGAACAATTAATTAAGCTTGATCAACTGAGATACTGACATTTTATAATTGGCAATGTCTGCTTCTTTGCATCAAATCAAATGCTCCCTTTGCACAGTGAACAGTCTCACCTATGATAGGTGATTAACTGGTCTCATGTCTCCACAACAAGAGTGTGGCTTCAGGCAAATACATCTTCACTGAAAATATGAAATAAAACAGAACTGCATTTGCCATGCCAGGTAAATCCTATTCATTAATTGGGATGCCGTTGTTATACAACAAGAACATCACTGTCAGTTACTGAGATTTTAGAACAAAACTTGTCTAAAAAGGTGGATCTTATATTGTTTAAGTATATTGCTATTATTAACAAGTTCTATTAGAGGGAGAAAACTGATTTAGTGTAACTACAACAAAAAAAATGAATGGAGTTGAATTTTTGAGATGACATTGTTTACTTGCACGCATATATCTGTTTAAGCAGATATATAAAATCAAAATAATTGCTAAATTATACTCAGCAGGATCCAGAATAATCTTGAGGTGAATTGCTTTACACCTCCTTTGCTCTATCACACTATCAAAACCTGCTGAAATCTAAGTGGATGATATTACTTGTACTAAAAGACACAGTTGATAGCCTACCAAAAAAATTTGTTGCTTGCATGAATATTTCTAAAGATCCTGTCCTGCATACAGAATTTGTACAAACAGATTAAGATCGACAATCACCCTGCTAGCTCAAAATGCTAGCCAAGCTAACACTCCAGCCTCAATCACGGCACATAATGCAAATCACTTTCACAGAAGGGCAGCTATGGCCAAAACCTGGTGCTGTTTCTGAACAACTGTTTGTTTTTCTCCTTGTAAACCTCCACCAGGTGCATGATGGGGAGTGTTCCTATCTTGTAAAAATAGTGGCCCTGCATGATACTCAGTCTTTGTAAAATATAATAGTCTGCAACTAAAATGTCTTAGGGTGTGTGAGCATTTCAGATTTTAGCCTTTTGAAAGTCATATCAAATCGTATATTTCAGTGTAGGCAAATCTGTAGAGATTTTATTTTCATCTTCATGGGAGGTTGTTACAAAGCAGTCTTGGTGCACCACCAGCAACCTGTGTTGCACACTAACTAACTGCAAACCATTATGTTTAACAGTGTCTCAGGCTTGGCAATATTTTCTGAAGGTACCAATTTACAAATTCAGTGATTTTAATGGGTTTTAAGAAACACAACCTTGGGAGGTTTTACATTGAATTTCGCGCTCAGTTATGAATTGTTAAAGAAAATTGATACTTTTAGTTTTTCTTAACTGGCTGTAGCAGATGTAATAATGGCTAATCACATCTAAAGCTCTGATACTAATAACTATTCTTAGATGTCTGCTTTTTTAAGTACAACTGTATTTTGTCATATATGAGAAGATGTCCGCTCCACGCACAATACACTGCTCTCATCCCCTGGGTAGAGCAATGCATAACAAAGAGAGTGTGTGTGGTAAATTTATGAGGCAGCCAGCCTGGATGTGCCTGCGGCCTGCAGCAGATGACTCTCCTGCGCTACTGTGAGGAATGAGTGTGACGGGGCAGCAGAGGGATGCTGAATGGTGTGCAAACAAATGGCCTGAAGAAGAGAAACAGGGAGGAGTACCAGTAAAGAGTGTGCAGCAGTGGCGTTATTTATGAGTCATAGTTAACTTTCACGAAGCCCGAAAACAGATAAAACTTTTGTCTTCACATTTTTTTCATTGTTCATAAAAAAAACAAAAAAACGTTGTCCGCCTCAGCAACCTTTGCTTATGATGTGATGTAGTTTTTATCGACACTATCAATATTTACCATTTTCTTCTGTGGAAATTGTGCATTTTTGGGATTGTCCAACATTCTCTAAACTGTAAACCATTTTCTCACCAAGGATGTCGGTTGATTTATAGACAACTTTTTACTGCATGTTTTGACCCATATAAAAATAAATCATAAATACTTTATTGCAGATCTCTAACCAAGACTCACTGCAGGGTTGTAAATATACAAACACGGTAACTAAAGTGCCACTGCTTCCTTCATTGACTTTTAAAAAAAATATGTATTATCTCAATACTTGTGAGAAATATTGAACTAATTTAGTCTTAAGTCATAATTAATATCAAACATTTTAAAAATTGTGTCTATAGATGTTGAGGAAATAGTGGGCAATAACCTGGATAAGATTATCTTTACCAGCAGTTCCTTAAATCATGATGTATCTGAAGTTTAAACACACAATGTAAGAAGAAAAACATTTAATTAAAAGCAAAGAAACAATAAGGAGCACTTATGTCAGACATTGGACAGGTCAAAGAAAGACAAAGCATGATGCCTGGAGATCTTTTTTCAAAAGTGCTGAATTAGAGAGCGTTGACCTTTATTTTGACATCAACGATAAGAGAAGTGACAGGTAAGGCAGGAGAACAAGAAATGAAGACAGAGGGGTGTGTTTCCAGATGACACATGCACATAAACACAGGTGTCCTACATTAGAGAAAAACACACACACACTCAGACCCACAACACACGATAACTTCAGTGCTGGGGTACAATGACAAATGCCACCTGTCAGATTTGACATAGATTGAAAGCCTACAAATGCAGTCGTATAACCTTCTGGCAGATGAATCAAGGTTAATGTCAGATCTGAGTGGTTAATGATGATCGATCGCTTATGTCACTTTTTTCTTCGACTTACTTAAGACCAAGTAAGTTTTCAACCATTTCCAAATACTTAACAGTCTTTTTAAAATCTGCATTGTGTATTGGAAACATTGAAATAAGAAAACTTTCAAATGAGTTCATCTGAGTCCCCATTCAGAGTTGAAACCTGATATATTAAACATATTTTACAGGTACAGAAAGTGGTGTTATAATGAAATGACTGATCTAGCAATGAGTGCAGGTGTTAATTTGGTGCTGTTAAAAAAATAAATAAATAAAGCTTCACATTCTATCTTTATTTTAAGAAGAAAATGAGACAGCTGCTGCTTAAACACATTCTATTGGACCCTGTGGACTCAGGAGCTAAGCTGCTGAACATAATGTTGTGTCATCCTAACATCAATATGAATTGCAGTCTCTGAGTTTCAACTGGATCCTTTTTTTTTTTTTAAGATTTATTTTTGGGCTCTTTGTGCCTTTAATGCAGAGATAGAACAGTGGATATAGTTGGAAACCAGGGAGAGAGAGTGGGGAATGACATGTGAAGGGGGGCCACCGGTGGAGGCGAACCCGGGCCTCCTGCTTGAGATGACAGCCTCAATGCATGGGGTGCGCGCCCTAACCATTGCGCCACCAGCGTGCCCCTAAAGTGGATCATTTTTGACTTGTTTGGTGAGTCATGAGATCACGAGTGGTCCTGAATCTTTGTCAAAGGGATGAGGACATTATGCGGCAAAGCCAGAAATAAAACAATCTGAATCAAGAGAGAATAACTAGTTGTGTTGGTGAGTTAAAAGTTGCTTGACATGAAGCTTACTGTCTAAAGTGTAACTGAATATTTCCCTAGATTGATTCCTTTGTTATCATCTCATTTTAGGAAACGCATGTGTTCCAGGTCTTTCTCACTTCAAACTTTGTCAGTTGTCCTCCTCTTTAACCCCTTTCACACATGTACTGCACTCCTGAAAATGACCTCACATCACCAAAGCGTGCTGTATGCGAGAACAAAACTATCCAGAGCAGTACACCATGACATTAACCAAGGATTTTTTTCTGTCATCCCCTTAAGTTCAATATAAGTCAGGGTGAGTCAGTCTGTATACATAGCTGGAACATTTGTCATGAGCGAGTGGATGTGTTAATGACAGTGTTCATGTGGAGCAGAATTTCTTTGCTTTTACAGCTTGCCTCAATTGTCTGTATAATGTTTCCAACAATTGTGTTTCTATAGTGGAAATGTCCTTTATTAAAAATATATGTATATTTAATTAGTAGGGCTGTCAAATGATTAAAATTGTATTTGTGATCAATCGCTTAATTTCAATAGTTAATTGCAATTAATCACATTTTTAATGGCATGTTTGAAATTCCATTCACAATAAAAAAAATTGTTAGGCTTTTATTTGTTACATATTTTTACTGTCTTAAGCTGAGAGTACTTGTAGTTTGAATGCAACCCTGCTTTTATTTTGAAAAAAAAAGCAAAGACCTCCTGGTAGGTTAAGTTGGGGCCAGTTTATTCCCTGTATATCTTTTACTATGGAGCCATGCTATTGTAATATGTCCAGTTGTGTTGTGTTTTCCAGGTTTTTTAACATTATATTGCTGAAAAAAGCAAGGCCTTCGCTGAAAAAACAAGTTTTCAATTTCGCAGAATGCTGCTCCATAACCTGTTTATGTTCGCTGATGAAGCAACTAAATAAACAAAATGAGAGTGAGAACGTGTTTACTCCTGATGTTAGATGGAGTTAGCATCAGTTTTTAAGTTTTTACCAGAAACTTCAAGCTGATTTTGGTTTTATGCAAGTACATTTTGCTCCACTTCAGCTGATGACCTAACTCTGTTACCCAACCATGTTACATGAGGATGTTTTGTGTGCCTCCATTAGTCTTCTAATTTCAAGACTCAAAAGGGCTGGTTGCAATCTGGAGTTCCTGTGGGATTCAACATGCATTAAAAGGTAAAAAATAACTTAAAGCTAATTGTTTTTTTAGAAGAAGATATTTTAATGAAGAATTGTTCAGAAACCACAACAGAGATTCTGCTTCTTTGTTTTCCATCCATCCATCTGTCGCTCTGTCTGCAGGTTGAGGTTCACAGTCAGAGTTGGGTAGGATCACCAGGGATGCCCGTCCTCTGCTGTTTCTTCCAGATGCAGGACCAGAAAAGGTGCTTCCAGGCCAGCTGGGAGATGTAGTCCCTTAAGCTTGTGTAAAATTCTGCCTGAGGTAACCTCACTTGTGTTTTTGCCAGGTACTATGTCCTAAAGGGAGGCTCCCTGGTGGTATCCACACTGGCTGTTTGATCCACTATTTAATATTTCACAAACAAAGAAAACAGATGCCGTCTTTAATAAGTAATGGTGGCACACTAATTGTTCTCTTAAGAATATCTGTTAGTGTTTTAAACTTTCCATGATTTTTTTTCCCATGCTTGTCAACTGCCAAAACTTGTGGAGTATATTTTAAGACCATGCAAAATTAACATGAATGCAAACTGTACTTCATCAATATGAATGTTCTCAAAGTTGATGTGGAAGATATGTTCAGACTTTTTATAGCCACACTTTATTTCATTAAGTCAAGCTATAAGTGGTTAAAATGCTTTTAGCCCATCTGTGTTTCCATCTTCCCTTCGTGTTATTTTTCTGTTACAGAGGGGGATCGAGTCCATTGTCTTGTGTAAATGCACTCTGCCTAAAACCCCAATTCACTTCTTCACAGAGTGTCTGTCAGTTTAGTTTGAGCTTTAGTCTGTCAAGAGCCTAAAGGTCCCCCTGCTCTTTCTGGCTCAGTCTCTTGTCACTTTTGTCGAAGAGGAACTCTGCAATAATGAGGCCAGTTTGCTTACACATTTGGCTGTGAAGATGCATCTTGCAGCAAATCTTAAGAGTTCCAAATGACTCCCTAAAGTGCTAAAGTTATTTAAGAAACACCACCACTAGAGCTGGATATAGGGCTCTTTTATAACCAGCAGTCTGTAGATTGTTAAGACACATGCACGCAAACCTTAACTTAAGCAGTCATCACCCAGAGGAGCTGTTTGTGAGAACACAAATGTCTATAACAATTGGACATTTAATGGACCTTACAGGGGCTTTGTACTTAGAGCTGGAAAGACAAAGTTGAATTGAACCATTGTGTAGGCAGAGGTCCTTGTCCTGAGAAGTCACAGTCAGCCTTGGGGAAATGTTAATGATTCTGACTCAGTGTAGCTGATACTGACTCTTCTCAATAGACGGCTTGAACATTGTGGTTGGAGCTAGATTAGGCCCATTTGTAAGCTAGATTTGTAATGTATCAAAAATAAATGTAATACTGATTCCACTCCGTCAGAAACACATGAAATGGACTGCCTCACTTGGAGTGCAAGACAAGTCCAGTGGGTACATTTTACAATGAGAAGTGCAGGGAATCAATTAGAATGTAGAATCTGTCGGCTGGGGCCCGGATATAAGTATTGGATGTGATCTGGTTTTTGTTTGTTGTTGGATTATTGACCAATTTCATATCAGCAGGCTATTGTAAATGGACATATTGAACCATGAAATTATGGTATGTATTTTGCAAACATTCCTGGACGGTCAAAGGTTGTTTATTTGTAACTGCTGGCTAAACCAGAATGCCTGAAAAGTTCACAGTCACCTCCGCAGGCTAAATTTGACATCAGAGGAACGCTGATGGGTTCCAAGATTTCTAATAACCTGACTGATATATCTCTGTGCCATTAACTTGCTCGGTGAAGGATGCAGAGGACTCGGCTCATTTACAAAATGTGCAAAAGCAGAGCACAGAAACAAAGGCTTTTAGGCAGGTTATGGAAAAAGATAGTGCTGGGCTTTTAGTAAGAACTAGCATATGGACATAAGGCAATATATCTAATGTATGTTACACAATGTCAAGTAATATGTTACTAAAAAATATGTCAACTTAAAAAAAACTATTTTGATTATTGGATTGGTCACTTGGATGTTAGTAAGCGTGTTTGTTTGATCCATCCATTGACCCTGACCACCATCTAAAGACAACTTTATTGTCCTTACTACTTCATCACTGGGCAGCATCCATGTATCAAGCTAGAACAGTAGGCTACTTAATGACAAAGTTGCCACAACTGAGGAGCTTGCATTTTGACTTCCGCCCCAATCTCAAACTATAGACCCTTACTTAGAGGGCAAAATGCTTCCTGAATGTTAATCTTAAGGCATCCAATATGAGCATACTTTCTAGGGTTAGTGGTCTGAAACAGACATGTTCTATAACACTGTGAGACATGTTTGGTGCGGTTGCTACATTTGTGAGGTGCACACAACTGTCATCCAGTTCAGCTCGCATTATACAGGCAATCCTGTAGTCTCTACTATAGTGACAAGGACAAGAACCATAGCTGGCTTCTCAACTGCAAACACAGTCAGCTGGAACACATGAAAAGGCTGTAGATTGGTGTCAATGAGGTGATGTTATGCTTGATGCTGTTGATTCGATTTCCTTTCATTAGTTTTCTATTTTTGATCGAAGTATTTGGAGCAAGTGATCCTGCTCCTTTTTATTACGAAAAAGCAATAAAAGATAATTTGTTACCATATTTAATTTTATTTCATTATTACAACATTTAGACCTTATATGTCAAAGGACATTTGTCGTTTGCACACAGTTGTGCTCTGTTGTGTTTTATTTGAATGATTTATTGATTGGGAAGGTTCAACATTTGTACAGGGGATAACATACCAGTCTGCTTTAACTCGGTTCAGTATTGATTGAACATTAGTTTCTCGATAATGAGCAAGTATGAGATTTTCCAAGGCTCATCAATGGCAATTCTTAAGATTTATTCCACCTTCCTTATTAAAAATCTGGCGGCAGGGAAATAGGATGTAGAGAAGAGGAAACTATTTTGTCATGTTATTATTTGATTATATTCTGAGACATTATCTGAAAAGTATCTGAAAGTTTACAGATACATTTATGTTTTTAAATGAAGGCAGACTGACAAATCTTTAACCCTAAGTACTTTGACACAGTCTTTAAGGAAGGGAAAGAGACACGCACATGTTGCAAGTGTCAGTACCTGGATAAGACTAATGCTTTGCTTCTATTTGTGGCAGCGCCGTGCTGACAGCTTACCAACTAATCATACCAGAGGGAAATCTAGTCATTCCAATATGCAAATAGTCCCAAACCTCAGCACAGCATAGCAATTACATTGATCTTCTGCTGATGGCTTCTCAGTGTGAAGAGGTTTTATGGTGGAAAAAACACACACCAAAGTATATAAACCCAAACAATTAAACAAGGCATTGAGCTTTTTTGGCAGCTAATCATCTGGGATTATACTACTAGTATCACAATGGTTGCAGCATGAATGGAAACATAAGTAAAACCTTGTCTTATAAGCGTTTTCCCTTTTTACAAAGGTGGCAACAAATGGCAAAATAAACAGTGCAAACAGATGTAATTCAAAATTTGAAGCTTTTTGAATAAAAAACAAACAAAACCAAAAACCAGTGAGAGCATCAATAAAAAGCCTCTGGAAGAATCAAGACTTCATACATTTTGTAGTATTGCAATAAAAATACAATGCTGTGTTTCATGTTTTCCTAGAGAAACAGACCACTGAGCACAGTTTGTTCCTTTGGAGCCTAGAGAGTCTTTATAAAAGACAAAGCAATCAAAGAAACAGTTGCATCTTTGGCTTGGATTCAAAGACAATACTTTTTATTTGAAAACTCCATCAGGATGTCATGGCTGGATCAAGACATGTAAGTGACTGAAATAGTTATCATGTTAAAACGGCTCTGTCATGCGTAGCACATTCAGAATAAAGAGAGATATAACTAAACACACTGGCCGGAGAAGGTTTTTCATCAGCATTACAACCTTTGACTCAAAATAAAGCCTTCTTTTCTCATATAGGTACAGGCGTTTTCAATGACAATTTACTTTTTGTAAAATCAGATCTGACCGACTGATCAACCATTGTTGAATTGAATTGAAAGTTTTCATCTTAATTTTAATTTGAATGTTTTTTACAACAGGAAATTCATTTCTAATCATATTCAAGGGGGCGCATGTCACTCTTGGTGACAAGGCCCTACTCTTTAATAATATTTGGCAACACTTATTAAATTAAATTATCTTCCCAGTGATCTGGTTGGCTTATTGCAAGCCGACCTAAAATACTGTACTTTAAAATACTGATTTGATCGCTCTGTCTGCATAAAATAACATGGAAAAAACTCTATATGCCATTAGCATCACTTCAAGTTTATTATCATCAAATAATTAATGAATATTTTATGAGTTAGGCTGTAAATACAGCCCCAAAAAACATATCAAAAGCCACAGATCCAGCTATACAATGAAGCTAAAATGCACAGATGGGTATATTCCTGGAACACTGTCTGCAGAAAATTACTTTTAAGGTAAAAGGAAAAAGGACAGAACGGATAGGGGATATTTTAATGTCACCCTCCATTATGCTCAGTGAACCTTAAAAGCTAGCAGATGGATGGGAGGTAAAGAGAATGGGTAAGAGTCAGGCCAGCAGGCTGACCACCTGAGATTCGAGAGAAAAAAACCGAGAGAGCTATGGATGGATCAAAAGAAGGCACAGTGGATCAAGCGTGGATTAGGTTGTCAGGTAAACCCTCTTATTTACACAGATAGCCTTGAAAGCCCATCTCGTGAAGCAATGTTCCATCCTTCAGGAATCAATCTTTAGCTAAATGTGTCTGGGTTCAAGATTGTACAGCAACGGGGATATGTTTGACAGGCGCTGGAAGGCTTAAAGGAATAAAACCAACAGGACTCACTGATGCTAATGCTCAAATAGAAAGACAGGAAAGTTGGTATATCTCACCACAGAGAGTCCTCTAAAAATATGTCTTCTGAGTACCAAACAGTCACTCTCTGTAGACTTGCCAAGTGGCTTTGAAATGTTTGGAGTGCAGTGACTCAAATGACTTCTCCGAGACGGCTGTCTTCAATGCAAGGAACTTTATTTTTTTAGAAAAATTAGCACTTTTATTGTCCAGAACTGAATCAACATACACAAATCATGATCTTAAATACCATTATTGTGGGACTTACTCACACTTTTCTCCAACCAAGTATATTCTAGGTATTTCATAAATACTGGAACAAAATCATAGCGATATTGATAACAGATACTGAAGTGGTCATATTCTAATGAATTATGAGCTCGTGTGGGAGGGATCATATTGATGGGGGACAGTTCCAGGCTTGTGTCATTTAATCGTAGTGAGCTGCCATACAACAGCATGCTGATTGCAAAGGGGTGAGCAATTAACAAAAAAAAAAAATCAGACCTGGATACATAATTATTTCATCTTCATAACTGATAGAAAAGGTTTTCTTCCCTCAACAAAATTGCTACATTTCCCATCATTCTTGCTGTCACTTAACTATATTTTAACCCTTATCACATATTTTATTAAAACTGTAAATAATAGGTTTGATACAATGATTTCATTTTAGAGGCAAAGACAAGTATTAACATCCTGCCAAAGGGGTTGTCAGATTTTAAAGGGCTACTGTAAAAATGTTTTTAACCCCTTTTTCAGTTGATCAGAAAGTCTTCTTGGCTTCTGAGTATAACTGGTATGTTCTAAATCATGTCCCTTCAGTCTGATTGAGGATTTAAAAAAAACACATCAACTCCCATAATAACCACACATAATAGCTATGATCGGGGTTTTTGTCTCCTGTTTGCCACAGAGGGTTGAAAGGTTTTTCTTGTTGCACTTGGAGTTTTGAAAGAGAAATCTTTGAAATATGTATCAATGAAACCACACAGCTTGTTTTGTATCAAACCAGCTGAGAGAACCCCTTTGGACAAAGCAGGGCATCTTATCCCTTTGCTGATCCTGTCTTAGGCTACAAAATCTCTTCTTGCTTCATTTTACCTTTAAACATACAGCTGAAAGAACATGTTAACCAATAGGTGCTGACCTGGTGACATAGATGAGCTGCTTTCAAAATACCTTTATGCAGTAGATGCTTCTCGGAGATGGTGTGCTTTGCTTTGTGGTCATTTAGAGGCATCAGTATTATATTGACAGTTTTCCAATAACTAAAGATTGTTAGTTGTTTAAATGATTTGGCAAAACTGACTGCCTCTTTTACACTTTCTCTGATCTTAAGGAGTAGAACATGGCTGCTTTATTAAACTTTTCTCGTAAAAAATCAAATCACATAGATCTGAATGAACTTCTGTCAGTAAAATTAAAAGTTATGAAGTTGTGAGACAGATGTAGAGTTTCTAGCTCTGATGTGAGTAGCAATATAGGCTTAGCTGAAATATTAATTTCTGGATATTTACCTTAGACGTAGTTGTAATCTATTTTAACTGTTCATTCTCCATGAAGCAGGCAGGTAAAATCTTTTTGAGCCACTTTTCATGCATGGTTGATTTTACAACATCACAAAAAAACATCACAAAATTGAGAATTAATCCTTCCAAGAAGACCATGAGGCTCTTTTTTTGGAAAGTTAACATACGAATGGATTTTAAAACAGAAACTAAAGGAGTGAGCAGGCAACAGGTTAATAATTACATCAACTGTCTCATTAAATGTATAAATGAATGAACCAACCGCTCATTCTGAAAGACATATTGTATTTTGCATCCACCTTCATTCCTGTCATCATTAAATATTCGGTGTAATAAACATCAAATAAAACTGGAGTTCTGTTTGCCATTTATCCAACATTTAAAAGCCCTTCAACCAATTTCCCCACACAGATGGCCCAGCAAATGCGATCAGGGATATCAGAACAATTGTCTCAATCACTCTATAGCCATTTCCAACCCATATCAGCTATTTTCTCAGTGAGAAGGAAATATCCAACAAAGCAGGGGCTTATTGGATCGTCTTAAAATTCAATAGCTGGTATGAAATTGAATATTCTTGGGATTTAGATGAATACTTCAGAGTAGACGGAAGGAGCACACTTGCTTTCATTTAAGTTGACTTGAATTTCCACTCACATATAAAGAAAATATACTGTATCATTACCACATTAGTATAAGTGGAAATAAGATATTTATGTGATTTAGATGGAGGCTGTTTAATCATTTGGATTACAGCAATTAAAAGTGAAGGGGTAATTATTGATCACACATTTTCTGTTTGCGGCCACCTGTATGGTCTCACGGTCATTGTCAACGCACAGCCTCAGAACATTTCTCCACTGCTTTCTTAACGCTCATTTTCAAATAACCTTGGTTAGGCTTTAGAAATGAACCATTGATCATAAAGGTGGAGGAGAAAGAGGTACAGATCAGGTTGCTAATTTGAATATGAATGAAGTGTCAAATCAATGGGTGACCCTGCAGCATGCCTACATCAATAACTTTCCAAAACATGCACGTGTGTTTGTGCTAAAGAAAGCACAAAATAGATAACATAGGGAACATGTGAGATAAGGTCATTTCAGACAAATACATACAACTGCATGCTCCTTGGCCTGACTTTCCAGCCAATGTGTGATTGTAATGTTTTCCCAAAGAGGATGGATAGAAACAGCTAAGTCCCTTTCTTCTGATGTGAACTTTCCATTTCCTTCATCTCCTCTGTATCTCTTCTCTTCTCTAAACTAAATTTTTTAACAACACACCTAAAGACAAAAATATACATATGTAACTATAAGACTTAGAACACTGGAAAATTATTTGTTTTACATGTTTCAGTAAAGTCACAAAACTATCGACTGTGGGGAAGGGCATTAGTCGTAGAAAGTTTGTTGAACAATCATATGACCCATAGGTCTTTACAGGATTGGTAAGGTTGGGTATTTATGTAACTGAAAAAGAGAGAAGTAGAGTACTACTCCTTAGAACCTTTCCCAGTTCTAGACTGGTTCAGGACCCACTTACAGGACAGGCAGTTTGGTGGCATCATGGGAGGTGTTCCCCAAGGTTCGAGTCTTTGACCACTACAATTTAATGTCTTTATACTCCCACAAGCACATGTTAATCAGGGAAACAGTTAATTACAATTCTCACACAGATGTGTAGCAACTTTACATATTTTGATACCCACATGACTTAGGCCCCATACAATCCCTTACCCTAACCCGCATCCCCAAAATGTTTTTTTTAAATCAGACGACTTGTACCATCAAATCAATATCATTGAACCAGTACATCCTTCGTTTGTATTTATCAACATTTATTTACTTGAGATTTTCCTCATCATCCTTTGAGCAACAAACAGGAACCTTGTCTGAAATATTAGTCTCTATCATTGCTAACACAGACAGGCAGGGTACAACGCTACAATTTTTAAATCAGTACCATTTTGAATATTCAAACCACCCGATTTGCATCTCTTTGATGTTTGGGATTAAATGCTGCAGGTGTGACTTCCTGCAGTGCACTCTGAGTGAGTCACAGCAAAATACTAGATACTGAAACCAAAGGAGACTGTTAACAAAATGATGAAAACTTCCATCAGCGATCATTAAAACTAAAAAATATGCAGCCGCTAAAAAAACAACTATTTAGACAAAAACACATGAAACTAACAGGAAGTGTTGCATGTTTAAAACGTTGGAATGCTAAAAAAAACCGATCTAATAGTTTCCTACCTGTGTGGTTGTAAGAAACATAGCTTCTCATTCTTACAAATACTAATTTCATGGAATCCCCCAATGCAGAAGTTTATAGAGTCAAGATATACTTCAGTTGAGTAAGATTTAAACTGAATCTTTATGAATATTCTGAATATTAAATTTACACATCCAGTAAAAATGTCAATTAAACATATTTTTCTGAAGGAAAAGTTTGTTTCTTCTTTATCATTGCTGTCCCTGTATGAAATAGCAAAAAGTATTATGCGCTTCAGAGGCATTTCTTTTAAGGATTTTTTTTCTATTTGTTCTTTCTTGCAGAAAATATCCTTGTGGCTGCATTTCAGCAGCTGACATAAAGTTTTTAACATGCCTATACTTTTTTCTTTTGCGGGGAAAATGACAAATGTGGAAAATAATGTCTCTTTTTTAAGGTGTTTATTTCATCTCAGTGAGGCAGTCGGACTTTGTGACAAGATCAAACAATAAAGTTGTGCGGTTTACAGGGGACAAAGAGAAGCACAAATATGTTCCTGCTCTCTGTCCTGTAATCATTTGCAAAGCAATTTTCTCTGCTCCTCCGCCTCAGTCTGTTTCTCTGTGTCCCCTTGATCTAATAGAAATCCACATCGCATACCTGCTCACCCGCTCTGTTCATGATAACATAGCATGAGATAACTTAAGGACCCATTTGGCTGCACAAGCATGCAGTCATCTTAAAGCGGTTCACCAGATAACAGCCAGAAAACTGTTATTTCCCGTCCTTCTCTGTGCCATTTCCTCTGTGAAATGTAATTCAGCTCATTTACACCACCTAATAATATTACCCCGTCTGCATTGCACACCGGAATGTTCAGCTCACCAACGAGCATGAGGGCAGTAAATGATAGTGGACTGTATGGCAGACAGAGCCCTGCAGATTCGCACACAGCAGACTTCTCTTTAGTCTGTATTGACTTTGTCTTTACAGCTGTCATGGACTAATTTCATGCTTGACGGGCCTCTTTTTGTTGCACAGGCCTCTGCTTATGGGTACAACGTTGAGGAAATAAAGCAAGGAAACCGAATGACAGATAATCTGATGCCACTGAACCATAGATGTTCAAATATAGTGTCATTATGGCGTTTAAGGGGATGCGTTGTGCTGTCTTGCAGGATTAATGTACAATGTTTAACCAGAATAAACAATAGACAACTCTGTTTGATACATCACACCTGTGCAAAGTGTTACAAGTGATATGAGCTTCAGAAAGATTATTAAAGATGTAATTTTCATTCATATTTAGTATGCATTACAATAATTATTTGTATGGCACATTTGAAAATGAATAAAATTGCTAATCTTTCAAGTAATTAATTAGAAAACACAACACTATTAGGATGGTAACATGAACAGTGACAGGATTAATAGGAAACACATCTGTTTCAAATATAATTAGTTGTGCTATGAGTCAGTCACTTCAATGAAAAAATATTTTCAATTAATGATTAATTGTAAATAACTACAGATATCTACAGAAAAAATGTTGCTTGTAAGTTAAATTCAAAACACAACTATGAGACATCATGGACGAGTAACAGCAGCTATGGGCTCCATTATGACAGCATGTCCTACAGAACAAAATGTCACTGCTGGTACTCAAAATGAACATGCTAGTGGTTTCACTTTAAGCCACTGAAGAGGCATCATCATTCTGTATCATGGGGCACAAAATGTTCTGTAGCCGGTTTATGAATTTCAATGTAGTAAATGTACTTGTGTACTGTGTTACCTGTTTACCCATATATATATATCCATGTATCAACTGTGCAAGCTGTGATGACACATTTCCAACTTGGGGAAAATAAAGTATTGTATTGTACTTCAAATTAGAATTGATAAAACAATTAAAAGACTGAAACCAGATGGGAATCTCTGCTAATCTACTTAGTCTGATACCAAACATCCCAAATGCTTTAAATCCAGGGGCTTAGAAAGATTTGTAAAGCTAATGTGTCAGAAAGATAGCTGAATTTAAATCACTTCCATGTCAAAGATGACAATGAAAAATCATTAGTTTCTTATTCATGTTAGATCAACCACTTATAATAAGCTTGTTGCATTTGATGTCAACTATAAGCCTGAAACTTGAAAGGGGAGAACTTTGAATTTTGCAATTAAACAAGATTTTATAGAAATGATCTCACAATTGCTCAATTAGATAAAAGGAACTTTCTATTTAGTCAGTCTAGAAGTTTTGCCAATAAAATAGTTTGTCACAAACCTGGCTCAGGCTGCAGGATAATCAGGCTAATTTGAGGTCGGATTGCTCCTTCCTGACAACTGCGGAGGTGTTCCCGATTTAAGGCAGCTCGTAGCCCAATATCTTACCAGTTTATCTTGTAATGTAAAGATCCAACTTTAAAATCCCTGATCTGCTTGGGAAGCCCTCATTTATATTTGATATTGATTGATATGTTTGCTATTTAGGATTTCAAATCTTGACGATTACATCATGAAAGGGTCTGGCGGAAGACGTTTGTGACTACGAAGACTGCGAAAGACGAGGGAGGACAGTAATAAGTAGACAGTTGTCGCGACTGGAAGCAAGATGCAACCTGCACAGGGGTGCTGGACAACTTTAACTGATCTGACAATCTGAATCTCCCTGAAGAACAGACTGTCCATGTGGTCCGCGTCAACTCAGACATTTCCTCACCCAACACGTGTTTGTTTTCTAATGTTTTTTCTCTCTTCACAATGAATTATAATCAAAAATTTTAACTGCAGGTCACAAGTGTTGGTGCGTTCCTCCACCGGGCACGATAATCTTAGAGAAGAATAGCAATTCTCCTTGTGGGTGTGACGCAACATGATTTTAAAATCCTGGGGTGGATTTTGAAACTCCTGTAGTGGGAGCCATATTAAATATGTGGGGATGAAGTATTTCTTTCTGTAATGTAAACATATTTAAATTGCAGAGTTGGAATCAAACTCTAACCTTAAGGTTAAACAAATGGCTTGCAAAGCAGAGAGAATCGTCTGTCTACATGCACTGCCCGTCTCTTTTTAACACTCGTTTCTTAAGGCCTATTGCGTCAAAGGTATTGCATTACAGTTGGCCCCATCCACTATCTCCCTTTCGGCTGGCTGCTGCTTTGGCAAGTCCAACTACTGGCATCAACCCCTGACTGGTCTGACCCTCGTGATTGAATGGATTGACTACTGCAGGGCTGGGAGGTGGGGGGTCAGAGCTGGAGCCGTGAATTGATGGGAACCTGTTAAGGGAGATGTGTGTAGCCTGGCGGATCCACGCTGCATGAAATGTTTATACCTCTGGCAGCCTGGAGTGAGGGGCAGAAGTGAAGATAGGCAGGAAAAAGGAGACAACGTTGGGGATATGGACTGTTAGAGGGAGGAGGGGGAGATGGACGGACATGGTGAGAGAGAGAGAGAGGTCAATAGTCATTGAGGCAACAAAGGCGTACAGATGAAGTAACTTCAGTATCACCCATCTAAAAATTATCAAGTTGGCTGGTTAATGTTCAAAATACCATCAAAACAACAAGCTTGGATTAAATGGTCCCATGGGCTAAAAAGGGCCATACATATACCAGTGATTAGAATGATTTAGCAAATTTGCAACCACTTACAATACAAATGCAACTCACCTTTCTGTAAACCATGTTTACAGAGGTATTTCTTTCTAAGAGACATCTGTTAGGTTCTGTTCATTTTCTGTCCAATATGAAATTCAATTACAAGCTTGTTTCCCCTGACTGGAGTGTGTTAAATGTCTCAGTGAAACACACATTCGTAATTGTTTTTTTCAAAGATTCATGAGTTTTTTTTTTAGACCAGAAACTTGTCAGAAAGATTTTTGGCAGCTTTTGTTGTAAATTTCAGTCTCTGCCATGCTGTAAATTCAATTTCTCGGATACAGCCATAGAATTGGAAATGAAAGATTTTTTTTTTTTTTATTCCATACAGCCATGAAAACATTTGATTTTATACATGAAGCTCAGCACCCATGCTGATAGAGATAATCCAACTGGTTTAAAGCTGAGTTAAAAATCATTCCTCTGAAAAACTTTAAATGAAATATGAGTTTCACACAGACTTAATATCAATGGACGAAGCCTGAGTGACACCGGCCACCTGTTACGGTAGGGCGGGTCAGAGGTTCATCAGAGGCAGCCCCCTTGCTAGATATGCTGTTGAAGGGTTAATCTTCAGTCAATCTAATGACTGACTGAAAACCGAAGCTGAGGCAGGTTTTAAGCCTCTTGAAGAACCGTTACATCACGCCCACCTGTCAATCATGTCAGCTACGCGCCTGATGTGACTTCCAGGGTTCCTGGAGCCAGCCTCAAGCGGACACTCTGCGAATTGCAGGGTTTTGCACTTGGCTTACTTTTTCAAGACCAGTGGTTGCCACTTGGTTCCACTGGAGACATCACATTTTAGGTGCAGACAAAAATAATTTAACATTGGCAAAGAAAAAAAGTGACAGACTATGAAGAGTTTATGTTTGTTTTTATACCAAATTGATATCAAGGGCAACTAGAAAAGCAAAGTATCTTTGCTTTTTAAAACAGAAAAACAAGGCTTGTAATGAAGTGGCTTTAACTTGGAAAAACCCAAAACTAAAATTTACTTTGCAATCTATTTTTAAGTTACACTCAGCATATTTCATCCTTTCTTGCGATTCCCTGACCTAAATCACTGATCTGCGGCCTCCTTTTTCCCTTTTACAACAATATGATCTGTGTTTTGGAGAAAGAAAAACACAAATGCTTATGTCAAAACAGATGCAGAGTTGTATGTGTTTATTCAACCTTACATAGGAGTTTGTGCAACGAGGAATACTGAAAAGGAGGCAGTCATGTTTACATGTTCACAGACAAAAACAATTTTGAAATTCAACGCGGAGAAGTGCTGTGGAGAGTACTGAAATATTTAGCTCAAAGAGAATTAGAGGTAACTTTTGTGAGCAGCGTGCTTTGTACTGCCAACATCAAACTTTTATCTTTCATGGCCAGAGGGCAGACTTTGAAAACAAATTCAAGCTCAGATGGCAATTCAGTTGTTTCCCAGAGGTTATAGTCCATATTGGACTTGAAGGTTAGTTCTATCCAAATGTTCTCACAGGTAGCAATCTTGGCGGCTGGCTAAAGAAAAAAAATATTTTCACCCTTTATTATGTTTTCTTATAAGAAATAGATTTTTTTAAAACTTGAATATCTACAAAACTCAACACTTTATTTAAAACGCATATACCTTTTTTCCCATTCCTGTTGTGACATTCAGAAATGGTTTCCAAATAGGCTTGTGTAGATGTCATGATGCACCAAAGAGTGTAGTTGTATGATTTGAGTGTATGCTGTATAACAATCGGTATCACAGAAGTGCTAAACAGCTGACACACACTCCAGCCCCGCAATAATAACATCTGTATATGACCCATGCTTGAGCAGAATGTTCCCAGCTCATGAATGCTTCTTTTTTTTTGTCTTAGTATTATTTACAATGTTCTTGTTCTGAATAACTCTCCCAGCAAGAAATAAGAGGGTTCCAGTATTATGCATGCTGACTTAATGTCAAACTGATACTTTTAAATTCAGGCTTCATTATTATTCATTACTGTTTTATTATTTCCTAGGGTATGATAATAAAAATACTTGTTCAGTTTGATAGGTACTCTTATCTTTTAGCCTCTTCACAAGTTTCTGTGTTTCGAAAAGTAGCACAAAACACTGAATGGACTCATTCAGTACCATCATGTACAATCTTTTGTCTCTGCTGAGAGACATGCCATGATTGGCCTTATTAAATAACATTAAGTCTAACTTCATTTTACTGCGTCATGTCTTATTAAAAGCATTTCTTGTCTACATTTTTTGAACAAGTGGCATACAAATATTACTGTATGACAGTAGAATACATGTTCTTGTTTTGGAATGGCCTTTTGGGACCTTCCATTAGACTTCTATTTTGGAAAGCACTCTTGTTTTTTTACTTTTTTTCACATCCTGTATAACTAAACTGCAGAAAAAAGCTCAGAAGGAGACACATTAATGCTGACCTCCCTGCCCTTACTCTGAACGTTGTAGTTCAGGAGACAACATCACTCAGACGGCTAAAAGCTCTTTCCTTTTTAGAAAAGCTCAGAGTTGAGAAAAGGCAAAAGCTTTTATTGAAGCGAACACAAAAAGTATTAAAGCATGCATGGGCCTGTCTTAGTACATATTTATCCATCCAACCATCAATCTATTTAAGGTCACATGAGTCAAACTGGCGCTAGAGTGAGTGAAGACTTGGAAATTTCCTTCCCAATCATGCTGCTCCTCCTACAACAACCTCTAAGAACATATTCTGTCGTCACTTAAAATGTGTTTTGATACTATTTATTAAAAAAATATAAACTATATTTAAGAGACACATAATTTATTTGTGTAATAATTTATTAATAAATAATTGTTCTACCTTTTAAAAAACAGTCCCCTGTGGTCTAAATGAAACATCTGTGCTGTGCATTGGTCAAAATATAACATGAATCAAGCACCAGAGGAGGTTTGTGACCCTGTAAAAACCAGCTCTCTCTGAGCGCTCCATTTTGGTGTGTGTGTCTCTTTAAATCCAATGAGCCCCCCCCTACCGTTCTGTTAATTCAATTTACAGACTAAAATATGAATATTGCTTCATCTCAGTTTGTCAGATTCTGTCAAACTGACACTAAATATAGTTTTTGAAACTTGAAACAGACCATGGCCTCAGACATGACCCATTTCTGTTTCATATGTATTTAAGCACACCTTACTCACTCCTATTCCTCTGATGCTGATTTCACATCCCTCCCCATCCCTCCATCCCCTCCATCTTTACCTTCATCCCTCCATCCCCTCTGCCATGCATATCACAATAAACTACTCAATATCAATATCAATTAATCAATATCTTCATTGGTGTGGTCTTTGTTAGTGAAATTGCAGTGAATAAAAAATGTAATTTTGCACTTCACCTTTTTAGGGGCATTTTGTATTATTCTGCTAATCAGATATGAGGATGTATCACTATGACATGATCTGGCAATATAGATCATCTCAGAAATGCTATATCGTGATATCATCATTATCGCATTAAGTATGGTCTTATGAGTTAACCTGTGAATCTCCCCTCGGATCAGACCTCTGTAGCCTCATTAGCATCACACTTTTACTGTGTCTCACAACTTTGACAATTGAAAGACCTGAAGCATGTCTTGTGAGATTTTTTAAATTTAATTTAATCACAAAACCAGAAACATTAAACTGTGACCTTAAAGACTATGTTTACCTTGTGTGTGCTGAGATTAGTGCCATTGAAATTCACCTGCTGTTTACTGCTTCTCAGACCGCTATAAGGCCTCTCACTTCACAAAGGATCGGAGCAGCATGAAATGAGGTTATTACATAAAACATAATTGTGTTTAGACAGGAATCAGAACAAAGGCCTCTTAAAGAGAATGTGGATGAGTGTGTACATTTTGCACATAAGTGAAATCCTCATTATGCCTGATCAAAGCACATCCAGCGGGGGTAGAGTGGGAAGAGAGACGAAAGGATGATGCAAGTACCGCCTTTTATTTGCTCAAGGGACAGCACCAAAGACAAATGTACCCAGCAGCCCCACATCCCTTCTGCGCTGTCATAATGTCATCATCACCGTGTGAGGATGACAGAGGAGAAAACGATCTTTATTCAGGGATTCCTTTTTATAAACTTAATCCAAACTTTTGTTTGAGACACTTCCTCCCACTTCCGACCAAGCACAACACTTTGTGGCCACAGAGCATTTCTTTCTAACCTCTTCCTCTTGAACTCGGAACACATTCAATACGGTTTTGCCTGCCAGGATTCAAAACACTAGTAGTTTATTCGATCATCACTAACAATTTATGACCATAAAGAAATACATAGACATGTTGATCAAATCAAATAAACTACATTAAGGGACCAATCCAAAAAGGTGCAGGTTGAATCTAAAGCTTATTAAACTGCATTTTATACATCACACATTCTACCCTTTAAGAGCATTAAACTACTACATTTAAGTTAATTCTTAACAAAACAAAGATTCAAACATTTCCTGAAGTCCAAAACACTTCACACTGATCCAATTGGAAGCCAAAAAGTTTCTATCTTTTCGTATCTCTCATAGTTACTCTTCATATCTGTTTATCACATTCTTTTTAACGAGGAAAGTGAACAGCACAATTTAAGAGTAACATTATGTAGGAATTGTTCACTAAAGGTCTCTCCGTGCAACAACACTGTCATAAAACACACAGTGTGGTTATGTCAACTGACAAAGGTTCAATAAATTACCAGATTTCGCAGGAATAGACTCTGCTAGCCTCTACAGCCCATCGTTTGCATGTGGGGTATGGGTATTCAACTGTTGCCATGATTTGGCTAAATGGTTACACTGGAGAGGGCAGATTATTACGCTTGTTGACATAGCTTTGGAAGGCTTATAAAGTTTGTATTTAGGTGTTCAGTCTGTGTCTCCCTTACAGCCATACCCCTAATTCATACAGCAATGTCAACTATGCACTCATTAGTAATTACAAACACCTAACGGAATATTCACAACAATATGCAAAGAACTTTGTAAGAGAAACATTTCACACCAGACTTTTCTTGGAAAGGTAATGTCTGAGATGTATTTTAGTCTTCAAGTTTTTGGCATTTCTTGGCAGTTTAGCTGCATCCAGCTTCATTATTACCTTTTCAATAACTTCTCAGGTGTATTAGAGCTTCTATAGGTACCTCAGATTTAAGGCATAAAAAGTCCAAACGGCATGGCAGAGGCAAGGATCACGTTCTACAGATCGTGAAGCACCACCACACCCTTGAGATTACTCCCAGGTTAGATGAATCCCTACTGTTGTGGTGTGTTGGCCTTATAGTCATGTCCTGTTGAAAAAAAAAAGAATATTGGTTAAGGTTAAATGGGTATTTACTCAGACTTGCATTTTTAAGCCGCACTGCTGTAAAACAACAGGATGCTCATCAAAATAGCAACTTCTATTGCACACAAATCAACATTTCATTAAATTAGTTTCTTAAATCAAGAGTTCCAAACTTACACAGATAATTTCTCAGGTCACAACAAAGGCTTACTTCAACTTTACACGTGTGGCAGTAGTATCATTGACTTTCCAGAAGAGGTGGAAGGAATGAAAGCAACAGGTGAAATGCAATATCACCACATGCTTTTAGACCAATAAGCAAAGCATTAGGTCCTACTCCTGACTGATAATTGTCCTTACTACATACGGCAGAGGATACTGCAAAATCAGAGGAAGATAGAGCTGTACTTAAGACTATTATTAATCTTTAGTGTCTCTGCAATCAGGAAGACACATCATGATTTTAAGCATTGATAGACCATGTTAATTACAACAAAACAAATTATAATCACACATTTCAATATTCAAGATATAAATATTTAAGTATGCTCTGTTCATGTTTTTTTTTTTTTTTTGCCAGCCAGCTTTGATGCTTCTTGGTTGGAATGAGTAAAAATGTCTGGTAAAAATCATACTTTTATTGTTAATGTGGCATAGGCGCTTCCTATGTTTGCACACAATCACCATGTACTCCTGCACTAGTTCCTCAGGTTCTCATAGATCCAGAATCCTTTTATGACACACTCCCTGCCAGCATCCATGTCATCCTGAAGGATTAAAACAAAGAACATAGTGAGGTATTAACTTAAACTGTTAGTAGTAGGGATAGGGTGACTACGAAAAAAAAAAGTCTTCTCTTCTTTGTGTAATACTAAAAAAAACAAATGAAGAGGCGCTTGTCTGTTGCCCAATGGAAAATCATCATTGAATAGTTAAGGACTTTTGCTTTAAACAAAACTGAGAGTTGACATTACCTGTTGCTGCTTTTTGTGGTTTGAGACTTAAGTGTTATACTTGATAACTATTGCTTTTTGGCAGCTTTGTAACAGTAAGCAGTTCATGTTCCTTTAAGATACAGGTGCACCCTTGTTTTAGAAATTTCCATGCATAACACCATGTCCTAGTTTCTATGCTTTCTATTTTCATTCCTGTCTACTTCCGTAGACATCGATAAGGAATGAAGGGGCTCTACAAGGCACTGCTATTGTCTAACAGGACACCTTCCGATTTCGTTTGCTTTTCTCACTTCAACAGAGCTTGTTAGCTTGTTTTACAAAAGGAGATAGCGGTGCATTATTTATATCCACATTCATCCATTAAAAAGTTGTGCTTTGACTTGTGTCAACACCGGAGAAAAACTCCCTGCAAGCCGCTAATTGAAAAGCCTTTGAGTGTTGTGAATTGAGTCACCAGCTCATCAATACATAGCTGCACACTTTTGTTTGTGTACCCTCAATACATAAGCACCAGATAGACTGTTTACAAGGGGGGACTGAAATTCACAGAGCAAAGAAGTAAATATTTGACAGATGCAGTGTGGACAGCGAGTGTCCAATATATATATATATATATATTTTATAATACTTCATTAATCCCCGAGGGGAAATTCTGGTTTACACTCTGTTATTGAGAGACATGCCTCTTACACATAGGCCCAAATGACACGCATGCACAAACATGACCGGTGGACATGCATTAGTGGAGAGATGTCAGAGTGGGGCTGCTACGCAGGGAGCACAGCAGAGCAGTTTGGGGCTCGATACCTTGCTCGAGGGCAGCTCAGCAGGTGCCCTGGCACCTCTCCAGCTACCATAACAACTTTCATGCTTTGGTCCACACCGGGACTTGAATCAGCGACCCTCCAGTTCCCAACCCAAAGTCGCTACAGACTGAGCTACTGCCGCCCCTCAATATGCACAGCATCTGATGCTTGCGCATAGGTCACGGTGTAAGTTGCCAACAGAGGATGAACTCTATTCACATTTATTTGTTTGTTGGTGGTAAAAATAAATAAATAAATAAATAAAAAAAACAACACACATTTTCTAGGTTCTCTCTGGCATATTTAGTATGCCAGCTTTGAAAATTTGTGTTTAATGATCCTGTGTTGATGTACTATTTATATTTCAATTATCAAAAAAGTTCTTACCGCCATCAAATCAGCCATGTCTTTTCACACCCTCAGCAGATTTTCAGAGTGTAGGTCAAGCTGGGACAGACACTTTAGAGAAATAGCTGTGCTCCACGTGAACTCAACATTTATAGGAATACAAAAATAAATTACATGTTAACATTTTTAACAATATGGCCCATTGACAACACTAACACCTGCCAATCACATCATTGCATTCATGGTGTATGTGAAGTCAATCATGGATTTCTGCCATGGAATCTTCTGAACGGCATCCTAATGAAGCCAAGCATAACTCTAACTGGTGCACTTACCATCTGCAACACAAGGAGTCACCCCATTTTGTTTTACTTACTTCCATGCCATCTCTCATGGACATCACTGACCAGTTCGCAGGTCAATCTTCATCAACAAAGAGCCACAGAAAAACTATTTCACAATGCAAAACTGTATGTTTTTAACACAAATAGTGTATAAACTGAATGTAGCAAGCAAACTGGGTTAGCTTTGCCACTTATAGAGCTAATGTTAGCCCTTAACATTACACCTAACGGGGCACTGGCACAGCAGCGATTGGTGCACGCACCCCATGTATGGAAGCTGTTGTCATCCAAGCAGGCGGCTTGAGTTCCAATCCAACCTGTCATTCCCTACTCTCTTTTGCTGGTTTCTGACCCTGTCCTATCTCTATAATAGGCACGAAAAGCTCCCTCCAAATTTTTTTTTTTTACACATAAGTGGGAGTGGGAGGTGACTTTAAAAGGAGGAGTGAAACCAGGTGTTTCTTTTCATTGCATGCTTATGTAGAATTATAGCATTGTATTTTTTCAGCCGTTTATCATGAGACGGCCTTTTATATTATATTCAAATGATATATTTTATGCCTTCTGTTTAGATTTAGAAAATAGTAACAATTGTTCTCAACCTCTGCAATTTTTGCCTGCAATAAATATCCCTCAAGATTTTCTGTGTCCGACTACATGGCCATTTTTAACCAGCCTAGAGCCTAACCCAAATTACAAAGCAATATTTTACAGTCAACATGAAACCAAATAATTCCTGTGCCTGAATCTAAACTGACTGGTTATGAGGAAGTTGAACAGTCTTGTAACTGTTGGACTGTACATGGATTCAGAAAAACCATAAATCACATCATATACATCAACTAATTGCTTGTGGATTTGTATAGCCACACACAGAGCCAGGATGCAAAAAATGTTTTTGGGAAGCTTGTTGCAGGCATCATTATCAATTGTGTGTGCAGATGTAGTTGATTAACAGCAGTGGAGTACTTCACACAACGTTAACAGTTTCCTGTCTCACGAGTGACTTCTGGTGTGATTTTTGTATCCTTTAGAATCTCTTTTTGGTGTTTGTGCTCATGTTCATCTTCATTGGAATTGAAAAACACTCCAAATGCAAATCTGTGCAGAGATGACGCCAATAGTTATACAAAAGCCAACATTAACCTACACCTCGTATTTCTTCTCTCTTTGTACCTCTCTTCCTTCAATGAACGACTGCAGCATGTTTCATATTCTGTCAAAGTCCTGGCAGAAATGAGAGATGAAAAGAGAAGAAAGCAAAAAAAAAAAAAAAAAAAGGACACGCAATAAGCTGATGAAAGCCAGGAAAAGAGGGATGCTGGAGTTGTTCAATTAAACTGCTACCTTTTTTTTAAACAACCCTATATGGTTGGTTAATCTAGAAGAGATAAAGATTATACAGCATTAACTCCATTCATCCTGTAAGACCATTTACTTTTCCTCACCAGTCTTCAACTTATTTAATCTCAGAGAAAAAGGAGCGGCAAAGAAAATAAATTACTAGCTTTTTTTTTTTAATCAGTGGCCTTAATGCAGATGAATGGAACTGGATCCCAGAGCAGTGAAGCCTCAACTCAGTGCCACCTTGTTTCATTCCACTCAATAATAAACAGCACGCCAGACTCAAAAGGAACTCTCAGTGCCTCAGTCTTTCATTTTAGTTATACTTCTACTGTTGCCTGTTTGTGTTAAATACAAGATTAATATTGAAAAATGCTAAATACATTTTTATATGAGGGAAAGTGCACTCCAAGGATTTTTTAGATGCCCAAAGACTTTGACTCAATATGTGGACTGGTCAGCTTGTGAAATATGTCTATCATTACTTTGGTGTAGCACCTCATTTCCACTAACTTGTATATGAAGGCAAGTCAACTGAAGTCCATTCATTCTCCTCCCATCCATAATGTCCAGAATGTGCGTCGAGTACGTTCAAACAATTGAACTTCTGTGGTGGATTTTGGAAAGATCATATAATGTGCTAACTTAGCTTAAAGGCTGCTAACAAGCTATTTCCTTTGATTCAGTTGCTGATGTTGATTGTAAAGCCAGTTTGTCCGATTAATGGTAAAGAACTTGTTTATCTAAGAAGTTGTGAATCTGAGTAATGTTAATCTGCTAAAATGTGGTTATATTTTAGATACAAGCTTTATTAGTTTGATTAAAACAGACAAAACTAGCCTCTCTCCCAGTTCAGGTAGCTTTTATCAGGTTTCAATCCATCCCTAAAGAAGTGAACTCCTAAACGGTGTTAAGCAGATTCATTCTAATCAATAATGACAAGCTCGGAAAAAAGGTGCTTAAATAACTACCAGCTGTTCATTTTCAGGTAGAGAAGCAGGCATATCATTTGGAAGATTGGTAACATTCTGTTGTTGCAGGAGGAACATTTGAGTAGATAAAAAGTGCCCCCTGTTCTGTCTTAAACTTTAAATAATGGGGTAAGGGCTACTGCAGCCCCACTGAATCATATTTGTGATTGTTACATGCAACAACCAGTATGATTCAAATCAGGTCTCCTTTGACACTTTACATTCATGGGAACATTCATTGATTGAAGTCTAGGCACCCTTAACACATACCAACAGTGGCTCCTCACCTCTTTGCATTAAGCCATAATGGAGTTTTCATTTCTAGTAATGTGCAGGTTTCAAAGGCAGAAAACTCTCCACTGCTGGTTCACTCTGTGGAGGGGATGTGAGGTGAGACTAAAGTGAGATGAGGACGCATTTACTATGAATAAAAAGAAACAGATACCCCACATGTTCTGAAAGCCGCATGAACAAGTTGATTTTACAAAAAAGAACAAAAGAATAGCTAAAGTTATTCCGTAACAAGAGTTTAGAAGTTTTGCATTTATGGAAATCTATTGGTGGTGAAAACACTCACTGAGAAAAACGAACAAAGTGATGCTTGTTTTTGACTTGAATTGTTTTTGAATGCAAGCCCACACAGGTACAATTGTAGAAGTTGGAATAGTGAGGACATTTCTATACCAAAATTTTCAGTATTTTATTAGGATCTCACACTTGATAGATAGCACACCAGGATGTGTTTCCATGTCACAGTTACAGTATTTGATATAATAGAATCTGACAAGTTGACACTTCAAGATCATAGCCACCCTTACTCAGTTTGAGTTTTGAAAAATGAAATGTAAATGAAAGCCAAAATAAAAAATAAAAAAAACATTAAGCTTTTAAAGAAACCATTGTGAATCCAGCTTCAACACAGAACCTATAGCTGTCTAAAAATATTTCAGCCACAAACTTCTTTCTTCCCCATCCAGTTCTTTTCAAAGGTTCCAAACTCTCAGAACAAAAGCCCAGAATTCATGAAAGAAAGCAGACTTTTCTTTGCTGCTGTGTTTCGGTCCACCTTGCTAGATACATACATATGCAACAGTGTGCATGTGCTGCTGAGAGGTAGATGAGTGGGAGCTCAAAAGTGTGAAAAAAAGTAAAGTATGTACGAAGTTTGAGCAAAAACTGGTCTCAGTGAGTCAGTTTGATATTCAGATGATGCAAGAAAATTACTAACTCAATCAAAACGTCGACTACACTGACTTTGAGTTTAACATGTTTACTTTCTTATCAGTAGTTACAGTGAAATAATATCTGTCTGATCTTTTTTTTTCATAGCTAAACTTTAACATAACAGACAGAATGCAACCAGGGACCTCAAAATACTTTTGTGTTCTAGCTTGCAAGCCAACATTAGCAATGAACACTGACATTCAGGAGTCAATTTGGCTGTGTCCTAAAATCCCTTAATACTGGTGCTGTCAATCATTTAAAATGTATAATCATGCTTAATCACAATCTTAAAATACTCAAAATGGGCTACATCGAAAAAAAAGAAATGCTTCCGTCAGCCTGCCAAACTAGTGGTTTAAGATTAGACTTTTAGGGGGATCCATACCACCCTGGTCAAGCCCTTTATCTGGTATGCAAAATAATGGGTAATATATCCATATGTAAAATATTTTAAATCATTTGAAATTTGTATTACTTTTTCTGGAAGGCATCTTGCAACCCCAACGAGACGTCTCGTTAACCCCCACTTTGAGAACCCCTGCTGTAGACCACACAAAGCTGCTTTTAGAGTAAATGTTACATGCACACACACTGATGGCACAGGCTGCTAGGTAAAGTGCACATCAGTATTAACTAATCCTATGCATTATCACCACACCACTGACATGTCGGGAGATATTCTCGTTTCAGTGTCTTGCCAAAAGACACTTCAACATGTGGCCTCAGAAGATGGAGATATAGAGCGCCACAGGAATGAGTCCTAAAACCCGGAAGTAAGTTAGCATTTGAGCGCCATGGGGTCTAATGTCTAAAAGTCAATGGGGATTTTAGAATGGGTTTGTGGTTAGACAACTGAAATAAGGTCTTTGGTTAACACAAGCTTGATAGATGTTGGCATTTTGACAGACCACATAAACTATGTTAGGTAATACCCCCACTAGTGAATTTTTAAGTTTTTACACATCTTTGAAAAGGCGGTTGTTAACAAGTGGCTAAATGTGACTACAGTGGTTGTCGGGGACATTAAACCTCTGCACTCCACCTGGGCTTACAACATCTGGAAGAGAAGGACACACATGTGTGGATGTTGTTTCTGGACTTCAGCTCAGCGTTCAATACAATCATCCTGCAGCATCTGGTGAGCAAACTGGCCCCCCTTGGTTTCAGCACCCCCCTATGTAACTGGCTGCTTGACTTCCTCACAAACAGACCCCAGTCTGTGCGGGTGGGCAACAACACCTCCAGTGTCATCTCCCTGAGCACCGGCTCCCCTCAGGGCTGCGTCCTGAGTCCGCTGCTGTTCACCCTGATGACGTATGACTGCTGCGCCAGGACCACCACTAACCACATCGTGAAGTTTGCAGACGACACAACAGTAGTGGGCCTCATCCGTGATAACAACGACATGGACTACAGAGAGGAGGTGAAACATCTGGTTGACTGGTGCAGAACCAACAACCTGGCCCTGAACGTCGATAAAACCAAAAGAGATCATCGTCGACTTCAGGAAGCGCCAGCCCAGCCACATACCACTCCTCATCAACGGCACAGCAGTGGAGAGAGTTAGCAGCACAAAGTTCCTGGGGGTGCAGATAACTGACACTCTGACCTGGTTCCATCACACCGGAGCTCTTGTGAAAAAAGCGCAGCAGCGCATGCACTTTCTGCGTCGGATGAAGAGAGCACACCTCCCTCCTCCTATTCTCACCACCTTTTACAGAGGCACTATAGAGAGCATCATAACAAACTGCATCTCTGTCTGGTCCGGAGCCTGCAGTGCCTCCGACTGGAAGTTCCTGCAGAGAGTGGTGAGGACGGCGGAAAAGATCATCAAGACTCCACTTCCTCCCATCCAGGAGATCGCAAAGATCCGCTGTCTGACCAGGGCTCAGAAAATCAGCAGAGACACCTCCCACCCCCACCAAGGACTGTTTTCGCTGCTGGACTCTTTCCAGAGTCCAGCCTTCGAAGCAGAACTTCCAGGTTCTGTAACAGCTTCTTCCCACAGGTCATAAGATTTTTGAACACAAAAGAATAATCCCCCCATTCCACCTCAAACTCCCACACAGGACTACCTCACTGGACTGTAAAATACATATAACATGCAATATATTTATCTGTATAGTAGTTTTACTCAGCTTTTCTTTTTATATCTGCACATTATTTTTCTATGTAAATACTTGCTGCTGTTTTTTATCCTGTACTACAACGAGCCAAATGCAACAAAATTTTGTTCTTATTTGCACTGTAAAGTACAAGTTTGAATGACAATAAAGAAAGTCTAAGTCTAAGTCGAAACGTTGTCACGCTGGACACAGAGGCCGGGAACTCTCTCACTAGTCTGTGATGTCTCCTGTAGGTTTAATCTTTAGGTTAAGACAAATATTAGGTTAATAAAAAATGTATCAAGCTACACGGATTAGTTTATCGGAGACCGTCTGAAGAATAACGGTAGTGACGTCACAATCATCCGACCGTGGTGTAGTTCGCTATAGCATAACGTTAGCTTTTTACTTCTGTCGGCTGCATTAACGCTTCAAACATCATAAAATTGGTGTTCATCTGTGAAGATTATCCTGCTGAACAAAACGCCTATGCTTCAGAAACATGCGTTTGCCACAGAGCTTATTTTCTGCAATGATCCAAAATCCAATGCAAAAATCCCATAGGTGAATTCTCGTTAGACCCCATGGCGATGCTACTTCCGGGTTGGCCTACAAAAATACGTCATATGGTTTGTTCTCTATAACCCCTGACCTTTAAGTTGAGCGGTGAAAGTTGGCCACAAGCCACAGCCACCACCAGCTGCGAATGACTTAATCTGTAGGTCTGACCTGTGAGTTTGCAGCTAGGAGGAAGTGGGGTGGGGATAGATATTTCATAACGGGATCTGTGTCTTAATGATGCAGGTAATTTGTCTTTTTTTTTTTCTCCCAATGACAGACTCAAGTCAACAGTGAAGTTCTTATATTTCACTGATAGTCAACAGAACTGGAGATCAAAACTGGAAATCAAACAAATTTTTGTATCACCCATGCGCTCACTGTGTCTCTGAACGCCCTTCAGTGAGTAACGAGTACTGAATGGTTGAATGAGTGAATGGTTTAGGTCACAAACCTAATTTAAGAGTGTGTTATCTAGGGTTGCCTAGATACTGCAGGAAGTCACATTTATCTTTACAGACAGAATGTTCATACTTCCTTTCAGCATACGTTGGTTTCCTACTCAATGCATATTCAAAGTACATGAGTGAGATTGAGTTGTAATCAGAATGAATACATTTCAGACATGCAGGACTATCTGAAGGAAGGAAGAAAGTGTGAAAGAATGAAAAAGAACAAATCAATCAGAATGAAAGAATAGAAAGGAGTGCAACTGTTCAGAAGAGGAGAAAATTGCCTTTTATTCTAATGCTAATGATTGTCCATCATCCAATAATTGCAGGGAATGGTTTTTATATAGACTGCCATGAAGTGAGGATTACATCCTGGTTTGCGGCCGTAGCTCCTGACATACTCAGAGCTTATATTTTTTATCAAACAAGGACATGAACAAAAAGAGACCTCTCGCGCTCAGCATACAATGTAGAAAAGTTGTGATGGATTCTCAGAGTTAATAATTCTCCATAATCAACTCCCTCAGATTCAAGTTGATTTAAATGGTCTCATGCACGCTTCAGACAGCCTACACACACCGCTCTCTCTTTCACACACTCAATTAACACGAGCTTACAAGCAGCTAAATCATGACAAATGTTCGGTCAGCTGGAGTTCCGCAGATATTACTGCCATAGTTTCTTCCGTGATCAGAGGGGGAAGACAGATTATATAGGCATGCCCGCTGTTGCCATGGGGATTTCAGGAGTCGTCTGTCAGTTTGTGCAGGTAAAATCAGAGGGGAAAAAAAGCACGGAGTCAGGGAACGGGCTCATGAATCTGCCCACACTGCTATTGTTTTGCAGTCTTGCAACAAAAATATCAAACATGCCAATAATTCATCCGACCGGTCGGAAGCTGCTGATTGGCCGTCATTGGTTGTGCATGTCAGACAACATGCTATTAGACCGAACCAACCTCAAAATGAGTCATACAACTTAAAAATCGGGTCTAAATCAGCCTGAAATTGCACAGTGTGATGCTGCATTCATGTGATGTCGGACACATCGGAAAAGAATTAGGTGCCCAACTTCCCAACTTGACGTCAGAATTGTCATCACATAGGAGGCAAAATATGTTGCGTTAATATTAACAATTTTTTTATTAATTCATGTATTGCACATAAACTTTTTGCGCAAATATAACTTTTAACAGGGACATTTCACTGATCTTCTTCGCAGCATGTTTTTTTGCTGTTGTTACAACATTCCAACTTTCAGTCGGAAGAACGACTTCCAAACTACGAAACTTGGACCTACCGAGCAGCACATGAATGCAGCATTAATCAGGCTTTAGATAACAAGTTTTTTAAAGTGTTTGTGACAGAAGACAAATACTTGGATGCACATAATATGTTAATCTTAGGAGATAAATAAGACAGTTTAACTGCTTTGAAATGGGTGTATAATTATGTATTTTCTCATTTTATGGTGTTTCAGGTCTCTGATTTACTTTAGGATGGCGGTGTTAATCCAAAGTGTGGACAAGCATGCAGAATTTGTAGTCTTCAATTGAATTATTATTTTTTTTTTTAGAAAACACAAAGAAAATTCCCATTGTGAATGACGTCAGCGCGTCTTTCTGAGGAGTGATAAACCAGTTAGCTGTTTGTCCAAACCTTTTATGCCCTGTAACCTGCTTTCTTCAGCCAATCACAAAGCAGCTCTGTAATTAGTGCCACTTTGACCCGCAGGTGGAATCAATCTCCCCTCACTTGGAGTTTAATCAGGCTCAGCTATGGTTTAACAAAGGTTTCTTGTCAAACTGACCCTTTCAAGAGGCATGATATCAAATACAAAAGGTTAATGGAGACAAAAAATGTATCTACATAATTTACATAAGAGTCACAATTAAAAATGTACCATACAAAAGTTTAAAGGGAACTGTCTGAAAAACATTACTGTATTCGTAAATACGTGATATAATTATCACCAAGCCGAGGCACGGGGTCCCTCGTTGTAATAAGATCAGACTTAAGCATTTTTTTCTCCATCAGTCAATCCGTAAACTGAATATGGCATCCAAGATCGTTGAAGGATTCTGTGTATTTGTGTGGTGTTTGAATGTTGTGTCAAACGTTTTTTTTCTGTGTCTTGTCTTTATTTTTTATGTTGCAATTTGAGCTGCTGTGATATATACAATATTCAGACATTTTCTGAGAATTAAATTCTATCAATCCATCGATATGAGAGGACATTCCTCTCAGCATTATATCAACATTGAGTCAAGCACATTGACTAAATGCATTGCAAAAGTATATTTGAAGTATAACTTACATGGATTCTTCATTACCACGAGTCTTTTTATGTTGATTGTTAAATACTGATTTTTTTTATTATGGAAGTTGATTTTCAGAGTTGATTCTCTTCGGACGTGATGTTCTTTATTTGCTTTACGGCCTTTAATTGCCTGTGCTACAGAAGCATTTTATTTATGTTGAACTAAAGAAAACAAGGGGCCATCATGAGCTTTCGTTAGAAAGCTGTGTTTAAAAGATGATACAATAAAACCTTACATTATAAGAAAACTGTATTATGTTTCTGGTGTGTATATTTTGGATTTTAAATTGATCTTATTTGAATTATTCCCACCCTTTAAACTGTATCTCCCCCTTTGTACTGAAACTGTTTCTCAGTCATTTCCCACGACCCCTTACCTAAAGTTATCATTATAACCCAAATCAATGATTCTCAAGAATCTCTAAAAAAACATGTTCATCACAGATTTTTCATTTTTTATCTCTCATATCTGACACGGTCATGGCATACAGTTATATGTTTAATATTTATAATATTTATGTTTAATATAGTTAATATGATCTGTTGCTTTACCTCTCCTCAGCACCTCTACTTATGTTTCTCCTCTCTCACACAGTGCCCCCTCCCTCCACTGCCTTCTCATCTCATTTTTCTTCATCATCCCCCCATCTTTATCTTTTCCATTATGACCCGATTTCCGTTCCCTCTGTCGAACCCTCCCCTCTACCATTCTTTAACCACTTCTCAGCTTTGCTTTTCACCTTTCACCCATTCCTCATTATCTTCTCCCCTCTTGAATCTCTCCTCTCCTCCTCTCCTCCTCTCCTTACAGCCTCTTACAGAGCCTGCTCTCCTCTTATCTGCCTTCTTTTTTAACCTTTTCTTCTCTTGGCCAACGCTGTACGTTGACTAATTACCCTTGTCAACACTGCTTTCCATTATTGACATGTTGGGGTGTAGTGGACTTTTGATCGCCGTTGGCTGCAATTTCTCCTCCATTTGCAAGATAGGGTCATCCATATATATTAAAGTTAATTCCATGCAAGGCTTTTCTGCTGGGTTTTTGGTTCATTTTCTCTGATTTTTTTGTATTTTTTAACCTAACTGTTCAACTTGCTTCACTCCTGGAACCATAGCTGTCATTTAATATTTGATAATGTTTCATTAATGTCCGGTGACATTGTGTGAAGAGTGCAGAAGTCAACTTTGTGTGTGTATGTTGGGGGGGTTATTCCTCAAGCAATAAATATGGCTAGATATAATGAAAATACACAAGAAGACCTCGACAGGTGATTTTGAAGCTATAAATGTCAGATCACTGTGTTTGAATCTGATTACTGCATAGAGTCTATTTAAATCAAACTGGATTTGTATTCTTGGAGAATAATAGGGTAATTATTGATTGAAAATGCTACATTAGCTTGTTGACTGTTTCACACTACACATTCAGGTCACCTATATGTGTGGACTGTGAAATCAAAGTAACCATTTTTCTGTCCAAAAGTAAAGAAAAAAAAGGACATTGAGATCTAAGAAGAAAGAGAATAGAAGAACAAAAGAATCTTGACATCCGAGGAGGTATAAATGATGATGATGAAAGGAAGGAGCGGCGGCTTTGATGTACAGCCTGTCAACCAAATTAAAATCCACAATGTTCAACATAATGTTCATATATTTTGCCCTTATTTTTAAATGAGCTAAGCTGACGAATAAATTGTTGTTCAACAATTGGTAAATGGTAAATGGATTTGAGTTCATATAGGACTTTTCTAGTCGTCTGACCACTCAAAGTGCTTTGACAACGCATGTCACACCTACCCATTCACACACTGATGGTCTGGTTTCTTTGTAAAGTAACCATCAGGATTAAGTAATCCATTCATATGTCGCTGAGGAAGCAGATTGGGGTTAAGTGTCTTGCCAAAGGACACACGTGGCTGCAGGAGCTGGGGATCGAACCCCTGACCTTCTGGTTAGTAGCTCTGTCTCTACCTTACAGAGCCTCAGCCGCCCATCTGCAAGATAGAAGACACTGCAGCCGTCATCTGTCAACTGGTGCTAATCTAACTTTATTCCTGAGGTTGTTTGCCATCAGCACAATAGAGACTGTCCTGCTTTTTGGCATACTGACAACATTCAAATGGTTGCCACTTTTCTCAGCAGTCATTTTCAGGGTTGAATCCTCATATTCTGTTATTATGCCATACTGCTGCATAGCAGGTTATTAGTTGTTAATCTGAAACTCTTTTACCGGGTTCATGAGTCCCTGAAAATAAGATGGATAATGAAATCTTGAGGGAACATCAGCAAAACATAACGATACCATTTTTTTGATGATCAATAAAACTAATGGCTACAAGATAGTTTTGTTAGTAAGTCACTAAAAGCTAATAACTAATATTACCTTTTGGCAGTGGTATGGGCAAACCTGACATTGTTTCTCATCTTTAAAGCATGACCTGACCTCCATGCTTTCATCAAGCCCTGATCTGCTGCACCTGTGGCATGACTACAAAAGCCTGAATCAAGCACCTCGCCCCTCTCTCTCAATCTGCAGCCAGTATCAGAAGGATGGTTTTAGCCACCACTTTTTCTTTTTGAGTATTTGATAACAGTGTTTAAAATAAAATGTTAGTCTTGCTGTAGAATGTTTTTGACTCCTCTATGTTGCTCCCCCTGAGCTCAGGTCGTAACAGTAGTTTTAGATAAAACAATAGGAAAGGCCCAAGATTCTTGTTAATATAACATTAGCTGCTAACAAGTATTTATAGGCTACTTTTGAGCTAAAGTAATATTATCTGGGATTGGCTTCAATGTTGGCAAAAGCTGTTGCCTGAAGGTAACTAATGGGTTATCAAATATGAAGCTTACTTTGAAATATTGCTATATTTGACTCACACCCTGAATTACCATACATTATGAAAGCATTAGAGCTTCAGACTTGTGATGGGAATAAAGGCTCTTTGTCAGCGATCCAAACGGCTCAGCTCAGCAGTAAAAGCCTCCTCTTTCAGCTCCCAAACATCTCTTCATTTGGTTCCATTTTGGCTTTTAATACATTGGCCACATTTAGCAATGTGTTGCCTGTATTTTGTTAAAAGATCCATTGCAATTCTCAGGAAAACACTGCATGACATTTGGTATGAATGTTATACCATGGTGTGCCTGTGGAAGAGGCATGGAGTTAAGGTCACTCCTGTCTTCTGTGTGTATTAAATTACAAACCAAAACGGGAAACCATTTCTCAAACTGGGGCTAGCTCACCTAATTCATGTAGAAGAGCAGAGTCATTGGCTGACTTGTTTGTGAACGACTTAGCTCTCCTTCCCACCTTTTGCGTTTTTTTTAAAGGAAAATGGCCGCTCTTTTGAATATGATGAGATGCAAATACCTTGTGCAAGAAAATTAATTTAATTGTTTTTTCCGCTAACAGTGGATCTAGACTAAACCATAGGCTTTGTCCCTGGGGTAGAAACTACAGGTTGTATCAGCTGAGGTATCAAATCTCTTAAGTGTGGGTGGGACAGCAGAGGGACACCATGCACGGCCTGTATCTGCACTCTACATTAACATAGTCAGCAGCTGTGAAAGGGCAGAGCGCAGGCCGCCTTGAGATTTATCAGAATGTCAGTGTGCGCCGCATTAGCCTTGACACCACACTCACACACACACACACACACTCACACACACACACATTCGAAAAACCAAGACACTGAGGACCCTGGTGAAGCCGGGGTCAAACTGATATGTCAGAAGCAGTCATCTCATTCCAGCGAGTCACACGGGTCGAGCAGAAGTTGGTGCGCTGGAGTTTCTGTGCCAGTATGTGAAGTTGGTATTTTTTTTTAAGCTGTGGTCTATGAAGACAGATATTGTTTTTTGACCCTGAGTAGTTGTTTGCTTGAGTGAAAGACAAATAGAGATCTAACACCTGTGTTTCTACTCAAGTAGTAACCTTCATCACATCAAAGATGTCTGGCTTGTGCTTTGCAGTCTTCATAAATCATTAAACACTCTTATTTAATGACACACACACAAACACACGTGCCTTTGCTGTATCAGTGACTTTATCCGAGGTGATGCCAGGTTTAAAAATAAATGCATGCTACAGCGTTTTGACTTTAAAGAGCTGTTTTTGTATTCCATTACAGTAGAGTTAAATTGAGATGTAGGACAAAAAATACAGAGAAATATGTTTTTCATGCCACATGCTTTGTCTGACCTGATAAAACCTTCTGTTTCAAGGCAGTAATGAAAATGAAACACACAGGCTAAATGCAGGACAGCCAAGTGTGTTTGCAGACGTCTTAGAAATTAGTCCAAATTGCAGAGAAAGTGGTTTTCCCCACAGGATTTGGAGGCTTTTTGTTTGTGTTTTTCTCCTAATGTGATAGATTGGGCTGCAGTGGATCAGGAGAAACCTGTCTGATTCTCACTGTCTTCGTTCCCAGTGTGCCTCATTTTCCATTTTTTAACTTTGATGTAGCTGTAAATGCACGCTGGACTTCGAGACACATCTCCAGATCTTGACTCAGGCTTAAAATTGCATGAGTAAAATGTGCATAATGCAGCTGCTCCTCTAAGCACCACTCCACATGGTTGCAGTGACACGCTACAACAATGTGCAGAACTCATGGGTCATCAAATCTGTGAATTAGAAATGGGGAACTAGGTTTTAACATGTGTTGTACAAAGTATGATGCAAAGTGGGTTTGACTAAGATGACACACCCCAAGAGACAGCAAAGTGGTGTGCTGCATCAGAACTGTGTTAGTATGCACTTAGCATGTGCAGGCCACTGACACATGCTGACCACTACAAGCTGTACTTAACAACCAGCAGCTGCTATGTAAACAGAAAATATACTCTCCGCTTTATCATATAGTAGTCTCTTTTCTTTCTTTTTTTTACATCCAAATATATTTCTATCCAATGGCAGAGATGGACTGGAGTTTCAGACTTGGACATGCTCCTCAAAGATGTGAGACTGGACTTGTACTCAAGGTTACAGACTTGTACCCGATCGTTTCATTGTTTTTGTGCATTATCAGTACGAGTTGAATGTCATTACCTCCTGTCAAATGTAACCTTCCTCCATCTGGTGCTAGAGTGGCCACAATCCCCTGATGACGCCATGGCGAGTAAATCACCAGCGACTGCTACAGGCGGCTCGAGGCATCGGCAGTGGAGGAGGTTGCCAAGGCTGCCATGGCACTGGCTCAAATCCCTTGTGTTTTGAAGCCTAATATATTTTGTAAAATACAGTACAAGTAACTTCCCTGATCTCCAATGCTTTACCGCTCTTTCTCTCGCTCAACCACTCACTTCCTACAGACTGCCCGACACTATAGGGAGCCACAGGAATTTATCCTAAAACCCCGGAAGTAAGTTAGCATTTGAGCGCCATGGGGTCTATCGTCTAAAAGTCAATGGGAATTATGAATGGGTTTGTAGTTAGACACCTGAAATAAGGTCTGTGGTTAACACGAGCTATAGAGATGTTGGCGTTTTGTTAGACCACATAAACTACATCAGGTAATACTGGATCCACTTGTGAATTTTAAAGTTGTTACGTGCCCTTAAAAAGGCAGTTGTTAACAAGTGGCCAGATGAGACTACAGAGGTTGTCTGGGACATTAAACCACATCACACCGGACACAAATGCCGGGAACTCTCTCACTAGTCCATGATGTCTCCTGTAGGTTAAATCTTTGGGGTAAGGCAAATATTAGGCTAATAAACAATTTATTAAGCTACATGGATTAGTTTATTGAAGATCGTCTGAAGCATAACAGTAGTGACGTCAATATCATTAGCTTTTTACTTCTGTCAGCTGCATTAACGCTTCAGACATCATAAAAATGGTTTTCATTTGTGAAGATTATCCTGCTGAACAAAACGCCAACGCATCAGAAATGTGTGTTTACCACTGATCTTATTTTCTGCAATGATCCAAAATCCAATGCAAAAATCCCATAGGCGAATTCTCAATAGACCCCATGGCTACTTTAGTCATATGGTTTGTTCTCTATTGCAGCAGGTGAAGAGATTCAGAAAGGAACTCTAACTATTGAGAAAAGAGAGGCTCCGTAGTCAGCCTCTGAAGTAATGTCACATTAAAGGTAGATTTATAACGTTATACATTTCATTAACAGGCCAATTTGCTTCTGATTTCCCTGCATTGCTGTATGTTTTACAGACGATAAAGTCTCTTTTTTCATATCAAGATCTTTGAATTTTACAGTGTTTTAAAAAAAGCTTCCTGAAGTATGTATATTGTATGCATTTATCCGATATATTGCAGCCTTTAGAAAAGAGTGGAATTGCTCAACAGTTATCATCATGGATCATCATAGTTGTTATCCTAAACCCATGACACTAAATTTATGATGATACTTAAATCCACAAAACCTGCCCTAGTGGTTAGGATGTAGTCCTCAAAGCTGGGCGCCTCGGTTCAAATCTGACCTGTTCTCCCCCACTCTCTCTGTTTCTATAATTTCTCACTCAATATATTGTTCTGTCTCTCTAATAAAAGGTATAAAAACCCCAAAAGAAATATTAAAAAACTATACTTGTTGCCATATAAAAAACACAGTTGTATGTTTCCAGCAAATCTGTACTTACTACTTCTATACAGAGAGTAAACCTGAACTAAAGTAGAAGGCAGTGTTGGTGGTTTCTTTCTTCTTCCTTTTTATTCTTACAGAGGTCAGAATTCAGAGTGCCCCAGACCTCCTTGATAATAGCAGCAGAATCAAAGCCAACCCTGGATATTTATGACACTATACAAAATTTAAATCTGGGGCTCCTCACAGTGCCCTAAGAGGCCAACTTCATTCAATAATTTATTATGCCTCAAACAATATGGTAATAAACCCGAGCACAGGTCCTCCACTCTGGCAAACCACAAGTAGTTGGTGGCATACAATTTAAACACTGATTGCTATAATGGCATCAAATTGATGCATTTGTAGTAAGTTAAAAGGACTACATTATATAAATGATTATCAAAGTACCCAATCAAATGAATCAATTGTATAATTCAAATGTATAAAGAAAATCACAGCAATGGACCATTAAAATCATTCAACTGGACATGCAGTGATAGCTTAAGCCAATTTAAAGGATAGGGATTTTGTAGTAATTGAAAACACTGCATTATGTTTCATGATCATACAAGACGACTGTCTGTTCTCCTGCTGCAGCTGTCTCGGTGTGGTGTTGTACACAACCATCAAACTGCACATCTTGCTATTATCTGTAAGAGTGAAATAATTTGATTTTTAGGATCAACTAGACATTCAATGACAGTCAAAATTACATATAAATGATGGGATTCATTTATGCTCTACACCAGAAACAAGAGGGAAGCACTAATTGCTGTCAGGGAAATGTCATGCTTATTATCTATGAAGCAGAGATTCTCTCAGCATGATTTGTCCAATCACAGATAAGACAGGGTGCTGATATTTCATGCTACGGGAGCTGGAGGGTGGTGGGGGGGGAAGCTCTTCTCTGCTGGTGCTTTATGTCAGTGCTATAGATCAGTTAAGCTTGAACTCATCAATCTCACACCGTACATTCTGCCAACAGTGTCAATACTGCAATAGCTGCGTGGGATGGTGGTGAATTTGTCATCGTATGATCCATAGATATCTGAGCTGTCCTCTCCTACACAGTCATGTGGGAGGTATGGGGCAGTTATGAATGACACCTTTAGGCTCAGTTATTTCCCTATCTCGGAGGACGACGCAACTGTGTCCATCACTTTTTGCTTTGGAACAGAATCACTATTCAGAGGGTGCCTGTCGTTGGAGTTGATTCTGCACATACATCTTAATAAAGTCTGTTCTATTAAAGCGTTTTACACTTTATTTCTCTTGCAAAAGAAAGTCCAGGTATTGCATCATATCAATCTTTAAATTATAAACCTGTAAGTTTAACCACCACTTGTTATTGCCATGTGTTGTGATTTCAGTATAAGCTTTTTGAGAAATCATCTTGTTAACTAGGAGAATTAGAATTTTTGTTACAAAAAAAAACACAGCCTTTTAAAAAAGCTTGGTGTCTAAATTTAAAAGAAAAAATCATTTTTAATAACAAACAGTGAGATACAATTTTTAAATCAATCTTCATGAGGTTCTGGCAGGTGTTTTTTTTCTTCTATTTTTTCAGTCTTAATGCTAAGCTATTCTAGATAATAGCTCTTTACTAACTTTACTACAAAATGTAAAATAAAGTCATAATTTTCCATCTAGATCCTTAAAGCTCTTGAGATTATTCCCATCAAAAGTTGAAATGTGTTTTTTTGATTTGTTCTTACAAAGACACTCAAAATAATTAATGCATAAAAATGCATTGCAGCTCATTTAATTGAATTCAGCAGCTTCATAATAGACGTTAGGTTATACATGACCCAAGGATAACTGCCCTGAGGCCTTAGACCTCATGAGTCCCTGCTGGACCAATGTTCACCATGTTTTGGTTGGTGTTAATTTGTATTATTACAGATTGAATTTAGAAATTGCACCAAAATTATTTATACTTACAGAGGGGCCTTTTAGCTGACCATGCATTATTAACCATACTTGAAGCCTTGATTTGTGAATGTAGAGTAAATCTTAAATCCAACACGAGATAACTTGTATTGCAGCTACAAAACTCCACTCTAAGAAAGTATTATTTTAGTCATAGATTCATTCAAAAAAAACTGTCATGAATAGGAAATGTAGCTGTGATGTATGAAAGCAGTGTCAGTTAAGCACCAGAGGATGGTATGTTAAGTCCTCATGTGTGTATTGATCCTGCCGTGATGTCACCTGAAGAAGTGAAGGCTTGGCCATTTTGTACCCCAAGGTTTTTTAGTGTGTTTAACAAGGTAGACTTTTGCTAGCACTCTCTGAAGGGAAGAACAAAGGCTGAGAGAGACCTGGGAAACTTGTATTTCAACAGGTTTTCAACCTTTGAATGTGATGCCTGACAGAGAGCAATTTGAGTATCGGCTCCTACTGTGGATGAGTTGAATTATTCTGCAGCTCTGTGGGTTGTTGCTGCTGGGCATCAGTTAAAAGGAGTTGCTCATGGCTCTGCAAAGGGTGTGAGATCCAAGCACTTTGAAATGCGTTGAATGGCCCCAGGCAACTGGACATCAGGGGGGCGTTTGATTTGTCTCTGTAAGGATATTGACCACCAGACTGGGTCAACACAGTGCAGCCTTTCATCCCTATTCCAACCGGCCATTGGATCCTAAATCCTCAACTAGAAATATATAGAGAAGAAAAAAAAGATGAGTACAATCTCTGGTAGTGGGAGTAGGTTAAGCTTGGACGGAAACACTGTTCCACTAACGGCTGCTTTGACATTTTGACATTGCCTCCAGTGACCCACTGTGATATCCATGAGACTGGTGTGGTTCGGTCTTACATTTTTTCTTTACTGCTTTTATTTACTCTCTCTCTCTCTCTCTCTTTAAATCTTATCTACTGAATAATGTATTTTGAAATATGAAGTTAAACAGGGCTCTGTTCTCAGCTCCTTGACTTTTTCATTTTACGGTTTACTTTGGAAAAATCATAGCAATTATTTCCTTTTCTTAGTCTGATGATTCTGAGCATTTGCATGTAATTGACATTTAGCAAATTATACAATCAGACTTTTTGACTATAAAGCAATGGATGTCACATTATACTGCTCTAATAAGTAGTAAATGTTTGGAGAATGGTTTAACTGATCACGTTCAGTAGACATTGTTGTTTAGAAGCTGGGGTCCTACAGTGTGACTTTTCATCAGTGTACTGTATCATTAGAAACGCACCAGGCTCAAACAAGCACTGCTCCAGTTAGGTTTTAGAGAACACCCAAACATTCTGAAGAAAGATGTTGGCAATAAAACTGACATATTGTTCATTTTGCTCTAAATAAGGATACAGGTCTATGCAATATTGCAACACTTCACTGAAGAGAAGGCAAGAAAAGAAAGCCTTAATGGCAGAACGTGCATTACTGACTCACCAACTTCTGGACATTTCTGCAAGGGAAGTAGCTCATTAATTTGTCTTCCTTTTAAACACCTCAGTGTGCCGGTGATACTTTTCCCCATACCTGTGGCTATGGTGATTAAACCTGCTCCAATGGATAAGAAATAAGGGAATGTATGGATTCAGAGATGGAGGGATGGGGTAATCCTGTTAGCCAGCTAATCGCCATGGTTACAAGGTCCAGCGACGCAGAATGTTAGACATAGGAACCTGCACCCTCAGCATCCCCACTGAGTGTACGGGTGTGTGTGTGTGTTTCTGGAAGGTCTGGGGATCCATTACCCATTATCATGCTGGGCACTTGGGGATTACTGTGGATAAAGTGAGAGAGAGGCAGAGAAAAGAAGAGAATGGGGACTTAGCATTATATCCTGCAGCATTTTGCTCCGCTGTCCAGCACGCCACACAATAATTTGGCTGACAGCGAGGCTCAGAAATAAAAAGAATGCTATAGGGGGTGTAGTAGCCCAAGAAATAGAAATGGAAAATTTGATTAAAATGCTTAATATATTTGCAGTGCTCTTGCCGCCAGAGAAGCCATCTCCATGTCTTTCATTTAATACCATCTCTCATTGTAGGGACCCACAGCAATGAATCCCTGACACCAACAATATCTATAGCAAGTACTGATCTGAACAATTCTTGGTATCCACAAACTACGGGGAGCGTATTGTGCCACTAACTGTTTTCCGGCATTACTGTGTTGTTCTGTGCTGTCTCTAGTCATCGATAGAGCAAAAGCTAAATTGTTCATATTGATTTATTTCTTACCACCATCCAAAAGCACTATTGCTCTTTAGAAACTGATCTGCTATTTTTTTTCCTTTATATAACTACCTACTCTCAGCTTATCTTAGCATTAAGCTTCCATTGCTATGGCTTCTTTTTCTGCCACTCCCTCTCCTGCTCGATGTGTCAGATGTTAAGTTACCTCCTCGTCATCCTTTACCGATAATGGTAAATGTATTACATGTAGTTTATTTCTAGTTTTGGAGGCTTTCGATTTGGAGACCAGGCTCCGCACCACTGATCCAAAACCATCATTTGTAATAATTAACCAGCCCCCTTGCAGTCAGAGCGGGCCGACATACCTCTCCCCCGGTATGTATAGCTGCATGTCATCATATAACTGCTGGCTGTCGAGGTGGTGTTCAACAAATGATGTGGGCTTCATATCTATCTGTAAGTCTTTCTGGGGGGAAATCCAGTCTGTTAGATGGAGACAGCATCCATCCCACTTTGGATGGTGCAGATCTATTATCTAGAAACATGGCTGAGTTTATTAGTCCAAAGACTTCAGACCAGGAGGCAGAGTTGCAGTCTTACACGCTCCTCTGCGCTTCCTTTAGAGCAGTTTACAATGCCACTATAACTGTAATTATACTTTTACTATAGAAACTGTCTGTCCACCGGCCCAGAACCTTTCTTACAAGTAATCCAAACATAAATAGTATATCATAAAAAATATGCTTAAAATGAAAACTAAGACTACGATTTGGAAAAATATTCTGACAATTTAATGGGATCTGTTTAATATTAGATCATTGGCGTCTTTAAATCTCTATTAGTAAATGATCTGATATCAGATAATCATAATGATTTACTTTTTTTAACTGAAACTTGGCTGTGTCTAGGATGAATAGTTTAAATCAATCCACCCGGTCTGACTGAATTATCCATCCTTCTTCCTGCATCTTATCATATCTCCCACTATACTATTTTTCAAGCCCGTCGGAGTTTTGACGCAATATGCACGTTCAGGCCTGCTCGTGGTACTTACAGTCTCTAAATGTCCTATGGGAGGTAGAGCCTTCACTTATCAGGCTCCTCTCCTTTGGAATCATCTACAAGTCAGGGTCAGGGAAGTAGACACACATACATTTAGGAGTAGGCTTAGAACTTTCTTTTTTAATAAAGCTTAGTTAGGGCTGGCTTAGGTATGGATCATCTCTAAGTTATGCTGCTATAGGCTTAGACTGCAAAGGTACTTGGCACATTGAGCTCCTCTCTCCAGGCTTGGTAAATCGCAATGCGTGTACTAACTTCAGTTCTTTGCATTTTCTCCTCCCAGTATTTTGCACTCTTGGGCAGAAACGCCCCATGTTGCATATTCATTAAGGCAAACGTACTAAATGGACAATGCAAGTTGTTTTGCTCATGAAAGACGCAATCCTCACTGCGCGCCGTTAGTAGATAAGATAGCACATTTTTTGCGGGTGGTATCAAGTTTGCACATGTTTTAAGACACGCAAACCTTTAGTAAATCAGGCCCCATGTCTTTCAAAATGTTTTAACGGTTATGTAATATATTTCAACTGAAATAAATATATATTTGAATAAACTGTTAATTTGTAAATGGTATAACATTAGTAACAAAAACAATAGAACACCTTTGTGTCTTTCACCTTATAAATTACTGACAGGTTGACGATGGCAGACAGGTTAAAGAAAATATCATCTTCAAGAAAAATGAGACACACTGTGGCTTTTGTCCTTTTTCTCGATATTATAGTCATTATTTGCATTGCTGGGACTAGTTGATTGTATAGTGAAGAAAAAAAGGTTCATAATTCATGTAGTTCAACAAGTTATTCCTTGAATATTGGTAGCTGCTAAACAGAAAGGCTGGTATCTTTTCGGTCGGGATTTATATTAACAGCATAATCTTGTATGCATTCTGCAAGTGAGGATATTTGCTTTTTAGTATATCTCCAAGACCGACATGAGGTCACATGCAGCGCACTGAAGGTGTTCAGAACTCTAATCATGGACAGGTTAACACAAATGATTACCTTATGTGACCTGACAGTCTGATTCTGCAAGCAACGTATGTTTGCTGACCAAGAACCTTATCTGTTCTGTTCTACAATATCTACTGCTCATCACATCCCATAGGCCCCAACCTCAGGATGCCACTCACCGTGTCTATTCCAGCTGCATCAAGGATGCTCTCACACGCACCAGACAACGATTTTTAAAGAGTGTTTACATCAAACTTTGGATTATACCAAAAGTGGGAATATCATTTGAATATATGAATAAAAAGTTACTCACTGCTGGCAGTACATGCACATGAAAACAAAAATTACATTCATATTTCATGTGTTTGAGCAATCATGTGCTTAGTGTTCTGCACTGTGTATTTGTGCAAAGTGGCTTTTAGCAAGTCAAAGATGTAAGAGGGCAAAAACAAAAAAGGCCGACTAAGGAAATCAGTGTAAAGATAGGATGACACCACAACAATAGTGGGTTTACAGATGTGTTTGATTCGCTTACAATGAATAGAAACAAAGTTTTATTTTTTGATCCCAGCATGTGTTCTTAAGTTTGTGAGTGTTTTCTTTGCCTAATTGAGCCATCATTAATTTTTCCTTGTGATGTAGTTTTGAACCGAGGCAGCAAAGGAGCCCATCTGTGGTGCACCTGTGAGTGCTTATGTTATGCATTATAAAGTAAATGAATACTGCATATAAGCTTGTTCCCTTGTTTCCACTGCTCCTGGTTGGTTTGCATTCACAATGGTTGTTTCTTTGATGAAAAATCTGTATTTGGGTCGGTAGGGCGATAGACAGCTTGTATCCATACATTTAAATGCACTCTGAGGAGTTTTTCACGGGTTATGAAAGTAACTGTAATTAATACTGATACCTCTTTATGAGCTACAAAAGCAAGCTTGGCCATCAACTAGGTTATTAACAATTCCTTTCAACTTTCAACTTTATTGTCCCTGCTGGGAAATGTGTTTGGCAGCCAGGTGAGAACAATATATATAGTTATTTTAAATTATGCAATATTGCTTTGGATTTACTTATATCTACAATACATATATTGCTGATGTTTCCATATCACTGCTTTAGGAATATAGGAGAGATTCATTATTTAATACAGTTTTACAATTCTAATTTAGGTTTTAGTCACCATAATACTCACATTTATACTTTTCATAATGTGGCTTCAAACCACCGTTTCACTGCCACAAATGAGCTTTATTCAAACAATTAGCAAAAAAAGTAAAATAGACATTTGAAATATGAAGTTAGTAAAACTAAGTTACTCATTTAGTGTTTTTTGTCTTGTTATTAAACCTCGACATGGAAGGGTCATGGGAACTCAAAAGTCACAATGATTCTCCGTGCACCTCTCTGGGATTCTATTTTCCAAATCTCCTAGCAATCTGTCAAGTAGCGGTCCATTGTTTGGAAAATAAGACACAAACACTGACATTGCCATCCACCCATGTGGCTAGCTATGAAAATTCAGTTAGTTAGCTTGTCTTGCTATGAGACTATGAGACTGCTCATCTTCCTCTCCCTTGTGGTTGAGGAAGAACTGTTTCTGTTTTTCTAAAGAATGAGAGAAAATAAACAGAAATTGAGAAATTGTATAATGTAGCTATAGCTGTTTGAAATTGGCAAGGGGTTTGGCCGTTGCCAAGTGACAGAAAAGAAAGTAGGAAGGACACATACTTAAACAGTAGCAGAATGAGGAATTTGGATGGTCAGACTTGGTCAGTCAGTTGTCTTTTGTATGCTATAGTGTATAGTCCATGAATTTAATGAATTTATTTTATGGAAAAAACGTACTCTGAAGAGTTTCTAACAGGTTATGAAACGTAATGCCTCTATATAGCCAAGAAGAGAAAACAGGACCATTTATGAAGATTGACTAATGCTTTATAGCATATTGAAATGCCTGTCACTGCTATCAGCAGGTTCAACTCCAAAGAGTTGATTTATGGCAACACAGACTCGAAAAGCCTCAAATGTCCCTCATTAAAGATTTAAAGCGAGTAATTTGCTAGTCACTTAAAATGAAAGACAAGGAGACAGAGACACACATGCTAAAAAGGTAAGACATACCCTGCCCACAGGGGCCACCACAATCAACAAAAAGAGAAAGTTACCCTCGGATGCTTTTAGATGCATGAAGCAACAACAGATAGTGTTTATCAGATAAGTGAAAGTTACCAATTATGTTTTTTGTTATCAGTTTGATTAGTACCAGCCTTTATACTATGATGGCCCCTTACCAGGAAATATATCTGTGGAGTCATTTTATTATAATTGCACCAACAGTTTCTACTTCTCACCAAGCTTCTTGCTGATGGTCTTGTAGCCCAGTCCAGCCTTGTGCAGGTCGACAATCTTGTCCCTGATGTCCTTTGAAAGTTCTTTGGTCTTACCCATGGTGGTGGAGTGGTTGGAAAGGAAGAGATTGATTCTGTTGACATGTGACCTTTTATACTCATAACGAGCAGTGATTGGGAGTACTTTCTTAAAGTGACAGGACTAATCTGAGTGCCACCCAGGCAAATAACCGGTCTGTGGGAGCCAGAATACTTGTTGGTTTGTAGGGGATCAAATACTTATTTCCTTCGATCAAATGCAAATGAATTTATAACTTTATACAATATTTTTTTTCTGGACTTTTTTTGATATTCTATCTCTGTTTGTTAAAACAAAGGTACCATACAATTTATTGACCGCTCACTTCTTTGTAATTGGTCAAACTTACAAAATCAGCAGGGGATCAAATAATGATTTCCTCCACTGTAATTATTGAGCCCATATGGCTGGGTTATTTAAGAATGATTTTACAGTAATTGTGTACATTTTCTAAACACTAAAAGAGAAGAACTGTCAGAGTTACTGAAACAACTAAAGTTTTAATATTGTAGAATCTGCATATTGCTGATTAAGATAAAAAAAATAAAAAAAAAAAATAGATCAAGATAACCTTTTTTAAATGGCAGCAGACAACGGGATTGACAGGCAACTAAATGAAGGTAACAGCACTGGGCTTCAGCAAACTAAAGCTAAGCAGAGGAGACAATGACAGTGCGGGTAAGATAGACGATAAAAATAGTCTTTAAGTGCCTTCACTTTGAAGCTCCCGTCCTCCAGCACCTCTCTCTCTGTCATCCACCTTCCTCTCACCTCCGCTTGGGCCTTTCTTTCCATGTGCCCTCATATCTTTAAGCACAAATTACTCATCCAGAGCAGCCACCTACATTGAGAAAGGAGAGCTGGAGTTACAAAATCATTGTCCTCTTTTAATAGCACCCTCCATCCAACGTTTCTCTTCACAATAGCTCCAGCTGTATCCATAGATTGAACCAGCTGTTTTAATTGCCTTTTTTTTAATCCTTGTTTGAGTATCGCCAATGTTCCTTTAATTATGATATACTAACTGCTAACTTTGACTGCCCTAAGAGAGAAGAAAGGTGTTAAAATTGCAAAAGATTGCTGCAGAAAATCGAACTGCATCACTCTGCTGTCTTGTCTAAGATGGCACCATCAATAAAATTAGCTGCGAGACAGGTCGAGGGAAAGGGAAGCCGGTTGGTGGGAAGATGTGATGAGCTGAAGCCACTAGTAGACTGCCAATCAGTGGGGAACTGGGTCGTCGTCTGCATAACAGAGACTTAAGTTGTGTTTGACATTACAATTTAGCCGCTCAAATAGAGATAAATGGTCGACACTAGTATAATAAGGGGATAAAAAAAACAGCCCAAGGGAGGAAAAGGGGTTTATATTTACTCTTCAAAAGAACAAGAAGACATAGCAGACTGTTTCTAAAATGTGTATGAAACATCAACAATTGTTGCGAGTGCAAGCTTCCTTCTGACAACTATTTAACCTGCTCTTTACAGAGGTTTTGATGTAATTTCAATCATTTTGAATATGCTTTTTAATCAGCAGTTGAACATTGGGAAATAAGATAAGGTTTGACTTGCATTTGATGTAAACTGTTAAACCTGTACCTTGTCTTAATGCTAAACTAGGCTTACTTCATCCTAACATTACACAAATTTTGATATTTGGGTTCTCATCTCAAAGCCTGGAAGAAATCAATTAACTTCAAGATGTTTAACAGGTGACAAAGACTTTATAACTGGTCAAAAAAATGATTTTAATACTGATACTTCTTTAATAGCTGCAAAAGCAAACCATCAGTAAGAAGATAAACTTAGTCTTCATAACAATTCTTTAAAAGTCATGAGTTGTCATCAGTTTGAATAAAAAAGTGGCCACTAAGACATACACATCAATAGTCCCTCATAACTGCTTTAAAACAAAAACTTGGTTTCCATAATGGATTTCTCATAAAGTTGAGCATTTTATGACTAATAAGCCAAAATCAAATTCAAATATAAAATTAAACTGCTTGGGACACATAGGGGACCCACTGAAAATGGCTCAGCGACCCACCTCTGGGTTCCGACCCACCAGTTGAGAACCACTGATATAAATGGTATTTAAATATCTCAGATTCCAGATTCAAACTAGCTTTTCTGACTGGTCCTTATCTTATTAATAATAATAATAATAATAATAATAATACATTTTATTTAAAGGCGCCTTTCAAAACTCTCAAGGTCACCTTACAGAGCAGAGATAAAAACAACAAAGTAACAACACAACTTATTAGTAAGAAGGACACAGTCAAATCTGCTCTCTGACTAAATTTGTGTGTTCATGTAAAACCCCATCAGTTGCAGTAAGAGGCTTACTGAGAAAGAAATGTTAAAACAGAAAAATCTCCATAGAGGAAATTCATGCTAATTTATCATGTCAGTTGATATCAAAACATCCATCACAACTAAACATACATTATTCAACATCAGTTAAGCTCCAGTTCACCACTGAGACAGAGCTTCTCTCAACCAAAATAAATCACATTTACCTGCGCAGACAGCCTTATTTAAGAGGAAACTCTGGGACTTTATATAGGACACCATCCAACATCTTTAATGCACCTTCAAATTGACTCATTTACAACACTTTGCTTCAAAAGTGGATTATTTAACAAATTACTTTTCCTCCTGCCTAAGATATAATTAACTGTGAGATTTGATTTCATATCACTGCTTTAGGAATATAGGAGAGATTCATTATTTAATACAGTTTTACAATTCTAATTTAGGTTTTAGTCACCATAATACTCACATTTATACTTTTCATAATGTGGCTTCAAACCACCGTTTCACTGCCACAAATGAGCTTTATTCAAACAATTAGCAAAAAAAGTAAAATAGACATATTGTCTTTCATTGGTAATCAGCCAGTGGGTATTTCAGCCCCTTTGAAACTTTGGTCCACATCAACACATTTAGGGAGTTCACACTTGAAGGAAACTCCTGATATTTGCAGGAGGAGCTGTATGTGTGAAAGCTAACAGCCAAATCAAATCTTTGTTATGGCTTCACCCAAAGTTTTCCCTGCCAGACCCCTAGTATTTTTCTGCAGCAGGTCCAAGTGGGTTGATGTGAGAACGCAGAAGGATATTCTCCGTAGAAATCACATTGAGCCAATGGGAGGGAGGAGTGACGAAAGTATCTCGCTGTGAGGAGCACATGTGAACAGCCAGGTCAAAAGAATATCTGGAGCAATCTTTTCAGGAGGGTATGTGTGAAAATGGCTATTGACTGGCCCAAACCTAGGAAACAATTCTTCATGTTGTTGTCCCTCTAGCCATATATCCCCTTAACTGGCTAAGGCTGAACAATTGTATGTGGAAACAATGGTCAAAGAGTTAACTCAAATTTGCTCAGTTCGGGAGCTTTTGTAGTTTGTGATGCAGACAGGAAACTGCCAACTAAAAATAAAAATGGGATGGATGGATGCAACAAGCCCTCATACCTGGAGGCCAGAAGAGATGGTCAGTGTCTCCAAAAGAAACCTATTTGACCATTATATTAATAATTGCTGATTTTTGCATTTGTTAGTGAGACTTTACGTAGCAAGACACAGGTGTTACATATTCACCTTAAAGGCTTTCAGGATGTTTTCAAAGCCCTTTTCATATCGGTGGTTTTATTTTGCTGAGGAGAAAGCAGTGTGTGTGTGCTTGTCAAACAGCACTTTCCTTTTTCTTTCTCAAGCAGCATACCAGACAGCAGTGACCAACACTTTTAGCTCAGACTGGTTATCCCACACTGCCATCTGTTGGTCAGCGAGTGAACAGGGACACAAAACACACAAGACTGCCCTTACATAAGTGATCTATAAACCAGCAGTGTGAAATGCTCCCTTGCAATAAGAGAGCAGAGATGATGCTCAGCTGGGGGGGTCCCACCAGGGAGGGCATTGCCAGCTCGCCCCGCCATTCCGATTTACATGTGACCCATATCCGTGCACTAGATTTGTGCCTCTGACAGATCGAGGGGGAGTAGAAGAAATGGAAAGAAAGGGAGAGACTGAAAGGCTGCCACTTCATGCACCCACCAATCCCTTTTCTGCATCCAAAAAGCACACACACATACACACACACACACACACACACACGCACATACAGTAATTCTGCCCCTCTCCGATGCACTGAACCCAATCCCATCTGTTCAAGGAGGATAAATTCTGGCATGAGGGAATTTATCTGCAGCCAAGATGTATTTACTGGAAACAACTTTGGGTTTTCTTTCGCTGGCAGTCAGTCTCTTTCTTCTCCTTTTCACTCCCACTCCTCCCTCCTGCTGCCCCCCCCCCCCCACCGAGCGTGTTGTCCTGCAGGTTCTGTGCTAGCTCGGCCAGGTCGATAGCCACTAATGAAGGCACCTTTATGAAGGTGTCAGCTGCTTTCCCTCACAGGAGCGAGCAGCTCTAATTTGAAGTAATGGTTATTGGCTGGGCCATTGATTTATCGAGCTGATGATTAGTGCACTGTATCAGCACCTACAGAGAAGAGGGTTGAGAGAAGAATAGAGGAAGGTGTGTGTGTGTGTGTGTGTGTTGCTCTGTATTTGATGTGGGTGCCTGGTAAAGAGAAGATAGAGGAAGGATGGGAGAAAGTGTGCAGTTGTTTTTCTGTGAGACAGAATAAGATAAAGACCACATGCTGTGTCAGTGTCAGCCTTTATCATCATTGTCCTGTTTCTGCTACTGTGATCTCTTTTGTGCTCTGATAAAATACCAGCTGAGGATGAAACAATGCTGTTGTTTCATGTCTGCCAACTGAAACTCCCATACACAAAAAAAACCCTGGATTTTCTTTTTTAAAGATCTACAGACCAAGCAATACATCATTCAGTAAACATATAAAGTTGGATTTGACTAATATGTTGCATGTATTCGTTGCCTCTGTAAAATCATCCTATCCTGAGTCTCTATAGGAGGGTCTTGTTTTCCACAACACCATGAATAAATGGATTAGTTAAAGGTCACATATGGTGCAAAATACACTTTACCATGTTTTTCTTACACTAATTTGTGTCCCTAGCCTGTCTACAAACCCCCAATTATTAGTAGAGTCCATCCTCTCTGTCTTTTGTCTGCTCCCATTTTCAGTAAATGTGTGCTCAAACAAGCTGTTAAGAGATTTTCCCTGTGTGTCCTGCCCTCTGAGTCTGCCTTCTCACCGTAAACAATTGAGCATGAAGCCAGAAAGCCTGAGCCACCCAAGCCCTTCTGGAGGGGTGTGGTCAAACACAACTTGCATTTAAAGCTACAGACACAGAAACAGCCTGTTCTGAGCAGAGCTGAAATTGAGGGGTTTATATGCATGATCAAATACAGGATCCGCGTGGATTTTAACAAGAAACTTTAAAGACATGTTTTGGGGAGCTCTGTGACTTATTTTAACTGGTTGAAAATAATAATTATACGTGACCTTTAATACTGATACACTTTATACACAGCATTCCAATTTTTTATCCAGTCAGTAAGACTTACTGAATATCCTCCAAGAGACCCACACATCACAGATGTAATCTGTGTCCACACCAGTGAAGGCATGATAAAAAAGAATGCATCTTTTTCTGTTTTCTCCTTCAGTCTACATTTTCAACCACACTAAAAGCTTCTTTGAAGACCGCTCTGCCGATGCATTGGAAAATTGTAGGAGGAAAAAAAATCAAAAGGATTAGCCTAACAGTCAGGAGATAACCACTTTCGATTAAGCAGTTCCCAAAAGTGCAGTTGACTGAAATCGTAACATTTGTTGGAACAACCATTGTGCCTTTAAATGGCGGTTTGGACATGTTTGTTATAAAGTCTTGTGGTTGAAGCCACAGCTCCAGAGCTGCACTTAGAAGAATAGTTTCCCATTAATTATTGAAGTCCTCACGATTGCAGCTCCAACGAAACTAGGAGGTAATGATACAGCTGGGAGGAACCTTTATAAGCACATAAATGGTTTTATAGACTAGAAAGGCTGGATCTTGTGATGATTTGAATTTGAAATGTAAAGCAAATATGATTGCATTTTATGACATTTAGTGTTGTGGTTATTTTTTTACCATTATGTCCTCTGTGATCCAAATGTCTTATTAACCATCTACAATCAAACATACTAGTCTTTAATCTTTTTAATTTCTGCCTGTCTGTTCTATTTTTGTTTAGATGACCTTATCTCAACGGTTAAACACACTGTCGGGCCCTGCTGAGCTTTTACACAGTCGTCTGGCTTTTCCATTTTATCGCCAGTAATGACACACGTAGTATGTAATCAACTCCAACAGGCGTCGGGCTACCCCTGAAGCCAAAGTCATATCATTAATCATCACATTGTTTAATTAATTACTCCTCCAACTCAAAAACAAACTGTGTAGATAGCCGGCAGTGATTAGAAACCTAAAGAAGGAGTTCACACGAGTGTCATTTTCCTCAAGAATACACCACGGTGCATGCTTTTGTTTCTTAAAACTAGGAATAGAGATTCAAACATAACGGTGTTTTTCAGTAGCAAAATTCACAGCAGCAATATATGCAACACAAGCTAATGATGTACTGGACTGAAATGATGCTGGGGAAGAATTTTTTTTTTTTTGAAAACATTGTTTAATTTTATCTTTTACACCAACAACCTGTACAGTGGCACCATATTTCTTTTTTTTTGTTGTTTGTTTTAGTTGCATCTATGTGTCACATCGTTACAATTATGTTAGCATCAGAGTCGGGCATACTTGTGCTATTCTGTATTAGGTCTATAATCCCAGCCACTCACTTCAATAGTGACAAATACTCTTGCCTTGCAGCCTACAATTTTTAAACATGCTGCCAGTGGTCAAATTGGAGCCTTTCAACCTTCAATATTACAAAGTGCAGTTTGCTCCAGGCAGTGTCAGTGTTGACCAACATGTGTAGACTCACTGTAACAGCAAGAACTTTGATTCTTGTTCAGCATTACAGCCCTGACTGGACTCTGTTCAATCTAATACCAGAAGTATATAACTGCCCTCAACCTTTTCAATAGATGCTATAGACTATTGCCTTTAAAGTAAAGGCAAAGAGCAAGTCAGAGTCATTAGATAGTATTCTTGTTATTCTACTAACCTACCTGTGAGGATTACAAGTTTGTTGAAGTGCCCATGGTAGTGCTGTTTATATCAATGTCTACATTCATTGTGAAATGAGGTTCATGGCGACCAGTCCAAGGTGTACCACACTTTTCCCCCAGTGACAGCTGGGATCAGCTCCAGTCCCCCGTGACCCTGACTGGGAAAAGCGCTATAGATAATGGATGGATTATACATCCCAAATCATTATATTTTGAAAGGAAAAATTACAGCAGATTTTTCAAAACTGTGTTCGATTCTTACATAATTTGGGGGTCTACATAACTTACCTGTACAAAAAGTTTTAAGATAGCTCCAGGAGGCCTATATTTCTCCAGCTAGTGGAAAACAAATGAAAGAATATTTAAAGAGATAGATCTTTTTGCTTAGATAATAACCTCTTCTTAACCAGAAACAGCCTAGAGATTGCTCTTTTCAAAGCCAACAGAATTTACTGAACAAACTTTTTTCTTTCTTGCAGAGTTTCTGGTCTGCCCACATCAGTCTGTTGATGTTATTGTTTTATGCTGCAGTTTGAATTGTAAGTGAAGTTCCAACACAATCATAGATCAATCAAAATAACTTGAAGAAAGAAGAATGAAAAAAATGGATGAGGCCAGAATTGGAAAAGCAACCACCCTCTTCTTTTGAGGTAATACGTTTTTGTAGGTGTCTGATTGCTTAAAGGGGCTCTATGCAACTTTCAAAAATACTGCGTTTGTAGTGACACAGCATTGCCGTTAGGCGAACTGCACCAGCACCTGTTGCTACCTTGCATGCTCACCATACGTGCTCGTACATACACAAACGAGCATCATCATCGGTCGCGAAACACTGGATATTTACTGACATAATGTTTACAGAGGAGGTTAGTGGTCATACACATGTGAAAGTCTGTGAAGGAGTCTGTGTGTCTGTATTCCATTCTCCATCCTACAAACCACAGTCTCAGCAGGCACTGGCTGAGAGCAGGAGTGTGTGATGAGTTTGTCCGCCTTTGAGAGCTCTTAGGGCGGATAGTAGTGTGTGGAAGGCGGCCTCTGACTGTGGAGGTGAAGACCGGGAGTGTGTGATGAGTTTGTACTGTTGATCTCTGTAAGCGGAGCGGAGTGAGGAGGACGTTGAGAACGTGCATAAAATGTCACTTCCTGGAGCTTTCGCGGAAAATACAACCCGGGGAAACTTTATTTTAACTTTTATACAGGCAACACAGATAGAGAGTGAACATCTACTTTTCACATCAGTTAACCGTTCGATTATTAACAGGCGATAAAAAACGATTTATACATGTAAAAAGTTACATATAGCCCCTTTAAAAAGCAATATAGCAGTTTCTGTTTTTTACAAAGCATCCCCTTTAAAGATTATTTGTACTTGAGGTTAAATCCCAACATATCTTCAGGGGTATGTAGCCTTAAGGACTGGAACTTCCAATTTGATCAAATACTGGCACCTTTAGACATTTTAAAATGTCTCTATGGGCAGCCAACTGTTTGGTTAAATTATAAGATTGTCTTTTCTTTTAAGATTCAGATGTCTTTGTTATTCATAACGTAATTTTACCACTTTACCCATGGAGCAACAGCTGCCAAGATTAGAATCTGAAAACCTTGTCATGTATATGCTGTTTTGGACTTCTACAATCCCATCATATGAAAGAAAAACCATGAAAATATGAAAAAGTTCAAGAAAAGGAAGCTGCAAAAAAGTATTTCCTAATGTTTTCTGACTTAATACTGTTTCCAGCATTGACTGTGTGCGAGCCTCCGAGGAGTCGTAACTGCTAATATCAAATTGAATAAGGACAAGAAGTGACATTTCCATCACCTTGCAGGGTGATGTCTAGAGCTTTGGATGGGCCGAGAGGGAGACAGTCTGAGGCCGGGCAGCAGATAGGGGTCATGCTTTCATTTAAGAAGCTAATGGCAAACAGAGTAAAAGAGCTGATACTAGCCTCAGGGAAACCTATTAAGACTGGGCTGGAGAAAGTCGTGATGAGGAGATGATTACAAAATCAGTGAAAAGAAAATGACTTACAGATAAGTAGAAGTGTAGTTCAGAAGCTGTGAAAGACTCTTTACTATACAGAGCACAGGTCAGACCATCGAGAGAATGACAGTTTGAGCAGAGGGAAGAAAGACTTTCGTGCAGAGTTGTCCTGTTGAGGTGGTAGGGGATAAACTACACAATATAGTTATCAGATAAGGTGTATTGATTCCAACGCTATTCCAAATGAAACCATTGGTAATTGGTATAAATAGACTGTAAATATTAATGGACAGAGCCTGAATGATGTCTGCCATCTGTTAACGCAGGGGGCCTGGAGTCTCATCGGCAGCAGCCGCCATGCTGGAAATGCTGTCTCACCCTAACTTTGAGTCAACCTAATGACGACTGGCTGAGAGCTGGAGCTGAGGCGGGTTTTAAGCCACTTGACAAACTGGTACAGCACACCCACCTGCCAATCAGGTAAGCTACGCGCCTAACTATGGATTACACTTATGCTTTTCAAAATCAAAATTCACCCCCGTACAGTATGTGCCCATGATGACAAGAACTAATCAGACCTATTTCATTTTATGTACCATGCCGTAAACACGTTTATTTATGCAGTAAAAACTGCTTTTTTGCCAGTCAGGTGTATGTGATTTCCGGTGTTCCTGGAGCCAGCCTCAAGCGGACACTCAACGAACTGCAGGATTTTACACTTTTGCACTGGCTTCATTTTTTTTAACACCGGAGGTTGCCGGTTGGTATGAACAAAAAAATGGTTTCAGGACAAAAATTAGAAGTTAAAATGATTGTGTGTTATGTTGTCCGTCTCCCCTCTTCACCGCTCTAGTTTTCTGACTTTTCACCAATAGTCTCCAAGTACATCTTGTTTTTAACTGTGAAATAATCAAACCCGTTGAAAAACTCATGTCCCCTTGAAACAAGTGTTATTTTCCAAAGAAAAATAATGCAACTTTTACAGTAGTTTTGCAGAATGACTCTGGGAAAGGGTGAAAAATGGTGATCGCTTTAGAATGCAGTTTGGAGCAAAAGTACTGGCTTACCTTTCAAGCATGACAAATGGCCAATGGGTGACAAGGGATCTGGGAAACCATGATGTACTTTTTCATTATGGTTGGTCACAAGTTTGACCTAAAGCAAGGGTCCTTGTCACCTAACGTAATTAGTTTTGTGTTAAAGTGCATTTGGCAGCTTTAACATTGGCCAACAAAAAACAGTACAGCCTACAGAACCCTTGTGTGGACTTAACAGCCAGACCTTATCCTGCATGGCGAGATCATTCCTTGTGTAACTTAAGACTTAAAATCAGGGGCACCAGTAGCGGAATGGGTGATTTGCACAACCAATGTACGGAGGCTGTAGCTCTCCAAGCAGGCGGCACGGGTTCGAGTCCGACCTGTGGCTCCTTTCCCTGATGTCGTTCCATACTTTCTCTCTCCCTGATTTACTGTCCTATCACACAAATAAAGGCGTAAAAAGCCCCCCAAAAATTAAAAATACTTTTTTCATTGGCCAGGTTTCCTTAACAAAATAATTCAATCAGAAGGCATTTGCAGTCATTTTTACAAAAACAAACAGTTTAAGCTGTGATCATTGTAACATTTGTCCCTGCTCCTGCCAAATATTTTTCTCATTTGATATTAATGTCTATGGTCAGAGAATCACATTCCATTCTGTGTTGTTTTTTGTTGTTGTGTGCACATCTGTTGGTGTGTGTTTACTCTGAAGTGGAGTGCCGCCAGTTTCCCCCCTCTGTCTGACTGTCGTTGGGGCTTCAGGGCTGGTAAATATGTTAGGCCATCTGGCCGTCTGCCTGTCTGTCCGGACAGATGGTTCACCTGTGGGCCAATCCCAGACTAATCGCTAGTTCTCCAACATTATTCAACGATAGGACTCGATGTAATTTATTTCCACTTAAACAGGGAGTCCTCCATTCTGTTCTCAGCTGTAAATAAAGAAAATGTTCAAATAAGTGCCATTTTATCTGCTATGCCTGTTAATGCTTGCAGGACAAAAACAGTTTGTCTTACTTCCAACCAAAATCCAAACCTTTATCCAAACACAATCAAAAACTACAATAACAATGTATCACCAAGGATGCAAAACTGGTCTTGCAGGTTTACATTACGCTGAGATATTTACCTGTTTCTATTGATGTAAATGAGACATGTTGCCTGTTGTTCACTCAATGAAATCAATTGACTTCACAGAGGGGTTTAAACTCTGTGTTTTTTTTAACATTTTAAAGAAACAAGAAGAAGCACCATACCTGGAATTCCTCCAAAGCATTACTTTTACACGAATCAATGCTTTAATCTTCTCCTTTGTCTGGTCAAATAAAGTAAAACCGGCTGAGCAGAACTCTTCTTCAAAATGAAAGAACAGAAGGAGGTCTCAAGTTTCCAGATTTAGAATTGTATTACTACGCCTCACAGACGTTCGACATCGATCCGATAATCAATAATACAAGTAAGGACACCTGGATAAACATCGAGAGCAAGCAGTTAAAAGCCTACAACCTATTTTTTACTTCTCTGTAAACACAATATAAAAGTGCCATAAGAAGTACATTCAAATCATGGAATACAATTAAAAACATATTAGCAGTGCAATTGAGGACACCTAAGAACACACTGATCTGGAATAATCCATCAATCAAAATCCAAAAGAGGGAATTTCACTGGGACGGTTGAATTAAGTATCTCCCAGACATAATACAGAATAATAGTGTTCAGTCATTTATAACCTCAATAACAAATTCACATTGGAATATACATATATGTTTTTTAGATACACTTTAGAAACAGGGTTGCAGAACATTTTGCCTCAGGATATGATTTTGAGCCAGGGCTTTTTGAGGAGTTCTATGTGGAAGAGAGGAAGAAACGTGTATAATATAAAAAAGATTGCATTAATACAATACAAAATGAGGACCGATATATATATATTTTGGGGTTTTATGTCTTATATATATAAGACATAAAACCCAAAAGTTATATCAAAAACCCTCTGATTAGTGTGTGATGTCTGGAACTTTTGTCATCTATTGATTACATTTACTGTAAACTTAAGTAGCCATCTATTTATTTCATTCACACTGTTATTTCATAATTATGCATCCTGTGGTATGGTACTGAGCTGAGAGCTCTGTTGCAACAAAAGAAGTGGTCAGTGAGTTCAAATGGGCAGAACTAAGTAGTGTATAAATCAATCTGCTCTGAAGTAAAACATACCCTTAAAAAACAGAGTACCTGTTATTTACCAGCACCCATAACACCTTGCTGCATCATTTAACTTTAATCACCTTAAAGCTGCTTGCAGTTATCTCCTAATTGTGAACCAATGGAAGCTATTGTCAGGCTATCATTAGAGGTATACCTGAGGACCAATGTGCTCACCTTAAAGCATGCGATAGGTCCACAGATATACTGACACTCAGCAGGACCCCAAACAATATGTATTTAAAAATTGCTTTCTTATTCATACTATTCATTGTTGAACATCTGTATGATCCTGACCATAAACTGCCTTCCAGCAGCTTTAACTTTTTGTTTTCCGTTTCTTCGGGGTCTCAAAAAGCCACATCTCTTTTGAAATATTGAGAAAAACTATCCATTTTGTTCTGAGAGCTGCTGGGTTGCAGGGAGACATCGGCAGAAGAGAATGGAAAGCTGCACACTCGTAGCTCCTTATGCATTAATTTCCTACTTCAAAATCGACATTTTGGCTAATAGCCCTCTTTCTGGAAGCACTTTTGTAACAATCTTTAGCCTGAGATGAAGTTTTATCCAATCTTCAATCTGTCAAGTTCCATCCCCATAATGACTTGTTGAAATTGCTAAAAATGTAGCACCATTATAAAGTTTTCAAATTGTCATATTTTGGGCTACATGTCAAATCAAAACACCTCCAAAAAGAATTAGTGCTACCTATTGAATAAAATCATATTCCATGCAGTCTTCACACTTTAGTCTGAAAAGCAAAATAATAACTTTGAATAATTGTTAACATTTAGTTTCAGGCTGAATAAATGCACTGAGAGAGACTCCTTCACAGACCTGTCACATAAGGTAATAAAACTGTCCAACATAGCAGCTCATGAAGCATGTAGCACCATAAAGTGCTAAATGACTCTGACATCAGCGCATGATTCATCATTCATGTCATCAGGCCTATTACGCTCATCTCACCATTCCCCTGTAAAGTCCAAAATAAAGCAGAGCTATAAAAGATAATCCTAAAACTGTCTCAAAAACTTCTGTTACGTCTGAATCACTCCACTGTCATTAGTCATTACAGTCTTTGCCTCTGTGTCTTGGCCAGGGACTACAGAGGTGAAATAGCTCATAGCTAACTCTGGTACAGCTAAGCGTATAGCTGTATACTGTCCCTGTCAAAAAAAACCCAAATCAAATCAAATAAATAAATAGATCATTACTACGTAAACAGTGGAGTATACCTGTATAGATAAGTAATATATTAATGTGAAATAAACCAAAATAAAAATCAAGTATCCCAACTTTAACCAAAGAACCAGCTGTTTGAAAGGTTTAATGATCTGGATTTGGGATTCTCCCTTATTTTTCTATCCAGGATCAGGAAATTCTACTCACTTTTGGTATGATCAAACTGATCCATATACAGTGTGAGTACAGGGACCTCGTGAACACACTGGTTTGGGTTAGGCCACTATGGCTAAAGGATTCCAGCTAGGAAACCGTTCATAGAGTAGACTTGAATGCATGGAGGTTACAACAGTTTATTGTGTATGGTTCTGAAAAAGTAAGGAAAATATCTATGCTCAAAATTCTTCCCCTATATTCCTGTTATAATTCTAAACTATTTTGGTGAACAGCTTTCCACTTATACAAAAGGATAGTCTCAGTATTCAGAGAACTTATGTTATTAGCATCCGCATTCACTCATACTTTTAGCTGGCCCATATCATGGCGCAATAATAATTTTACAAACAGGAACTAAGAATTACACAGAAGTATGCATGTTTGAATAAAATGAACTAGTTGAGGAAACATTAACAGATTTTCACCTGTCTTCTTGTTTCTAAGAATGAGAAAAGTGCAAAGCGTCACCACAACCCAGTAGTTGAAGAGATTTTTGACAATACTGTTTATTAGTATTTTTACTAAGCTTAAATATTGAAAGCTTTGGCTTTTGATATTTCACCATATCAAGATTACAGCATCTGTAACAGACAATTGGTAAGAGTTATCAAACATGGCAAATATTAATGTGAGCTGGGGCATTAATCTTGGTCTTTAGGGTTATCACGACTGTCATATTTGTCATATAGTTTTTGGTTTTTAATAGATTTATGATATCTAAGGAAAATAAGAGCTTCTATGCCACATCACCCATGACAGTGCTTTTTTCTAACTCACCTGGTGTCTAAAGCAGTCACATTTTTCCATGACAGTTTTTTGATTGTGTCGCACCTTGAACGTTGACACCAGCTGCTGTTGCTTGCAGACAAACAATCAATCAATTAGTCACTGAGCTTCAGGTGGTGCGATCATCTGTGCTTGAGCTCACATTGATTTACTGCTGATTTACTCATTCCACGTCATTTACCCTGCAGAGGTTATAATAACTGCTAAATAACATGCCCTTTAGTGCACAAACAGACTGCTGCTCAAAGTATACACATGCTCCTGGGATTGGCAGGAGATGTGAGAGAAAAACCAAACACAAGGGCTACTTTCTGTCAAAAGTAATCTGATGTATGATTACCAAGGAGGAGAGAAGCAACTTTAGGCATAACAAATCTGAAAGTTTAATGATATATTATCATGGGAGGTATGGTTTATTCATAACTGTTACCTTTTCTTACACCGAGGAGGTTGAGTATGGATGACTGCTTGTTTTTGCAACAACACACATCACATTCACACAGTTAAACAGCTGTGAGTTGCTCAGTCCATGAACAGTTTCCTGTCAGTTTAGTGAAGAAAATTGGGCTCTGTGGCTATGGGTACCTTTTATAAAAGTACCTGCGCTTGGATAGAGGCTCTTATTTACTTTCCCTGTCAGGATTTTGTGACTATAGATTTTTGTGTTGGGATCAAAAACAACAAAAGAGCTCAGACACTGGGCTGACACAGTGGCATTTCTAGTGGACAGATTTTAAGCATGGAGAAATCCAACAACAACAACAGTGACATTTAAGAAATAATGAAGGAAAGATCAGGTCTCTCTGATACGTTTAGTGAAGCATCTGCTTAGGTCTTGTGGTCTTTAAAACAGTGACACCCACATACTTCATTAGACACCACATTTCTATTAACACAATGACACAGAGCAGGTTTGAGAGGAAAAAAACACCTGACACGTAAGTCAGCTGTCTTTTGCAACTCTGCACATTTTGCATGGAGCTCAACGTCAGAGCAAGTGTCACCCTCTTCTGCCCTGATTCTCTGACTCATATGCTAATGCTACTGCACAGGCAGAATAGGAAAAGATAGTAGTCATGCATTCTTCAAAGAGAGAGGAATGGATTTTTATATAGGGGATGGAGGCAAAAAATTATGATTTTAAATAATAATACAAATAAAATATGACATTTCTGAACAGCGATCGGCATCATAACGGTATAAAATTAACCGTGTACGTGAGTGTCTGTTCAATCTCTCTCCGTCAAACTGCTCAAATGGGTGATCAGAGGTGTCATAAACTGACATTAAACACCTGATGAGTAATTATTAACCGTGTTACCTGAGAGGGATCTTTATTTTTAAATAATATAGACAAAAAAGTCAAAAAGAAAGAAGGTCAATCCATCAATATTTTTTACGAGTTTTGTCGTCAAAATATTACTGTTTTATTCAAGACTCCATTTAATAGGACGGGCCATGGAGATGATTTAGCAACAGGAGATAAACTAGTCGTCTCTGCTGATTGAACGCTAATGTTAAGTTAGCAAGGGTCAAACTCCATAATGTGGCGTATAGTGGACAAACAGTAAATGTTATCGGTCAGTATGTTTAACAACAAGTCTAGCTGACCAGCCAGCCCCATGTTACTGTCCCTAAATCAATAACAAATTTGGAACAGTGGACCGACTGTTTAACTGGAACTACTTCCATAATTATCCCTATATCAATCCAAAACTATATTTCACTGGCACACTTGAGGTTGCATCTTAAATCATGGTTCGGATGTGTTGTAGTTGTAAATGTTGGATGAACAGTGAGGCTGAATGATGGGACTCATAATAGTGAAGTGAACAACAAACACTTCCATGTTATTTATTTATTTATGCTCTGAGCTACAATATGCAAATGTACTGTAAACACGTTGTGCGTCCTCCTTTCGAAATGGAAAGTCTTGTGACCTTTATATTGTTTCTCTCATTGGATTTGAAATGTCGCAATGCAGTCATCTCTGATGGAGGATTTTACAACAACCACAAAAAGGAAAAAAATGGATAAAAACTGATGCTGTTTTGTTGTCTACCATGAATGTTTGAACATTTACAATCTAAAATGAGGGTGCATGAATAAATCAACACATAATTATGTCATGATAAGTGCTCAGAAGACTCATGTTGAGAAATTTTCTTGCAAATTGATTCTGTTTCTGGTTTTAAATCACCTCTGTTGCAGCTAAATTGTCTTTGGAATGTCGGACAGCAGAGTCTTTTAGAAATTGATGTATTGTTTTGGAATAGTCTGAAAGAGAAGTAAAATGAGAAATGGGAATAAATTTGCTGCCAGGCAGGCTGCAGTGGAAACAGGATGAGTGTGGTTGACAGACTGAGCCTCCACCCACGTTAAGCTTTAGACTTCCTTTAGTGTTACTGTTTTTGAATTTCAGGTCAAGTGTAATTTCACAGGAAAAGCCCCAAGATATATATATATATAACAAAAAGTGTGAATAAGACTTTTAAGATATCGGAACTGATGCAGAGGAGTGGAAAAATAGTCTTTTCAGCTCTCGTCTCTGTCTATACCCATCAGCTTGCTCAACTTGGAATGTGAGAAGGAACTTAACGAGATCCACTATCTCAACACAGGCATTTTTACGAGCCTCAGTTGCCTTATTCAAATAGCATTCATTTAGATTCACATAAAGAAAAAAATTAAACTAATAACTCACACAAGGACATACACACTGTCCCATTTAATACCACAACACATCAACGCACACATTTCGACTTTACAATTCAAGCCTTAAAAGTTATCTTCATACTGAAAAGTCTGGTAAAATTTCTCCTCTTGTCCGACCATGCTTTGCGTTCGGTCTAGCCCTCACCCTCTATGTGGCAGGAATGGATCTCCATTGACGATCCAGCACAGGATTTACATTGATCATTGCGTCCGTCGTAGGCTGGTCATCATCTTCTCTGTGGATGTACAATGTCAAATGTAAAAAGCTAGTTTTCAAAGAGAGCACTAAGGCTTTCCATAGTAAAACAACATAATGGTGAAACAACACAATATTTCAATAACAGAAATGTTCTTATTTTCATAAGAAAATTCTCCAGGAAGCACAATATGGGGATGTCAGCTGTATATGGCCGGAACAAGCTCTTTGTTTCCTCATCGTTCAGATTGTTTGTCCAAAAACCCATGATGCAATGCACGCTCTCTACTTTGTAAGGGGACCTTGAGTGCTTTGAAAGGCGCCTTTAAGTATTATTATTGACCTATCCTCCTGCTGAAGTAAATCCATTTGGTAGAACCGAACGTGCAGGAAACTCAATGACCGCACTGTATCTAAAAAATGTACATTATATATATGTTTTTATGACAAATTCAAATCATGATTTCTTCCCTTCTTGTTGGTGTATCAACAAAAAAATAAAAACTGTGATTGTATTCCAAGTCTGCAGATTCGACAGGTGGGGATGGCTTGCCTTCTAGTGGTTGGGATTTAAAGTGAGATACATGTAAACAAATGACGTAATTTGGTAAATCACACACTTTCTGAGAGACAATAGCAACATGAAAAAGCCATGGACAACAAAGGAGTGTACAGCATTGGATGCTTTGAACATATGATGCGGCTCAACGAGGGTTTCACCGTGACGGCAGGTCAGCAGGCTCTGCCCCTGATTGAGGAGTGGGCACAGTTCTGCTAACTCACTGGCTCCAGTGAGACTGAAAGAAACACCTGTAGAGAGCACAGAGAGAAAAAAAAACATGCACAGCACTATGGAAAGTAAGATGGATGAAAAACATCACTTAAAAAAGCTAGCCAGCAAGCTCTAGAATCAGTATGCAGCCAGAGATGTGGTCACAGATGTGCTGGTGTTCAGGAGAGAGGAGAGAGGTGGTAAAAAAAAAGAGCTCAGCAAGCTGGCAGGAAAACAGGTGTTCGGGTACGGCATCATCATCTTTTATTCACATTTGCATCGAATAAATGTTTGATAGATTAATAGATATTGCTCGGCCCTTTGCTGCATGTCATCCCCTAGTCTCTCCTCCAAACATTCCCTGATGTCAGCTATCCTATCCAATAAACGCAAAAGGCCTCAAATATAACTTTAGAAAATATATATATATATTTTTTTACCAGATAATTGCTGTGTCTTTTTATGAAAATCAATTAAAATTAAACAATCATACTTTTTAGTATTCGGGTCTGAAACTCATATCGTGATTTGAAATCTAAAGTCCCCACCCACTATCACACTCGGTCCAGCCCTCTGACTGCAGGAGGAACACCTATATCATAAACTTGACAAATAAACATGTGGCTCATTGTTGTGTTACTTGAATGTCATCAACCATTTTTAAAGATGTTTAAATTTATGATTAGTTATCCTAATGAGCACAGTGATAGTAGCTTCTGATTAAAGGAAAGCTCACCGTCTTGGGCTTCCTGCGACTCACACAACCCTTCACCGTGTGAGCTTCAGGTGTAGCTGTTACAAACAAGCAAAGGCACATTTGCACTGTTAACGATACTTAACAATCTGTAAATGTGGTCTTAGTATTAATGAGCTGATACCGAGTAGAAGGAATACTCTCATTTGAAATCTGCCTAGGGCAAATGAGGGTCTGCCTAGAGCGTCATACGGGTGTGTGTGTGTGTGTGTGTGTGTGTGTGTGTGACAGCAGCAGGGTCTCGCAGTATGTCTACATTTTACATTCAGGGACGCACAGACTCTGCATGCACAATTAAATATGATATCATAAAGACTTTTATTGTAAATTAGTCGTGAGAATGAGAAAACCGCTGGTGTTTGTTGTCATCAAACAACATGAAAGTGGCAGCATGAAGTGCATCAGGCCACTGAACTGACATTGTACACTGTGCACACTGCACAATGTTAAAACAGTAAATCGTTCAGCCCTAGTAAACACTACAGGCAATATGAAAAGATGGAACAGCTCTCCTTAATGCAGCCAAAAAACATTTGGAGCTCCCGTAATGATTTGCTGCATTATAAGTCATAAGGGTGTGTCCAATAACTGTGTTTTTTCTGCGCTGGCAGAGCTCACAAACTCAGTTTCAGAGCACTTCTCACTCACGCTTATTGTTGCTAGTTTAAGAAAGTTAACCTCCATCTTCCTTGGTTCTGACCATTAGGTGTTTTTTAGATAGATTTGTCAGGTTATTGTTTGCTTTTATTCAAGGATATATCAACAAGAAAACATGTGAAGGAATCGTGTCCTGGTCCAGCTTTGGACGTTATTGTACCCTCGAAAAGACAAGTTAGATTAGTTTGTCCTCCGCCATTGTTGTTTACAACGCTGATTGTAAAAGTAACGGCCCTTTGTGAATTTGCGAATTTAGCGAACAAAAGTCGTCCGGTTCAGTTCAGTTCGGTTCTGCACAGTTCCCATTTATTGGTGTTTCCACCGTCAAAAGTTGGGAAGGGTACCAAAATAAGGGATCCGTACAGTACTTTTTTGGTGCCATTCTGTTGGGTGCCAAGGGTACCGATCCGACCCTAAAGAGTCCTTTTGTTTACTATGTCCCTTTCTTCTTCGTTGAACTTAAATAATAGTGGGCTACACTGTGTTGGGCTGCTATGATGTCACACTATTTTGTATCTGAAGCGGCTGTCTCCATCTGGCTTACATCTCGCTTACCACATAAGGGAACGGTTGGCTGTGGAATTGTAACCAAGATCAGGGTTCACTCTACCAAACTGAACCAAACTGTACTGAACCAAACCGGACCGCTTGGTGGAATTGGGGCAAAAGTGTCTGCTCCATGTTAACAGATGGGCCTTTGGTCAAACTATAAAAGTAAAAAATTACTCATCTAATAAACTTCCTAAACATGGTTTATGATGTTAAAGTTAGTTCTTATCACCCTGATTAATGTCCAAATGATAGTATTTTTGATGAAGTTTTGATAAAATTAGTTATTTGATGCTATAAAATTGGGTATAATGTCATGATTGACAGCTCTGTTAACAGGGAGTAAAGGTTCGTAGATTTAACGATCACTGACACAGGTGTCATTTAACTTTACATAACTGTGAGCGTCTGCTTTAATCCAACACAAGAATCATTTCTGATGTGAACTGCACCGACCTGAGAGGTCTTTACTATTTTATTGGTCCACAGCCGGAGGGGAATGATGTAAATACAGGGGCTCCAAAAGCTGTTGATAGAAGCTGTCAGTCAACTTTCACAAATTTCAAACAATGTTCTCACCATTGGCAGACCTTTCTGTTGCTAGTTTGTAAATTAGAGTTTGAGGTTAGGACAGCATGGGAGAAGAAAGGCTTTTTTTCTGCAGCTTCCTGCTGTGCTTCTAATGTTTGATATGGCACAGCTGGAGTTATATGGCCAACTTTCAACTGCTCTGTTGCCTACTTGTATCCCAATTTCATTCCCTTTGATTTCTGTAATGACAGAAAAGCCCATTTTGACTGACAACATCAGCTTGTTTGTGTCTTTATGAGCTTAGAGTTGATTAAAAATATTTAACCTTTGATTCTGGTTTATTCTGATTAATCTCCCCAAAATCTCTCACAAAGCTGTGGGCTGCGCCTTCAAATTGATGAGCAACTGCTGTAGCTTCTGTGTGTAAAAAAATAAATAAATCACGCCCTGCGAAGAAAGCAAAGGGGTAATTAAAATGAACTAATAGATGCTATTAGCTATCCGTCAGCTGTGATTGCATTGAAACATTCCCTGGAGGCACAGTGATCGTCCCAGACATTAAAAAGTATTTGATACAGGTAGCGGAGCGTCCTCTGGAATACCAATTAGATCCGACTGCTCGGGTGTCTGCGGCTCAACCGTGTGAATTGTTTGACAACATAGAAACCATTTTCCATGGCTGGCTAATTCACCACAATGCCTCTGACGGGAGAATGTCACGAGTATTTGAGAAAGGTTAGACAGAGAGGAAAGCATGTCGCTATCATACACGCCATTCATCATGACTTTTCATACCACACAAACACAAAGGGCTGCTGTAAGGTCTCTCTGAGTGGAGGAGTGCTAATTTTGTAGGTGTCAAGGTAAGGTGGCCTGATGTATGTGTGTAGTCATGTTTGACTTCTGGGCCATTGTACAGAAACAGACTTTTTCAACAGCTGACAAGATGCTGTGAGAAATGCACTGAGGTGTGGGTATGTGAATTGTTAATGAGATATCTGCAAACAACCTCATAGCAAACAGATTCATACTGCAGCTCTCCTGTGTATATTGTATGACCATGACTTGGATGATCTATCTGATATGGAAAATGTATTCTCTTGTTTGAGCAAATTAAAGTTAACCATCTGAAATGTATTCTATAACACATCATCCTGTCAGAATGAATTGCATAGTTTTCCTCATAAGTAATTGCATTCAGTAAAGAGGTGAACTTTCTGCTGAAATATATCATGTGAACTTATCAGGGCTGCTGTGTAGCTGTGCTTCGTGTTATTCTTATCCAGGTAGAACAGCCAGGATGTGCCGTCTTCCCACTATGGCAAAAGGACAAGGCTGTATGATCCTACACAATGTGCTAAAGTGTTGGAATCTTTGTCAGTCAGCCTGCTCGCTTTGTTGTGTGTATTGCTCTGACCCTCGTTCGAACGAGCTTGATGCTTCTGCCATTTTGCTCCTCTGCGAATAAATCACTCAGTTTTATATCAGCCAGCCAACCATCGGATCTGTCCTGAGAGAAATAATCCGTACTAAAACATGTGCAATAAAAAGCTTAAGCTAAATGATCAGTTTTGAATGTTGATAAATGTTTGCATGAGTAAAGGCTGCAAGTTGATTGGCCAATAAAGAAAATAGAACTATGGTAAAAATAAATATCAAAGTAAATAACGGTAAAGGTTTTAGAAACGTTATTTAAAAGTTAAAAGTATAAGGTTGCTAGCAGGTGACAGTAACAGATTTGATGTCAGGATGACATATTAATGACCTATATTCAACTGATCACAAGGTTGTGTGTAAATAACATAATTGTTTTCAGTTATTATTTTATCGGTATAAAAGGATTAGGCCTAAGAAAAGACAAAATGGGAAGCAATAGTGAGACAACTGGACCAACTTAAAACTACACTCGAACAAAAACTGAAATGTGTGAAACTAGGAAAAAGAGAAAAGTGTTTAGAGCAGATGGTAAGGCTTGTTTTGCATGGAGGTCAGAAGCAAGCCATAACAAGGAAGATTAAAGAAAATTAAAAACAAGAACTGAACAGATCCATTAAAAAATGTCCTTATGCTTCTTTGTCTCTGAGTGGACCGGGTGAGAGAGAGAGAGAGAGAGAGAGAGAGAGAGAGAGACAAGCACATCTGACATCAAGGATGAGAAAGACAACAGACAGAATTCACACACAATGCCAAGGGACCCCAGAATGAACATTTTTCAGTCCCAATGACTAGCGTGGTGGGTGCCGCAGGTCCACAGCTAGTGTGTAGGGTGTGAACTGAGGCCCAAATCCAGGAAGCAGCATTATTACTGCCAGAGCCATGAGAAATAGTGAACCATGTGGAAAGCATCCAATTCTGCAGAGATTGGTGTCCAACTGCGACAGAACTTTGCATAATTCTCTAACTGAGATTGATGAGTAACTAACACAAAGTAAGAGACTTCTTTGACAGAATGAATAATATCCATGCACCTCGCAGCCTCGGTTTGGGAAGACCCAGCACACAACGACTACAAAGCCACGGTAGGAGACCTTCTAGAAGTAGAAACCAAAGCGTGGCTGAAAGTTGCAGACATGACAGCTGTAGAAAGTGTTCATCAAGGTACTGACTAGTCGGTGTCACATTCTGTGGCACGCCTCACCGCTCTATATGATTCACACTGCGGCCTTGCAGGGGACACTGGGAAGAATCCCACGACTCAATACAAAAGCTAGCTTAAAGCCCTCGTCCTGAGCAGACTACGCCCTCCCATCGCTCAGCATTTCAAGCAAACCTGCATCACCTGGAAGAGAGCCAATTTAGATACAATCATCCTGCATGCTGAGCACGTGGAGGACCAGGAGCAGCGTGACATGGCTGCCAAAGAGAAGAAGAGACAAAAAATACGAAGGGGAAGTCTGAGCATCTTACATGCTGTTTCCGGCAAATGATGCCACAGAGGGGGACATCGAGGCGGGAGGGGCGCGGGCGTGGCAAAAGAAGTTGTCGACCTTATCTCCGCAGCAACTGGGACCCAGACACTTGTTTCAACTGTGGACAGAAAGGACATTTGGCTGCCGAGTGCCCTCGTAAGTCTGCTGAAGTCAGCGCTCCTCAAACACATCCAAAGTCAGACTAAAGGAGAAGGGGGAGCAGAGTCCGTGTTGTCCAGGGACCCCGAAGCCGCACAGCTTGGCAAGACAAGGCACAGACACACACACACACACACACACTCTCACACACACACACACACACACACACACACACACACATGCACACACACACAAATGAAAACAAGAACACCACTAAAGCCATCAATGTATGATTTTCGCATGCATTCAGACAATAACTTACACAGATTGTTTCCTACACTCACTTTCACTATAAAGGAGACACTTGTGACATTATTTTGTTGACTCCAGAGCTACAACAAATTCATTCGCGTAGAAGCTAGTAGTGCACAGATAACAGAAAAATACACATAACCATTCTCGTGCCGTTTTGAAGAAGTTTTCTTTAAACATGCTTTTTTGCTTTCTGAACATTGTCCAGTGAACCCTTTGGCCAGAGATTGGTTGTGTGTATTGGGCATTTCCCTTGTGTCCACTCCTGAGATTGTGCAGGTGCAGACACAAAACTCTCTGTATCCACCGCACTTCAAACTGCTTGAACACAGCCCACATCCTGTCCTCTATGCCTGACTGGCAGCTGCAGACAGACACACTACCACACTCACACACACACAAACACTGATCACTTCAGTTCAGCTTCCACTTGACTCAATGTGTTCCCCCACCTGCACATTCATGACACCAAACTCATTGCACTGCACGGCACACACATCACAAAGTGCAGATGAACGTTTTGAGAAAGACAGGTACAAAGAGACCGACCACTGGGAAATGATAAGTGTGACATGTTTGTACTGGTCCAGTTGTGCTGCCGTTGTGTCTGTTTCCCTCTCTTTCGTTCAGGCACAGCTTTTCCAGCCAATGACTGAAGGCAATTACTCTGATATATGAGGAAGACATATGGTAGAATGATGCTTGTTAGCTAACACAAGATGATACATTTTCCATTACATCCCTTTCTTTTTTATCATATATGATACAATAGAAAATGTGCTTCTTAGAGTGGTTTCCATCAAATACGATAATTCACCAGGATTCAAGTCACATGATCATTGCTATGAGTAAGAAATCAACTGAGATGAGTGAAAACATTTACCGTTAACAATATGGCAAGCATGCAGAAGACAGTAAGAGAGAGAAAAGAAAAGAAAAGAACATGGGAGCTGGTGGCGCAGTGGATATTGCTGTAGTCCTTCAGGCGGGCGGCCCACGTTTGGGTCCAACCAATCGTTTCCTGTATGTCAATCCCCACTCTCTCTCTCTCCCTGATTTCCATCTCTGTCCACTGTCCTGTCTCTCCAGTAAAGGCACAAAAGCCCCAAAAAGAAGAAAGGAAGAACATACAGTGAGAGGTAGATGTGCACAGTCAGTGGTGAACAGAAGAAAGGTGAAACATAAACCTATCAACATCAGACAAATCCACACAACCCAGGGTAACACAAAGGATGCCACGGACACAAATGCAATGTGTTATTTGTGCGCAAAATGTTTGAATGTGGTACCATGAGTGTGGGGGAGAGTAGCCCACAAGGTCATGTGAGACAACAATAGGTTTCTCTGCAGCTGCTACAGCCGTGAGGCAGAGAGGCAAACCTGCTGCCACTGGATCCAGTTCTGTTAGAAAACAAGCTACAGCTCTTAATTTACCACCATGGTGTTGACATAAAACAGAGTTTGAAAACTCTCCTTTGTTATCTACAAACTGCACAAAAGGTTTTTCTGGGACAGGCAAACCTGAAGTTGGAGCTGTTTTTTGTACAACCTTTAAATCAGACTGTTCTGCTTCATGTGTCCAAGTGACACTGTCATGTGCTGCATTGTGACATAATTCCTAAAAAAAAAAAAAAATGAGGTCATCATTTGCTTTTCAGTTTTAGGTTTTGGCAGATCTAAAATAGCCTGAACACAGATGGGAAAGAGGGTTTTTGCAATTTTACAATTACACATTATTTGGGTGTGAAAATAGGCTTGTGATTTAAAATAGCCTTGTGCACAACACGACCAAGTGTATGTTTTCCCTTAAAATGTGAGCACAAACCAATACTGACTGTCTTTGTGAACAGGCACAGAAAAATGAATTCATGCATTATACTTAACCCAAAGCACTACACTCAGTTCTAGGATCATGATCAACAGCGTTATTGTTATTTTATTTACAACCAAGAACGTGAACTTATCAGGGCTGTTGTGCTTTCTCTGTATTTTTGTTATCTTGTTAGACTAGCCAGCATGCGCCTTCCTCCCACAGGCTTACGGCAATAGCAAAAGGACAAGGTTGTATGCTCCTACATAATGTGCTACAAGTGTTGTAATCTTTGTCAGTCAGCCTGCTCACTTTGTTGTGTATTTATCTGACCTTCGTTCAAACGAGATTGATGCTTACACCATTATGCTTCTCAGTGATTTCTTTATTGTTCATCTCATCGTTCAGTAAATCTTTTGTTGTTGTTGATAAGATACGATAATCCTTTATTGATCCCCAGAGGAGAAATTAAAGTGTTGCAGCAACAAAAAGACAAAGTAGCAGGTGGTTTAGTATGAATACAATTTGGAATAAGAAGACATTAAGTTGAGCAGGCTTGTAAACTAAAAAAAAACATGTTGTTTTACTCACCTTGACCTGAATTAAGTCCCATATTAAGTGTCCCTGTGTATGGTAAAGCCTGATCATTTAAACACACTGAGGTAATGGTACCTGTGTGCAAACTTTTGGATGCTTAATGGTGTCAATATGCTCCTTATTGGATAAATTAATCAGAGCATCCGTCTTCAAACACTTAAAGAGGGCAACTAGCTTTTGGTCAGAAGTGAAGACATGAAACAAAAGCAGGACACATGATCATGAAGCTTTGTGTAACTCTCGGGTATATCAATAAAGTTAATACATTTATAATAATTGGGACAATTCAGTGGTAGCCGGATATCCATATAGGGCATGTCTGTACAGCAGCGTTGTGAAAACACACAGACGTGCTCGCGGAAAACGTTTAACTTTTCGTCCTTTCACTTTTGTTCCTCTTCCATAGTTTGGCACCACGTTTCCAACTAAATCAATACATCCAATCAACTATTTGTGCATGCTGTATGTAATCATAGTAATAATACATTTTATTTAAAGGCGCCTTTCAAAACTCTCAAGGTCACCTTACAAAGCAAAGATAAAAACAACAAAGTAACAACACAAAGATACAATTAACATTAAAAACACAAAAAAACATAAATGTACAGGATGTAAAGGAGTTATGAGGCCAGATGGAGAATGATCAGACTGAATATGCCAGTTTAAAAAGATGTGTGTGTGAGATTTGAAAATGGAGAGAGAGTTGATATCACGGATTTGTGGTGGGAGGGAGTTCCACAGGTGGGGGGCAGAGCGGCTGAAGGCCCAGGACAGAACCCTGAGGAACACCGGTAGTGACTGGAAATGGCTGGGATTTGAAGTTTTCCGAGTTGAGTGAACTGAGTGCGACCAGAGTGGTAGGATGAAAACCAGTGCAACGGTGTATCAGTGATTCCAATGGAGGCAAGTCTGTCAAGGAGTGTGTGATGAGAGATGGTGTAGAAGACTGCACTTAGATCAAGGAGGATGAGGATGGTTAGAAGTCCGGAGTCAGCTGCCATGAGGAGGTCATTAGTGATTTTTACCAGTGCTGTCTCTATGCTATGGAGGGAGCGGAAACCAGACTGGAACTGTTCATAGAGCTTACTGTCAGACAAATGAGTGTGAACCTGAGATGCAACTGTTTATCATGTATGATGTAATGTGTATTATGACATTATTAAATTGAAGAACACTTTTATTTTACTTGAATCTCTTGAGAAGAGTTACAGACAAAAAGGCCACATGTGGGTACATGGAAGTACTCATAGGGTACGAACATAATGACAGCTTTTGAGGGCATTTCAGAAGACTAACCTTTGTACGTCAAATCAAACATAAAAAGTCAATTCTCCAAGTTAATGAGCTCCAACGACTTTTTCTGAAAGCTTCAATAATTCATTCCTTCCCAGCTTGTCAGACATCCATAATGAATAACATCCACAGTGAATTATTTACACAGTCATCCTTTTCTGCACAACTTACTGACTGACACTGAGTCACCCAGTGTGTGTGGTGTGCGTGTGTATGTTTGTGTAGGTTTCATACTGACATTAGGCTCTATAATGGGCTCACATCACAAGAGTTGGTAGTGACAACCTGTGTGAAGACAAACAGTACAAAGTATCATTCCACATGTTTTTGTGTACTACCAGCTCCCCCAGCATCACAGAGCAGGGACGTACAGTACAAAGTGCAGCAATGACTGAATTATTTGACGAAACCAGGACAGAATTTGTACATCAAAACAAATATAAAATGAAATTGCACGTGTATGAGATTCCCCTCTGCAGGGCCAGAATCCATGTAATATCATAGGTTGGAAATGGGAGTTGTGAAATGTGGGCAGACCAGTGAATCCATTCTTGGCTACAAACCATAAAATTGGCCAATTCTGTAAACTTTGTCCTCACAGGCTGAGTCAATAAATTCACCTGTCACAGCTTTCTGCCTTAGATTTTGGGTCAGAAAAAGTCATATTCAGCGGCTATGGCAATAAAGGGAGCACTCACTTGGCTCTGCTCACTAGCAGGTAATATCAAGGTTTTATGTTACGTTTTGAGAGCGATCATGACAGAGAGGGACATTTACATAGACATTTACATAACAGGAAGCAAAGAATCCAAGTTGGATAAAGTGTGTGTGTGTGTGTGTGTGTGTGTGTGTGTGTGTGTGTGTGTGTGTGTGTGTGTGTGTGTGTGTGTGTGTGTGTGTGTGTGTGTGTGTGTGTGTGTGTGTGTGTGTTGCTTGCAGTTTTGTCCTTCTCTGCAGCTGAGGATGAAATTCTTCTTCAGAGCTGCAACTCACAAACTGAGCAACTATCTGCTAATTTCAAGGTAAACTATTCATGTTCCGAGAAAATTGCTGTCAAAAAAGCACATGAATTAATCCGGCATTGTGGTTATTTAGAAAAAAACAAAACAGAAATCACAAAATCCTTATTAGGTCTTTTGTATGTTTAATCTCTATTTCACAACAGCACGTTGTCAGAAAAGTAAAACCAGTGTTGTCTTAAATATTAACCAACAGATGGCAGCAGAGTGCATTGTACAACAAGCATCTGCCTTGAGTGCACTGCAGACTGCTTCACTACTGCTCTCCATGAGGAATCTGACTGATTCTCTGCACAAACAGCAGCTAAAAGGTAGGATCCTGAGCCTGAGGCATGTCTTTGTTTGGGTTCGGTTGTTTTACTCTATGATGATAAGTGTTTTTAGAAGGTTAAAAGTTACTTTGGGATTTTGAGTATAAGGTCAAAATCTCCTGAATTTGGTTGAAATACCATTTTGAGGCGAAGGTCGAAATCAAAATACAAAATAACATTATGAATCTGATGGGTTTATTTTTTTTTCCTGAACACTAATACTCAAGTTTTTAGATTGTACGTCCTTAGTTCCTTGCCCTAAATAGTGAACTCAAGAATGGTGGAAATCATCCCTATTTCAGCAGTAGAGTGCCCATGAAGGCAGAAGGGTTAACCAAATTCACCCCATTATTCAAGGCACATGAAATCTATCGCTGTATTTAGTAAAGTCCACCTGGAACACAGATCACTAACTTAAGATGTTCTTATCACTGATGAAGACAAAATGCTGGGTAATAATATCTGCTGATGAATCCTTGCAGCTAGTAATTTCTGGAAGTGGCTTTTCATTAATGATTAAAATACACAGAATAAAGAGGGTTTTACTTGTTCAGGCAGCTCCATATTTCAACAGATTTTATGAGATTTTCTTGAAAGATTGAGTACTGTGTTGGGCTAAGGCTTGATGTACTGTGACTGAAAGTAGAAAAAGGAAACAAGACGTACTTACTCAAAATGAACATCCAACTGATTCAATGTTTGATTTTCCACATTTATTAAATAATCGTGGATTTATAGAATGCCAAGGTGCGGAGCCATCGGAATGTCCCGATGCTGAAGTTCCCAACAACGGAGGGTTGGCATGTGTCACAGTGGCCAGCAAGCGCTACTGCAAACCTCTGTGCAACTGGGTGAGTCAGACATACAATCCTGGAAAACGTACAGGCACTTTTTTTTACACAAGAAGAAAAATAAAGGTCTCCTATTCCTCCTCCTCCACAGGGTTATGATTTTGCGTTCATACGGAGGAGTCGTATTTATGATGAATGCAGTGAGCAGACGGGATATAAATGGAAGACTCAGTACATAGGAGGAAACAAACTGGCTGTGTGTAACGGTAAGCTGTCTTTTATTAGCTAATGCAAAGCTGTATGTAAACTTGCTCCCTAACTTTATCTCCAGCTTTCTTCATGTGAACTCTTGATTTTTTTCCAGTTCAGTTCATGTTTTATTACTTTTTAATGCCCTTAACTGTCTGCACACGAGAAAAACGCACATTATATATTTATACAGTGGCACTTTATGTAGGATGTCAAGTTAGGAAGTTGACATAACTTTCCCACTTTCCATTTTTAGATGCATCCATTCAAGTTTCTGGGGCAGCGACGGCCTATTTTCCCAAAGATCAGAACTGCCTAACAACCAAGAGCAGCAGCCTACTGAAGACGAGCACTATTCAACTTTTTACCTCCGAGCTGGAGAGTGAGGGCATACAGGGAGAGCCACAGAACGGCTGTTTAGTATGTGGAGGCCCTTGAGGCAAAGAAGTCTGGGGAAATACATGTTGGGCTTTAAAAGTTCCCCTTAAGTTTCAATAAGAAATAAAGCTGTGTAAATAATTAAAGAACAAACATTCATAAATATACCTGAACCTGAAGTGTTTCTTTTCTTGACTATTGGGTTATCTAGTAAGAGCTGATGTTTCATTTCTTCAGTCTCTAAGGTAGTGAAGCAGTTTGTTCAGCAGTGTACACCTTCAACTTTAACTGAAAACAAACTGTGGTCACACTTTTACTGAATACTTTAGCCATGCTAGCAGCTCTGTAATGGGCTGAGAAATAAGTAATCTTTGGTGTTTTTCATTGTAATGCAAAGAAATTCAAGGTTTGGCCCAAAGGTCGCCAGAGGAGAAGCTATGTTGTTGTCAACGTCCAAATAATCTGTACACTAGGGCCATTTAACGATAAGCGTTTCTTTAAAAAGAAAAAAGAAAGAAATCCTGTAATGACTAGAAGAGAACAATACTTGTATTGTTGCCTCTCCATTGCCAAACAAATGCTATAAATGAAGGGTTTTATGTTTCTTGTTACACACCCCAAGGTAGGAAATAGCTGAATGCTAGCATATGGTATTGTGAGTTTCCAATGGGTAGCTAATTAGTGGTAAAGTATGTTTTTTTCCCCTCTAATAATGACATAACATCCCTCTGGAGTATGATATGCAACCTGTACCAAATGAGACCATTTAAACTTTCATCACTGAGCGTGTTGTTAGAGGGCAATGGTTGCAGAGTTAATATGACAGAAGAGGCTGTTTTTGCTGGAAAAAAAGGTGGTGCCTCCATCTCTACATCCATATGCTTTAGTCTGGTGACTAGCACCAAGGGAAATGACCAATATATCAGGGCTTGTGGCATATCTGTCGTACATCGGGGCCTAAACTTCCTCTTCCTTGTACTGCTCATTAGTCATTGTTGTACGAGAAACTTGAGATGGGAGGATAAAGTTGAGAGACCACGTATACAATCAAGTTGTTATCTGCAGACGATGTTTAGAAAGCTAAAAAAGAGGGTGGAATTGCCTTCTACTGGTAACCAACAAGTTGTGGGATTGCATAAGCCAATGTGGTACATTATTTTTCTCTCTACATGTACTATTTCCCTGCTAACAACCAATGCCCGTTCATCATGATTCATTTATACTACTCTGACTACAATCAAGAAGCAGTCAGTTAAAAAATGAAAAGTAAGGTTGGGTGTTACTTCTAAATACTGAACCACATTAGCAGCAGAGTTTCCCATGGTGCTGTCGTTGATGGGAAAATGCATTCGAAGACAACTGGCAAACACAACTGCATCACTTCAGCCGCCATTGAAGAGCTCACATAGGAACACTTGGCATTAAAAGACCCACCACTAAGGGCCTGAATGCCATCTTCATCTGGCATCTGCTTTCCTCCCTTCTTCATTTTACTAAGAGTCACTTAGTATTTATGCCTTTAACAGCGAGATGTGGATGAGAGCGACAGTTTAAATGAGCTTAACCACTCGGCCAAATGGACTGCTTTGTCTGCTGTTCTGTCTGCTCTCACTTTTTTGCCAACGCATCCAGACGTGATTCACTGAGGTCAGGGTTGAAAAGCCAAAATGAGATTGCTGGAACTCATTAGGTCGCCATTGACATTCCACATCATTCTATTAGGAAATCACTCTAATCAGAGACAAAAATGACCCGCCGAATGACCCTCTGGTACAGGCCCACCGACCATCTAATCATCAATTATGGAAATAACAGTCTGTGGAATAATGGATTAAGAGTGGGGACCTGTAATGCCAGATATCTACCATGAGGTGGAAACAAACACACACAAACATTTCTTCTATTTTCTTTCTGGCATTTCCTTTATTTTAGTTTTGCAGTTTGGTTTATGGCTGTTTCCCCTTATTTGAACTTAAAACAAATGATATATATGTGTGTGTTTTCACCAGACTATTAAACCCTGACCTCAATCCACCCAGCTCCTGTGATAAAATAAAAACCTCCAGTGTAAGGCTTCATAACCAAACATTCTTTTTTGACCTCACTAACATCTTGTTTGGCTAAATGGGAACACATTCATGAAGCCAGGTTCTCAAATTTAGAGGAAGGAATTTCACTTGAATTTCATTTTGGTCCAGGTGTTTTGGCCAAACAGTGGTCATTCTCTCTTGTTACTTTGTTTCTAGTATTTATTCACCTTGAATTGCATCCTTTTATGTAAGGAATTGTACCCGTGGATCTCAAACTAAATTTGATGATTTGTAAACTCAAAATGAAACATTATTCATGTAGTCATGAATAATCTGGTTGACAGTATTTTATTACATCAAAGTATCTGTTTGCACAATAGTCTACTTTTCTTTCCCAATAAATGTATATATTGTTGTCTTTTTTGGGTGTTACTGTTTTCTGTATACCTGTGTTTACTTATTCTAAAGGCTTATCTAGGGATGGGAACTGAAGATCAGCTTGCCGTGTTGTGTCATCCATTTACATGCAACATACTTTAATCTACACATAGAAGCATTTAATAAATGAATCATGTATTTGTTGTCATGTCTTGACTTAGAAAGTGCCACTTAAATGTATTTAATCTATCATGAAAAAAGGAACATTTTACATCTATGTTTAAAGCTTTTGTGGTGCATTATTTTTTAGGTGTCCAGATAATCAAGTATTAAGGTAAGACAATGTATGTTTAAGTAATGATAGTAAGCAATATGATGACATATAAAATAATAACTTTAAAAACCTACTGTATACATATATTGACATAGGCATACTGATATGTGTAGAAAGGAGCATAAGAGAACATATTTCATATTTGATGTATATAACATATGAGATCTGGTTCTGAGTCCTTCCTTATTGGTTCAGTTTGTCAGCCTCTGCTTTAGTTTCACTTTTAGAGGTCATACAGAGATGTAAGCAGTACAAAAAAAAGGATTTTTGGCAATAACAATGTCATTAAGTTATCAAGTTTATGATGTATTCATCCTGTGTTGTATGACCATTATGTCAATGTGCTGTTCAGATTGGGGAGTTTTGTTTCAGGTTATCAGAGGCGGGGAAAACCTAACCATTGGATTATCAATGAGTGACAGATATCATGCTCATGTTAAAACAGAAAGTAGAGATTTGGTTGGAGAAGAGTGTTAATAAGATCCATCAGGGGGATGGAAAATCATAATGATATGCAAATGTACTTAAAATCATGTTTGTATGTGCTATTCGGTTCTAGACTTCAGTGCTCATTGTTTAATCATTTGTTTAATTCATTTGATTATTCAATAAACATCCTTGCAACAAAGAAGATGGTCTCCTTGAAATAATTTAAGAAACCACACTTTATAATTATTATTTTTCCCACTATAGTATGATTCTTAGTTTGAACCCTTTAATAGCAATGATGATCTTTGTACACTAGAGGGCAGTGTTAAATCACTTTTAAATGTATCTTCTAGGTTGCAAGCAGTTGAACTGCAATCGCTCTGTTCATTGGTACATCTGTGTAGTTGTTGTTCTTGTGCAAATAAATAAATGTCAAATGCAATATTATAACTCAAACATCTAGGTTAAAAACTGACCAGACGTGTATTCAGTGTTTAGTAATGAAATAAAACAAATATCTCACTTACAAATTGTGTATTTTCATGTTACACGTTTATTTTGTATCATCTCATTGAGCAACAGGTTACACCTGTTCACATTTGAAATAGTGAGTTAGTGAATTGACTGTGGTGAGTCACAGAAAGGAATTTAGTCTGTTCACAGTAAAGAACCCTGTTTAGAATCTCTCTGTCTGGATCTTCGTGTCTTCTTTCTTCGCATATTTGTTTATTTAACAGAACAGACTACCAGTGAAACACTCCTATATCTCCATTGTGTCAAACCTAATGCTGCTCACTTCCCTGGCTGCTGTACAGCTTCTGAAAATAAAATAACAAATAATTAATTCACTCCAAATGCCTCCTTTCCCATTCTTACATTTAAAAAATGAAAAACAATTTGCTATGCCTTACTGTACTACTACTTTAAATATATAATCATTTCTGCACTTGTCTGACATGAAGAGTCTAATTCTGCTTTGTCAAAGCTTTGTTCAATATACGGCAACTTACTGACTTGAGGAACTGAATCTCAGAGCTCAGTGCCTCTCTAAGAAGCTCCATCTCTCCTTCTTTATGGATCTCCAGCTCCTTCCTCAGTCTTGGAAACATAAGAAATCCATGTCAGAAGCAAAGAGTAAAAAAAGATGAAAGGCAACTTCTAAAGTGAAGTTTCAAAAGTTCTTGCTCTGCACATAAAGTTTAAACCTTTGTTTATCTTTTCAATCACTATACTTGTTCTCAGTTTTACATCAACTTTCTACTTAATCTCTTTATACGGAACATTTTATCAATAACTAGATCAGGATGACAGCTTCTTTCTCTTTTACATGTCTGGTTTGATTTATGCAGAGGACTATGTTTCAACAGACATTTCAGACTTCAGTGTGTTTACATACACGAACAGTTCTGTGTGAGAAAAACTCAATCGTTTTAACACTGAACACTACTTCCAAAGTAAAGAACTTTGACTGATGATTTTATATAAAGAATAGTTTAGAATAGTGTTTGGCCCCAACAATATACCTTATTGAATATGACAGATACCTAGAAAATCATGATGGAGGTCTTATAAGTAATATTTATTTATATAGCACTTTTAAAACACTAATTTACAAAGTGCTTCACAAATAAAAACAATCAAACAATTCATACAATGAGAAAATGTACATACATAAATCACAATGTCAAACAAGGCAACAGTAAGATCAGGAAAACACACACACACACACACACACACACACACACACACACACACACACACACACACACACACACACACACACACACACACACACACACACACACACACACACACACACACACACACACACACACACACACACATTTGTGGGAGTTGATTTCAGAGAGTGGGGGCTAGAGCAAGAAAAGCACGGCAAAAGAAGACCAAGATTAGATGATCTGAGAGGATGAGGGGTGGAATAAGGAATGTGGAGGTCAGAAATGTAGCTTGGGTCAAGGTCATGCAGTGCTTTGTATGTGAGTAACAGTATTTTGAAGTGGATTCTGAATTCTACTGGGAGCCAATGAGGGGAGACAAGGACATGGGGAGATGTAAACAGTAAACTGTAAACTGTAAACAGTTTAGTGATGATTTACTGAGGCATGTGAGAGTTACAATAATCTAATAGGGAGAAGATCTGAATGGAAGAGCATTGTTCTGATTTTTGCGATATATTTCTTAATTGCAGAGAACAGGACTGTACAAGCTTAGTGGTGTTAGTGTCGGAGGTCATGTGTTGGTCAAAGATGATTCCAAGATTCTTAGTGGTTGGTTTGACATTTGATTGAGGAGGGCTAATTAACTGTTCTACTGTTGTTGTTGTTGTTGTTGTTGTTGTTGTTGTGAAATGATCTGTACAAATATTTCAGTTGTGTCTGGGCAAAGATGAAGGAAGTTTAGACACATCCATTCTTTGACAGAGACTAAACAGTTATGGAGAGAAGATAGTTGATTAAGGTTATTTGGTTTTGTGTAAACATAGATTTGAGTGTCATCGGCATAGCAGTGATCAGAGACATCATGAAAGCGGTTTAAAATATTACCCAGTGGCAGCATATATAAAGAGAAAAGGATTGGTCCAAGGACCGAACCCTGGGGAACTCCACAAAGCAGAGGAGCAGAGGAGGACATGATGATTATTAATCATCATATATTGAGACCTTGAAAGACCTGTTACTTAAAAAAGATTGAAACCAGTTTAAGGCTGTACCGGAAATGCCAACCCATTTATGCAGTCTTGTCTGCCTACATGAGAATATCATTGGTGACCCTAAGTAATGCTGTTTCAGTGCTGTGTTTGTTACAAAAACCACATTGGAGTGTTCTGGCCTTCATCAAATTTTAGGAATTGGTCAGAAACAAGTTTGTCAAGGATTTTAGAGCGGAATGGAAGCTTTGATATTTGTCTGTAGTTTTCTGTGTGCAGGGTCTAGAGAAGGCTTCTTTAGAAGTGGGTGAATGCTATAATGCTTATAATCGGGGTATAGATTTTTAAATGGAAATATAAGTCCACATCAATAGACGACTATGCTTATCTGCATAGTGAGTGTACTGCTAATGACTGAGTTCAGTTACTGAATGCTAACAATAGCGGTAGCCAATGCAGCTGCCAGATTATTAACACGAACCAGCCGTCATTCCCACATCCCAATATTCTTGCCTCCCTTCATTGGCTTCCAATAAAATTCAAAATCCACTTCAAAATACTGTTACTCACATACAAGGCACTGCATGACCTCGCCTTCAGCTACATTAACCAACGTGTTCTTAAATGCGTTTTTAACTCATAATATGGCCCGTTGTGTCTCCAGATTTTTTAGTGTCCATTGTCCGTGTTCTCGTCACCTGGGAAGCTTTGACGTAAAAACAGTTACCGTATTTTCCGCACTATAAGGCGCACCGGATTATAAGGCGCACCTTCAATGAATGGCCTATTTTAGAACTGTTTTCATATATAGGGCGCACCGAATTATAAGGCGCATAGAATAGAAGATACTGCAGTCAAACGTTTGACTGGGGTTGCGTTATGCATCCACTAGATGGAGCTGTGCTAAAGGGAATGTCAACAAAACAGCCAGATAAAGTCAAACTTTATTAAGCGTTCTGACAACTAAGTTCACTCCCATGGTAACGATGTTCAAACGTTAATGTGCATATTAACAATATCTCCCAGCCTTGTTCACTCTTCTCCCAAACGTGGAGGGGAACTTTTCCCTGATTCAGTAAACACGTAACAGAAACAGTCTGATACCACTAAATCAAACGGTAGTGCATTCACAATATAGTAACTCTCGAAATTGTTCAACATACGTATAAAACTACGTATGGCCCCTACTGAGCCTCGAAAGAGATCGCTGTATGATGTATACCTGCACTCATCACTTGTTAAATGGTACATACTATATACTACGTTTTATACGTAGTGCATTCACAATAACTCAACGTTGTTCAAACGTTAATGTGCATATTCACAATATCTTCCAGCCTTGTTCAGTTGTAAACACGTAAAAGAAACACAGTCTGATACCGCTAATTCAAACGTTAGTGCATAACTCAACATTGTTCAGTTACGTATAACACGTAAAGCTCACTTTTTCAGTTCATTCCCCGTCCACGAATCCCTCGAATTCTTCTTCTTCAGTGTCCGAATTGAATTTTGACAGAGCGCCTTGAGCGCCGTGTACAACCAGTATGGATCAACCAATTAACCAATTGATCCATATATAAGGCGCTCCGGATTATAAGGCGCACTGTTGTTTTTTGAGAAAATTAAAGGCTTTTAAGTGCGCCTAATAGTGCGGAAAATACGGTACTTAGATTTGCAAAGTAAATATGACTTAAACCTTGAGCATGACAGTAATATGATAACAGTAAACAGAGATAGATAGATAGAGAGAGAGAGAGAGAGACAGAGAGAGAGACAGAGATATTTGAACAATGTTGGTTGCCATGTTGGAGATGTGTTACACTAACTGTCATCAACTTAGCAACAGGCAAGAGTGGAGTTGAGAGGGGCTTTAACCCCCGTCCGTCAGTAAAACCAGCCACACCCTTAATTATGTATAACTTTTAACCTTCAAAAAAAAAAATAATCAAAAATTCACAAAAAACAGCCTTCATATGGATAATCAATGATTTCACTTGGAAGTGATTAACAGCTAAATTAAAATACCAGCCTCAGCCGATTGTACCTGATAAAGGTAAAACTTTTAGAATTCACAAAGCATGGTTGATGTTAAAGGTTTGTTTACAAGTTCTTTTTAAACAACCACTGAAAGGGTACAGAGCAGCATTGAAAGTGACAGTCAACATTGTTTACTTGACCGATGAGCTGCATCCTCTCTCCTGCTCTAACAAGCTGCAGTCAGTGTTGTCAGGTCCCTTTTATTCTGTATTTGATTATGTTATCCAAAAGGCCTTGCAGTACGGAGGTGAAGGTATACCGAGGCCCCTGAGGGACAAATTACTAAGCAGAGAGTGAACTGACAGCAATAAATAAATAAATCAAGTTTCGACTTAATCATCCAACTAGAGCAAATCTCAGAGGTCGGCACAGCTGATGCAAAAAAGAGCAAAACAATGATGCTTCAGAAGTAATATTAGCATCCCCGACATGAGAGAAGAAATGTTATTCCTTGTAAAAAGACTTAATATTTAGAAAACACATCTCCCTTCAACACAATCACCTTGATTTACCTTTACTTAATTGTAAGACTAAACTCTTATTATTTTTTCATCTTTTCTATTAAACAAGGAAATCATGTAGTTTCATAGATAATGTCTTTTAAAAAAAGCGAGGACATCTCCAAAAATCACTTCTGCAAGCAAATAAATTAACTGTATGGCAACACTACAAAAGAGACTGCAATCCCTTTGTGGTTATTAAAACACCAACTGATTTTGTCTTTAAAAAAGTTTTTACACCGTTGTTTCACAAACTTACCTCCAAAAAATTGGATTTCTTTATTCAGTTTGCTCTGAGAAAAGCCCTGGACCTGGTCCAAGGTACTTCCTTTCTTGGAAGTGATTTACCTGTTATGCTTGGTGTTTCAAAGTTCTACACAAGCTATACCTTCTCTCTCTTATTGGAAGTTAATGAAAAAATAAAACCACTGACATTTTATTGCATTCACACAGCAATGTTATAAACCACTCCTCTGTGGAACTTAAAAATCAGATCTCAAAGGTGAGCATGCTGTTTTTTTTCAAGAGCTGAATGATGCTTCCTACAGCAAGAGACTCAGGATGGAATTCTAGATATCTGTGGTTTCTGCAGTTTGAAATTAGATTCCTGCACCACCATGACATCTTCAAATGAGCCTTCAGAAAGGATGTAGCAGTAATATATCAATGGAGAAAATCCTACACATCAAAACATCTACAAGACTCCTACATCATCAATCCCAAGTGCTGAATATTTCAGGTATCTTTCTGTCGTGGCAGGAACCCTGTTTTGCACACTGAACACTTTTTAAATGGCTGTAGCACTCATTCAAATTGACATGCATTCAATTTCCAACAATCAATGAGCGGAGAGTTAAATATGCGTTTTAAAGAGACACTGCAGCGGCTGAGGGAAGGATTGATGGTTTCAGTTCCGATGGATGATCATAAGAATGAGTGAGAGGAGGCCTCTCTCTTTCTAAAGCCACGTCCTCAGCACTTCCTGAAGGCTAATAAGCTCAGGGGTAATGAAAGACCAAGTATGTTTAATGAGGCTGATGGATGAACAGGACATGCTACTCACACACATGATTTAAGGCAGGGCTGGGAGAGGCGGGGGGGATCAGAAAGGACAAGAGCAAAAACATGCCGAGGCAATAAAAGAGGAAAATAAATGAGCAAAACAGATGATTGAGGAGGCGAGAACTCCGACACATTCCTCTTGTATACCTCATCCTAATAAACATCATCTAAAAAACTGAAGAGGTGTACAAATCATCATCTAGATAGGGTTTTTTCCTTCACATCGGCGGTATTGTAGGGAAGACATTATCCAAATTAGTGGCATCAGCAATAACAATGACCCTTCCTTCCTGGAAAACTATTGATCTCCAGTCTTTAATCACATAAAGGAAGGCTCTTTGTGGAGAATCAAGGTGGACCAGCTCTCCCAGTCAAAAGAGAAGGTGCTCATACAAATAGCTCATATTGTACTGCGATGAGCAGACAGATGTCAGAGATCTTCTTGTTGTGATCTGTCGAGGTAAATGTGGGAGTATTGGACCACACAGTTCAGGATCTGAATGTTTTTGTCAGAGTTTGTAATTACATTAAAACGCATATCTTTGAAATGGGTGTTTAGTTATTGGTTAGACATTTACAACCAAACTCAAAGGTGCACCTTAAAAAATGTTTTTAATCTAATATGTCATTTTTTGCTATGAAAATAAATTAGTATTAAATTAGATTACCAGGATATGCAAATATGTGACAATTTAAAAACAGTATGTAAATTCCGACGCAAGTTGACCGTAGTCAAGACAAATGGGCAAAACTGACCTGAGGAAAAAAAATAAATCTTTACAGACGATGTATCTAACTATAAGTTCATTTACATCAAGCTTTTTATCACAACAGCACATAGAGCAAGAGCACAGCAGCTTTCAGTTGCAACTCCTGCTTCCTTATGTAGTGGTCTTTGAAGTAAAATTCTGTGTTTCAATGGCAATGTATGTCATGGCGGCTGCCACGACAAGACACGTCCTGTTACAGCTATAAAATAATGGATTTCTCTGGCTTTGATAACTGTTGGAAATATTTGAGCAAAGACACCAGATTCCATTAACAAAAAGGTCGTTTTACTTCACAGAAAACAGGAGCCGACTGTCTGCTGAATTAGTGAGTCACTGTTTGTGCTAATTTCTGTTTAACACAAACATTTTCTTGAATAACATTCCATAAAAAAAAAAAAAAAAAAAAAGACAACACAAATAAAGTGACCCATCAAGGCAGCGGTAGACCAGCACCTCACCTGCAGTACTGTACTGAATTAAATCACTGCTTCTGACGGCTTTGTCAAGAGAATCTGGTGGATTAGAAGAAAGCGATGTAAAAGCTGTAAAAGCTAGTTGTTAAAAAAAAAGACCCATATGCTGAATGGTTTGATTTTATTGTCTGATGAGAGACTACCAAAAAACATGAATGCACAATATGTCTAAGTCTTAAGAAGAGTAGATCATTACACAGCTAAAACTGGGAATAGGATAAAAGCTAAGTGTTAAAACATTTTCTTTTTATATTTTCTGTGCACCAGATGTCCTCACAGATCAAGGTTATTTCCTTAAACTTGATCGTTTCAGAGTTTAAAATTATTTTTATTTTTTTACTGAAGTTCCTTTATTTTTAATTCAGTGGATGTAGAATTGACTGAACTTTATATATGTGTATTCCTTTAAATACTGTAAGTGTCTAAGTGTGAATAGAAATTGAAAATTTGAATATAAAAGTCAGACTTCTCAGCCAAAACATGATGTAAGTTTCCAATAAAACCAATGAGTATTTCTTCGTTGCTAAGAAGACGGATAAGCAGTCAGTATTAATGTTTTAAGTCTCTGGCCCTCATTAGTTTTCCCTTACTAACCTCCATGCATCAATCACATTAGCCTCAGTCTCCTTTCCCACTTGTTGACTAAATGAAATACACTGCAGATCAAAGCATTCATTAAGCTAAATGCTCTTAATGCTCTGTTATTTACACTTCCTGATTTGGACTCCAGCCAGCAGGATACAGAGAGAGAAACACAGTTTATTCAGCACTTCTCACGGCATGATTCACTTCAGCTCGTCATAAATAACACCTTCTATTTTAATGGGCCTGAAGACCGCTGTGTTGAAAATGTGCTAACAGTTGTATTCTCTGATTGTGTTTTTAAGTGTAAGAGCACAACTACCAAGATTGGTTTTTCTAGCTGTATCACAGAATCCAAAATGACTTCTTTACTGTCCCGTGCTGGACAGTAAGTTCTGAGGAAGCCTCTCTGAATAGCTTAGCTTACACCTCATCCTCTTTACCTCTTTTATTTTCGTTTAGGTCACATCAACATTACTGTTTGCTCTCTTTGATTACATTCTTAGACATTATATAATTGCAAATGTTGCAGGTCTTGTGATCCGTGTCCATGTGTCCCATACAAACCCACCTCAGCATCCACACGGCTGATGACACTCACCTCAGACAGTTGCTGTCAGTGAGAGGTTTCTGACTGACAAACAGGCTCTCTGCTCTCAAACATTCTGTCACTGCTTCAGCCTCTTTCAACTGCCAGTCCAGGTCTGTAGTAAAGAGTCATAAATCAAACAAAAAATGACTTCTCTTAAACATGATCTCACTGACATGCTGGCTGAGACTAAAACCTTCTGATCTAGATTTCCAGAGATACATGCGATAAGGCTGACGCTGTCCCTTTAAGAGAGACTCTTAAGACCAAAAAAAGAAAGAGTTATTTTGAAATTAAATGTTTTTTTATTGCAATCATCAATTTCATGAACTAGACACATCAAAGGACCAATATGTAACTCTGACACCTAGTGTTTAAAATGGGCTATGTCCCCCCCGCCCCCTCCTTTTTAGAGTCGATGCGCATGCAGGTTGCCATGTTGTGCACACTGAAGCTTCAGTGTTTAGCCAGCTCTGCATCAGTCTTGAAACTTTCTGACATACTGGCTGCTGCACTGTTGACGTAGAAGCCAGCACACATTAGTTTTGACACCATTTGTGACCCATTTTTCAACCTGGCCCCTGACCACAAACAAACATAGACCATCTGAGTTCAAGCCACTGTCACAGCAGCACAGCTGAATGTTTCAAATGACTGATATGTTGACATGAGCTGACAAATGATGCTCTGTTACAGGGGGTGTGAATGAAACAACTCAGAGTTTGTCGCGTCATTGAGAGTTGCAGTAACATGGAAACAAAGACAAGATAATGTAGCGACTTCACATACTGTATGTTCAGAACCACATTAAAGAGAATAAAATGAACTTTTGAGTTTTCACCTTTGTGGATGTTATCCAGGCTCTGCAGATCAAGCTGCAGCGCTCTCTTCTGCTCCTGCATGGAGCTCATGTGACTGTTCCTGTGGCTCATCATGTCCATCTCTGATTGTGGAGAAACAAAGAAGAATCCTGTTTAGACCGCCATCACTAGGAGGGCTCAACCTTGTATCAAATGTATTCTGCACAATCGGGAAAAAAACAAAACATTGTGCTTCTTACGAATGCAGTACTGTTTTTAAAAACTCACTTAATCTGTCAACACATAACATTAATATGCATGACTGATCACTACACTATGTTTGTAGACAAAACACAACAGATAAATAACAGACATGCACACATGAACATTCTCTCATCCTGGACTGCATTCTACCATCAAGCTACGTGAACTTTGAGTGTGGTGAGCAAATGTTCTCACAACTCAGACTTTTGTAAAATTTTACTTTGAGGCTTATTATTTTACCGCTCACAGAATTTGTCGTGTTACTGTTCACTACAAAACAGATGAGTGCTTCAAAGGCCAGGCAGGTGAGAGTGTGTGCTGAACCTTCAGGCTGTAGGTTGTTCAAAAAGATATTAGCAGCAGAGTCCTGGACTGAACGGCCTTTTATTTTGAAAAACGGACTGTATCCATTATAATTTAGATCTTGGTTCAAACTTGGTTGGAGTAGGTTTGTTTACCGCTATTTTTTGTTCAATTTCTAATACATGACGGAACAGAAATGAAATGACAGATGGATTTATTTTTTATTTAGAAAATCCTATATTAATCCCTGAGGGAAATTCTGGTCTACACTCTGTTATTGAGAGACAAGCTTCTCACACACAAAGGCACAAATCACACACATGCACAAATGAGATGTCAGAGTAGGGCTACACACTGCTATGCAGGGAGCGCACGGTTGGGGGTTCGGTGCCTTGCTCAAGGGCACCTCGCGCAATGCTCGGGAAATGCCCTGCCACCTCTCCAGCTACCACAGCAACTTCCATATTTTTGGTCCGCACGGGACTTAAACCGGCGACCCACCGGTTCCCAATCCAAGTCCCTGAGCTACTGTTGCCGCAGGTACCTGTAACACTGTCATGGAAACCTTTGAGCTCCAACACCTGCACACAACCTTCAAGAGCTACAATTAATTTCCTTCCATTCAGTATTCAAATCAAATTTCTGATTTGTAGTATCAGCTGTATTGACCCTGTCCACTAAACATCCATCAATCTGAACATAATTCTTCCTGAAATCCCAATTCTTCACTTTGCCTTTAACTCCTTAACTTTATTATCTACAAGCAAATTCAAGAATGATTTTGGAATAAGCAACCAGAGCCACATGTGCATTATAAAACCAATGTCTACTATGACCTTTGTGTAATGATTCCACCTTCCTCTCCAGGTCCTGGATTTCAGTGCGTGTTTGGCTTTCAGACTCTGTCTCTCTGTTCCCACCGAGACAGAAGCCACTGTTGAACCTGGAGATCTCTCGAAGGAATTTTTCCCTTTCCTCCGTGGACTCCCTCTTTATCTTGGCCTGGTATGAAAGACGTATGATTAGAAAGTCTCCCAGGAACAATATGAATACAGCTGCTTGTGTGGCTACAATGACCTCTACTACTGCTACGATAAGTGATATTATCTGTGGATGATTTATCTGAAGGTCATGAGACAACAGTTTAATCACTTCTACATAACTTTCTAACCACTGTACTCTTTGTGCTCGCTGCACTTTAACACATGCATGGTTCTGTTTTAAAAACATTGGGTGAGTTTCCATGAACTCTATTCCTTTTGTCCCAACACCAGTATGTATCAGCCATCAGCCAAATAATATAACATAATAATTTACAAGTTCTTTGACACAAATCAAATGTCAATCATTTCAATAAAGATGAAGTAATAAACCAATGCAAGTGTGTGCATCTGGTGTTCTGTCCCATTTTAAATGTAAATCTGAGACATTTGTGCTTTGGACTTTTGGTTGGACAAAATAATTACCAGTAGTTTGATAACTTCACCTTGGTCAATGCTCAGATAGCAACAGGCACTTTCCCATATATTGATATTTTATACACAAACCAACCCAATATGTTCCCCAATGTTTTAGTTACAGCCCATGGTTTGTTTTTGTTCCAACCCGACTGGAGTTTATATTCTAAATAGATGACTGATGAGTGAGTCAATTTGTGTACACCTAAGTTGTTTGGATTATGAAAAAAAAGGTGTTCAGTCTGATATAAGACGTAAATATTGACCCACTAGACGTTCCTGGAGGTGGTTCCTCTGGCAGAGCAGCTCCTCGGTTTTCGTCAACATCTGGTTTTCTTGTTTCTTCATCAGATCAAACTGCAGCCTCATTGCTGACAACTTCTGAACCTGGAGCCCAAAGAGACGAGCGAGCCGTTCAGACAAACAATCTGCAGACAGATTTTCTGAGAAAGACATGATTACTGATTCTTTGTATGTGAAAGACAAGTTGGTTCTGCCCTCAACCATGAACATATACCGGTTAGTATATAAGATTCCCTTTTAAACTTGTGTATGTTTGTATTCCTGTCCTCAGCCGGTTGATTATATTGTTCACCCCAAAGGAAAGAAAACTGCTTAATTATACAGGAAGGTAAATTCATGTAGGATGATTTGTAAATATGCCTCAGGCATGACTCTCAGTACTGTTCTCAGCCTATTATTCCAGCTGTTCATCACTTCTTACACCTTAAGTGGAGGGGCACCGTATGTTTTCAGCAAGCACAATCAGCTTCCAAGTTTTCTTAACATTGTAATTATGTTAAGACAGCTCTTATAAACAGTAAGACGTCACATCATGAGAGCTGTAAACACACTGTGTGGTAAACACACCCTGCATATCTGCATGACGTAAACAATTCTAACATTTCATTCGACCGGGTTAGAAAAGGTTTCTGGGTGCTGTCTGGCTGATCCTACTCAGACAATGAATTGTATTCAGCAACCTTTCTTATTAGGGCGAGCAGTTTTCTCTTTTGATTGGATGTCCACTTTTACGACAGGAAGAAGTAAGGGATATTTCTGAGAGGTCAATGAGCCGGCCTTTGACATCATATCTCACACATACTTAAAGGTTTCACTAATGTTATCCGGTGGAAATTAGACATTGATTTTACAGTGGCACTTGCAATTTGCACTGTTGACGAAATGAATGGGAGAGATTAAGCATTTTCAATCATAAAGCAGATCGACTGATCGATATGCCAATATGCACTTCTTGTGTGTTATAACGTGTGCTTTAAAGGTAGGCTGATTGTACCGTTATTGTTCTTATATTGGTCTTCTTATAATAACCAGAGACTGCTTTTTAAAGGCAACAGTCACACTTACCGCTATGTGCTTACACTCGCTCATGTAAAGGGATTCATGGAGTCACAGTGCAATGTACAATAGTCAAATTGTATACTCATAATTAACAAGAACTATAGGAAGAAAGACAATTGTTTCCTCACCTTTTCATCAAGTTCTCCTTTGCTCTTTTCCAGATTTTCAGTGTTGCTCTTTATCTGCTCCTGGCATCTGATGATGGCTACTTTGACTGTAGGAAACCAGATGAAGAATATAAATTAATAACCAGCAAAAGTCAGCTGTTTCTTGTGTACCTTTGGTTAGCAAGATAAAGCCAATCCCAAACACGTGTAAAAAAAATACACCAACTATAATGAAATGATGGCATTACCACCAATTGTAATTAACATGTTAAAAGCTTTCCATAAGGTGATAGCTACAGGTTCAAGAAATCATTATGGTCATTATTTTTGCCTTACCTTCTTTGAATTTCTGTGTCTGTTCAGTTAACTGTTGTTCAGTTAGAAGGATTTGCTGAAACAGTGAGTCTAAACTCATTTTGTGTCAAGAATTGGCTTAATGTGTAATGTAAAAAATGAATTAGTCCAACTGTGCGCGACGTTAGCGAGTAAACAGTAAACGCCTAAAGTAGTCAGACAAAAGTCTCTGCACCTGATAGGCCAAAACACTACGAGGCTCTGCAATAAACCAATGGGAGACAACGCCGGCAACGACTAAGAGCCAATCAGTGGCAGAGTAGGGCGGGCCTTAAATCACACTGCGCGGAGACCACGCCGGTGGGTTTTCATGTTTTACGCGTGGTATTGTAAATAACTGTAATATTCGTAATGAAATGGTCCACTGCAATAATGTGTCTAGTCATTTTTTAACTGTATTAAAAAAAATACAAATGATAAAAACGGACAAAACATAATATTGTCAACACAGCTATAATATTATTATATTATATACACAGACAATACACACACACATAAGCTAAATTATTGGTTGTATTAAAAGTCTCACTGTAATCCAATAAGGTAAAGAAAAACCAAAAAGTTTGCATTTTAAGAGCTAATTTCCCTGTCTTTTAAAATGTTGTTTACCTCGTAGTGTTGGCTAACAGCAGTGGCCACTGCACTGACAGATCAGTCTACTCTCTCTCTCTTGTGTTGAATGAACTGCTGTACTGTAAATCGGCGCAGTCAGCTTTCTCTACAGTAATCCATTGAGACCTGCTGCGTACATTTGTCACACAATTCCTCACTTTGACCAATTTTCTCGTTTCAACAACTGGGACAGAAAAGCTTCTGATCTGGTGCCATGAAGCACATTACAGTGTGAGACGTTAAATGACCCGAGGACTACATCATTCTGACATTCATTTGCAAAATGAATATCACATATTGATTGAGCCTTTTCATAAATCACCAAGACTGAGTCTTACCCTGACTGGCAAGGCTCCCTTTGGAGACTTCAGAACAGCAAAGTCATCAAATTGCGAGCAGACAATTATCCCAGGTAGTAGCCTGCACCTGTCTGTCTTTTTGAACCCATTCCAGTATCTTCTTGTCACAGTCACCTTATAAAACAGCTGTGGACACTCGCCCATGTTTTTGTCTTGAAAGTCATTAAAAAAAAAAAAAAGTTGCAAGATTGATTCCTCATATCTTGGAATGACTTCATTTTTAAATAAGGGGCTATTTGTTAACGTTCAAAAAAGCTATTTCATCCAATCTCTCTACTCTTCCTCGTTCTCTCTCTCTCTCTCTCTCTCTCTGTGTGTGTGTGTGTGTGTACCTTGATTTACTGCGTTGCGCCAGCATCCTTGATTGATTTACCCCACTCCTCACTGTAGAGGCAGTCTCATTGACATAGCCTGGTCCAGTGTATTTAGCCAAGTGGATTGGCCTCTGAATAAACCTTATGGGCAATCAATGTGCTAGGCTATAGGATGAGTTACAAGTCACATGATGAATGATCTCTGTGACTATAATCATGCTGCTGGTGTATTTCTAATCATTTCAATCCAATTTGTCCAGACAGTGGTGTTTAAAATGCAATATCAACAAGTTATATCGAGATTGAATTATGTAGTATTATCTGAAAGTATATAAAGGCTTGTATAGGCTATGATTACTTTTAATAAATACCTATACTCTAATTCACCAACAGATGGCGACAGTCGCACGGAGTCCACCCTCCAGTGTGTGGACAGAGCGCACCGCTGACAGGCTGCTTCAAGTATCAAAAACACATTTTTTTTTTTTCCCAGGCTGTATTTTATCAAACAACCCCTGAAGCGTGTCATCATCCAAGCCCATCGAATAAACCAACCTCCTCACAGTTGGCAGCTACTGTTGCATAACCCTTTTTGTCATTTTAAAATTGGATTAATATCATGGCAAATTGGGAGGAGCCACATAACACACACACACACACACACACACACACACACACACACACACACACACACACACACACACACACACACACACACACACACACACACACACACACACACACACACATACATTCTAGGAATATAGTATGCGTATTTAGGGATGAAAGTGCAGCAAAAAATGTGTCTATTTTATCTCATGGCACTTCAGATTAGAAGTTGATCCTGATCTAACAAATCGCCACAAAAGCTAAACACATGTTACCGCATGCCATAGATCATGTCACGAAAATGCACTCAAGTCATGCTCTTTGCCCTTTCCTTATCAGCACAGTGAGACACAAGTGTTTAAAAAAACCCAGCCCACACAGTAAGAGATGGTACTGCTGGTTTTGAATTCTTAACAGATTAAATGAAACCACATGCCCTCTGGGGTTTTACAACTTATGGACTCTAAAAGTGATAATTACTTTGGTTTGTGTTGTTTTGTTTTTTTTGTAGAGAGAATGTGAGCTTTATTAAAACGTAAACACAATTGAAAAGACTAATAATCATCCGACAGGGATTTGGTGGGAGTGTGCAGTGAACCTTTCAAAGTAAGGATCCATGGACAGCATGTCTCCCGTTCTCAGTAGCTTAATTGTGAAGTGATCTTAAACTTTTTGTTTGTCCGGGCTTTCATTGTGAAACAGATCAGGAAGTAATGGGAACGAAGTCCTATATCTTTGCCGTTTTATGATCAGATCACTGTACTCCACTGCGAGAGGGGAAGCTGGCACTCTCCTCCTGCTGAATGCGCTGTAGACAGCAGTGGGGCTCCAGTTGGCTGTGTGCGCTCAGACGCACAGACGCAAAGCATCCACACTGGCTGGAGTTGGAGGACACTCGGCCGTTTCGCTTGCACCGCTCTTCTGATCCGCTGCCTTTTGTCTCCCGGCGGTGAGAAGACCACCCGCACGGGAGTAAAAAAAAAAAAAAGGAAGAAATCAACACTTTTTTTTTGCTGGGTTTAAGACTTGTGAGAGTCAGAGAGAGACTGTGAGAAATCGGGACTTCACGGAGGGGGGGAGATTATTTCTCGCATGAGGCGAGCTGGATCAGTTCTGTGAAGCGGGGCGCACATTGCTACGTCTTTTCAATGGATTTCAGTATCGCGGAGGTACCCTGGGAATTAAACTCTTATTAAGTCACTTTTAGTTTCAAATTTTCCTTCCGACAAGGGTAAATGACTCGCATGGAGAGGAAGACGATGATCCTCGCAGTACTGTATGTGGTTTTGCCTCTTTTGGGTAAGTTTTACTTCATTTTTGCTCCACACGCATCTGTCCATAGCTTAAAATAGCTTAGGCTACAAAATATTTCCAGTGGTGCTTATTGTACTAATGGGGTAAAATATGCAGCTCTATTATTAAAAGGGGAGCAGAGGCAACGACTGCTGTCCGGGAGTCTGTTTAGGAGAGACTGTACAGTGGTTCTCCGAAGTGCTCTAAAAGAACAAAGTGGATCGAAACTGATACTCTCTCATAAAACTAAAGAAAACATGAAAACGCAACATTTCAGTACAGTGCGTTTTAATGAAAGTGACAGTAAACTAGCAGCGTGGGTCAAGAAGTAACTCTCAGTATGAGTCCGTGGATCCTGCGTAATATTGTCATCCCTAAAATCAGCTTGCGAAGTGCTTCAGCTTTGTATCGTCTGAGTGAGTGACAGAACGACCCTAACAAAAAAAAAAAAAAAAAAAAGAGTCTGATTACTTTTAAAGAATACTATAAGGCGTGTGACTTTTTTTTTTTGTTTGTTCCAGATGTGTTGTGTTATGCCGAGGAGAACCTGCGTGCCCGGCTGGACTGTGTGAGGGCCAGTGAGCAGTGTCTGAAGGAGCATGCGTGCAGCACCAAGTACCGCACCATGAGGCAGTGCGTGGTCGGTGGCAGGGAGAGCAACTTCAGCATGGTGGCCGGCCAGGAGGCCAAAGACGAGTGCCGGAGCGCTATGGACGCTCTCAAACAGAGCCCGCTGTACAACTGCCGGTGTAAAAGGGGCATGAAGAAAGAGAAGAACTGCCTGCGCATTTACTGGGGGATCTATCAGACATTACAGGGTAGGTTAGGTGCTTTTCTCTACAATTTTTTTTTTTTTTACATACGAATCCAGCATCTCTTTTCAAATAGTTTAAACTTTGATGTCGAGTTATTATAAAGAGGTTGTAGCTTTATCACTGATTTTGCCCACCCCCCCCCCCCTCTTCCCTGGTATTGTAATATAGCCTAACAGTGTAAGTCCCCTACTTCTTTTGATATGAAGAGAAAACCCTGCAGGCAGATTTATCATCAAATGGACATTCAACATAGTGTTTTAATCTGTTCTGTAAGGGGTGGAGATGATTAGTTGCCTGAGCTACTCCTCCTTTCTGTTTATGGGTAGAGGAGGAACCATCACCCTCCATTCTTCCCCCTCCAGCTCTCTGACCCCCCTCCTCCTTGCCACCACAAATACAAAAACTCCTAAAAGTAGCACACAGCTATTTGCTACTATATAACGGTCCAATGAGATCATGCACAATCACTCAACTTTCATTCAAATTTGGCCCCACGACTAGGTTCACAGCCACAGTCCTGCGGAGCCGAGATACTTTTTGACCTCCATAATCACTGTTCCCCCGGAGGTAATGGAGCATGAAGCCCCTCAGCGATGGCTTGCTGGCTGGCTGGCTGGCTGGCAGTGCCATCTTAAACTGCTGAGATCATAGAAGGAGGGCCCTTTTGGTCCCTAAACTGCATCCAGACCATGGCTGGAGAGTCAACCTTCCAGTTGCGCAACACAGCTGACCAACCTGCCAAATCAAGCGTGGTGCTATGTGCCAGCGTGGATATCGACTGACCCAAATATCCCATGTCACATGCAGGCCAATGTGAGGGTGTGATCGAGGATAAACAAAAGAGGAAGGGGGTTAAAAACAAATCTATCCAGCTATCAATCCATTTTGTATACATATAGGGTTCAAACCATAACGAAAGGTCTCTCAGGACGCTTTACAAACAAACAGGTTTAAACTTTATATTCTTTGTTATATTACTTAGAGACACAACATCAGTCCTCAATAGCAAGCACTTAGCACCAGTGGTAAAGAAAAGGATGTTTTGACAGACTATTTTTTTTAAAATATATTCATGTGACAGGAACAAATGCATTTAACATTGCTTTGTAAAACACAAAGTAGAGGTCGTGCATACACGTTTCTAGCTGTGGCTAATTTGCAAACCCCTCTCCCTGGCTAGGCTTTAAGGATTAAAACAGAAGCATTAGACTTAAAGAGACACAGAAATACTAATACTATACAAATATACACATTATAAACTCAACACACATAAGAGACCATAGATAAAAACAAACAGTAGAATGAGGATTATAAGAGGAAACAGTCAATGCTCACAGACATGCTTCAGACTCTCAGCCACTGTTTTACTTGAATTTGTTAGAAATCCTTCTGCCGCTACTCTCTCTTGATGTCTATCCGTCTCATATCTGTTTTTTTTTTTTTCGTTCTCACAGGTAATGATTTCTTGGAGGATTCTCCGTACGAACCAGTCAACAGCCGTCTATCTGACATTTTCCGCCTGGCTCCCATCATAGGTAAGAATTTAAAAAATAATAATAACTTCCTGGAGGCTTTCTCTCCTTCCCTCATTTTGTTTTATTTTCTCCATTGTTTCATTGGTCACTGGAGTTGAGATGCGGTTCAAGATCCAAGCTGTGCATGCTCTTACTGAAGGTTATCTGTGTGTCTATGTTATCCTCCTTCCTCTTCCTCTGTCTCTCTCTCTCTCTCTCTCTCTCTCTCTGCTATCTGTCGGTCCTCCTCTCTGCTCGTTTTTCTCGCCCCAGCAACACTTGCATGCTGGCTGGAAGTGACCTTGCATGGGGAGCTATAGTTCTGAGTCTCATCAAGCAGTGGATAAAAGTGTTTCAGTGGCGGTAGGAGGGCCCTCTGTTGCTGCTGGTGTGTTTCACTGTGGTGTTGTGGACAGCTTGGATCCACTTGTTGAAAGAGAGTGAGTGAAGAGCTCTGTTGGGAAAGAGCGTGACAGGCCGTTTTTTTCCCCCTCTTCACATCTGTGCATGGGGAGCGATGCCGACTCTAGCCTCTAGATGGCGATGCTATTCCCTTCTTAACAGCCACTCAGGTACTCCTTGGTCCCACTGATGTTGCTATTTGAGAGCCCTGATCTATGAATGTGGTGCAATTATGTTGCTGCTTACATTTTCATTATTACACTGCAGGTGACGAGTTCCGTGTCCAATCAAACAGACGTGCTCTGCCCCCACATCTTCAAAGAACAAGGCTGGTATTTTGACCCCTTTTGATAAAGACGAGCCTTTTCTTTCCTTTTCCTCTGCCATTTTTATCCCACAATAGACTGATTTGCCCCCAAACCAAAAGCTTCTCCCACCGTCTGGTTAGATCATAATGTGGGTGGTGAGGTACAGATAAACCAAATCTTGGACTGGGTACCGGCTTCATGACCAATTTGCTTCTAAAGAAAAACCGGGTGCTGGTTTTTGTAAAAAGCCTGTTCTCTGCTCCTGCTACTCTCAAGAGGAGGACTTTCAGAGAATGATCATGTCACTCCAAATAATGGTATGCCTCTGGCCCTTACTATGCCAGCAGGTCTCAGTGAGGACGAGACACTCATGGGCCGTCAGCGTTGAAGCATGTGCAGCACAGGATCATAGTTCACATCAAAGACAGGTGACACGTCTCCATGGTGTGAGCTGGAGGATTCTGGAGCAAGAGCAGATTTATGGTGCCATTCTCATAGTGGAGGCAGGAACTGATTAGATGTATAAATGCAATTTTACGTTTATTTATGGCTGTGCATATACTTGTCTCTGTCAGCGGCAGTGCTTTGGACATGTTTATTTATTATATGACCCGAAGACATTTTAAATACATTGGCTTGAAACAGAAAAAGAAGATTCTTATTTCTGAGATATATGAGTCACATTTTTTAAAGTTTTTTCTTTAAATTATTATTTTTTTTTGTAATTTATATTCAACTTCACTGCTGCAGTATGCTTGAGATGCGGACGTGATTTGGCATTTGAGCCCTGCTTATGTAGAAATATCTACACGTGTCCTTATCCTATGTTTTATGATGACTAATTTAATTAAGATTGTTGTTTTTTTCATAATAAACTGAAGAAGAAATAATGATTTGGTGTCTCTTGGATTAGTAGGGAAGTTTAGAAAAGGCCTGACGGCACCTGCATCTGAATCTTTTGCTTACTGTTATGTCATCTCTATTTTCAGATGCTTTTTAATCTGAGAACCTGTATATCCTAAACCAAAATAATTTGATATAAGCACAACATTACCAGTGTCCTGATGAAAGGATAAGCACTCAGCGAAGAAACCCTTTGTCACAGTTATGCCCCTTTGCCCTTAACCTACCCCATGGCCCTATTGCCACCGCAACCAAAATAGCATTGCCACCTTCTACAGACCCAGGCTCTTGTTTTTGCAAGCTCCAGGTCGTGACATCATCAATATTACACCGACCCTATTGGCCCCCACAACTCTACCATGTAGACGGATGGGCAGGACATCATCTGGGTTGTAAGGGGGGGAACCTCGCTTTACTGGTGTTCATCAAATAAGTCAGACACCTCGGGAAGGCTGGACTTTTAACCTAAACATAAAGATTATAGAAGACAATAAACCATCAGAAAGTTCAATTGTGCCATTCATTTTAAAAACACACAAAATATTGATCCAAATCAATTCTGAATTTAAAAACATTTTTGTTCTTGCCCTTCCAAAGTCATTATCTAGTTTTTGTGAAATAAGATCGGTGCAATGTGGTAATGTTACTTTGATCTGCATTGAAGTAAATACAGGGCCTACATTGATGTTTTTTGTGATGAGTCAGTTGAAGTATCTGCTACATATTCCTAAAATAACACTTAACAACATAAAGCATCTGTAAATGCTGCTGTAACTCTAACAGTTGTCTTTAGATCAATTGAAACAGGGCTTTCGCAAGACTCTTCAAAGAGTTAACAACTATTGAGAAAAGTCCGAAGAAACTAGATAAACGTCATCTGGTGTAACTCTTAACTTTTGACAGTTCAGGCCGGGAGCCAATGGGAACTAGTCTTTTCAGTCCATAGCCGTGGAGAGAATGTCTTCTTCCGTGTCTTGACTTCCTGTGTATGTGGATGAGGTGTGTGTGTTTGAGAATAACACACAAAAGAAACAGTGACAGTACAGAAGAACTGGACAGAGAATACTGTCTGATCAGTAGAGGAGTCTCAGAGCCGGGGATGGAGGGGTGGAAGGAGAAGTCTGCAGGGGATCAGGGGTTAATCAGGGGATAGCCTGGTTAAGACTTGGAGGATGCAGAGCTCAGAACCAGAGTGCATGAGATCACTCTGCCTCCTCTGCTCTCTCTCTCTGGAAACTAAAGGGCAAGGTGACAGGAGGGGGACCGAGGCAGAAATAAAGCTTAGAGCTTGTTTTTGGTCATTCACACGGCCTTTCAGTGTTACACTGAAGCACGTTGAGTGAAAAGGGGCCTGAAAAGCCACAAAACAAGAACAATTTGAGACAAAACAACATAAGATGAATTATTTGGGGAGTTTTAAAGTGTTCTCATTTTTATATTGTTGTGCAAAAAGCTTAGTATTTGAGGTAGAAGTGCAATACTGAATGTCTTTCGTCAGTCCCTGCACATTTTCTATTTTTAGAGGTGCTAACATCACCAGCATATTTCTCCTGAACATCGTTTCTGACTTTTACATACCATTTCACTTTGTAGGATAAAACCTCAGGAGCTCAGGTCCTCAGACACCAGTTTGGGTGCAATTTCAGCGGTCTGTGGTCTACACACAATTTCTCTGAATGTGTCTCATGTTTGACTCAGTTAGGCACTGCGACATGCTGATCCCAGGCTATAGGAACAATGGACAGCGACAGTGATCCTGTAATTCCACCATCGACCCCGAGTCTCTGACTGAAGCGACTAATCCATAGTGACACCAATACATAATGTGCGCAGATGCACACACAGTGCTGTGCCCTGAACACCTGTTCCTAGGGATGCTCATGTAGGCGTCAGTCGGATTTCATAAGGGAAACATGTAGAGTGCCGTCTTTGCCCCACACATAACAAACGCTCATCTTTGGTGGATATAAGTGCTGATTTACACAAAATCATCAAATCTTTTTTTCTTTTTAAAGATCTTTTTTTCTGTCTTTTTTTTTTTAGATAGGACAGCTGAAGAGAGACAAGAAATGTTGGAAGGAGAGAGTGACATGCAGCAAAGAGCCGGGGTGGGATTTGATCGAATCAATGAGGACTGTTGCCTCTGTACATGGGGGCCCGCGACCTAGTCCCTAGGCTATCCGGCACCCCAAATCATCAAATCTTAAACCATTTCTTTAAATTCTTGATTCGGCTTTTACATGGTGAAGCTCACATACATTGCGCAGATAATTTAATTTAAATTTGTTTGAAACGTTATCATGATAGAAGGATAATCTAAGAGACTCAAAGTGAGCTTTATTGAAAATCAGAGCAGTTCCTCTGGTTAAATCTAGCTAATTATTTTCAGATCTTTACCAGCGGCAGAGTGCCTTTACCTCTGGGGTTTACTCTGTTTAATCACAGTCAAGTGTGATCTACTCACTTTGGTTTAAAACTGTTATTTCAGATCCACAGCAGCATTTATAACACATATAAACACAAAAAAACCGAATCACTTTGTGTAGCAGAAGACCAGCAACTTCCTTGCTCTGCTAGGTGTGGTGACTATTTTTGTCAATGAGACGATGAGTGTTAGATCTGTTTCTGGTTCTTAACAAGAAGGTCTTATCTTTTTTTAGGGATACTGCAAGAAATACAAACTTACAAAACTGAATGGCAGAAAGCAGGAGTTTTATTTGTTCTTCTAAGGCTTACTTTACAGCCAGTGCAGCTGATTTCATCGCTGCTGGTTGAAACAATCTACTGGAACAATTCTAAAAATGTTAAGTAACTTTTAGTCACCAAACTATGTCAAGAAAGAGGGCAAAAGTTTCAAAACAAACGCAGTATGTGTCAGTAACGTCTTCTTTTGCCCTTTAACCTTTGAAAGCACTGCTCTGGTGATAGAGTGTCTGAGGTTTATTACATTGCCCTCATGTGTGTGTGTGTGTGTTAATGTGCATGTTCTTTTTCTACTTTTCTGGTTATATCTGCACACTTCACCTTTCTTTGAACTCACACAGATGCTAGCATTATAAGGGGGCCATAGCTGTATAAATCAGTAAACAAAAAGGTAGCCATCACGCCGAGAGGAGAAATAAATAATATCCCATCACACCCCAGGAGTTTATATAAGCTGAGAGGAAGGAGAGAGCGGAGTTTAGATGGAATGGCGGCCCGTGTTCATGAGTCACTGATCCATGCAGGAGGGAGCAACACAGAAACAGAGAGCATTATTCTGAGATTAAAGTGGAGTTGGAATTACTGCTACACCATTTGGCCCGGGTGCGGCGAGAAAATCAAAGTAGTGCAGGAAATGGATGACTACACAGTGCGGGTAGTTTTCACTTGACTTTATTCATGAAGACTTGCTGTTCCAGGTAGTTTTTTTGTTTGGTTCCTTTCCAAACATTTCGTCTCTTTTTCTGCTACTTTTTTTTCTAAATATGCATCGTCTTGCTAATGGAAAACATTCACTATAACGATATAGTTGCTTTCCAAGCTAACCCCATCGTCAGGACCTCTTATTTATTATTCCTTTAAAGGGCGGCAAAGTACAACAGAGGTATGCTTGAATTACAAAACAATGCTTTTGAAATATTGCCATGAATGGAGTGAATGATTTTAGTGTTTGCAGAGAAACGACCACTTTATTGTGTTTGCCCGAGTAGGACGAGAGGTCTAGGGAATGTAACACTGGGCACAATGTGGCGCGGCCCGTAATCGACAGTCTGGGCTGTGGCCAAATGCGACTTAATGTAAAGGCAGCAGCTGTGGATAAATGATGGGGTGGCAGCGGTGAAAACGGATAAAAACATCACAGATTCCTGGAGGTGCACCCCATGAATAACGATGAGTTCATACATCTATCATTCTAGAGACTGACCTTTACAGCTGCTGGGTAGTTTTGAAGTGATAATACAGCATTTCAGGTTGGCAGCGCTGATCTTAAACCACTCTTTGTACTCTAAACCTTTGAGTAAACAGGGCAGTGTTTGCTTTCTCCCTCCATGTCTTTTTCCCTGTTACATGTCAAGGGCATTAGAGACTGTTTCTCAAATTAAACTTCATGGAGATGGATTTTCTTTGGAATTGGAGCTTCTTCTTCTTTTTATCTCCAACCTGTGCATGTTTCAGATTTTCCGCTGGCGGTTATGCAGAAATCACAAACTGTGTTCTCTAGCTTGTAATGAATTTTTGGTATTGATGTCTGCCTGGCTTAAACGCTCTCCTTAAGCTCTGTCCTCTTCCCAGTTGGCTCTCTATGTATCACCCACTCACGACTCATAAGCCCCAATACGCCAAAGCTCAATATTTTGTCTCTTCCATGTGTCAAGACTTCAAACACTTCTTTTTCCTCCTCCCCTCCCACCACTGAAGTCAACCTCAAGGGGAGCAGTCGCGGGCGAATGTGTGCATATGTGCAAATGTGAAAACATCTGTAAGTGCATGGCCCCGGCTGTCAAGCAACGGCAGCGCTTCCAATCCCCCCCCCCCCCCCCCCCCTCCCCCTTGCTGACACGCAGCGCTGAGAGGCTGTCAGCACCACTCAACCACTGGCTGCAGAGGAAGTCAGTCTCATTATGAGCTGCCAATGTTTAGAGATAAGAGTGTCTACCGCTATCTCTTTCCCTAGCTTGTGTTTATGTGAGTGCAAGGTAGAGTCAGGCAGGGAATGCAGGGGAGTTACAGATGCAGGAACATAGTTTGTTTGTGTTGTATCTTTAGGAGAGAGAGAGAGAGAGTATCCAGCATGTTCTCTTAACTTTATTTTCCTGCTTTTATTTATCCTGGGTTGGTTGACTGAACACACTGCCATTCCCCGCTTCACGCTTTCTCAGTCAAATGTATTTGGAGCTGGTAGTCGCTCTGGATATATAGAGTCCTGCACTCTTTGCCACAGAGTAGATTTGGAGCTTTTTATATAGTTGTTTTTGAAGGAGTGGGTGTTTTCTCACCTTTTTTTTTTGCCTTAGCCCAGAGATGCCAAAATGGGATCAGGTCTGAGACCTAAATATCAACAATTTTACAATTTTACTTAGGAAGACCCAAGTCAAACTTTTGTTTTCTCAGCTAAAACTCTGCACTAAGTTTTAGGCTGCATCATCCTTCATGATTTTACCAGGGGCCAAATTATCCTCTGAGGCCGTCATCTCCATCACAAACAAACCCGGTCATTTATAAAAAGTAAAAAAAACAGGGCGCAGGTGGGGTAATGGGTGGTGCGTGTGAAGGCGTCGCCCATTCCCACACTGTCTCTTTCCCCCATATGCTTTTATTAGAGACAGGAAATTGTATAGAGTCAGAAATCAGGGAGAGAGAGAGAGTGAGAGTCAGAAATCATGGAGAGAGAGAGAGAGAGAGACAGATGGGGAGTCAGAAATCAGAGAGAGAGAGAGAGAGAGAGAGAGAGAGAGAGAGAGTCAGAAATCATGGAGAGAGAGAGAGAGAGTGAGAGTAAGAAATCAGAGAGAGAGAGAGAGAGAGAGAGAGAGTGAGAGTCAGAAATCAGAGAGAGAGAGAGAGAGAGAGAAAGAGAGAGAGAGAGTGAGAGTCAGAAATCAGAGAGAGAGAGAGAGAGAGAGAGTGGGGAATAAAATGCAGCAAAGGAGCCACAGGTGGGATTTGAACCTGGGCGTCCACTTTGAGGACTGTATCCTCTGTACATGGGCTACTTAACCCTAGCTCATCGATGCCCCAATTTGGCCAACTCTAGCTTTAGAGACTTGTTTCTATTTTATTTTAAGATTCAAATGTCTAAGTATGAAAATCAGTGATCTGCTTAAATTATATATTTAAAAACTGCAGAGACCGGACTTGAAAGAGTAAGAAATGAGTGCGTTGGAAATGTAATTGTCCAGTGCTGATTAAAATTGCATCCCAGAAATAAAACATGAAACTCATGTAAGCTGATGTACATTGCCATTACTCCGTTTGGTGAGTCATTGAACTTGTTAAAAAAGTATTCGAGGCTTTTTAGTGTACGACCAAATCTGATTTGACTGACTGAATTTTGGATACATCATTACTTAATCCTCATGCCAGCTCGGAGGTACAGCCTTTAGAATATGATCATCTGTTTTTCTAGGAACAAGCCGATGAAGTCATGAGGTTCCCAGTTTGGTCTTTACTGTCATAGTCATGCACTTCTGACCTCATCAATGCTCTTATTAAACCTCGTCTGCGTCAATTTCCAGGAAGTTCATAATGTCAGCTACATGACTCAGTTTCTGTAGGAAGTTTCACTCAAACTGCATCATGACATCGAGTCATGCTTTTCTTTTTCTGCATGTCAGTCAAGGACCGAGCTCAGTTCATTGTGACTCACTTTTGACTTAGAAAACAAAGCTGTGCAATCATCAAACCTTAGTGCTATTTTATAAACCTAAGAACAACAGTCTGCTTTCTATATATCTTGAAGGGTGTATATATTCACTGACTGTCTTTAACCAAATGATAAACACCAGTTATTGTCCAGTCAAGCTCATCACAAGTAACGCAGAGTGGAAATTCACTTCAGTTTTTGTTTGAGCTCTTTAAGGGTTACAATCCCAACATTTACATCTAAATTGAAATTCCTGGATAAAAGACATTCTCGTTCTGTCGAGGATTATTTGCACTGAGGTTGGGAGTCTTTTCTAGTGTAGCTGTAAACTTTACATAATGCTTTTTACTCTTTCAGTCCTCAGTAGTACATGCCTCTGTCACTCATTCCTATGCTGTATCTACTCCTCCATAATGCAAGTCCTTATCCACAGTGTGTCCTCTGTTTTGAAGCAAAAGAAAAAAGATAGAGGTACCATTGTCCTGTCCTCTGTTAGAGTTTGTTTTGTTAAAGACTCCCAAATCCACTGCTGACATTACAGTCCCTGTGCCTTGTCTCATGTGAACCCTAATCAATAGAGCGCTGTGTTAGATTGGAAACTTGAGGCTGTGTCTACAAGAATATATCGATTTCTCCCCTTTTCCGCTGTTCCCTCCTCCTTTTCCGCCTAAACTCTTCCGCTCAGGCCGGGATCAAAGGATTTATCCTTCAGCAAGGTTTAAGGTGTACAATTCCAGACTCAGCTCCGCTCTCATGTTCTGAGGGGAAGGACGCAGCCCATTGGGGATTTGTGTTTTCACTGACCTCCATGTATTGTACAGTTGATTTTAGCATAAGTGTGCAGCAGTGTGAGCTAGACAGAGATTCTTAGAGATGAATGAGTGTATTTTTAGCAGAGTAGAGGTGGATATAAGCTCTTTGTGGTTTGGGAGGAAAGGCTAGGCTTAGGGAAAATTCCTCTACATAGTGGTCAAAAAAATTAATCTGATTCACTAGCAGCTGTCAGTTTGCATCATGAAATGTACAGCATTATGAAGCAGGGGCTGAACCTAGTTCAGATTTAATCCAAATCCTCAAGGCAAGGTCAAGAGAATGCCTTATATTGTATGTATCGCTGACTTCATTTTTATATTCCCCCATTCAAACCAGCCTCTTTAAAATTCTCCTGCCACATGTCAGCAGGCCACTTAATTCAGCACACTGTTTCAGAAATGACTGATCCAGCTGTGGGACATTGGCAGAATAATTCGAACAGCAGCCAGATCATCAGGTTGCCAGTCCAATTGCTAGCTGGCACAACATGGGCCAAGAAAATCATTTAGTTAAAGGTGACCAGCTTTGAGTCCCTCGGAGAGGGCCTTTGATTGGACGTGCACTGGAGGGGTGATTCATCATACTTAATAAGTGTGGCTGACAGCTCGAATCAGCAGGAGGGAGCCTGTGCCAGGTCTGCGTCTCCCCACTGCTTTATACCGCATGCAAATATGGACAATTAACTTTTCTCATACACTACTTCAGACACCTACGCTGATAGAGTTATAGCTGTATAGGCACACATACAGTCAGGCAAAGAATGTACTGCTTCAACTTAAACAATTAGAACTTTATTTCTCCAAAACGACAGTCATTGTCTTCAGTGCAACTTCTGAGTTAGACAACGGTTTCTCAGAAACTATGTTGGTGTGAAATTACAATTCTTTAATGCACTGTGAAATGTCAGCTGATAAAAGTTAGATTTTGACAATATCAATCGCGCAAATGTTGAGTGCTGGATATATGGAGTGGTAGGTGTTTTTTTCATGGAGGTTTGTAAGAGAGACATCTTAAACAACTCTTCTCTTCTCAAAAAAGTTGATCCACGCTTTTACTGAGATTTCAGGCTGTATTTTGAGATGAAAATAAAATCCCAAATCAATGCATATAGGCTTGTCTGGGCCTCGGTTTACATCCTTCTTTACCCTGTTTGAACACCCCACATCAAGGCTGCATTATATGTTGTGTCAGGATGGGCATCACAATGAGGGCATGTGCGAAAGGCAAATTATAGGTGGTGTAGTGTCAAGTAACTCAAACCTGTCATGTAACTCAAGTGAGTGAGAAATGTGTCACTCCACCACCTTCCTCCTACTCCTACATGTGTGTGTGTGTGTGTGTGTGTGTGTGTGTGTGTGTGTCAGAGTCGCTGTCAGAGGGTTGGACCCAGTGTGTAATGAAAGATTTCAGATTGTCTGTGGAGATGATCTGGGGCAAAATGATTCCTTTTGTTGATACACCTGCCTTGAACACACCACGCCAGGTTGTACAATCAGAGGTGGTAAACGACTGAGCCTTGTGTTTTAAAACATCACCGTCACAGGGCAGGTCTGAGCCCTCATGTAAGAAACAGATCTATCAAACAGTGAACCTGCAGTATCCAGATCTATGCGTGCATATTATTGCCATATGGATAAATTAGTTTGTAACTGTGTTTGAGGGTTTCACCTCCTCAGCTGCATGTTTATTTGTCAGTGTATAGATTAAGGATGTCAGACTCAGTTAATAAATGTGCAATTACACAACTGGGATAAAAAATGTGTTGTTTTACCCAAACCCAACGGTTCTCTCTCTCTATTTGTCCACGCTGGTGTCAGATGCTGGCATAGGGCTGAACCATGTCTGTGAGAAATATTGGATATTGGAGATTGGATATCTATACATGCATTGTACAGATTTACAACGCCTTTTCCATTATTTTTTATAGCACGTGACGCAGAAAAAAGATCCCGCTGCCAACACTATAGTCTTTCCAATTCAATTTGTGCATAACTATATTTTAAATCAAAATTGAAGAGAAGATTGTTTTAGCACACTGTTGTTAATTAAGACTCCTTATCATCCCATTGTGCTTCGCTCGGCTGGCTGTAGGCGTGACTGACCGCTGGCAGGTGCACCAGAGCCGCGGCCTCGTGTTAAGCTGCTACTCTAAGCCCTCAGCTGCACACAGTCAACTCGCAGGATTAACTCGGTCGACTCCGGCAGTCAGAGCGTTCACTTTTTTACCCCGCCGTGTCTTAATAGAATTTCATACTCTTACAAGTGAAGCGGTGGCTGGTCTGAACTATACTGTTACATTCTGTTATAGACGTGGATTTTGTTAAGTTGTACTTCCTCCCTTGCTTGGAATTGCTGGAATGTGACATCTTATCAAACAATCAAATAACTGTTTCCCCTCGTTTGCCAAGTTCTGTTGTACCAAAGATGTCGATGAATCCATGAGAGACAGCCTCCATTGGCAGACCTCAACTAGGACGATATTAGCATAGCAGTAGTAGCTGTGCACTAATTATAATAATAAGACGTGTTGGTAGGGAGTGCAACATCTCACTCTACTGTACGAGCCAAAGCTGCTAATTCAGTAAATTCAGTACACGCTGTGAATTTATGTATTTGGTTCAAAAATGCGACGACACAACAATGCAAATGCTAATGTGGTGAAGTGTTTCTGTCATAACAGCTGGTTGGTTCTGTCTTATTGCAGCAGGGCTGGCCTTCCTGTACTTATTAATTAATAAAGAAAATGAATGTCTTATTGTGACATTGTTTTATTTTCTTTCTCCAGCGGGTCCTAGTTAATTCTGTTTGATGGTGCAACTAGCTTCTGCTCAGTTCCTGATTATGAAGTGTTGTGTTAATTGTGCCTTTAGTGTGTTTTATATGAACTTGTAATTTATGCAGGAGAATGGTTATTTGGGTAGGATTCTCTGTGTTTTGGTTCCATCTTTTGAACTACTTTTTGGGAATTGTAAATTGGCCCTTTTTGGGGGAATTTCAAGTCATTTTCAAAAGCATCATTGTAAAGCAGTTTTTTTTGGCTTATTTCTTGCTTCGCACACTTTAAAAGTCCCGTCTGTTTAATTGGTATTTACAGCTTCTTCCCCTGGTATCATGTTTGTCAACAGTCACAGTGCGTCTGATTAAAGCAGTGTCTCTAACTAACAAACGCTGCTCTGTGGAGAATAATGGATTCTCCCATTTTGTTTTTTTCCTCTTTTCCCTTTGTGCCTCTTCTTTTGATCACAGAACAGCAGCATCCCTGAAAAGCAAACACCGCCTTTAACACACACACACACACACACACACACACACACACACACACACACACACACACACACACACACACACACACACACACACAAACAGGGCATCCAGCGGAGCTCTTGTTTCATGCCAGTCTTGTTACAGGGATGTTAAATGAGGGCATTGATACATAAATTTGCATGTGTTTCAAACTCACAGTCCTCCTAACTAAAAAATCCATAACTGCATGCCCCCAACTTGCCAAGCAGCTTCAGATGTTTCCACTCCGGCCGTGAGGCTAGCATGACTGTCAATCGATCCAGCTGTGTGTAGTGTACACTCTCTTCACACATAAGTGGGCTGAACAGCGATCTTTCACCACATGGATTGTGCAGTTAGCCAATGGGTAATCTTGGTAAACACCAACCAAATTGTTCATTTGTTGCAGCCAGGCTCTTATTTTGTAGTAAAAGGACCTTTCAGCTCTGGTTTGGGTTTGTAATAGAAGTTTAGAAAAGACACTGATGTGAAAGGATGTCTGGTGTGAAGCATATTCAGTCTAGGCTCTGATTTCAGTGATTGACTCGGGCAGGAAATTAAAAAACGATTACATCTTCTTCTCTGCTGCTGATAAGAACTATACTCCCTCAGTTATGTTGCAGGAAACAGTTCCTCTTCCCTTTTTCTCTCTGTAGTGTTCTGAATGTCTTCCACAATTCTTCCTACTCAGGATCCGCTTGAACTTTTCTCCTGTGTGCCCCTTCTGCCTTCACCTTTTTCCTACCTGGAAAACACCCAGAATGTGACCTTTTGCCCTTCAGCTGAATGATCTGAATGCTCTCTTTCCAGTTCTTGTGTGACCTTTTCCCCCCTTTTGACCTGTGAGTATCCCCTTTTTATATCATTTGGAGTCTTGACCTCCCTGTGACCTTTGTGAACCCTGATGACCCCTTGATGGTTGTTTTGGTTGGTGGTCCTGAATGAAGCGCATCTCTTGCAGAGGGCGGGGAACCTTGGAGCAGCTCGGCCACTTCGGCTCCAGGCAGGGGGGGCGCCCAGGGCAAAGGGAGCCCCTCCTCCACGGAACTTCAGGATCCCAGTAGAAACAGGAGAGCTCATCCCAATTGGGCCATACTGGGTAATGAAACAGAGTTGTGCTCTTGTGTGTTTGATAATGCTCGATTGATGTCTTGAGGTAATCAGAGATGTAATGTCTTCACTTGGTATGGACAGACTTCAAAACAAACAAAAAGTCTAGTCCCCTGGTTTGAAAGGCATTTTAGACACTCTTTCTTATGGTTAATTTATTTAGGCATTCAAACTGGTTTACAAAATATGTCGAAGTAGTTGAATTCAAGTTCAGAGTGTGTTGTGCTCTTTGCCACTGCTTGTATAAAAGAAGTAGACATACCACCATGATACGACACCAATCAGTTTATGGACTACAATTTTGAAGGCTGTAGTTTCAATTTCTACCATTCTCAGATTGGACATTCAATTGGTGCTGTGAATGGCGAGCTGCTTGTATTGTGACTTATCAACTTGGGTAGCGGATCCCTAGGGCATACCATGCCCTTTCATCAGTTTCACTCTAAATGAACTTTAAGATTTACTGAAGAAGGCTAAAGACTAATACTCATTGTGAAAATGTTTAAAGGAAGAATGTGCGACTTTTTAAAGCTACATTTTTGGGCTTTTTATGTCTTTATTCGGGAGATAGGACAGTGGATAGAGTCAGAAATCAGGGAGCTAGAGTTGGGGAATGACATGCGGGAAAGGAGCCACAGGTCGGATTCGAACCCGGGCCGCCCGCTTGGAGGACCACAGCCTCTACACATGGGGCGCACACCAATCGCGCAATGGCGTTAAGAGCGAGCGTTGGAAAAAAATGTCCTCGGCTCGAGCTGCAGTTGCCTGTGTCCTGCATTGTTGTGGCTTGTTTTGTTAGCTCGTAGTTTCACATTGCAAGTATATTAAAAACAAAGTGGGCGTGATATAAAAAAACTTAAATAAGCGGTGATTATGTTATTCTTCTTTTTTCTAGACCTTGATTAAAACAGCTAAGACAGCCCGTCCATGTAAACATGATGTAAACACGGCTCCAACAACAACACATCCAGCTGAACTCACACTTCTCATTCATTGCAGACAGTCACAACTGAGAGACATTTACAGAGAATATACTTGATTTCAGCTACCCTTAAGTGAAAAAGTTCACACATTCTTCCTTTAATGAGGCAATAAAATCCATTGAGAAGTACGGCCAGTTTCTCATCTACAGCTTTACAATCAGACAAGTTTTTCTAACCAGTGGAGTTGACACGTATGCTTCATGTTTTAAACCAAGAGGCTGTGTCCACTTGTGGTCTGCATTCTTTGATCTCTTGATTCGTTAATGGTGGACTTCTCAAACATGAACTACCGCTGGTTATCGAATATCTTCTGTTTCTACCCAGAATACAATGTGTCTGGGTTGTTCTGCCTGCATTTAGTTAAGTCAAGCTGGGACACATCCGAACTAGACAGGCATCAGTAGATTTGCTGTTTTACAGGTAATACCAACATTTGATGGACAGACATTTTTGCTTGGAACTTAAAAACATCTATTCCAAAGATTTGTGGAGACATGAAACTTGGAATCCCTGTTAACCTTGATGAATTTGATCACTTTAGCTTTTTTGGTGTCAGATTTAGCCACTTTGAGACAGAAAAATAGATTTTGGTTCCCTTGGGTTCATGTGAGAGAGTTGTCCATCGGCCTGATTGTCCATCTGTCTGCTTAGTCAGCTATGTCAGGGAGGGTTAGCATGTCCTTCAGAGGAGTTTCTACCACAGATGTGCTCTCTGTTGAAAAACCCCGGAGAAGAAAGGGGGGCTGCGGCAAGAGACACTGAGAAGTGAGGGGGTAGAAGTAGGAGAGGATATGTCATTTTTGATTTTCCCACTGTGTCATTTTAGCTTATGAATTTCCATTTTAGAGGGCAGTCCATGTCTGTGACTGCTACATTAGTTTTATGGCCTAATACAGCTTATTGCAGGCTGTGATGCTGCGTGGGAAATATTCATTTTTTTCATCATAGCTACAGAAAAATTAAGTCTACTTTTATGAATTCTGTAATTGTTTTTTTTAAATCACTGCATTATTCCACTGTAGGTGTACACTTATACCTGGAGTGTACATGCAAACAAACAAAGGCAAGCAGCATACTAATACTTTTGCTGGACTGCAAAGGCTTTGAGTATTACTCACAAACAAATGCATGAGCACACACACAGACACAGCCCATCAGGTATATTGGTGTGCATCTTTTTGAAAGCACAACTCAACCAAGAAACAAACATGGAAAGACACACACACACACACACACACACACACACACACACACACACACACACACACACACACACACACACACACACACACACACACACACATCTCCCGCTGTGAGTCTTGCTGAAGGGGGGATTACATCAATAAGGTTTAGAGGTTGAATCATGCTGAATAGTGTGTTCTGACTAAAACCTGAGGGGAGACCAACACTGTCCACTACCTTTTTTTCTCTCATTGGTTACACAAAGAGCATTTCCATCCACCTGTTTTAAAACTTGTTTTCAAATAGGCAATAATCATGCCACTGGAAATTTCAGAAATGAATTCAAAAAACAAAAAAAGCGCAAAATCTACCAAGCAGTGTTAATGTTTTTTGGTGAATAATTTTCATAATAAAAATGACTAGAAGAACCACACTTCTTGATGTTAAATACAACGTAATCTCTTTATGAAGACAGACTGAATACATACAGAATACAACTAACAGTAGCAGCATATAGCCTGGATACTGACACACTGCTGATAAGCTACGTTACATATCACATATTACTTAATATAGTAGCTCATCGTCATCCTACCAGCGGGCTAGCCAGCTAGCGTACATGCTAATCTGTCATGTTTTGTACCTGATGGAGAGGTCTGAGTGTCACTGAGGTTCTTGCTAAAGTTTGAAGCGTTTGTTTGCTTGTACCTTTTTAAAACTTTTAGCATACAGGTTCAATAAACCAGTGGGTTCTCCACCAGCATTAGCTCTGTAGGTAAAGAAGTCTCACAGGAGACTGTTGGTCTCTGTTGGTGTTCTTACGCAAGATGACACGCTGTCATTGATTTTGTTTAGTGAACGTTTTGAGGCGTAGGCAATGCTTCTCTCTCGTGGCTGTAATTAAATGATGACTGGGCGTGTTTACCCAAATTGGCTAGCTTGCTCATCCTGCCACCTAGTAGTGATACATATTAAAAGTGTTATACTATTTGTCTGGATCAGTCACTTGAACCGACACCACATCTGACCTACAAAAAGTACAGACCGTCGAGAAATTCTTCTACTGAACCATTTTGAACAGTACAGATGTTTTGGTATTACGTGCAACTAAATTTTCCTTTAACTCTTTCTTGCTCTTAACTAATTTCTGCTTTGTCTGACAACCTTGGAAATAATCCTTTGTGAGAGTGTTTTGTTTGATCTGGTTTTCAAACGGACTAAAAGCTGTAAGTGTGCGTATGTTGTCATGACATTCATGACTTTTTACTCATTATTTAAATGTTGCATCCATGAGTCAATATGGTGGATATACAGTACCTGGATAAGTAAAGACTGCGTCACCGCCAAAGAAGTACAAGACAGATCTTTATTTTAAAGGTTGTGTTTAACATGATTTGATCCCATCTGAGCAACAAAACAAAAATAAGGACACATGTTTGCTGTTCACGGCTCTGCTCTGAGAGCTGCTTGAGCTTCAAGGTTAATCATGTCTCAATTCACTTAAAGTAAGTTTGTCTGCAACCAGGAATCATTTTGTTTGTGGATGATCTAAAACTAGTGCTCAGCATATGTTGAAAAGTCCCCTTACATATTTATCAAGGTTTCTTTTCAAAGCTGCAGTCATTTGATTTCTGCTCCAGTTATACTGTCAAAATACAAAATAATTGCCAACACGGAGCTGCAGGAAGAGTAAAAGTTGTAATATTTTACACACAACACAGTCCTGGAGGTGTTGCCTTAATTAAGGCTGTTTCTGTGCTGACACAGTCTGAATTTTAATCTGTCTCTTAATAACTCTCAGTTTACATGGATACAATATCTAGAACACATTTACAGGAAGACTAGAAACATGTTCTGATTCAAGATTTAAAAAATGTTATCGTGTACCACATAGTGACAGAAAATTCCTTTTGGTTAGAAGCTTCAACAACACTCACGTAAAATCTGATGAGGAAAACAAAGCACACTTGCTGGAACTCTACAAAAAGTTTTTATTAAAACACAACGTTTTGACCAGAGGTCTTCTTCTGATGGCAGGTACAGTCAAACATTCAAAATGCCCCAAGAAGAAACACATCAATAGCAATCATCTTCAAACAAAACAGCAGGAAAAATGATGAAATGTAGGAAAAATATTGCCATACCAGTATTCAACCATATTAATACAAACAACGTACAGCATTTATAGATGACCTTATTACCCTATCCTAAGACAAAGGCTGGATATGTAAATTGTTACAAGTAACCCCATGGTATGTGATGGCATCTGTAGTCTGCGTTGCAGCACTGACAAGATGACAAGCTTTCAAAACTGCTGATAATTTTCTAGTTTTCACCAACTCAGCGGTGCTAGATAAGGGCAGCTGGTGGTTATGAGCATGTAAACATCAAGTCCTGCATTATGTAGTACACCTCTGAACTTCTCTTTGATGGGCATAGAAGCGTAACAACCCCAACCGCCTTCTGAGACTTTAAGATTGACAATCTATCTACAGTAGGTGAGACTTTTGGAGCAGGAACGGTTTGGCTCGACAGGAGGTAGAGTGAGAACCAAACTTTGCATTCTCTGCATTTCTGTGTGTGTGTGTGTGTGTGTGTGTGTGTGTGTGTGTGTGTGTGTGTGTGTGTGTGTGTGTTTTTAGAACAGAGTGAGTGAGTATTTGATTGTGTGTCCTGAAGGGTGCTGGCGTTCAGATTAATTAAAAAGCTTCCGTCTCTCTGTTTTCTGACAGGAATGTGGATGCCGCCCGGGGTTTGACTGTAAACACTGTTTATCTAAAATTGTCATTTATAGAGATTTCAAATCCCGGTCTGACAGTACCTTATGTGTGACGCACCACAGTGAGGATTTGATTAAAAATAATATATCAATGGATGGGAATTTGTTTTCAAGTCCTCTGTGAGTATCTCTTGTTCGAAGTTACTCATGAAACACCTATGAAATAAATCATGGATTAAATTACACCTCATTCTTGAATAATTCATATTATAGTTTTTTTTTTCTTTCCCCTCCATTTTACTGAACAAAGAGAGAAAGTGCTGCTCCCTTCCTGACAAACAGTATAAACTTCACAGTGAATAAAATCCAAACTTTTAAGTGGAGCATTTATGGTTCTTAGATTTATTTACAACAACATTGAATAATGAGTAAACAGGCATCACCTCAAAACACAGAAAATGCAGAGCTTCACCCTGCAAAATAATATTTTTTAATTCCAAATAAAGCAGTGTCACATGTCAATCTTTTTTTTTTTTTTTTTTTAAGATTTCTTTTTGGGCTTTTTGTGCCTTTAATGGAGAGATAGGACAGTGGATAAAGTTGGAAATCAGAGAGAGAGAGTAGGGAATGACATGCGGGAAAGGAGCTAGAGGTGGGATTTGAACCTGGGCTGCTCGCTTGGAGCGCTAAAAGCCTCCATACATAGAGCGTGTGCACTAACCACTGCGCCACCAGTGCTCCATGTCCATCATTTTCAGATATGATTTAAACTAGGTTTATAGAAACCACAGAATAGTTTAAGCACCCCACTGACAGTGATTTCCACAGGGAGAATCAAACCTGTGATATTCCCCGTCACTCCCTCACCACCCAGAAAAAAACTCTCATCATCTTGTAGTCTCATCAGCTCCGGAGATTTGGCCAGCGGCTCGCTGTCTCTTGGATGAAGCATTATCTTTAAATGAGGAAGCTGAAAATCTCCTCCCGAACCAAATGAGTCATGACTGTCTGAAAGAGAGAGCTTATTTTAAATCAGCATTTTCTAGAAAGAGAAGATTATGATGGGCCACGCCCAGAGCGTTTATCCTCTTATTTAATTCCTAGAAACTTTGCGGAATCCTCACATGCTTAATATGAAATACTGATGATTCATTAGAAACAGAGCTCTAAGGGTAATTTATCGTTTGGCTTCGTAACGCTGTTAAGTGTTTGAAATTAGCATTTTTAAAGGAAACGTATTGCACCCCATAATAATACAAATAAAACCAATCTGCATACAATGAAATAAATGTTGAATACAGTGAGGGAAGATGGAAAGAAGTGAGAGATGTGGGAATGAAAATGTGTGAGGCTTACACATTTAATTAAAAGAAATGGCGACACTTTCTTCACAAGTTTGTAGATTACAAGTAATTCCCTGTTATGAACTCTTGCTATGAAGGTTGCTATTATTCATCAATGGAAACGAACCTGGTGTGAATGTTTTTCAGGTCAAAATTAGGCAGCAAACAGTGAAGCTTGTCCACTCAGGGTTTAAATAACACTTGAGTCAGCCAGACAGGACATCTAGCTAGGTGAAATTAGTTTTTCAGCAGTTTGTGTTATTTTTGGATTTAAAAAGACAAATATTATCCCTGTTATGAACTCTTGAAATTGAATTAAATCTACATCTATCATTTTACATGTTGAGAAATGTCACTCAAATTCTCGCACATTTATGTGACCCGCTGTAGAAAAAATGTCATACTGTAGTATTGATTCTAATTAACTAGGATCTATCTTTCTCTCTGCTTCAAGTTCTTTCATGTCAGAAAGTACAACACATTTTAACAGTAAATACACATTACGGATAAGAAAAAAAGTTTTGAGCCAGTATGTACATATGCTCAGAAAATCCAAATTATTTAAATCACAAAAACATAATTCAATATGATATATATTACAAATCACAGGTTTAAAAAAATACCACTTTGAGCTTTCAAAAGTGCAACAGGCTTTTGACAAATATTGCTTTTAAAGGTCACATTATAGTCTCCTTTTCAACCAGTTTAAAAAAAAAATCAGAGGTCCCCAAAAAAGGTCTGTGAAGTTTCTTTCTAAAAAAAAATCCATTCAGGTCCTGTATTTGATCATGCCTATAAACTTCTCTATTTCAGCCCTGCTCAGAACAGGCTGTTTCTGTGTCTGTAGCTTTAAATGAAAATGAGCTATTTGACCACGCCCCTCAAGAAGGGCTTGGGTGGATTGTGCTTTTTTGCACCATGCCACATTGTTCACACTGAGAAGGCAGACTCAGAGGGCTGAACAAAGCTGAGCTAGCTGTGGGAGTGTCAGCCACCTAGGGGAGGGGCTACTGCCCTTTGTGATGTCACAAAGAGAAGATCTCTAAACGACCTGTTTGAGGACACATTTTCTGAAAAGTGAATCAGGCAGGAGAACGAGAGGATGGACTTTTTTCATCATTAGGGGGTTTATAGACTGACTAGGGACGCATGCATATTAGTGTTAGAAAAACATTGTAAAGTCTTTTTTGCATAATATGTAACTTTTAATGTAGCTTGTGCATGTTTTTGACAAGGCAAAAAAGCAATTTTAGTTCACTTGAAAGATTATTTAACTTAAAATAAATGAACAGAATATTGAATGATTAGACACTAACTAGACACACACTAGAGTTACTGTAAGATAACGTATGTCTAATACAGTTTCAGAAAAATAATCATTGAGTTCTAGAAAATTCCAAAGTACAAACATGAGGGCTGATTGTCAAAAACAAGAACATACTCAATAAGATCGCATCATTATTTTTAGCTTTTCAAAACCAGTTTATTTCCTCCCCTCCCTCACCTATTTCTACGTTATTTCCTCCAGCAGAGCAGCACAGGTCACTGAGCGTGGCATGAGCCCCTGAGAGAGCTGCTGCCGCCGACTTACCGGGCGGGGGTGAAATACCCGCTGCTACCCCTACAGGTTACTGGCACTGAGCCACAGACACCTCGCAAAATACCACACTGACCGTTCACCGCACTCAGATCATGTCTCCACCAGCGACCACACGTGTTCTCTGTACACATGCCCTCTGGAGAGAGAAAAAAAAAAAAAAAGAGAACGACAGAGAGTGCATTCCGGGAGAGCTCGAAATAACACACAGAACGAGCATTATGAGAATAGGAGCTGGCATGATCGTGCCACCTTGAGGGGATGGAGAGCAGTGTGTAGCTGTGTGCGTGTGTTGGCGGTGCTATTATTCATCGATGGAAACGAACCTGGTGTGAGTGTTTTTCAGGTCAAAATAAGGCAGCAAACAGTGAAGCTTGTCCACTCAGGGTTTAAATAACACTTGAGTCAGCCAAACAGGACAACTAGCTTGGTGAAATTTGTTTTTCGGCAGTTTGAATTGTGTTATTTTGGATTTAAAAAGACAAACATTATCCTGCAGATTGGTTATCATAGAGATGGAGAGTCCAGGAAGCGGCAGTATAAGAGGCAGAGAGGGATGCCATGCTGCCCCTGCCATGTCTCTCTTTGTGTCCGCATCCATCATGTGAGTTCTCTGCTGCGGTCGCTCACAACTTGTACTTCATCCATTATTCACAGCTTAACATTGACTGAGAGCAGGCGACTTATCATCGTCTGACCAGAGGGAGGGAGAGGTGAAAGGGACGTAATGTGCAATTGCATGGCCAGCCGCGCTAATGTGTACCTCAGTTTGTGTTTGTGTGTGCAGGTGGCAGTGTCGGTAAGCATGGAGCCGGCCATGTTGTGCGTGCTGCAGAGTGCCAGGTGTCCTGATGTGTGATTCACAATACTTCGCTGTCGTGCCTGTGGAGCATATCCATTAAAATCACCAAATGTTGACACACATACACACACACACATTCATGCACTCCCATTTGAGTGCCACCTTTGCTCCGTTCTGTTGACTCAAAAATGAGCAGCGGCATTTCCTTCCGACTGCTCCCAGTATGCAGTGATAGTGGAAAGCCAGTGGTGGCTCAGACCCCAGCGGGCAGAGTGACGTGCTGTTTTGACTCGGCACATTACGCTCCTGAGGACAAGCTAAATTACTCGAACAGTGGCAGCATTTTGGGGTTGTAGGAAGCAGAGCTGATCTGGAGTGTTTAAAATCCTAAAGGAAGACACCAAATATACAGCAACGGCTATGGAACAACGCTAAACTCTGCTTTTGTTCATAACCTTTATTACGTGAAGCCTTACATCTTCATATTTTTAAGCAGTGAAGCATACACTGGACGTTTTCTTCAGTTTCACCTGGAATACAAAAACCTTGCCTCCACAGGGAGACCATTAAATGTAAACTTTTCTTACTGTGCCTCTTCCAGATTTAACCCAACCTTTGGGTCACTTCAGCTTTAGACAGTTCTACACTGTAATTGGTCCTAATCAGTTTTCGAATTGAACTGGAATAGGGACTTTGTCAAGGTAGGCAGAATTATTTGAATACATTACATACTAACCTTGTAGTTAAATACGTAATGACTAGAAAAGGTCTATTTACTTGGTCAAAACTTGACTCTTAAATGTTTTTGCCTTTAACGTCTGAGTTGTCGGGAGATTTCAAGACCCTGCTTTAAAATAAGAGACTCTATGAAAGTATGAAAACCAAGGGAAGTGTAAACATCTGCAATCCACACCACAAGTTTCCGCACGCTTTTGAGAGTCCCACGAGAACATTTTAACCATGGAAATTTGCTAATCAAGTGTAACAAGGAAAACAAGACAGCAGTGTGACTCTTGTGTCAAATTGCTGTTGTGCTGATTGAGTTTTGTGAGTGGGGAAGCTGGAGGGAATAATGTTGTAAATATTGAACCTTTAAACCCACAGTGTGGTCACCTTTTCTGTATAAATCGAGAAATATGATGCATCTAGTGTTTGGAGTCATTTTCTGGCTGGGTTTAGAACTTTGCTGTGTGTTGACATGTGAACGCCATTACAGGACATGATTTATTTCTCTATACACTAAGCCCACATATGTGGTCCTGTAACTCAAATCTCTAGTCTTGGCTGACCTGTGGACTCGATTGTCATCCAAATATACTGAAATGACAAGTTTGTAAAATATAGCTTTAATGCAAAGGTGAGGCTTCATTTCCTTCATTAACCAGAGGAAAGTGTGGGGAAGGATTTGTCCATTATTTTATGTTTTTTAATTGGTTAGTTAACTATTTGTATTAATCAATGAGATATACTGAACAAAATGACAATGCATTTTAACTATCAGTATGAGAGTTAAAGGTGTTTTTTTTTAACTCCACTGACCTCTGGCAAGCCAGCCAATGCAATTCTATTTTTAATTATATTATTTGGGTTATATATTTCAGTTATTTAATGACTGAAATTTGAATCTGTGAGGGTAAACGCTAAGCAGCTAGCCTTATGTTTCTTCCTGATTTTGCAAGACAGACCGGATGTTTAATCTGAGGAGGGAAAAAAAGATAACCTTTTGCAAGTTTATATGACAGGAGAATATTCATAAGTGTGTGTAGGCGTCTGTGTGAACTTGCCAGAGACTTAGCCTCACAGGTGTGTTAATGAGTGTGTGTTTGCGCTTCAATTTGCATTCCTGCCAATGTCACTCATTTTGGAACTGGCCCTACAGGGAATTTCACAGGGAATACAAGTTATGGAGTTTTAGAGAGTTTAAAGTCAGAGTTGGATTTGCTGTGCAGCTTTATGAGTGTGGGGGCATGAGAGAGCCTGTGTGTGTGTGTGTGTGTGTGTGTGTGTGTGTGTGTGTGTGTGTGTGTGTGTGTGTGTGTGTGTGTGTGTGTGTGTGTGTGTGTGTGTGTGTGTGTGTGTGTGTGTATGTGTTACAGAAAAAGAAAGAGACAGAGCGAGCCAGCGAGCGTAGGCTGTGTGCTTAAACTTGAGAGATTTACATGCAAAGCGCTGGTGCTCCTGCATCTTAACTTGGGGAAGTGAAGGTTGAAATGTACTCATTGCAAATGCGCTTACGAATAGCGAGGAAACCAATTTCATTTACAAGTGGGAACTCAAAGTAATGTATTCGTACACTCAAGCGCACTCCATCTTAAGATGTTTGACTTGTTTTTGTAGGGAAAGAGATTTACACTCCGGAATAACAAGGCAGGGATATGATAAGTTAATTTCTATCTGCAGCTGTTTGGCTGATGCACTTTTGAGACAGAATTAGACGACCCCTGTGCACACCTCGTGATGTATTACACAGTGAAGACCCTCTGTGGTGCAACATTTGTATCTAACATTTCCATTTACGTATAAAGCTGAAGTTGGACATGTCTCAGAAGAGGACACTGTGTGCACAATCGTACAATCGTCCTCAGGGTAAAAGGAGGGGTTATGCAGATAAAAAGGAGGAAAGTTGTTCCTGAAGTGACTCGATGAATGTGAGAGACTGTATTAACGCACCAGTTCATTTTGTTGGAGGAGAGCAAATTTGATCCCAATGGAGTCTGGGGTCATTTTTGCAATTTGGCTTCACTTTCACATGGGAGCAGAACTCTTTAATTTGAGAACTTTCAAGCCTCTTTTCAGATGAAGTTGAAATGTGCAGAGACGCAGAAACTTTAAGTGGTGAGAACAAGTGCATCTGAAACTTACAGCAGAGATGTCGGGTATGTGACCCTTTGCTTCAGAGCCCTTACATTATTGTATTAAGTAGTTTAATAACTCAACATTAGGGACTTAAGTCTTAGTCGTCTGCGGCCTCATTTTAAAAATAAGGTGAATGAGAGGCAATTCATTCTGATATTTTAGGGTCTTAGTTCATATTGGATGGCTGTGGCTCAGTTGGTAGAGTTGGTCGTCTCTCTCTCTAGAGTTCGATCCTCAGCTCTTGCAGCAACATGTCCAATGTGTCCAATGTGCCTTGGGCAAGACACTAAACTCCGAATTGCTCCCGCTGCTCCGTCAGCGGCGTATGAGTGTTTACGAATGGGATTAGTGACTTCTGATGGTCACTTTACATAGCAGCCTCTGCCATCAGTGTGTGAATGGGTGTGAATCAGTAGGTGTGACATGCGGTGTAAAAGCGCTTTGAGTGGTCAGAAGACTAGAAAAGAGCTATACAAGTCTATTTACCATTTAACATATTCAGGACTGGGTGTGTAGGGTAATATGTGAGCTAATTCACATATTTTAGTGTAAATATTTTAATAAAATTCTACATATTGTACGTTTAATTTTTTTAAAAATCTGAATGACTCCAGCCTCTATAGAGTAACGGACACTCTTCCCTCGCTTTGCTCCTGAAATACTTCTTTATCCTTGTTGAGTTTGAAGGATCTCCTGGCTCTCACATGGTCTGAAGAGAGAAACAGAGAGAGAGAGAGAGAGATTCTCTGGTATTATTATCTTCCTCTAAATGATTGTGGTGAGAACGCTCATGTTTAATTTAGGCCTACTCATGCCGTTAGTGACGCTGTCATTTTGTGGGAAAACACTGATGGATGTAAACTGCAACAGGATTGTTGAAGAAGGCACACAACCTCGTGGCAGTGATTCTAGTTTGAATCAACAATGCATGACACGCTTCTTGAATTCAAAATACTATTCAATTCACCAAATATCTGCAGCCATGTCAGCTACTATTAATTCATTCTGAGTTCATTTATTTCATTACAAAGCTTACAAATAGGGCCAGACTCTGCACCTGAGGCTTGATTTGAATATCTGTCCATTCTAAAATGTTCAGAACAAAAGGTGGACTTGAGCTTTGCTATCAGAGATTTTTTTTTCTTCTCTTTTCATCCAAGAGTGCAAAACAGGGAATGTTTTATTTTATGCAGAATCTTCAATTGCATGACACATTCGCAATGCAGCGTTCATGGATTTCAGCTCTTTTTGTCCGTGTGAGATCTGTGAGGTTAAAATGCTGCATGTAAAAGATCTTAAAGGAAAAAACGTGCAAATAGGCAGCACACCTTAAATCACCATGGAGCCATGTTCTCAGAAAGTGACAACGAGCTCACTTGTCTGTTTTTTGTACTTCTTGTCACCTCCAAATTATCGGCACTATTTTTCTCTCTCTCCTTCCACTTTTCACATTTATTACTCTTTCCTCCTCTATCCCCTCCCCCTCCTCTCTGCTTTGTGCCATGTTGTAGTTGGGATTATGTGCTCAGGCTGCCAGTTATGCTAGGCTTGCTCTAGCTGTGCTTCCTGGCCTAGAGAGTATTTACAAAAGGAATTGAATCAGTTGGAGGACGGCCTGAAACTATTTCCTAATATTTAGCTCCAGAAGCGTTTTGAATATGAACTTTTAGTTGTCAAATAGCTTCCGGCTCAGCCTGGTTAGATCCAGGTTGTGCAATTCTGGGAAAAGAGGACAAACATTTTCGCATTTTTTGAAGCATCATATTGCACAATACATGTTAAAGTCAATGGAGTAATAAAGTTGTTATTAAATATTTGACTGGAAATGTGACTCAACCAGAAACCTGTTCATTCAGTTAACTCCAGACTCGACTCTGTTCCACTGCGGGAAATAGACCCTGAAACTCTCCCGTGTTCGTCTTTAGCTGCTAGTAAAGGAAAGCTTGATTTCTGATTTCTAAGCCATAAATCTGGACATGGAGAACAGATGTTACCCGTTCAGGCCTGGCCTGGCATGTCTCTGACTGCAGCTAATCTGATTGTCTACACACTAGATCACATAGCAGCTCCAGTCGCACACAGACAGAGCTGCACTTAACTGCACAAAGCCAGCGTGAAGTCTCACAAGAGCAATTAATTTGTGTGTCCTGGCCAAGTCTGTGCAATATGGGAATAAGACCTTTGACTGTATATGTTTTTTTTTCTTTTCTATGAAGACATTTATCGTCTTTCCATAAACCAGCTGTTGATAAGGACATTGGTCTGTGTTAGTAAGACACTGCACTGCTGATTTACAGAATTTAACAGCTCTTAAAAAAAATGAAAAAGACCTGTCCTACATTTACCATAGACATACAGTATAATGCCTTTTGTTGTTACTGGAAAGTGATATCCAATAAAAAGTGGCAGCTGCATGTTACTGGGATAGAATGTAAAGTTGGCTGATGTGAGGGATGTAAGGGAGATGGTGAGATTATGAGGAAGAATGTTGTTTCCAAAACAAGACAAAAGTTAATGTCCCCCAATTTGTGTTCAGAACAGAGCCATCTTTCTCTGTTTTTATTCCACCTATCTTGCCAACAGACTCAGACTTTTTTAATTTGAGTGTTGACTAGCAGGGTTTTATAATAATTTAGATCTCTTTTCTGTCTTGTTTTTGGTCATTTATTTAAAATGTGTGGATTGTTTTTGTATGTAGTTTACTTCATAACAGCCTAAATAGTTTACCCTAAACACTAGATAAGAATAACCATTTCACTATGTGGTGACTCCTGTGAGAACATGTATGAATGTATAGGAATTATTAGGGAAAGTAATGTGGCTGACACACACAGAGTCAGTGCTTATTATCATACCTGCGTAGTGGAAAGAAAGGAGGACTTGGCAGAAAACAGGTGGCCATAACTCCTGATGTGGCAACAGCTCAATGAAGGCAGTAGAGCACTAGCCGAGAGAGAGAGAACTTTTGAATAATCTATACATACGTAGATAGAAGAATGACATGTTTTCCCCGTTTCCTCTGTCTGCAAGTCAAATGCCTTCATGTAATTTAGATTCCTCAGAACCTGCAGATGTTAAAGGTCCAATAAGATGTCTACTGAATTAAATCATTAAATGACCTTAGTATATCATCAGACATTTAGAAAACATGTTAGTACTGGCTTCTCTGACAACAACGCAGCAGTCAATAAGTCCTCCTTCTAAGTTTTGATTCTGGTCTGGAATGGTCTGTTATTGATTGACCAGAGAGGGTGGTTTTAAGACACCCCCACACAGCCATTTTGCCAGGCGAACATCGAACCAACAGATGTTGCAGCGATAGAAGTGAGCAAGTGAACTCCTACAGATATAACTGATTCTTACCCGACCTAAAAAGCCTCCTCATTTTTCTAATAAGCTGCATGACGTAAACATTGGAGATGCTTTTGAAAAATGGAGAGAGGTTAGAACGCAGAAACGTTTCAAGACTGTTGCAGAGCTGGCTGAACACTGAAGCTTCTGTATCCACAACATGGCAATAAGCAACCTTATCTACTTTTACATTATTTTGTTTTACTGTTTTACTGTTTCTTTGTTTGGCAGTTGTTGGTCCCTTTGTGTACTTATTGTTACGTGTCTTTCATTGCTTTCATTGAATAACATCTCAACGGACTGCTGTTGAATTTTCCCTGCACACACTACATACGTCAGTCAGTCTGCGGTAGCGTTGCAGAATGAGTCTTTTATTGAAAGCTCTTCTTGCTTTCAGCTGAGTTGCGTTGCTGCTACAGATATTGAAAGTGAGAGGAGTCTGTTTGTGAAATGAAGTTAAAAAAATCAACACAGATTGAGGGAGTGTGTTATTGCTTTGTTTCTTGCCTCCTGCCACAGTAATCTGTTTAGGTCCTGACACTAGATCTAATCAGTTGTCCGATAGTTGGACGGAGCGCTGCACATTTACATCTGCGTCGAGAAAGCAGTGTGAATCAAGGAGAATAATAGCCATCTAAAAGTTAGATTAAAACACGTAAAACACACAAACATAGATTTAAAGACACATAGATGCACACACATACACCAACACTTGCACAACCCCCCACTGGAAAAAGTAAATTTTAGCTGGAATTGCTGTGGATCTCCCCACAGGCGCAGTGGCAGAAATCATTTGTGTACATTATATCTGCTGCTCACAGGTAAGGAGACAGTGTAATGCACTGTTTGTTTTGCACTATTTGTTCTCTCCTGTCTGGAAGAATACTTCACAGACATTTCCATGTGGGTGACTCTGATTTAAGGGAAGAGAGAGGGGGGGGGGGGCATCTAGGATGTTGTTGCTGTGGTAACGCCGCTAAGCTCAAGATTTCAGTAGCATACACATTTTGTGTGCGAGGTGGAGCAGAATTATGTGGTACTTTAAAACAAGTTTGAAATAGGCCTAAGTGTCTAAGTTCGCAGGGGAGGATTTATTTATTAATTTATTTTTTACAGGGATAAAGGAAGTTTGCTTATAGATATATCGAGCCCCAGAGAAGCAGATAATAACTATGGCAACCTCTCTAATACAAGGCTACGCTAAGGGTGACATCATTTCAACTGGTGCACTTATTTGTCTTGGACTTTGTGTCACTGTGACTCATATTATAATGGGTTTTCCAAGAATATGAATAATGGCTTTTCCACGAAGCTGCTTTAGCTGCTTTAGCTGCTTTATACGCTCTCAAATCGTGCCAGATCACCATTACTATCACTGTTGTAGAGTTTGGGCATATTATGCGAGGGCCAATGTGTGAAAGCTTTCAGTTATTCTCTGCCATATATTCTTTCGTTACCTTCTTCACTCACTTAAACTGTATTTCTTTGACCAGGTGTCAATGCGCTAAAGGTGCAGAACATGCCCTTCACCTTTTTGTCCTGAACTGTGGGGCGGCAGTAGCTCAGTCTGTAAAAATACTGAAGTTGTTCTGGTAGCTGGAGAGGTGCCAGGGTACTTCCAGAGTATTACCGAGGTTCCCTTGAGCAGGGCTCCGAACCCCCAACCGCTCTGGTGCGCTCCCTGCGTAGCAGTGTGAAGCATCCCCACTCTGACATCTCTCCAATAATGCATGTCCACAGGTCATGTTTGTCCTGTTTGTGCATGTGTGTATGGGCATATGTGTGTGTGAAGCATGTCTCCAGAATAACAGAGTGTAGACCAGAATTTCACACATGGATTAATACAAGGATTTCAAACTCAAAATAAAAACTAAACATGTGACTGTTTTGCGCCTTGTGCTCCAAAATCCTTAAGAATTAAGAGCAATGCTACATGGTTCATTTTAGTTTCACCAGTTCACCAGTGCGTGCAGGGTTTCTGGCCTGGAACAGTTACAGGCCAGTAAAGAGTATGCTAACTGGGTTTTGGTATTTGAAGTGTTTTGGTTTTATTTTGTACTCCAATGCAGGTAAGCAGTCTGCGTCTAGAGCTAAAGAAATAGAACACATCAGTAGTAATGCAGTCCGAGAGTCCAGCTGCAGACATTTAAGACCATTACGCTTTAATTTATGTCTATAAACAAATATTTGCATGCAAGTGCTGCTAACAATCTACACTATGATGTGATTTCTTAACACAAACGAACGCCATTCATGCTTAACAAGGTGATTTAAATATCTTCCCTGACCTTGAATGTAAGGTCTACTGTCTACATGCTTTCTCTATTGTTTCACTGAGTTACAATGCGACACTGAGTCGCATTGTAATTTACCATTTTTTTTTTTTTTCAAATACATATCCCTGATATGTGTTGTTGATGTGTATGATGGACTTGAGAAATCCACATAGATAAGCCTGATAGATTTATCCTGGTTGTGTTCGAGATCAGAGAAAAACAACACAAATGAAAAGAAAAAGTGAAAATGAATATATCACATACAGTCGGACTCTTTTGAGGGAGTCGGCTTATCACTCTCCTTTTGATACGATGATTATATATTTATTTACTCCAGAGAGAACGTTCCTTGGCTTATAATTGTATTTCTTTATTTTATTCTCCACAGATAATATAACCTGAGTCATATTTGATTCATTGATAATGTGGTGAAATTCTCCCGAAATTGGCACATGTCCTCTTCCCTGTAAAGCATAACTTAGACAAGAAATCTGCATTATGGTGACAATATTACACATGCCCATTTACAATACAGAAGGCACACACACTGACAGTCCACCCGTGGGACGTCGATGGGTGTGCGGATTCAACCGCACACTCATAAACTTCAACAGATTTCTTCAACTTTGCCAGAGCTGTATTTACCATTGCTATACTTTCTGTAATGATTTATTTTTATGATTGAATTTTTTTTTTCAAACGACGGCTCAAAATGCTGGACCTCACCCTGACCTTTTAACAGACACGTCATGTGGCCAACGCCACTAAGGACCTTCCATTCACTGTTCCCGGCCTATTTTAGCCAATGAGAGCCTTTGTTGAAAGGAGGTGCCTGCTCCTGTTATGTTCCAGCCAATTGCATGTGACTGTGCCAATGACTGGCATTTTTTGAAGCCAATAAAATGACAAGTGGATATGTTGCTTTGGGTGAATTCTTCATGCACACAGACGATTGATTTAAATGTACGACATACTTTCAGAATTGCATTAAAAGTATTCATAAGTTAATATTTATACCAAGATAGGCAATGAGTCATGATTCATTTGGAGAAAACAGACAAATCTCTGTAAAATTATACATTGAACACCCCCATTTGGCTAGAATGGAATGATCCTTGTGTCTTAAGCCGTGTTCGACTGGGAGTGGTAGTCGACTGAGGCTCTTTTGAATAAATCCCTGAAAAATCTACGATATGTCGTCACCCCTGTACTGTTCTCACTTATAAATTACCTTTTAAACATTTAAATTAAATGGTGGCATTTGACAACAAAAGACCAGTTACTTCTTTCAAATCTCAGCTTTACATGTACTGTTTTGTCCTTTCTCCTTATTTTACTTTTCCTCACCCAACATCTTGATTTCCTACTCTCCTCTCTTTCTTCACTACCTTTTCTTTCAAAACTTCACTTAGCCCACATGCCCCCCCCCCCCCCCCCCCCCCTCCCGCTTCACCCTCAGGCTCTGATTCAGTCCTATCTGAGCATTGATTTTCCAAAGAGCTATCGGAGTTGTCAAGGCCAGGCAGAAGTGCTCTCGCTAGGCACAAGTTATGAACGTTATTAAGAAGATGCTTCTGGAGGGAAGGACGCCAAGAATAAAGATGGATGATACACTACAAACCCTGTTCATCTATGTGTGTTTATGCTTCGACTGTGTAAATGAACTCTGTCGCAGCTGCGGCTTGATTGCCATTATCATTTATTTGTCTACAAATATAGGGGAAAAAGTTGTTGAATGCATAGTGATTGATTTATTGATATATTGTCAAACCACTAATTGAGTTTTCATTTGAATAGTAATTTACAGTGTCGCTCCCCTTATTCAAGCTTGGACATTTTGGGGTCTCCCATGTTTGTATGTCTCTGTGTTTGGGTGAACGCAGAGGAAGTTTTGATGAATTTAATATAAGGGCTGTTAGCAATCAGCTCCAGGCGTCTATATGCATTCATGAGACCAGGACTGAGCAGAATTGAACTTTAAGATGGAGAGCTTCATTCAAGGGAATGGTGGCAATTATTTTTGATGTGTACGATGTGCCGTATGTGATGTGTGCATGTGTGTGTGTGTGCATGTGTGTGTGTGTAGGTATGTTGATGGAGAATGCAGCTAAGCCCTGCAGTCTTTCATCCTTCCAGCCAGTCTGCCTGCTAAGCCCCTGCATTCATCTGAAGCTGTTTACATCCAGCTAAGTTAGGCCTTCCCTGCTCTGCCACCAGTGAAAAATTCTATCAACAAATCTGCTGGAATGATCTATATATACAAGTAATAAGTACATACATATGCAAGGAGAACATATATTAGCAAAGATTTCCAGAGAGCATCTATCTGACAAATGCTGTACCATAACAGTGTTTATGTCAAGGCCAGGAAAATGTCAAATGGGCAGAGCAGGTTTTTTCTTGTATCTGTCTGGACTCAACTGCATACCACATACTGAGAAAAAAGCAGCGAATACTGGCATTATTTTTGCTAGGTTACGAAAGTTGACTTCCATTTTCCTTGGTAGTGACCTTTAGGTTTGTTTCTGATAGCTCTGTGTGCCTTATATATATTTTTTATGCTAGGACATTTTTACCAAGAAAACATTAAAACAATGAACAGGAATCGTGTCCTTAGCAGAAGCACTACAGCCCTGGAAAAAAAACATGAGTGAGATTAATCTTCTTTTCCTCTTTGCTGTTGGTAAAGCTGGTACAAGAAGTCCCGCCCCTGCTTTATTCTGATTGGTCAGGGAAGGAGAAGTGACATTGATGAGTGCAGCGGTGTTCCAAACATTGAACTTTATTAACTGAGAGGGCTGTGAAGGCAAGCGTAAAAAAAAAAAAAAAATGGAATTCTGATTAAGCTTCTAAACTGTCAGAGAGCTTCTTTAATTGACACAACACACAAAGTCGCACTTCCATGGTACCAGTGGGAAATGAAGGCGACAATCAAAAGGAATATTTTCATGAAAAGTTGAGTTTGCTGAGTACAAGTCAATGTTAACCCCATTTGAGAGCAACATGGGAGTAAACGCTCGAGTGAAAGACTTGTGTAAAACAATTTCAACTTCTTCTGTTGTCTCCTTGCAGACAAGGCATTTGTAGTAGAAAATAAAATAATAGCTCATACAGGGTTGAAAACTTCAGCTCACATGAGGAGATAAAAGCTTGTTGAAGTAGCTGTGTGGTTTTTGTTCCAGCTTGAGTGAAGACTACCGGTATCATAGGGCTTAATAGTAGAGTGTGTGATGTGATACGCATAGTTATCTGAGTTTCTCGGGTATTAGGACTTATTTCAAAGTCGGATGCCAGCCATATTTAAAGTACCCACAGTTGCATTTGCATGGATGCTCCTTCTGCTCGTAGGTGATCACTTTGTCGTTTCCTCTTGTCTCTCTCACACATGCACACACTCAAATTCACACACCAAAAGAAGACACTGACACTCAATTCGAAGAAGTATAAAAATACTTATTTTGCATCAAATTGAGCTGTTTGCATTCCTTCTCTTACACTTACCTAGAGTATTCAATATCCGCTGAAACTTTAGCCTGTTCCTGAGTTTTTTTTTCTGAGTGCTAATGCAGGCATATTTATAGCCAAACCCTCAGGGGAGGCAGACAAGGCCTCTGGCGATGGTAAAACAGCAAATGTACATTTTCATAGGTTATTAGGCATTGATTTTCCCCCGGATTAAGAGGCGTCGTGACGCTAAGGAGTCGAACTTGGAAATGTGTCCTGATATGCTGTTTTCAGCTGGATGGAGAAAGCTGTAGAGAGTCAAGGCAATGCCCAGGACATATATAAATGTACACTCACAAGCAAATATACACACATTCTGCTTCAGTATGTCTGCTGTGATCGAAGCACGCATCCTCGTGTGTGAAATCCAAAAGAAGACAGAGAGGAATATCCACAGAGAGAACGATAGAAGCAAATGCTTCTTTAAAAAAAAAAAATCACATCTAATCAGCATATGAGCAGCCTCTCCAATTAGCTCTCCTTATTATTCCAATCTGTCAGATGGAAGGGAGCACAGCAGAGAGAAATCAAACATCCCCAGGCCAAGCACATTTAACATATCCTCTCAGGATGGCGTGCAGGCGTGCAGGCGGGCAGGCGGGCGGACAGGGAAATTAAACAGGAAAATTTCCAGAGAGAAACACTGGCTGTGTTCTACACCTGCAGCTATCATACAGCTTGATGGAAATTTGACGGCAACCATTTGCAGCGTGCTTGTTTTATCTCCATTCGCTAAACGCTGAAAAATATCCACATCTTGGAAGAAGGCCAAGAAAATAATGGAGTCTGAGAAGCTGTTTTTTTTTTTTTTTTTTTTTTTTTACTACAGTCCACTTGGAGTGCACTTGGGTGGGATGACTCGCATTTGTCTGCAGGAAACTATCAAAAATGATAAGGATTGCACTTTACTTACAGGCCTTGCTGAGGTAGACTTTTTACACCAAGCTATGATTGATCCGTTACCTCGGAGAAAACCTTTGGTTCCAGCATTTTCAGCCGCTAGACGGTACAAGAAACATTCTGCCAGGTTCTCCTGTAGCTTTAAAGATTTCCATTTTCCTCTTCCATACATGTATTCAGCTCAATCAGAAAGTTGAACAATGGCTGTCAGGGGGTGTTACAGAGGATAATTGCAGCTCAGATGCAGGGTAAGGATCTTTTTTTTCAGTAGCAACCACTATAATCATACAAAATCTACCCCTAAAACAGATCCTTGATTTTTAAAAGCCCTGTGAAACACTTTGACTTGGAAGTGTTGATTATGGAGTGTGATATGTGATGGATGATGATAAGTTTAATTTAGCTTATTTTCCAAGCATGGAATAGTATGGTTTTCAAAATGTTTTTGACTTACAATTGACATATTTGTGTGGTCACATTAATATGCCGTCCATTTGTTTAGGTGTTTAGGCCATTGACATCTTGTAAAATGTCACCAGAACTTCCAATAACTCAACATTACATCAGCTTACCAATCACAAAATAGCTGTACGCTCTATATTGGGCCTTAATTCACATCACAATTAACGTGATATGATGCTGTATTGAACAAGCCTTGACAGCTGCAACGAGGCTTAAATACTAATAATAAGTATGGCCATATTCTCATGGAATTCTTCAAAATTTGACGGACAGTGTTTTAATTTTTCCCTGAGGCTGGGTTAACTTCCCATTGGTTGTAGATACAGTAGTTGCAGTCAAATAAAGGTACCTGAATCTTTAGATTTTCACCAAAATATTTAAAGAGTAAAGTCACTCAGAAACAGATTCATTGTGATTATTCATTTTCAGCAGGAAGTTAATGTTGCCCAAACAATAGACGTGTTTAAAAAAGAAGCCAGTGCAAAAAGTGTAAAAAAAACTGCAGTTCCTCGAGGGTCCACTTGAGGCTGCTGCTAAAGGCCTTGAAGTCCCATTGTGACAACAAAAATAATCATATTTACAGCCTAGTTCAAAAACAAAACAAATATGCATAATTAGGAGTGTGGCTGATCTGAGACTTGAGCCCACCTCAGCTCTACCTGTTTGCCTGTTGCTAGGTTAGCCGAAAGTTATTTTGAGGTAGCATATGATCAGGCGACTGCCAACGTTGTTGGGCTTGAAATCACTGCTGACTGACGTCACTGAGACTATGCACTATACAGACTGTACAATCAGACATACAGCTGTGTGCTAATGATGCAGTTGGTGTCACAGAATGAATTAGCTTTAGCAGGGTCTTGCTAGCTAGAATTTCACATTTGGCTAAAGGGAAGGGTAGGCTATGGCTGTGTTTTTGGAGCCCAACAACTCTATGTTTTTGTGTGTATGCTGCATATGTGTGAGTATGTGGAACTGTTTGACCCAGATCTGCATGTGTCTGTCAAGGTCAAACCATTTCCACCAAATTAGACAGTCAATAGCTTTGGAAACTGCTCGGCCAGTTTTAGCCTGCAGGCTGAAAATCACATCATTGTTTGAAATGTTTGCCGACAGCCACAAAAAAAAAAATGTTAAAGTAAAAGAAAAAGTGTGTCTAATTTGTTGTAAGACAATATAAATTAGAACCACTTGTCTCATTTTCCTATCTTACAAACTTCTCTCTCCTTCCCTTTCTTTATCACAGATTTATTTCACATTTGTCTCAAATAAATATTGTTTCCAAGCGTTGGCGCTGCAATATCAACCTTATTGAATAATAAATTATCCTCTCTGTGAAATGCCTTCAGGTTAATAGACATTCAATGAATAAATAACAGGAAAACCCAACAGTGAGTTAGGGGAACAGGATATGCAGCTTTTTAATGATTATTTTAGGCCAAATGAATGAATTCTTTTGTGTGCTCAAATTGCAGTTGAGTGCACTGGTTGCTTCAGATTTTAATTAATGCACTAGGGTGTTTAATATGGATGTCGGTTGAGCCATATTGTGCTGGCAGCAGTTAAAAGAGAATTAATTCTCCATTCCGACATTGTCTCTTTTAATTGAATAAATAAAGCTGTTTCTTGTTCAAATAGATTTTTTTTTCAAGGAGTAATTATTTGAGCCAACCGTGATAATGAAAGGTAAGTTTGATTAGCGCCGTTGTAAAAATAGCACGTAGAGAAATGGATATGTTTGAGACCCATGTCTCCAGTCATATTCTGTATTTTCTTGTCCAAAGTTACAGTTAATCTGCTGTGTCTCTCATTCTGTCCATAATGAAAACAGAACAGATTCCTTTTGTTGTCTGTCTTTGTTTTATATCTAATATCCGTCTTGTTTCCCTGCATTGGTCTACTTGCCTTCTTTTTGCCTTTGCTCCTTTTTGTCTTGCTTGGTCTCTCACTGTGGCCCACCTGTGGGGCAAAAAAGCCCTTGCCTGCTCTGTAATCACCAACCTCTGTCACCTTCTTATTCCAAAGTTCACCTCTATTGTTCCCCTCAGTTCCCATCACGTTCACACGACCACTCAAACATATCAAAAGCCCAGCAGGAGACCGTTGCTTCGATCGGCTTCCATCACTAGCCGCCCTGACACAGCCACCTCTGAGACAAAGGTACAGGTAAAAGAGAGAAAAGGGAGAGTAGATACAGTTCCACCGCCTGGATAGATTGAAATCATATTTCACAGCTGGAAACCATGTCATGAAATGTTAAGTCTGAGAAACAAGAGCAGCCCTCACTTTACAAATGGTCAGGGGAAAGGTATTATTTAAGTGCTTTGCTGCAGAAGTGCAGCGATAAGTCAGGTGTTTAAGCTTACGTTCATGAGCAGCACAGCTTGCCACTTTTCATTTAGAAGAAAATTTCTTTCTCATGAATCATCTCTTAGGGCATTTTGAACTAAAGTCTGTATTTTTCTGTCCCCCTCTTGTTTCTGTTTTAAGTGGTTTCAAGAGGTTCTTGTGTGGCCGTGCAAAAAGTCCTGATAATGTTTCTAAACCTTGCTGTGAAGCTTAAACAATCCAATCACCTCTTTGTTGTAGGTTTGGTTGACTAAAGGAAGCAAAAAGTTAAGGATTAAGAATGAATGGCTTCATAGTTAAAAGATGTAAGTAAGCGATGTACTGTTACTTCCAACCCTCCACCTCAACTTCCTTCGTCAGAGATTTTAGGGTCATAAATGTTTTTTTTACCTCCTTTTGTACTTAAAAAGCGTTCATTATATGCATGATTGCCAAAGGTCATTGTAAGCTCTCTAAAGGTCATGCAAACGTAGTTTTAAGCAGACAACCAATACAGTATTTATTAGGGTGATAGTCCATACTCATTGCACAGGCATGCTACCCAAATGTTTGGCAGGTCTAAAACACTGATCAAAATCAGCAATTGTTTGTCTCATCCATGCAGGTCTGTGGTATCAAAGGCCTTGGGTGTAGTCGAATCCTCCCTAAACCTTTTACTTAAGAAATAAACGCAGTCCCCTTAGGAAATAGAGGGACTACCCATTTCCCTTTGCTCACAGGTCTGCCAGGCCATGGCTAAAAGGGTTAGAGAAAGAAATTGCACAACAACTTGAGCACCGAATGAATGGCTGCTCAAGCAAAACAACAGGGGACCCTGTCTTCTATTGGCTCCCTGGTTCCCACTCCATGTTGTTTATCTTCTCCATCATCTTTACAACCTGGGAACATCCTCACTTGTTCACTGCCGTTCAGAGAGTCTGACATCTGGACTGTGTCCAGAAGATGGACTAGGGGGGCCTACACTGATAGAGGGAATGTTTTTTTCTAAACTGATAGTTTGGATTACAAGCGAAAACAAACATCCATGGGGGGCACCAAAGTGGGTTGAGTGAGGAAATTGTTTGATTTACTGGTCAACTGGGAGAGAACTTTCCAGATAACTACTTAATGCACTTTGCAAGAGGCCATAAGACAGAACAAGTGTGATTTTGATTTCTAGTCCAGTTTAATATGTTTTTTTTTCATGAAAGGGCAACATTAATTGTGCTTATTTTTACCTTTAGTCTACGTTATTCTGTTTGTTTGTTTTTCAGTCCCCAATCATCAAGGTGGGGACTTCACTTAAGCTGTAGTGGTTTAAGAAATATCCTGAAATCAATCTTTACAATTTTAAGAGAGGCAAGTTAGAAAGATCACTTGAATTTTCCTGAGGATTTGGTTCACCAGAGTTTACATTACAATATACTAATACAATACAATACAATGGGATATGATGTGATGTGATATGATATGATACGTTATGACGCGACTTGACACAATAGATTAGTTTGATATCATCAGACAGGAAATGATACGATACAGTATGGTTATATGGTAGGATATTGTATGATATGGTATACTGTGTAATGTGATACATGCTATTGTCCTCATAGATACATTTGTTAATGACTTTAGCTCTTAATTATGTATTTTTCGTACATCACCTCCAATCCAATCAGATTGTAGAATATGATGTCATTAAAAAAGCAAGAATTTAATAATCGCTTTAAATTACATCATATAATAAACAATGAAGGACAGCAGTAATTATTTTTTAGTTTACTTTTTCTGTGCTTCAACACTGGGTAAATGTTTTCTTGTTTTTTTGGTGTTGAGTTGAGATCTGGCTCTCTTCTGTTTTTAATTTAATTTGCATTTTGCTGTCTCACTTGTGAGGGAGGCTGGAGAAGTGTAACGGCAAAACAGGTAAAACTACCCTGAACAATTGCAGATACAAGTAGGATTTTGTCTAAAGCTCTCTTCCGTCCTGGTGGTAAAGAAATTATGCATACCACAGGGGCAGTCACTGTTATCTGGAGTGGTTCCATAAGGTCAGAGGTCACAGGAGGGTTCACAGTGCGGTCGCTTCTCCATCGTCACAGATTTGTTCAGAGTGTTATTCAAACACTGTCAGCGAGGTACGGCTCTGTTTCTGAAGCTGATGGATGAGAGAGCAGGTTTTACAAGTTAGGCTTCAAGTGTGCGTGTGTGTGTGTGTGTGTGTGTGTGTGTGTGTGTGTGTGTGTGTGTGTGTGTGTGTGTGTGTGTGTGTGTGTAGGTGTACATAGACAGATCTGTGCAGCATCAAGTGGTTCTCTATGGCTTTTTACATAGTAACTGTACAGCTACCAGACTCATTGAGCTTAGTGGTGAAAGTAAAGGAATTATGGTCAGTACAGTTAACACGGTTGATTACGAGTAATTATTTATACAGGTGGGAATCTTTCCTACTAGTATTTGTTATTCTTGTGTTTTTTCAGGGGGATCACAGTCGTGGATTATATTTTGTTTAGCATAAAGTTTTATCAGTAACAGAATAATGACCGAATTTGACCAACAATCAAAATTGCAAGTTTAATAGAAAATTTAGTTTAAAAAAACCAGCTTGTTTAAAACTGAGCCCAGAATCCTTCTTAAATTAAGCAGAGACGTAAAAAGAAAAGTCCTAAGTCGCATCAAGTTGTTTATTTTTTTTAATAACAGATCATCATTTTAAAAAGTTTGTGTCAGTTAGGTCTACTCCCAAAAGACAACAGACTGACGGAACAGTTTGTAGGTGTTCTGCTTTTAGTCTCAGCCAATCGCAAGCTTTCAGACGGATCCTTTGATCAAACCAACTTCTCCCACTTAATAAATGTCTGGTCACAAGTGCTTACAAGCCCAAAAAGCCATCTCAATTGCTTTGTCATGTTATGCAGTCTGTGCTGAAGTTCAGTGTTTAAGGGAGTAATTATTTATTTGTTTTCAGACAATGAACCTCAGTCTTTCAATCATAAAATCCAAGTGAAAAAACCCTGAGTTTGAAGCACCTTTTGACTTAAGTACTGTATAATAAAATTCCCTTTTCCCTTTATTACATTTTTTTTAATGTTGTTTTCCTTTCAATTGACTCAATTTCATTTGAAATGAGGTCGCCCCTGGGTGATCTCTAGAATATAAATTAAGGTTGATTGATTAATTGGATTGTGTTCTGGGGGGGAACTAGTGTTGATGTGAAATGTTACAGCTGTGAGAAGTCTAATTCTGATTGTGTTGTTGTGACAGTGTTGCCTTTCTCCCTACCTGTTGGGCATACAAACGATGTAGATAAGAATCTGCTTCCTTTTCACACTTTGGATAACTGTTAATACAGTATTTCACACCCAGCAGCCCTTAGAGTTTTTCAACCACCAAAAATATCAATGAACTATCACTTATAAGGATTTGAACGGCTTGCATGCAGCTGTCAATGTAACCAAGAACCAACTGAGCAGTGAACTTACAACACTGACTAAGCATTTAGAATTTGTTGTGGCTTAGTTGGCAGATGCATGACATTTCAATGAGCTGTCTGTTTATGTGATTGTGCGTGGTGAATGATAACTTCAAGTTTCATAGTTTGAGGCTAAAGCCTTCTCCTGACAGCTGCGTAGGTATAATATGATACGGGGTGCCGGATAGCCTATCAACCTAGGCCCATTGCTGCATGTCATCCCCCACTCTCTCACACGTCCTGTCTATCTTCAGCTGTTCTATCAATAACGACAAAAAGGTCCAGCAAACAACTAAAACAAAAAGTATCATCATTATCTCATATTTGACATGTAAACCTCACCTTTACTAGAGTTGTTAATAAACGCTGGCTGGACTCTGGGCTTCTAACATTTTTATTTTTTAAACATTTTTTAAACATCAAACATTTTGTCTATTTTTTTTTATTGTTTGAAGGATTTTCGACATTGGGAGTCATGAGGCTCTTAGGTTATCAGACAAATAAGCTAAGCTAAAGATAGTGTCAGCTCAGCTTGCAGGTTTTGAAGCCCTGTCCAAAGAGACACTGTTTTTGTTTTGTTTTAAGATAAGGAGACCTTTGTACACTGATGCTGCTTGAAAATCACTGTGCAATGATTCGACTGAAAAATTAAGCAGGTTGACTGGAGGAACTTTATGGGTAAAGTCATGTTTTTGTAACCTCATATAAAGATCACATCTGTCATTCTTCAGATGTTTTTGTCAGATTAGGGGATTTCGTGTCATGAGGAGTCAGGTTTGAGGGTCTACATCACATTCACAATGCTCTCAAAGGTTGTTTTTTTTTTATTTAGCTCCTACCATCTGGAACAGTTAGTCTTTCTATCCCTCCATCATTGTATTCGAGCAGCCTGGTCTCCTGGAGGTTTTTGGAAATTAGCATAACATCTCAAAAATGCAAATCAAGTTCTGTAGCATGAGGTGTGTTAGAGAAAGTAAAACAGATAATCCATGAAAACGGCTTCGCAGAGCAGAAAAAATAGTGTTTAGTCATGGAGGTAGGGGTTTGTACATCTGTTTGAGTTTAAAGTCAGGAAAATAAGTTTTGTTAAGTTTTTCCTCATTTTGCGTTTTTTATTTTTTTGCTGTCCGACGACTGGATTTAATGAGACCAACATAAACCTTTAAACAACATTACAGTTTTCTTCAAAAATAATATCATGATAATTCTGTAAGAACAGGCCAGAAGTGAATGATGTAAAATCGATCATCAATGTCTGCCTGGTTTAAAGGATTCTTCATGGTTTAGCTCCGCCTCCTCTGTCTGGCTTTATGAACTTTAAAACTACAACATAGAGGACCACTAGATGTGCAGCTTTGGGGGGACGTAACAATCCTACTCAGGAAAATCACATTCCACCAGGGTGTCTTTTCCTTCAGAGCATCACATCAATGGAATTTAATATCCCAATCAATCAGAGGGTCAACATCCTATTATTAATTTAAATATAATGTTAAAAAATCCTTAAAATTCTATCCTACTATGTGTATGGGTTACATTTAATTCTATGATGCTGAAGAACATCTGGAAAAGGGACTGCTGATGAACATTAGCCTTTAAAGCTAACTACATTTACATCCCTCTGAATGTTGATTATATTTAGAAGGATGAGGAAACCATGGAAACGTAAAACCAATGTGATTTATAAACATAACCACTTTGGTTGAATTTGTCGACTTTTGACATACAATGTTGATTTTTTGTTTGACACCTGATGGTTGACCTGGTGTCCTGGTTTACAGTTTTTTTAAGTTTCATCCACTCATTGCCCAAACCACCACCTCTTGCAGATTTTTTCACACGTCCTACCTCGTCCACACTTTCCACAAATCAACTGAAAGCCACCCGCCACTCATGGTCGATCAAGGAATCCCAAAGATCTCCATATTGGCTTAAGATTTTGTATGTAACATACGAGTTACAGATCATTCATTTTATGGAGTAATAGGTGCAAACATTGAATGAGCACAGCATTGTAATTACTTCATATTCTAAGTTAAGTTTAGACCCTTTAATGTGCAAACACTTGACAACCAAGGCTTGCTTTTAGCTCGAGCTCTGTTCAGCCTCCTGTCTGTGATGTCGCTGTTGTGGAAAAATAACATGACATCACTTAGAGCTTCTACTTGTCTAATTGTAAAGATGTGAGACATTACTAATTGTTGAAGAAATTACGAAGACTTGACTCCGTACATTAAGACTCAGTTGACTCAGATGGCTTACGATGATGAAAGTTTATACATCAGATGAATACTCATGAGGAAACATGATTCAACATCACACTTCTGTACTCGTGTCTTGCTCAATCACATCTGCCGAACTTCTCAAAAGGCATCGCATATATCCTAAAATATATTCTCATTATCAGGGTCATGTCACATTGACCCACCTAGACTAAACTGTGACGTCTATAACACTGGAGCAGACAATAAGTCTACCAAACATCCTTGCAGATATCAGGAAGAACAGCTGACACTCTCCAAGCTGTCCTTGGTGTTCAAATAACAACTGAACTCTATCAGGCCTGACTGACATTAGAGAACAGTGAAATGACATCTGTACATTATAATCTAAATAACTACAGAAATTCCACCACACTAAGTTTTATGTGATTGTTGGTAGATTTTAGAAGCCCCTTAAGTTGGCTCCTAAACTTTCAGCTACTTTCCGTCAATGACTGAGATGTACCGCAGTGCTGACAAAGTTTGGCAAACGCATTTTGTCTGCGGCCGTACTTGCTTGTGTCTATGTGTGTACACTCTTATGTGTCTCTGAGTTTCTTGATCAATTATTAATCGTTTCAGTAATGGGCCTACAGCCTCTGGAACGGCTCCATGTGTCCCTGATTAATACAGCCTCGGCACTCAATACAGTTCCTCTCATCAACATGGAGACAGGCCGAGGGAAACAGAGAGCATCAGCTTAAAGAAATGCAAAGAGACCAAGGGAAAGTTCACAGGAGACAAAACAGGCCTGAGCCACTCGCCGAGTAGCGGTTAGCTTGAGAGAGGGACAGGAAGACAAACAGAAAAAGAGACTTATCGAGAAGACAGGGAGCGACACAGTGAAAAGGAGTGAATTAACAACCACATAGAGGTGACGGCTCCATCCGTGCCTCTCCGGGCGTACTTTACCAAATGGAGTGGACTCGACTGTGTTGAGTCCTACTTAATAGTCTCCAGTGCTGTTGTGAACGTCCTGATTAGCGCACACCTCCGAGATTGACTCTGGGTAAAGTGTGCGTTGATGAATACAAATCTGCAACGTGGCCTCGGCCTCAGCGGGATTTGTTGAGTGAGTGAATCCAGTGGGCAGGTAATCAGGCTGTTGCAGGTTTATCGTCGGGGGCTCTCTGCTCGCCGTGTGATGCATGCACTGCAGCTCAGACATTATGTTTCCTTCCAGGGGAAATGTGGTCAATCACTGCAGGTGCAATGCACTTTCCACACTTAGCCTACACATGTGAGCTGCTGCACATGGAACTCTTTCCAACTGGTCTTTTATTCACCTGCACGATAGAACAATGGAATGACAAACCAAAAAAAAAGCCTGGCAAGGTTTGTTTAACACCTCGGACAGTAGCTGTTGAAAAGCAAAAGATTTTAGTAGCTGCTGCAGCTGCTCGAAGATCTTCCTTTTGTCTAACAGAAAAAGCCAAACGAAAGCTTTCTCACAAGCACATCGTTTTCTCTTTTTCTCTGTCAGTCCCCGTTCCAGTTAGTCACTGTCTAACTATCCTTGTCTCTCTCTGTGTCTCTGTCACACTGTCACTCTCTGTCTCAGTCTTCTTCTGTCGCCAGTTCAAGGATGAAACTAGCGCCTCAGTGTCAGCAGCTGTCTGTGAAGTTGAAGCCCTTTTAGATTCAAACAGACAGACAAAAGGCTGTTGTTTCCAACCTTTTAGCCCATTATTACAATCTCCTTTCATACATTGTATATGCGCGACTTATGAGTCATTCCATCACACGCTGACTTTTCTCTCCTGCTGTTTGATTATTTTAAATCAGAGAATATATTTGGCTGATTCTGATTTCACTTGATCTGACCTGCAGATACCAATTTTCTTTCTTTAAAGCACTTTAATTCCCTGCAAAAAAGATTTAATACGGGAACTTTTCTTCAATGGAAATGCATTTTATGTTTCTTGTAAAAAAACTGACTGTAGTAAGTTTATTACAAACAATCTTAAAAACTGTACCAGGTTACATGAGCGTATCTCATTCTCACTCAAATAAAAACTCCACTAGAACATTATGAGTGTCAAACCCTTTATTACCTGTATTCTCATTTATTTTATTCCATAATTTATAGTGGAAGTGTCTCCACATATTTAAAGTGAAATGACAAAAATGTATTAAATGATCTTTTATAATAATACTTGAATTTTATTTGTTTCAATGTTAAATGTTATCATTCGTTATTAACACTCTTTAGCCCTCTTTAGGATTTAAATCAAACTCATGATTAAATCAAAGCATAGAAACAGTGAAGTTTACAGCTTCACTCACTTCAGCAGGGTTCTATCTGACTCCTGTAGAAATGATCACCTACAGACTCTTACCTGTCTGTCGCTGTTTCTCTCTGCCTCTGTGAACGGCATCTGTGGTTTCAAATACTTTTTACAAGTCATGTTCAGTACAGGCGCGTGGTTCATCCATGGACAGAGAGGTACTGTCAGGCAAGAGCAGCAGGTGCAAGGAAGCAGTCTGTGTTTATCCTCCTGTATGCCAAACCTTTTTCTCCACTGGTATGGAGATTTGGAAAGTGAAGCCAGAAGGGAAGTTCATTTAGCCCCACAATCTTTCTCACTGACTGAAAATAAGAGTTGCTTTCTGAAAGGCCAAACTTTCATTTACTTCCCATGTGCTTCTTGAAATGCAGACTGTCTAAATGTATCTCTTATACGGCTGTGGCTCAGTTGGTAGAGTCGTTGTCGTCTCTCAAAGTGAAGGTCGAGGGTTCGATCCCCAGCTCCTGCAGCAACTTGTCCAATGTGTCCTTGGGCAAGAAACTAAACCCAGAATTGCTCCCGCTGCTTCGCCGGCGGCGTATGAATGGGATTAGTTACTTCTGATGGTCTCACGACATAGCCATCTCTGCCATCAGTGTGTGAATGGGTAGCTGTGACATGCGGTGTAAAAAAAGTGCTTTGGGTAGTCTGAAGACTAGAAAAAACACAAAATACATCTCAAATCCATTTACCATTTATCATTATATCTTAAAGTATTTAATTTTGTCTCACATTGGTTAATTATTTCAGTTTCCACGCTCTTTTTTTTTTGTTGTTGCAGTTTTTGGTATCTGATTTCAACTCATAGCCCTTCTTGTTTTTCAGCCTCATTTTCCTTGGCTGCAGGGCTTTAACGTTTACTGGACAAGAGTTCAAAATTCAGAGTTTGAATGTAACTGAAAGCTATTTTCAAGGTTAGGTTAAAAGAAGTTGAGATATCACTTTTTTCTAAAGTATAAAAAGCACTCATGTATCCCTTGCTCTGGTTATTGCTTAGTTTCCTTTGCAGGGGCTAGCCTTTCTCTTTACTCTCTTGTTGCTGTTCCCTGTATGCACAGCTGAAACAATGATGAAGTGACCAACACTGTGAACACTCTGGGTTAAATGACTGAATGTGTGCTGTCTATTAGAGCAGATTAGTTCATGTAGCCCCTGAGGCTCATCCAGCCTGGAGCTAATGTCCTGTATTTATCGCCTTAACATGACCACAGGCCCTCGCTGGCTTACGGGCTTCTTTCTTTCATCTCCTGTACTCAAAACAAACCCTCAGCCTTATTTGCAACAACAACTAAAAAAGCTTAAATCCTTAAAAGAAAAGCTGAACAACACTAGAAGCTCAGCAAGAATGAGAAACAGCAAATTATTTTCAGTAAGACCTACTTTTCAAGAAACTGTGTTTTTGTATAGCCATAATTAATGTGCGTGTTTGTTTGTTGGGGGCTTTAACGAACAGACATACTTTTGGAGTTTTTCTTTTCTGCATCTGTGTCATAGTTGAACACTTACAGGACTGTTGGAAGAGCATTTAAGAAACACAAGTCTACATTATTTACCACCTGACCCAGTTTGTTCTCTTTGAAGAAGCTGTTTAAAAGTGGAATGTGTGACATTTTACACATGAATACAGCAGAAATCAAGTATACCCTCTTTAACTGTCTCTCCGAGTTATGACTGTCTACAATGAGTAAGAAGCACGAGTTCCGCTGGCTGTGTTGTTGTTGGAGCTGTGTTTACATTATGTTTACATGGATGGGACGGGATAAAGCTGTTTCAGCCAAGAACAAGAGAAAAGAAGAATACCACAGTCTACTCACTGCTTATTTGGATGTCACATCATTCCTTGTCTCTTTATGTGCAATGTGAATTTATGAGCTAACTGAGGTGTGCTAACATTAGCCTGCTAACACAACAATGCAGACCATGCAATTGCAGCTCAAGCCAAGCATCCTCCTTCGTGCGAATGCGAGTGGAGAGGGCTTGGAGGTGTGGCGCTGGAGAAGAGCGGAGGCTTCAGCATAGAGAAGGTGTCGCCCCAAACAGCAGTTTGTATTGGTTTCATGCTGGTGCTCAAGGGCGACATCTATTGGATCAAAAAGTCACACACTCCTCCTTTAAAGGGGAAAAAGGCACACTTTTGAAAAATTATAAAAATGCCAATTTCCACTGACACACTGATAAGTGGCTCCTTAGTTAAGGCGTTATATCCCATATATTGATGTTCCCATAACTGCTGTAACGTGCTGTCCAGGTTTAGAAATGACTGCCATGACAAGCTGAAGGTTTTAAGCATATATTTAGTCTATTTCATTTTAATGGAGTAAGTGGTAAATAAAAACACCCATTATTTCAGCTGAAAGCGCCTCAGGCGAGACATCTGCCAGCAGTTACTGTCACATGATGCAGTCAGCTATGACGATCAATTCTATTGACCAGGCCAGGAATATGGGATTGATCCTTCATTGAAGGGATTGGCAGATGATTGTAATTCAAGTTTGCCTGGTGTAAACTCATGAGTGCGATTCGTTCGCTGTTGACACGCAAGGGTTTTAATAAAGCTCAATTACAAGTGAGTCGTCTTTATTAATGGGCATGCCTGCAGGTCTGCACGTTTCTCTGTTGTGACTTCCTGTGATTCAATTGTCCAGGAAGTAGCGGGTAGGAATGTGTTTGTGTGATTTGTTTCTCATCATCTCACTTCACAGCCGCTGCAGACATGGGGTCGATCCGCCACGCAGGATGATAGATTCTTTCATTCCTGGGATGTCAAGAGATATGGATGTGTGTGTGTGGTGTGTGTCTGTCTGGTGCGTGCGTGCGTGTGTGTGCTTGTGTTTTATGCATTAGTAGATAAAACATCCCTCCTGTCCCGTGTAACCTCTGCTGTAATGGTTCTGTAATGAATATCCATAAACCACAGGCAGGCATCAAGCACACACACACACACACACACACACACACACACACACACACACACACACACACACACACACACACACACACACACACACACACACACACACACAGAGACAGACACACACACACACATACTCACATAAAACCTGCACACTCATGTGACTGAAATTACATACAAGTCAAACAACACGCACAGCCATAAATACAGTCAGGTTTGGCTGCAAACATGCACAGATGGATTAGAGGAAAACATTTCTGATGCTGCAAATTTTATTTCTTCTTGAAACACACACAAACATTTAACTATTCCCAGAAGAAGACAACACACGGTGTATACAGATAACAAACACTGGATTTAGCAAAGACGGACAAACTTCTGTTAATGTGCACTGAAACATTTACATCAAGCTTTCATAACAAATGATAAGAATCCATGACTGATCCTCAGTCACAATCACAGAGAGTTTTCTGAAGTAAATGAAACACAAAATAAATACACACAAACAACTTAACGTACACTTCACATGTGTATTTATAAAAGTAACATGTACACAAAATATTTTTTTAATAATAACATTTCTGTGTGAAAGCCTGCTAAAAAACTTGTGATAAAATATATTTTTTTAAAAGACTGAATTGACTTCCTACTTGTACAGTAAATTATCCAAGAAGGGGGTGTGGCCAGAACCGTGGAGGTCGATCCAAGCGGAGCATAACAGCATCCAGAGCTGCTGTTGGATCTCACATAGAGACGCAGGAGGATTGAAATCTATATGTATTTTTTTTTTTGTTTTCATACAACAGCAGTTGCGGTACACTTTGCCTCCTCAAATGTGGGTGGCTGTGGCCAACAGATGCTTCTGTGCTGCACCATTGTTTGCTTTTTTTTTAAAGTAAATTCCCTTAGGTTCAAGCTTGGAAATAATCTAGAGAGGGATGTGTCTGACTTGAGTCTTGGTGTATGTTTTGGATCACAAAATATACTTCATAAAGCTTTTTGAGCAAAAAAACCCCTTGGTAAAACAGTATTGGATGAATTCAGCCTTATCCAATTAGGAAACATAAAACCTGTCCTACAGAGTAAACTTTTACAGTCCGACACACAGGAAGCACACAGTAAGTGATGAGTCAACCAACTTGTAACTTTAAACTAGAAGTTAGAAAAATGGGTCTTAAATCATCTACTTAGACGTCTAGACATCCTGCTGCAATTTAGAAAAGGCCAAATAACTATTGGCATGGTCAGAGACACTTAAGACATCTTTGCAGAACCTTTTTCCTTCTGTCTATCTGTCAAATTCACTCTGACTTTGTTGTGATGGACGGGGAAAAAATAACAGATCCTGATTAACTCAGCATGGCTTCCTCACTGTGTAAGATAAGTGAAGGCGCTGTGTACAAGCTGCAGCTGTGGAGCCAAATGGACAGCCGAGATGCTGGAGGCCACCGTTTATTTCCTCTGAGAGCTTTCTGTTTGGTTTGATTTTATTGAAAGGTACAGGCTTGAGTAGTTGAACAAAGCATGGGCGGCGTGAAACTCAAGAGATACACAGAGAGTAAAAAAGTGAAACATTGAAGCAAACAGTGATGAAAAGGCTGCGACAAAAGACAATTGCAGGGCTTGATATCATCTCAAAAATGCAAAAACTCTGAAACAAACTCAAATCATAAAGGATGAAAGATGTTCTTTGAGTTGAACTTTATGATTAAAGCTGACAAAACAAAAACAATCATGGGAGAATAACACATATGTTAGCGTCCTTCTTTTCTCTTCATGATTTCCTTCTTTTGTTTAGCAACTCTTTTCATAGACGGCATCCTCAGTGAATGTAATTAGAGGACACACTGACCCATTGTTCTCATGTTTCCAAATAATAAGCATGAAGGGGAAGTCATCGGTCAGTAAATGAGCCTGGGGTCGCCTGTCAAGTCATTAAGTAATCATTAACTAATCTCATTTAATCATGACCTCATCATCCATCCCCCCCGAACACCCACCACCACCACCACCAGATTGCTTCACTAACATCACAGGCTCAGATCACTGCTCATACATGGCAGGGGACTGACTGGACAACCAGATATGTTTACAATCCTTTTCAACATAGGAGAGCTGCAAACTTGTTTTTTTGTTTACTTTGGTTGAATTAAACTAATAATAACATGAATTGCCTTGGATTCAACTTTGGACTTCACACATCAAATAGATGATTATCAAAGGTTGCTGAAAATGTGTGGGTGCTATTTTGGTTGATGCAAACTGAAACCTGGTCCCCTTTCCCTTGCCTTGAAGCCTCACTTTTATCATGCATCATGCATCCTATCAGTATCAATTGTACCGTCACCATTTGTTACTCGAAGCTATTTTATGTAATGGGCAAGTCCAGTCGATAATAATTTCCCATATTAAAATGTTGTCCTTGTAGTAATAGTGAGTATTGGTTTGGTAGTTTAATTTTGTCTGAAAATCAGAAACCTTGAATTTGTAAAGTAGAGTTGATTTAAATAGTAAAAAGCAAGTGGGATAATTCCCCATACTAGATTTGCTTTTTACATGGCAGCTTTCCGTTTATAAAAAAATAATGTATGCCTATGGCTCCCTGAAAGTTGGAATAAATAATTAAATCATCTTTAAAACTAAAGTGGTTTTTGTTTAGTCATTTGCAGTTATATAAAGTCTGGAGTCATGAGTCTGGAGGAAGACTTATAAAACGTGTTACCAATATGTTATAAACCAGGTGTTTGAAGGTGAAGTTGTTAAAACATTACCTTCTTATTACCCACTAAATAAAGGTACATTTCTCACAACTATTTTTAAAATGAATTTGATGGTGGCCTTTGCCTCTGATATAAATACGATTCACTGTTTAAGAAAGATAGCTACTCTTCCACTCACTGCTCTATAGCTCGCTTTGTTTCCTCTTTTACTATCACCTTGTTCTCCTGTCTCCATCTACACTTTTGCTCCCCAAACACCACTTTTAGCTTTGTCTCTATGTTTGACTTCTTTCCCTCTCGTCCTATCCCATTTGGCTGTCTTTCTCTTTCTTTGTTCCTCCTTTCCTCTCCCCTCATCTGCTTTTGTGAGCAGTCTGGATGGTGTCAGCACTCACTTCTCTTTCTTTCTCATTCCTTATAAGGCCTCTTTCATACACTCTCAATCTTGCTATCCCTGCAACCCCTCCCATACAAATCTCATCCCCTCCCACCGCTCTTTCAGCTTTCAACCTGCCAGAAGAGGTAGAGGAGTCCTCATCCATCTTGCAGCCAGACTTTGACGTGCCTGGATGTTAAATTAAAAACATATAGCCCCCCAAAAATTGGGTTGTATGCGCCCAAAGTGTCTTAGACACGCCTTAGAAAATGAGCATCATCCATCAAAACCTTCCTGCATCTTTGAAAAAGCTTGGAGAGGAGAAAATGCTTTCTGACATCAGCTATCCAAATAGCCAATTATAGGAGGGGTGTGTGTACAAACTTTGCAAGTGTTCACACATGTAAATGCATCCTTAGACAAGAACACAACACAAGACCAGTAAAAAAAAAAAAAGACACACAAAGACGTGTAAGCACTGCTCTGATATTCACATTGAGGATATGTGCATCTCTCTTATCTAACGTCTGACGTGCCAGACACTTAAGAAGCATGGCTGGGTATGTGTGAAAAGCTGTGTTTGCATTTTGCACATCCATTAGTCCACATATCAAAACACGTGATAGATGGATTCTGGGTCTGTGTAGACATGAAACTCTATAGCAGAACATATGCAGCATCCTCATTAATATCACATGTTTTGTCTTTTCAATTTCATTGTAGTGTTATCCAAAAATGTTTAACTATTTTACTTTTGCCTAGTCTTATTATTTTGGTCTGCAATATGATTGGCTGATATCAGAGAATGACATCATACCGTTTCCCCCAAAGTATTCTTGAATTAGTCTAGAGGTTCCCAACCTTTCTGGAATATCTACTTCCAAATCTCTGTAATTGGTTCGTCTTTCAGTTGCAGGTTTATTAAGTTGAATATATTTGCCATCATCAAGTAATTCAGCTTTCATGCTACCATTTTTAGACACTAACTTTTGCTTCCAAATCCCTCCATGTTCTCTTCCCTGTTCGCTGGTTAGTTTGTGACAGTGTTCTGGAGTAACACTCAGACACTCACAGTCTTAACAAACAGAAGAAGCTGTTCTACAACTAAAACACAACCCAACAAGTATTCAAAATGTATATGTGTGCTCACTCTTACTTTCTTGTTGACTCTGCCGTAACAACCATGTGTTTGTCAAAAACTCTGGACAACAAATAAGGGCCATGAAGGCAGCATGCTTATATTACAAAACATGGCTTTTTTGGGGTGTTTTTTCAATGGGATCTTAGTGGACAGTTCATTATATTAAAATGCTTGATACTTCTTTTATTTATGATTAATTCATTATTGAAGCACAGGTTTTTACAATGGACCTGGGAACTCTTTGGGATTCATTGTCTAACTGCAGGGCATCTGAACAAGTCAGATATTTGAAGACTACAACCAGAGTCCTTTGGTTCTCTTCATCTTGCCATTGTAGTGCATTTATCTTTGAATGTATCTTTTTGTGTCTGACTCAGATATTTGTCTTGATCCATTGAGACATATCCATTAATTATTATCTAGCTCTCATTGAGGATACCGCTGTCAGCCTGAAAGATTTAAAAGACTTGTGTCTTTAGTTGTCAAACTCAGCCGCTGGTAATCCCGGTGATCTTTTTGTCCAGACAGAGACACACTCTTACTCTCTCTCTACTCTCTCTACTGTCAGAGTGCAGAGTTAGCTGACTGTGCTGCTGTCCTTCAGTATCGATCTGAAAGTCCTGGGCCGCCAGATTGCTTTCACCAGCCACCACCTCCTCCTGTCATAAAGGAAAAGCAGCACAGATTTCACTCTGTTTTTTGTGGACAGGAAAAAGAAAGATGGCTGATGGAAGCAAGGCTGAGATGTTGTTGCTCTAAAACTTGGAGTAAATGGTCTGGATTGATGAGGAACGTAGCCTTTATTGATGAGCTTTTTGGACAGGATAAACAGAAATCTTCTGTTTAAGTGGAACTATATGCCCACTTTCAGTCTTTCTCTCACTGTCTCTTTCTCATCTCCACCCTTACTCAAACACCTGAAAGGGCACCAGCAGGACTAATTATGGACCAACAATAACTCCCCCCCATCAGCTTCTCTCCACTCCCAGCGGCGTAACAAATTCATTGGCACATTGCTGCCACTATTGTAAATCAATCTGACAGACTCTGAGGTAAGCTACTGAATACAATTATGTGCCATGTGCTTGTGCTGCAACTTGTACTCACACCAGAGTAAATAGGCTATCCAGTTGTTAGATGTCCACATCCATCTCATCGGTGGACTTTTTGATGTTCAGAGAGGGACCTCAGGTGGGGGACAGTGAAGGCAGAAGGGCTTGGAGATATTGGCGGCTAGGGAGCTGGGACAGGTGATTTGAGAAGGGGGACCACTAGTAGTAGATGGTGTAGACAGAATGAGTGGATATATTAAACAGAAGAAAATGGGTGCTACGGGTATTATCCAGATATGAAGGTGGAAGGGAAGGGGGCGTTAGATGTTTAGTTGATGCATTAGTTCTCGAGGTACTGAAGGCTGAGAACCACAAAACCTGACATCAAGAAGGGGTTTTGTTCTTGGCTTAGATGACAAAAGTGTTACCAGCAGTGTTTGTTGTAAAGCTTCCAGGGTACAGTCAGTAGCAGTCGTCAAATTGGTAACACCAATTAAAGTTGGAGTGTTAATTTCGGATATGAATACTCAACCCAAAGATTTACGTCCTATACAAAAGACTCTACTTGCATTAATGCCTTAAACGTTTTAGCTTTCTAGGTTTACATCCCAGTGAATGAACCTGCTCTGAAGTGTAATAATCCCAAGAATACACTTATTTTGTAGCATTACTTATTTATAGCATTTATTTATATTTATAGCATCCCATTAATCCAGCCATCCAGATATACCTAATAATTCACTTTTTTTAGTCTACATCTGTAAATTTTGTAATTACTGTACATAGCACAGACTCTTGCACTTTCTGCTTATTTGCACTTCTGGTGAGATGCCAAACCTCATTTCGTTACTCTATACTTGTATATGTGTAATGACAATAAAGTTGAATCTCATCTCATCTCATCTCAAGTGTAATCGCTGGCTCCATCCGGAAGATCTGCTCGTCCCTTAGGGCTTTACACAGTGATGATGTCACATATACTTATCTCGGCTGAAGGAAACTTTAAAAAAATATTAAACTTACATTGATTAAAATATAACAGACAGAGTCACAGCAGACCTCCTTTGCTGTTGGATTTGTCCATTCAACTACATGCATTCATTTAATAGCATAGTTGCCTGTAGAAAATGGTCTTTAGGGCCACAGGACATTACTAAAGCATAACTGGAAGTTGCCTCTGCACAAAATTATAAGCAAGGCTTAGAGGCAATGGAATACCCAGGTTCTCACAAGACATCCATGATGACATGATTCTACATGTCAAGTGTTAAAGGGAAAAGCAACTTATTCTGCAATTTTCACGTAAATTGACAACTTATAGGTATGTGACGTACCATTGGCAAATGATTAACATGTTTAATTTAAATTTAAGAGAAAGAAAACTTTGTTAAGATGCACCAAATAAAACAATCTTGTTCTCAATATTCAATGATTCTATAAATCTTGTGTTTGCTGCAGCTGACTCATGGCTTCACACTTGAAGTAAGATGAGCCGTTGTAGGAGTATGGATAGTGTGCAGGGCTCCGGCCCCCGACAGCCGGGGAGCATTGTGGGGGTGGTGTACTGTACTGTACACTACTGGAATGTGTTTGTGGAGATTATTAAAGAGCCATATATTTCTGCTGCAGCCCCAAAGGGCCTGCTCTTACCGGCTGATATCCACTCTGGCAGACGGGTAATGAAACAGGCCTCGCTGGAGATTCATCAATGTGGAGAGGCAAGGCGATTCTCTTCCTCTCTTCCTCCCACTCTTCTCTCCTTTTTCTGTCGCAAGTTTATTTTTTTTTTACTCCCTCTCTCTCTGTCTCAGTTTTGGTCTGTTGAATGTTCTAAGCTGCAATACCAACTTGTATCTTGACAGCCTTTGTGTCCTAACGTCACAACTCTCTGTTTGACTCTTTCCTGTCAGATTCTGCTCCGCTTTCACGACAGGAGAGCTTTAATGAAGTCATTTGGTTTTCTTAGAATCCCAAGAGTCAAACCAACTAGCATGCTCAATACTTAATGAGCAAATCAACTATGTTTACTCACAGTCTAAAATGCACTTGGCAAGTAAAAAAAAAAAAAAAGTCTTGCAATGATTTCCTGAAAACTACTTTCCAATCAACTAATTAGCTTCTTGTGTCCCTGCTTGCCTTTTTAGCTACTGGATAAACCTGATAGCCAATCATTTTGTGCTTTGTTTCAATTTAGTTACGTCAATTACTACCATATAGTGTTTTGATCACTTGAAACGTAGCTGCAGTGTGCGATTATCAACAGGGTAAACGGATGAGGATTGCAGCAATTGACAACTTTTTTTTTTGACAGGTTTTGTCAGTGACTAATTGCTATGATGCAAAACATTAAGGTTGACATTTTTCTGCTTTGTCATCAGCTCAAATATCTGCTAGCTTTCATTAAATATAATCTTACGTTATTGTGTGCGTTCTTTTTCACGCATTGTGGAATATACAATCCCACAACAAGACCAATAATTGAGCTATTAAATAATGAGATGTTTCCACCATCAACACTTGAGATATTAACTGTAATTAGTACACCATCAGGATACCTAAAGCTAATTATGTTTTTGCATGGTTGTCAGTATGAATGCACATAGAGACTCAAAAGTATATTTAGGCTCATGATCATTTAGCTTGTTTGCTAAATTGATTGTTTGCTAAGAAGCTTGTTTCAATGTGCCCTGCCATGTTTTTTTTTTTTTTAAATACACATAGTAGTACACAAGTAGTTATTTTGAGCAAAGTTAACGCATGAACAAGTTAAGAGTAAAACTCTGGATTTGGAGCCAGCAGGGGAACTTCTAGCCGCAGAGGTGCTGAAGTTAGTCACTCAACTATGATAGGCACACAGCTAATAGCGTGTTGATATTACAAGCTAGCCCAGAGGGGTTCAAAAGGGAATACATTTGGGGAAGGATAGCGAGCAACCATAAAGCTGTGAGGAAGGATTTTTTTTTTTGCCAACACACAAGATTTGCCAAGGGGTTATATTTCTTCTTCCCATCAGCTCCAGCAGTCTGAATCCCAGGTTTGGGGAAGAGCAATTTGGACCAAATGTGAATTTTTAGGCCAGGAAATAGGGTCATGTATGAAATTGGAAGAGCTGATGATGTACCCAGAGCATGCTTTGTATGCAGGTGAGCAGTTCTTTTGAGACCTGGCTTGAATTGTTTGTCAAACTGGTTAGATGGAACGAGGTGAAGGGGATTTGTTGATGAAGAGAGAAGTATAACACTTCTATAGCATGAGATGTCAGAAGAATGGAAAAAAAAGCAGCTAATGGAAAAGACAGGAGTAATTGTCTTTGGCAGAATTTTATTGGACTGTGTGCCAATAAAGCTCAATAAATTCTACGGAATTGGAGGGAGATGGCAAGGAGTGATGGAAGAAGAGGAGATATAGATGAAAGTGTGGAAAAGAGAGAGAAAGAGACTGTTGCACTACAGGGATCAATTACTAGGAACTGTGAGTTATGGTATTTGCTGCACCAAGTGCCATGTGGCTTTATTGCACTGGGACAGCGTTGGGAGGGAGAGGGAGATTATTAACCACATGGAAAGAGAGAGAGAGTGAGGGAGGGAGGAAGGGAGGGAGAGAAAGAAAGCTGACGGAAAATCAGAAAGTGTTGAATGAAAAGTGGAGAGTTAAGAAAGAAAAAGGAAAAAAAGTAGGAGGAAAGAAAGATGAGTAAACCTTGAGGCGCTCTCTTCATTCTGCCTCTTGGAACCCTCCAGTCGCTCCATTTCTGCTTGTCTTGCACTTTCAAGCGTGGGGCCCATTAAGGTGGATGACAGTGTAACTCACCTCTGATAATCAACAGAGAGAGGGAGGGAGAGCATATTCGCAGGGAGTGGAGACCTTAGTCCTTGTTTATTTTGAGTGTTATGTATCTGATCTGACTGTGCTACAATTCCTATAAGTGGGAAGGAGGTGGGGAACTAATTTACACACGTCTAATAATTAAGATATGTGGACATATGTACTTTTCAGTTTAACAGGTTATAAGGGGGAAAAATCCAATGCCCCAATTTTCAAATAAAGGCCTTAATTTGATGTATGTTCAGTCAATATTTACTCCCCTCAATTGATAGTGAATTTAATGTAAAATTGCAATAGACCATCTTTAATAGAAATTGCATAGAAATTGGGCATTACAGCACATTTTGGGGTAATTCTTAAGATCATTTTAACGTATCACATCTGATACTTCATATCGTGTAATGTGCTCCCACTAGTAAACTTTCCATCCCAAGTTCCCAGAATAGAATTCAAAGTGATTTCTTCAAAGTTCAAACATCCAAAACCCAAAGGTAATTAATTTGAAACTATGAAAGCATGAAAGCTGTAAATTATCATACTTTAAGGCAGTTATTTGGCTGGAAAAAAGTTATCTAGTAACTTCTTGTGGATAAACTTTGAGTTTAATAACTAAATGTTTGCACTACTTACCACGTTTCCTGTGCAGATGACATGGTAGCTGCAGTTATAGATCACAGCATACACAGAAATGAAGCTAAATATAAATCTTAAGCTACAAACTGTTTCCGTTTATTGTATATGAAGTCTTGTTACCCCTCTGTGTCAGCGTGTTTGTTGTGTAATCCCCTGCAGCCACGCCAGCAGGACAAATCCCTGCACTTCTATTGTACTTAGCAAACAAAGAGGCTGTGAATTATAGTCAGACACCCAGTGGCACATCATCCAGCCGCCCGACTGTTTCCACTGCTGCAGTGCTTTGAGTAGTGGAAACAAAAACACCTGTCAAGTGCTCCCAGTTTCCCCTCACTGACCCTCGGCTGGCTGGCTGAAGTTCAGAAATGTATTCTGCCTGACTGGGTTAAAAAAAAGTTGATGACACTCTACTGGGACAATTGTAAGACATATTCAAGGTAGCTATAAAAGACGGTTATATATATATATATATTGTTATATTTTCTTCCAAAATGTGAGTTGTTTTCTTCTCCCCTCCTCATCCATCACCTGAACTATGAATGCCAAGTTTGGAGCTTTTGGATAATGACAGCAGTTGGCAGATCGTCTCCAATGGTAACCTCTTGGGTTTTAATGAACTGGTGCTGAACAAAAGGACAATGGACACTTCAACCATTAGGTCAACCAAATTAATTTCTATTCTGTTGGATGCAAGGCTAGATAGCTTTAATTACAGATCCAATTCATTAGGTTTCCAGTTCATCAAATACAAACATATTTTGTACAGAATATATAAACAGCCCTTACCATTTCTACCTTCAACAACACTCCAGTTTGCTGAATTTTAGCAAAGATCATTGCATATCAGCAGTAGCCATTTTAGTTGTGTACAAAAATACCTTAGCAGCACTAAGACCAGACCATATTAGATCAACAAGTGATTGGCCCAAGCTTAATAAGGTCAGATGGAAATCTGTCTGTCTGTATGGGCGAGGGGGAGCAGACACATCTGACAGGGAAATGTATTATGAGCTTGCAGATTTGTCCCGTTTCCCACCTTTGTTTCTCCAACATGTCTTCAGCCTTGTAAAAAAATAACATTATATATGGCACATTAAATCTAAAATAAAGTAAAATCTTTTTACTCTCAGTAATTTAGAAAAAAGGATTCATTCCTATAGAAAGTAAACCTCAAATGTTGAAACCTTGACTGTTGACGCTTATGGAAATTAGGTGTGGATGGGTCTTTTGAACAGAAAACCAAACGCCACCAAAGGCCATTAAGTGATTCCCCTTTGCGCCAAAGACAAAATAAAGGACAGATGGCAGAGGGGAGGAAAGACGCAGGAAGACATAAGAGAGAAGGAAGTCACAAGAGAAAGGCAAAGACATGGGTAATGATGATTGAGAAAGAGGAAGAGAGGTAATGAGTGGAATACATTCAGAGCCACATGGACAAAGACATGAAAGAGGAGCAGAGAGGAAGACAAAAATGAGGGACTTCATTAGAACGAAGAAGGGTCCAGAGGAGAGGGAAGGGGGAAAAAAAAGAGGAAAAGAGGGACTCCAGAAGTTCTGTAGGGGGGTACAGAGGTGGGTGAGGTCAGGATTTGACCCTGTGGTGTCTCATGATAATTGAAATGAGGTGGGGGTTGTGGTGTTGAAGGGGTGCAGGGGGACTGGAGGAAACAGGCGACATGATAATCAATTTGAGGCTGAATCGGAAACATGAGCCACTGGGGGGGCCTCGTTCCCCCTACCAGGCCTCCAGATGGCCCCGGCCCCAACCCTGTGTGGGCGCTGTCAGAGCATGCAGTGTGTGTGCTTCAATATGTGTGTGTTTTTGTGTGTTTGAGAGACAATGCCATCTGCCAGGGGTGCAAGGGGAGTTCAGCAGATGTATTGCTGCCACTAGGGGCGCTGCAGGGTATAGACGATTACTGTATGAATGTGTGTGTGGGTTTGTGTGTGTGTACAAAGACCCTATGGTCTATGTACATTTAAGGAGAATAAACAGTCAACATTTATCATTAAAAGTGTCATAATTTCACCTGATGTCTTATTCAAGATTGATACCATGAGCCCAGGCCTTTGTGTTGAGATGTTATTCATGTCCCGAGGATGTGTCAGATATGGTCAATCCAAACTCAATTAATTATGCACTATTTCAAAGGTGTTTGGATGTTTCTCTTCGGGAAGACCCCAACCCTGCAGGAATAAAGACATATGGCAAATATGGATCATGAAATTGTTATTTGGGCAATCTTTGACCCTTTCTTTTCAAGTATAAAAATGTCAAAGATGTTTGTTTTGGGTTCATACCATATAGGACAGATTTTAGCCAATTTATAACTACAATGAAACAGTCCCACTCTTTACAGCTGAAGCAAATAACCCTGGTAGTCGTTGTTTATTCAATAAATAATGAGGCTGAGCCAAGCAAGAGCTAGTTAACAAGTCATAATAGTGACCATAGGTTAGCATTAAAGAAGCGTCAGTTGCTACCAAATTGCCAGCTCCCAGTTGCTGCTTACATCAAATTTAAAATCCTGCTGCTCGCTAACAAAACAGCGACAAAACGGATTCTCCTTGCCTTAATTCTCTCATCCAGGTCTACGCCCCCCTTCCCACCCATTACACTCTGCCAATGAAAGGCACCTGATCTAACCTTTACAACAAATCTCTAGCCTGACTCTTCACCTCTCTAGTCCCCCCAGTGGTGGGATGAGTTACCAACCTCCATTTGAGCTGCAGAATCTCTTTGCACCTTTAATAAAAAAGCTAGATGACCCAGCTCTTCCATGAACGTCTACACAAATAGTGATATTGATATGACTGATGAGGATGATAGTGATGATGGCAATGATGATATTTAGTGCCTGTCAGCACTTGTGTCCATTCTGACTTAAAGCTGATCGTATGACATTGTTTCTAACGCTTGAGATCCTATCTTGTGTTGTACTTACTTTCTGATGTATGATAGTCTAAATGGTGTTATATACCAAAACACATTTGGTTTCAGTAAGAGACTAAGACTTATATTGCTCTGAGTGTTACCCGTCTGAGCCCTTCATGCCAAAAGTTAAAATTGAATTACCATCAAAATGTACTGTGTATGTTCTACTCATCATAGGCACCTTTTGAAGCAACCACATTAAGGATGTTCTTTTTTTCTTGGGAGTTTGGATCACAACTTGATTTGAGGCAACTTGAATCTGCCTAATCCTGTCAACAGACAACCACACAAGATTCTACAGCTGTTAAAAACGAAATACTGGTTTGGTAACTGGGTTACCTATTTCTCACCTTACAGATACTCATAAACTGTAGGTGGCTGAAAAAAAAAATCAGAGACATTTTATGTCTCATGAACAGGCACTAAAGACTTCAGTCAGCACTGTATTTGATATAAACTGAATTCAGAGGCCAAGTGCTCAGTCAGCTTCACATACATCAAGTGCAGGGATATTTAAGGGGCTGTTGAAGATGGGGAAAAAAAGATGCTCACAGAGGAGAAAAAGGCTCATCAGGCACCCAGGCTGGGTTAAGGTTTAAAAGTGTATAAAAAGCCTTTAAATAGTCAGGCTTTATGGTTTTAAGTGCAGGACCTCAAAGGGTCTTCACAACTCTGGATATAAACTAATCCTACAACACAAGCTCAAGCAGTGGCTTTGTTGCTTAAAAGTTCTCCTCCTTCCTCTTAGATTAACTCTGCCTCCATCATTAGTGCTTACGTCTTAATGTGTCTTTTCTACACTTGACTAAAAAGCTCTCAAAAAAGAGGCTTTTATGCAATGAAATAAATAATCTACCTGTGTAATAGGAACTTTGAAAAACATCTCGGTCTTTCTATGTGAGGTTAACAGGTTAAAGTGGAGCCTGGTATACTTAATTAAAATGGTTCTTGTGCATAGAAACGTTAACCCTCATACTTCATTATGGACATTTTTATCCATTTGGGCAAATGTTTCCTCTTTATCTGGCCAACATTTTGGGTGTGTCATTTTTGTAAGAAAGTCTCTCTCTTGACACATTTTGGAATGCAATTTTTTTATTTTTTTAATAGATCAATAGAACTCTGTGAAACATGTTTACTCCCCTCTTAAGTCACCAAGGACAAAAATGTCCACTTCCACAAAACTGCTATAAAAATAGAACAGATTGATTTATTTTTCTACTTTTTTTCTGTATACATCTCTTAAACAACTTTAGCCCTGCTCAAAACTATCAAACATTCAATCATTTTTAGGAATTTAACCCTTTAAATGCTATTTAATTACTTGATGTCACTGTTGTTATTTATGAAAAAAAACCCACAAAAATTAGTTATTTTCCATATAACAAATATTTGGTGGCTGGGAGATGTTTTTTTTTTTTTAAATCAGTCTTGGATATGTCAAAGATTATCCAAAATATTGACTTTGATGCATTGTTAGTTTTTGTGTAGCATCAGATTTAAAATGTAGTCCCCTGTTTGGACATTGGAGGACAAAAATGTCCATTTCCAAAAACCGCTATAAAAATAGAACAGATTCATATTTTTTCCTACTGTTTTTTTTGCATAAATCTCTTAAATAACTCCAGCCCTTCTCAAAACTATCAAATATTGAATAATTATCAGGAATTTAACCCTTTAAATGCCAGAATCATATAATGAAACTGGCATTTAAAGGGTCAAATTCCTGATTCCTTTTTGTACTTAGTGACTTAAGAGGGTAGTAAATTAAACTGATGCTTGAGGGTTAAACATGGGTGCAAAGATCAAGTCCTTTTAAACAAGGCAAAAGATACAAAAAAACTGAAAGAAAAAATACATAAAACAAACTTTGCACAGCTGTCAGGAGATGACTGCAGGGTTAGCAGATGACAGTCAGTCTATCTGAGGAAGCTGTAAGAAAAGGTAAAAATACAAGTATTAAGTTTATGTGTGTGCACACTGATCCAGAGAAAAGAGAGAGGAGAAGAGAGGAGGAAGAAGGACACTGAAGGCAGACACAAGGGCTGGGAAGTGGGAGAGATGCAGCATGAGTGGAGGTGCCTGAGAGAGTTTTGAAGTGATGAAGAAAAAAGGAAACGTTTTGGAGAAGGGAACAAAAAAAACTCTGTTACAGCTGCTAGGGGAAAACAGATAATTAAAAGAAGTATTGCTGCATAAAAGGTACTATGCAAAACATTTACTCTGACTTCATTTTACAATGAAACCAAATGTTTAAAATAATCGTAGTTTATTCTTCATTGAATAAAAGTACTTTATCTTTAACATTTGAATATTCCGAACAATCAGCCTTTTCCGATTCAGCTTTTGTTTGTGTGATTTGATTATCTCTGGAACTGGATTATCATGATGATAATTTAAGTATTCACTGCGTGTGCTAAATATGGTTATGTGCAAAGGCGCTGCTTGTCAACAGGCAAGGCAGGCAACTGCTTAGGGCCCCAGATCAATAGGGGGGCCCCTGAGGGCTTACAAACTTTAAACTACAGTACAACTGTGGCTCAAAGTGTGAAAAGTTTCACAATGACAGTAGAAAACCTGCATAAGGGGGCCCCATCTGGACTCTCTGTCATTGCCCTGCTAAGCGTCACATGCACTATTGATGTGACAACCATAGTTTGTCAATTACAGTGAACATAGAAAAAAAAAGAGGAATTATCTTTCTTTGGAAAGCAAAAAGGAACAGGAAAAAGGAGAAGTAAGCATCGGGACACTTGCAGACATAAGAGATGAATGCTGGTTTGAGGGCCCCTTAATTGTATTTTGTCTAGGGCCCTAATAGACTCTTGAATCGCCACTGGTAACGTTTGTGATTGTATATATCCCTTATAGACCAACATGTTCAGTAAATGGTAGTCTTTTCTCTCATTTGAAGCTCTTTATTTGTACTATTATTTATAAAAGAAAATACAGTATCTGAATATTTCCTTCTCTATTTTCTTCTTATTGCTCGAGTCAACACCAGGAGTTGGAATGTGGCCTATTCTCTGTTGATTCCATTCAAGAAGAGTCGAGACAAAAATAAGATGTTCACCCAAAAAAAGGCAAAAACTTGAGATTTGTAGCTTGTGTGTGTGTGTGTGAACACTACAGTACGTGTGTGTGCGTAAGTACGTGCTAGTGTGTGTGTTCAGCGTGTGTGTGTTTTATTATGACAAAAAAAACTATCTGCAAAGTCTGAAAATGAATAAGTTGACTTGTTGACATGTAAACAGGCAGGCTTTGAACCATCCATTCAATAACAATGACAAGCATAACAGAAGAAGACTGACTGCAGAATTTACCTTTAACTTTTACAATGTGACATCCCAGGGTTAGTGTTAAATAGTGACTTTTCTGAAAACCTGCTAAACGCTATACTTTCCTGAGTATTTCTTCTTTTCTAGCTGAATAAACTGCATTGTCACTGTCACCAATTAATACAGCATGCCTTCAACTTAAAATCCCCTTCATGTTTCTGTGTCCCTTTTTAATCTCTCTCCTCCCCCCCCCCCCCCTTCTCCTTCCTTTTCTTGAATCTTATTAACACCATTTGCCATCACAACACGGCCCACGCCCTATCAGCCGCTCACTTTGTTGATTTGCTTACATTGCTCCCGCTGTTCTCGTCTGCTGCCTGCCCTGCACCATGCTTCTGTACGCTTGTCACGCCGGACTTCCCTCGTTTTTTTTTTTTTTTTTTTAATTGGCGCTGTTGAAAGGGGGACAGAAATGCTGTTTTGCTCCATTTTCAGCTGTTTTGCTCCATTTTCAGCTTTAAAAAAGATGCAAGGAGGTTGAGAAGTGTACGTGAATGTTAATTGATAGTGTATCGATGGCAGCACTGGTAATTACTGCAGGCTGACAGATGAGAAAGGCGCTGCAACTGAGACTGTGATGAGTACAGGAACTCTACACAAACGCAGACACACGCACGCACGCACGCACGCACACGCACGCGCACACGCACGCACGCACGCACGCACGCACGCACACACACACACACACACACACACACACACACACACACACTCACACACACACACTCAGACAGAGATGCATCCATGGTTAGCTAGCATAGCCATGTGGACGAGGGCCACTGTTTGATGCAGGCCAGGCTGCAAAATGTGTCTGGTCTTCTTAGCATAAACCCACACAAACACTTGAACAGTTGAATGATAAACATGAGGACAAAGACTGATATCAGCCAACACAAAAACACACTCACACACACACGGACAGAAAAATCTGTTGCCGTGGTTGTCTATTCGTGTCATCTGCAATGAGCATAATGATGATGTTAATATATTACTCTTTTTATGCAAACAAGTATTTTGCGAGGGTTGGCCACAAGGCTTGATTAATCAACAAGGAAAAGCAGACAGCTGAACCAGTGATCCAGAAGGGGGTCTCAATAGCCCCACATTGGGTGGAGCACACAGAAACTACTAATATTTGGCTGTGTTGTGTTTTGCTCCTATATGTATGTAAGGATTTTGTTCAGGTAATCACTGCCACAAACACAATATCAACTAAAGCAGCTTTTGCCTCTTTTTTTTATAGCTGATTATCCAGTCTCCTTAAAGGCCATGTGTTCAAACGATTCAATTTAACTTTTTTTTCTTTTTTATATTTATTCTGTTCATATGGTATTTGTGCTACAAAGAGCTGCCCCAGGACCCTGCACAGGTTGATCATGCCACATACGATCATTAAGTTGGATGTTTTCTCATCAGAAATCATGGTTTCTCTGAAGATGAACAGATTTCAATGACATTTGGTGGAAAGTTAGCCTCCAGGGAAACATTAAGAAAAAACTTCAACAGACTTCTTGTTTTTTTAATGATGTCACAAAGACCACATGAAATGTCTACATGTTCGTGGAAAATTGCCACTTTTTGAGGAGTCTTTTAGGTTTGCAGGATGCTGTATTATTTATCTTTTTTTTTACTACTTTGTCTATTAACTACTTTTGTGACAAAAACTCAGCATACTGTAGTCTGGTTCTGCTGACATACTCAAATTCCTTTTTTAGTCTGGAAAAAAAATATTCTTGGGGCGGCTGTGGCTCAGTTGGTAGAGTTGGTCGTCTCTACACTTGAAGGCTGGGGGTTCGATCCCCAGCTCCTGTCCGATGTGTCCTTGGGCAAGACACATAACCCAAAGTTTATCCTGCTGCTTTATCGCTGCTTTATGAACATATATGAATGGGATAGGTTACTTCTGATGGTCACTTTACATAGCAAACTCTGCCATCAGTGTGTGAATGGGTGTGAATGGGTTGGTGTAAGACTAGACTAGAAAAGCCCTATACAAGCTCAAGTCCTTTTTACCATTGACTACTTTAATTTACTGACATCTTTTTTTGATGAAATTGATGAAACACTAAATGAGCTGTAATTATGCACCACAATCTTGAAATCAGTTCAATTTTTAACCATTGTTGTCTCTTCTCTTCTCTTCCCCTCCCCTCCTTTACTTCCTCTCCTATCTGTCTTTAGGTGAACCTGCAGTGGCCAGAGAGAACAACTGCCTGAACGCAGCCAAGGCCTGCAACCTGAACGACACGTGCAAGAAGTACCGCTCGGCCTACATCAGCCCCTGCACCAGCCGCGTCTCAACAGCTGAAGTCTGCAACAAGAGAAAGTGCCACAAGGCCCTGCGGCAATTCTTCGACAAGGCAAGGCACTTCTGACACAAGCTTAAGTACAATGAATTCAATGAAAAGCAAACATCATGGAGGTTTTCCCTCATGTTTGATATCGGATAAAAGCTTTCCGTCCACCACAAAGGCTCTGCTTTAAAAGGATGATTTTTGAAGCGGATGAAGTTAGAGAGGTTGTCAAAATAACAATAAATAATCATGTGGCTCTTTTTGTCTGGGCTTTGCTTTTCCAGCAGTGAGCTTTGACATTGATTCAGTCATCAAACACAAAAGATGCTCTCGCTGTCTGCGGCATGTTGTAAAATATGATGTGAAACATTGTAATTACAGCCCAGCTCCCGTCATGACTCTGTGGAATAACTCAACTAGGATCACTTCAAATGATCAACAGTATGAGTGAATAGAAATGCACAAAGAATGCATGACAGTGTTAATCATGTTATGATTTGTAGTTTTTGTATTTATTCCTCCACCACAGAACTCTCTGTGCAAACAGCCTTAAGCTTTGACTTCTCTCTGACACAAAACTATGCTGACAATCTAGTGTTTGTGCCATTCCACTAAAACAAAAGAATTCATTGACGCTTTAGTTTTTCATAGGCAACAGAGAAAACTTTGTGCTCAATGTATATATCTGTAAAATGATCCCCCTTGTTTATAAATACATTACCATTTTCATTCAACTTCTTCTGAAAAAAAGGGTTTCTATTGTTAATATAAAGCATAATGTTTCCCTTTTCCTTGGATATGTTTCTTACCGAATCATTGATGATGAACTAAGTAGTAAAGTAAAGGTTTTAAAACCCAAATAATCGACCAACATATAGGAATTAATTAAATTAAAATTCCAACAATGTCATGACTGCTCTTCTTCAAAACAAGATGAAAAGTTAGATGTTCCAAGGTGACTAATTTCCCAGTCGGTTAAACATACGGTAGGTTATATGTTCAAATCAATAACAAAAGACGATGTTGAGGCCGGCAGGGAATCATGGGAGTGATTCTCTCTGCTACTCCAGCCCCCACCCTGCGATGAAAGCCAACTCTGAGATGATCGTAGTCAAGACGAGTGGGCGAAACAGACCGGAGGAAGAGAATATGTTTACCCACGAGCTAATGTATCCAAGTATAATTTACATCACATTTGTTTTACCAGAGCAGCACATACAGCAGCAGTACGGCAGCATTCAGTATTAGTTCCTGCTTCCTTATGTAGCGGTCTTTGACATAACATCCAGTGTTTCCATGGCAACGATAAATATTGCCACCACAAAAGAAAGACACAGGCCCTTACAACTATGAAATTAATGATTTCTGTGGTTTTGATAACTTTTGGAAATATTAGAGGTAATGTAAGATTTCAACCAAAAAATATGTATGACATAGGTTAAGTCCATTTTTTATTAATTTATATATTTTAGTGTAAAAATCCTACATATTACACCTTTTATAAGGAAATTTAAATTCAGCCTAACCGACTAGTCGAAAGGTAAGAAAACAGTTTATTCAAAATTGTCTCCTGGTAAACTGTGTTTTTTGGTTTGCCATGTGTGGCTATCATTAGCATTAGCAGCCTTCAGTCCTCCCTGCAGGCTAACATGCCCATGCTTAATGTACTTACTCGTTGGTTATGCGTCATCGTGTGTCATGTGCGAGGGTGATGTCATATTTGACTAAATGCACACATGCCCAGTCAGCATGTGCAGCCGCTTAGATCATCAACGAAAGAATGAAAAATAAAACAAGACAACTTCAGGCCTCTACACAGATACAAACTTAATGTTGTATTCTTGTGTACTACAGGTTCCTCCCAAGCACAGCTACGGCATGCTGTACTGCTCATGCCCGCTGAGTGACCAGACAGCGTGTTCTGAACGCAGGCGTCAGACCATCGTCCCTGTCTGCTCCTACGAAGAAAAACAGAAGCCCAACTGTCTGGAACTGCAGGCCTCCTGCAAGACCAACTACATCTGCAGGTAGGACACTGAAACAAAACAGAAGAAAGTAAAGAGATGACGAGGGTATTTAGGGGAACCAGACGGTGGTGGGGGGGGGAAGCAATCTAGGTCCCTTTCAGATGTTTATGATTTACACCTTTACACGATTGATTTATTTAAACCAGTCCCAGAGTTTCAATGATGACATGGCAAAACAATATTAGCCAAATTTTACAGGACAACATCATTTGCTCAGCATACACCACTGTCATGTGTCCCAGTACTTATGTGCATCAATGCACCAATAAACAATACTGTACATTTTGTTACATTAATTTCCAGGATTATTCAGCCCTCGCTATCATTGTGATGCTAGATGATGCTTTAATCCAAAATAGCTGACACAAATAGTCTCTGGAGAAGTAATTGTTTTGAAGAAATGGACGTGGATTCATTTTTCCTAACAGGGCAGCCCGTCATCTTCCAAAACCCAATAATCATGCAATACTTTGTGGTGATTTCATCTAGCTCTTTGCTTATACTTACTTTATTGTCGTGAGGAGAAACTATGTCTACTGTCACAACTTTCTTCAGGGGCAGCTGTGCCTAAACGGTAGAGTTGGTCATCTCTCAACTGGAAGGTTGGGGTTTCGATCCTCAGCTCCTGCAGCCGCATGTGTAATGTGTCCTTGGGCAAGACACTGAACCCCAAATTGCACCAGCTGCTTTGTCGGTGGCTTATGAATGGGATTAGTTATTTCTGATGGTCACATTACATAGCAGCCTCTGCCATCAGTGTGTGAATGGGTATAGTGGTGACATTATTTTAAAAGCACTAGTCAGAAGACTTGAAAAGCGCTCTACAAGCTCAAGTCCATTTACCATTTAAAACCTGTGCCAAAATGTTTTATTACACACGTGTCTGTCACGTTAAAAGGAAAATGTGTTCATTTTGACCTGAATGAACAACTGTGAATATGGAGGTGCACAGCAGTTGTTTCATTCTCAAACACACATGAACACCTTTAATCACTAAGGAGGTCATTATACATTGACTGAAGGCAATTCCCTGGAGATTTACATTAACTGTGCAATAACAGAAACCTGTTATTAACCCTTCAAACATAACTCTTCACCTCTAGTGTTTTAACTCTCCATTATGCGTCTGTGTCTCTACTTTATAGTTTACAATTTCACACATACCCCCTTTGACACCCATACTCCTTCTGTATTTAATGTAGTTTAATAAACTACAGAAAAAAAGAGAGGAGTTATTCTTGGTTTGACAATAATAATCCTGAACATCTGACATCTCCAGTATGTGTCTGGGTGTCTGTCTGTGTGTGTTTGTGTTTGTGTGTGTGCGTGTGCGCGTGTGCGTGTGTGTGTGTGTGTGTGTGTGTGTGTGTGTGTGTGTGTGTGTGTGTGTGTGTGTGTGTGTGTGTGTGTGTGTGTGTGTTTGTGTATGTGTGTTGCGCAGTCTCTGGAGCCCACAGGCAGCAGTCCTGTGGTTCTCTGGGATTAAATGGAAGCATTAGGCATCTTAAATGAGCTCCATTTGGACTGTAGCCTCAGGTCTCCCTCCCTCTCTCCTTATACTTTGTCTCTACTTAACAGCAAGCTGCAAAACAACAGTAAATTCATACTACCAGTCTCTGTCCTTCCATCTCTGGCCCTTTGTCTCTCTGTGGCGCTCTCTATCTGTCAGACATACGCTCAGGGCTCAAAAGCAGCTCTCACCGCAGCTCCACTTTCTCCTGGTCCATTTGTCGGGCCACCACAGATAGATTAAAGCCATGCATTTCCACCAGCTCTCTCACCATATGTCAGTTGTAGCATAGAGGCTTCTGTTGACGCCGCCGACTTCAGACAGATCTTCTTGGCTCAGCACCAGATTGGTGTATTAGATAGATAGACCCGTTGTGAGAGCATACATGTGAGTTTGGGTGTGTTTCGGTGTGCCTGCAGCTTTTTTTCCCCTCGTATTTGCCTATAACTGTCAAGAATCTATCTTAAGACTGAAAACTGAGCCTTCAAAACTTTTTGGAGAGTCTAAGAGAGTCCAATTTTAAGCACTAGTGATGCTATTAAGCAACTTTTGTATGAACAATTTCACACTATTCTAAGATTGATATGATAGTATGCTGCTTAAATAATGTCTATTTTATGTGTTTTGGTACCTGATGAGAAAATGGTGAGTTTCAGCTGTGTGGGGTCATGTGTATGTCTATGAATATTTAGGATGGTGACTCACAAATACACTTTTAAGTCTGAGGAAAACTTTGTTGGCTCGAAATGTCACTTGGTTAATAAATCCTTTATTAATTATTCCAAAAAAAATCATCAATGTGCCTGTATTTCAGGATTTTAATTATTGCAGGAAATTGTCTTTGTATGGAACAAAAGGCATTTCACCTCTTTGACTAAACCTCAAAAATGTACATGATGAGTGTCCATTGGAAAAGCTGAATGTGATTATAAATATGTAAATCAGAACGTGTTGTATTCCTTAGGAGGGCCCTTACATGTCAAAGAAAAGTCTTTTGATTTTTTTGTTTTGTGTCTCATTAATGTAATTATATTTTCTGTCTTTATTATTTTAACAAGATTGTTTTTGTTATCCTTTTAGTTTTAATCTACACCCCTGCTATATATTTTTTATAAGAACATTTTCCCATAAGTCATCATAGGGATGTTAATGTCTTACCAACTTCACCTATTTTTGGTTAAACATAGACAAAAAAAATTATTATTTATTTGTATTATTCAGAGTGTCTCCCTTGTTTAAATGTTGCCCGCCGCTTTAGAGTAGATTGGAGAATAAAAACAGAATGTTGCTTAGTTTACAAGACAGGCCAACTCGAAAATGGAAAATAAAAAAAATAAAAGGGACGCGTGTCAGCACATCAGAGAACAACACAGAGAACATGACAGCTACTTGACTGATTATGTTGCTTAGTTTGAGTCATTTGAGTCAAAACAGTCTCATACAGCCAGAACACTCTGAGATTTCTCAATAATGGAAAGCTGTCAGTGTTGTGTAACTGTGATTGTGATCGTGCATAAACTGCCCAAGCACACCTCTTCAAAAGCAAAAGGAAGTGCACCGTGCTTGAGCTGGGATTGGAGCACTCACACAAGTAAAATGAACTGGACTTTGAGCATTAAGCGTTCTTAGGCAAGGTACGGATTGTTTAGTGTGAGAGCACCCTAAATTACATCTGAGATATTGAGGGCTGAACAATGGATTATATAGAAAGTTAGGATCAAATAAGTTTTGATGTCCCTGCACTGTTCAAAACTTTTTGCATAGTAACAATGACTTTTCTGAATGAAGTATTCAATCAAGACTGTCGATAAAGTTACCTCCTAAAAATGGTTGCACTCTAAAATAATCATCTGATGGTTTTGCTTTGTGTCAAAGTGTATGTATATCATACTCAGTCCAAACTCAAATGTTGACTTCCTTTGGAATCCAAACTCCATTCCAATTTCACATGCCACTGCACCTGTGGCAAAAGTGCAAACAAACATTTATGAAGGCAGTAAATGAAACAGAACAAACCTGGTGGAGAATTGCCTTTATCTTTGTTCATTCCAGGATATAAACCAGGCGCAGCGTACATAAGAGGGTCATCTCACTGCACTGACGGCAGCCATTAAGATACTTAATTACATTGAGAGAAATGACTTCCAGTAAACGCTCATTTGGACGGGGCATACTGCTGCACATTCCAGTCACATTGGCCATCTATATTTCTCATATGAAATCTATCGCAGCTCTGATGATAGTTTTTTTTTTTGGGTGTGTTTTTTTGTTTCAGGTCACGACTGGCTGACTTCTTTGTCAACTGCCAGCCGGAGCCTCGCTCGCTGTCAGGTTGTCTGAAGGAGAACTACGCAGACTGCCTCCTTTCGTACTCGGGGCTGATTGGTGAGTTCACTGACATTTGATTGTGATTGGTCAGCCTTGTACTGGCATTTACTCCAGGGTTCAGTAGATCGCTCCAACCTTTTTTTCATGTCTTAAATGGAACATTACATTTTTGACAACTTCTTTTCATTGTTCTGTTTCTCGAGCCTGTGGAAAGATTACACAAACCAAAGTTTGAGATGAAATCTGGTGTCACAAGTCAAATGGGAATGTGAATGGGTCAAGAAACACAAGCAGTGAGATTAACAGACTCATTGGAATCAGTTGAGGCAGGTTATTTTAACTATATTATTGGAATCAAAAAGGTTGCAAATTTGAAAAAGTAATGTTAGGCCAGTGCTTTTTTATGCTACCAAGGCTACGCTAGATCCGACCCAAAAAAGTATTTCCTTAGATACAGAAGTCTAACAACATAATAAACATGTGACCTGGCAATATGGGACGAAGCCAATGGGTTAATCTAGATTATTAATGAGAATATGTTGGCAGGTAAAACTGAAAAGTTAGATTTGCTTGGACTTTTCTCATTGTCTGACTGTTGGCTGGACTTTTATTATCATTGCCAGTGCCCCTCCTGATCTCCCCATTGGCATGATGTGCTATGATAAATGAATTGGAAATGGTGGACATTAATGAAATTAGCGACCGAGTTGTGTTTCCCCAGTGCTTATCCTTGTTGGGACCCAACTCCCAATCAGGATGTGGAAAAGCCAAACTAGCCTACAAGCCCTCGTGTCCTTTGCAAATTCAATGGAAATGCTGAATGTGCCCAGGGGTTGATTAATTAAGGTATTAAACAATAACAAAATGATGAAGGAAGCCATGGTCGGACATGTGTTTGTCATGTGGTTCATAGTCTGATACAGCTCCACTGTCAATCCATCTCCTGGGCTTCGTTTCAGGTCATTTTTAAGGCTATAATAATGATCATTAATACTATATTTTTTATAAACTTATAAAACATCTGAGATACTTGATGCTGGTTCCTGATTGGCCAGCATACATTATGTCACTCAAGTTGCCTCTCAGTACCAACCCTTTAGTAGGTGTTAAAAATGTGCCTCTAAAGACCGTTCTAACAGCTGGGATCATTTCAAGTTCTTGTAGTGGCAGGGTCTTGCAACCGTTCTTAGAACTAATCTAAACTAAAAGTTCCTCTGGTACCAAGAGCACCTAATGAGCTGTCAAAAATCGACCCTCACAATTCACTAAACCGGGCCACACATGCACACCCAGGCCGCACAGCGCCAATTCATTCTACCTACTGCAAAACAAAAAGCCCTGTTTTGGAGCGCAGCCAGCACAAGGGAACAATCCATTGGGGGAGTGAGAAATCACTGACTGAAGCTATTTACTTTCCCTCACAGAGAGAAGCCTATTCTTCACTCTGGCTTCTCTGCATTCTGCTTCCTGCAGAAACCACACTGCGTTAGTCCTCTACATGGTGGGACGAGAAAGAGAAATACAAATCACAACATTTAACTTTGTTATGATGGGATTCATTATTTAACAGCACTTAAATGGTTTGAGTGTTATTCTTTTTTCTTGACAGTCAGCAGTATATTTGGGTTCTTGCCTAGAACAATTTACATATGACCCTTGTTTATAAATCAAATGTCTAACCATGGAATAAAGACGGATGAATATATGAGTCATATTCCTTTCATGCATCTGCTGCAGGTACCGTGATGACTCCCAACTACCTGCGCTCACCCAAAATCAGCGTCTCACCATACTGCGACTGCAGCAACAGCGGCAACAACAAGGACGAGTGTGACAAATTCACAGAGTTTTTCACGGAGAACACCTGCCTCCGTAAGTTATTCCTTCTAATCAGTACACTATCATGTGTTCTTCTTTGTATCCCTTATAAACTTGAGCTGTATCTCTTTCTTTCAGTTCTGCGCTCTAACTTTTTTATTTGCACCCACTTTGCTCTACTCGGATCTTTTTATCCTCTCTTTTCTTTTCCTCACTCCCCTTCTAACCAAATATATCCCATTGCTATGCTTGCTTTGTTATGCTCTCTGCATTATAGAGAATCCAGTCATTTTGCACCACAGTGCCTGAATGCGTGTGTGTGTGTGTGTGTGTGTGTGTGTGTGTGTGTGTGTGCCCAAGAGCTCTACCAGAACTCCTGCTCTATATCTTTGGCAGAAAGCCGCTTTATCATCCAGGCCTCTTACACAACAACCTTAATTAACAAACCCCCTCGAACACACACACTGCCTGTCTTTGCCCCCCCCCCCCACATACACACACACACACACACACACATACACTCACACACACATATTCCCAGCCACAATTAATAAGTTGCAGGACATTTGTACCAAGCTGCTGAGATAAGAGCCAGATTCATTCTGTGTTTCATTGTAATCAGAGCTAATTCTGTTCTTTCTGTTGTGGTAGCACACTCAGTGTCAGTCAGCCTGCTGCTCTCCTGTCCTCCTGTTTAAGTGTAACGTGATTCCTCATTGATCGTTGTACGGGGGTCAGAACACAAGATCTTAAAGGGGGTATCTTGCTCAAGGACACCTGAGCTGGATGAATGTTTGTAATCACACACCCTTGATGGTTGGTCACTGAAACCTGGCAGGAGGTTCTGTTCATTCCTGTGTTCGTCCAAAGTAATCAGTTTATGAAACAAAATTACCCTTGAATTAATTTGATTACCCTTCTTAAGATACAAGGGTTATCAAATCAATTCAAGGGTAATCACAGTAATAATAGAGACACAACGGGGTGAATTAATTGTTGAAAAATGAATGCGTAAGGATTGTCAAGTGAAAGTGCATCTATTTTCTCAAGCTGGATTACAAACACTGTTGATTAGGACTAGGTCTTAATTGCGTTTTTTTTGTTGATGAAATAGCTGGCTTTGCTGAAAGTTTTGATACTATATACCTAATATATGGTAAATGGACTTGAGCTAGAACAGCGCTTTTCTAGTCTTCTGACAGAGCATGTCACACCTATACATTCACACACTGATGGCAGAGGTTGCTATGTAGTGAAACCATCAGAAGTAACTAATGTAATTTATAAACATTCATATGCTGCCGATGAAAGCGTCTTGCCCAAAGACACATCGGACATGTTGCTGCAGGAGCTGGGGATTGAAGCCTCGACCTTCAGGGTTGAGAGACGACGACTCTACCAACTGAGCCCAAGTAATATAAAACCCCAAATTACAAAAAGGTTGGGATGTTGTGTAAAATGATCTATAAACCGCCTTTTCTAGGCCTGAGCTCATTAATAATAGACTGAGGCAAAGTGGAACACTGTCCCGAGGTCTGACCAAACAAAATGTGACTACTGTTTAGAATTCCTCGATTTTGAAACATATTTGGATGTGGGATTTGAAATATAGGAACTGTTAATGACTTGCTCTGCTGTATGGCTTTGGGTTCTAAGTTTGCTATTGGGAATTGGTCATTTATAAATGAGCGATATATCTTATATTTGCGTGGAGTCGACATCGTCACCAGCATCATGCTCGTCTACAGTTTTTCAAGTTAGTGATCCGTGATGAAAAATAAAAAGCAAGACGCTTGTTTCAAGGTACCAACAGATTAGTGCGTCATAGAAAATGTTATACATTTAACATAGTGAGCAATAAAAAAGATTCAGCACTACACAACTTAGTGGGAGATTTGGATTTCTGCTGTCTGGATGACAGTTACCAGATGAGAAAACGCCAATAAGACGCTGCCACAGTTTTACCAACTGCTCTTTGTTTCACTCTCTCATTGCTCTTCTCTTTTTCTTCTATTGTCTGTTTTAAACTTCTCCTTCGCTTGCTTTCTGTGCTCTGTTGTCTTTTTACAAGTCACGGTTAACAATGTTGGTCTGCCAAAGAGCTGTCATAGTCAGTGTCTGTGGGTTTGTTTGTGTGTGTGTGTATGTGTGTGTGTGTGTGTGTGTGTGTGTGTGCGTGTGTGTGTGTGTGTGTGTGTGTGTGTGTGTGTGTGTGTGTGTGTGTGTGTGTGTGTGTGTGTGTGTGTGTGTGTGTTTGAGCCTTGTGTGTGAGATGTGAACCGTACATCTTCTCTGCTGCATGTTCATGCGTTTGGAGATTTGCGTTCAAGGGTGTGGACATGAGATTTGCAAGATCAGAGTTGTAAACGTTGGTTAGAAAAGTCTCTATGTATATTTATATTTGCTTTTATTGACTGTAAGAAGGAAGACGAAGGGCAAACTGGAGAAAAAACTCTTTGTCTGAAATTTCCATTATTAGTTAAAAATGGCATTCTCTCTAACTCTTTTTGTACTCTCCGTAATTATTTAGCCATTGCCCTCTCTTTATTTCCCTTGTTTACCCTGCTCGTGCATCACCTAACTTCTTCCTGCTCATCCCATCTCTGTGTCTCCATCTCTCTCCTTTCATGCCCTCCCTCTTTCTACACTCATTAAGTCTGCTCAGCAGTAACTGGAACTGACAACTCCGAAGATCCTGACACACAGCCGGCTACAGGGTCATGACTAGAGAGACACTTCAAGAAAGAAAGAAAGAACAGAAAAAACTGAAAGAGTGAGCTAAGGACTCTCTGTTCTTATACTACTCTATGTTTTTTATAGTTATGCTTCTTTAATCACGAGTCATACTGTGGCAGACTCAGAATAACACATTGATTACAAATATTTGGAGCTCGGGAATACTGGTGTCTTTAACAGGACTCATGGCACTTATTTCACGTCCTTTGTGGGTCAAAATGACTAACAGTTAAAACAAAAGGTTTTGAAATTGTTTTGGCAGATTGATTCACCAACTGTTGCTAAATGGACAATAATGTCTTCAAATATATCATTAAGGGCCCTCAATCACAATACATCCAATAAAGTTTTTTATTTTTGCCACCAATAAGCTTAGATTGTTTTATACATTCTTGAGAACATTATTGAAAAGAACCTTATACAAAACCTTTTTGTTAAAGATTAAAAAAAACTTTTATAAACCAATAAAAGCTGTTAACATTGCTCTCTTAAAAGCCACCAAGCTTACTTTAATGTCTGTATTTGTTAGTTTCCCAAGAACCCAACAGAAGTAAGAAGGGATTTCACGTTTAAAGAGAATTAATAATAATATTAATAATATTTTTTTTATTTGTAGAGCACTTTTCAAGACACAAAGTGCTGTGCAGATGAAGCAATTTATGAAAAATGTCGACACGAAAACAGCAAAATTCAGACATCAGTCAAAACAGAACCAAGTTAAAAGAGCCAATCACAAATGTAGGTAATATCAATAAAACAATAAAGTTAAAACATGCACAACAGGGCTCTGATAAAATGATCCATCATCTAAAAAGGCAAGTCAGTAAAAATGAGTGTTAAGGCTGCTTCAGGATTTAAAATCAGAAACAGTATTAGCTGACTGAATACAAGGAGGCAGTCTGTTCCAGAGCTGAGATGCAATTACAGCAAAAAGCTCACGATCACCCTTTGACCGCAACCTTGACTCAGGCACAGTTAGCAGACCTAATGCAGCTGATCCAAGAGGTCTTATTGTGCAGTAAGGCGTTAAAAGCCTTCAATATTCAGGTGCATGATGTCAAGCATTTTATCGACAAAGTCTACCAAATTCATCCATAAATGTTTAGAACATCAGGCTCCTCAAGTGTTCAACGTATCAGGCTCTGTAACCAGGGTTATTTCTGGCTGAGAATGAGGCTGAGGTGGTATTGTTCTTACTCATGCATGTCGACCGTCTACACTGGCCCAACCAAACACTTTTATAAGCATTTTTTAACAAGCAACATTTCTACAACTTTACAATTTTTATAATTGTAAAGTTGTAGAAAGGACGTTCTCACATTAAAGGCTTTTTTCAGCAACAAAAAACATCCATAAATCCATAAAGACCGGAAAGAGGTTTACTTTCTCCTAAACTCTACTCACCTATGAATTATACAGATTCCTATTTAATGGAGGGATTCAGTTTCTTGGAATAATTTTGTGCAAGTTATTCCACTTTAGATATGCATTATACCAAACTTTGTATAGCGCCAATTCACAACAAGTGCTATGTCGAGACTCTTTACAAAAGAGCAGATCGGATAATGTGCAGACAGGATTTCTCCTTTGTATTCCTCCCATTCCTGTTGTCCACACTTCCTTGTCGCTGAGGTGGAGGTCAGAGCAGGCCGTGCATGAACGAGGACGGTGGTGGTTATGGGGACGACACAGTCTGATGGGGTGACTCTTACCTAACGTGATTTCTGTGTAGTCATGCCGTTCATTTCAGCAACCCCCAGAGGAACATTGAGTTGGCTGCATTGTTTGTTTCCGAGCCATCAATTTACCATCGTTGCGTGGCTTGTTTGACATAAACCATTACTTATGACATCATAAAGCCATTGTGAGGCTAATTTTAGAAAATGACATTGAGTATTTCTTCTCAGATTGATAGAATTCACCAGGCCTTTAAGCAGTAATGGGGTTTTCGGACCAAAAACAAAGATTAGTGAGTGATTTCAAAGAGTTACGAGTATAAAATCCTGGTGCAAATCAAGTGTATTTGGGTTAGTCACTTATTGGTACAAACGTAACGTTTCCAACTCAAGTTAACAATTTCACATGAAACTGTGTCATGAAGACTTATCAGCGTTAAAACACTGACGCATCAGAAATGAGGGATCCAAATTCCATTCCAAAAACAAGCATTTGTGGCTCAAAGTCGCTTGTTTGCCCCACACAAAGGACTGGTTAGATAAAAAGATTGAAAATTGTTCAAAAATCTGTATGAAGAGATAGTTTAGAATAAATCACTGAATTTTCATAGTTGAACATAATACAACAAATCAAGTCTTAGATATACTTCAAGTGCTTCTTGCAGGGGGAGGAAGCCAGGTAATCAGCAGCAGCAGCAGCAGCAGCAGCAGCAGCAATGGAGCACCACCAGTGGTTGGTGTCCATCAAAGAAACCCTGGCACTGAGTCTGGAAGAGTCGAGCCTGACCTATCTAACAGGTCATTAAACAATGGAGGCACTTGTCATGCTAAAGTAGCTTGAAGAAGCAAAGACGTCCACTGTGAGGTTCTAATGAGGTATCAGGAGGGAGAATACTTGCAAATTATGTTTAAACAATGTAAATGAAGAAAAATAGTAAACCTGCGAAAGTAGTATGACTCAAATCTAAGGTGCTTATAATGGTCAAACTCTTGTTTAAGTAAGGGTCGGAGACAGCTAAGACGCGGTTTGACACAGGCTTGACAGAGGCCCCATTCAGAGTGAAGCCTACGCGGACTTCCAACCCATTGGAGGGGATAAAGTGGTTAGATGTGCAGATGAAAGTATCACAGTTGGTTGGTTGATAATTGTGTCTGCTGTGCTTGTAAATGTTTAGAATGTTTTGGTTGTTTTTTGGAGTCAAGATGAAAAGATTCAAGCCTTTAGGTTTATTATCCACACACTATGCTCAAAGATTCGCTCTGCAGTCTGCCAAATGTTGATCAGACTGGCTGCAATGCAAGGATTTGTTCATGAAAAATGTTGAACGTCTTCAAGCAAACCTAGACGATGTTGTGTTGTATAAATGTTTCTGTACTAACCTACTGAAAACTCGCCATAAGCCTTCACTACCTTGAAAAGAGAGATAAAGAAAAAAAATGACTGCGATTAACAGAGCAATAATAAATGTGTGAATGTCTGTGACAGACTTCTAATAGAACTTTACACAATTTGTCATATTTTATTTAACCCTGAGGCCTACTTTAGGGTGCAATCACATTTTCTTTTCACACACAGCCACTGTGCTGAGTGTAATTAGGCCTGAGGTCAGCAGACAGTGTGCATCAACACTTACAATATGCTCATCAGCCTTCTGCTGTCTGCTGTCTGCTGTCTCGGCACAATGATGCCAGCAACACAAAAACCTGTTCACATACATTGACAAATGTTATATATGCACATGCACATTAATGAGGAAAGTTGCACAAATCAAGGCTGCAGGATATTGACAGAAAATATTTTGTGCTGATTGTTGCACCTTAGATAATAATGCCTGTATGCGTCAACAGCTTGAGTTATACATAAAATCTCTGCTTGAAGACTGAAACAATTAAATACTTCTAGGAAATAAGATAGGGGATTGTTTGGTTGATTTGACGCCATGTTTGTTTATACCAGAGCCACAGCTTGTCCCACATACATACAGTTTTTGTCTTCTCTTCAGTGCTGCTGCAATGATTTAGCTGAAATCATTTTAAAGGACACACCTTCAAATGGAAGCGTATGATCCAGAAGTAGGACTTGTCTGTTTATTCAAAGAGCTCAAATCAGGCAAAATGTTGATATTAAAAACGATGAATGATGAGTACGAAAAAAAGGCAATTTGTTGCCATTTTCAAACATAGATATATGTAAAGCATCAGCAGGGTGATTCATTTTCAATTCTTAACATGTTTAATCCCTTGTGTTGTCAGGGTTTTTTTCATGTTGATTTGTCAAAATACAAAATAAAAACAAGGATCTGATGCAGCATGATAAGGATTTGCTGGTCATTATAGGCTATCTCTATGTCTTTGCAAGTGTATGAATATTAGAGTGGGGTTAAAGAGCTGTTATGCAGATCAGCTCTCCCCTCCTTTACCACAGTATCCGGGTCATAATTCACTGTTATAGGGAAGAACATCATTACATTCAAACAGCATCTCTGTGCAACTCAGCTTTCCTCTGATGTGTGTGTATATGTGAGAGTATATATACAGTATATGTGTGCGTGTCTTTTACATCAAAGCCATAGAAGGCTATTAATAGGGCCACTAATGGACCCTAATGGTAAATAGCCACATCAGCACTCAGGTTTTTTGACTGTGTGGTGAATTTATAATGGAGGGAAGTAATAACAAAACTTAAGTACCTTCTAACTCACCTTTAATTGTGGTTTTAGACTGGTGCAGTGTAAAGCTTTATTTGAACATGGGGACTAACAAGCTTTGTGATTCATGATAAGATCCAACTGGATCCTAAAGTGACCTGCTGTGAATTACATCGTATTTCTGGTGCCGCAAAGTGATGTTCGCCAGCTCAGCACATACACAAACTTAGGGGCATTAAGAGATGTGTTTGGAACCTTTATGATGATTAAAATATTGCCCAATATAATTTACATCGTAGTCAGGATACATGTTTTTTTTATATTCTGAAAGGAGAACGTCAGTGCTAAAATAGGATTGTATAGGTTGATGGTGCATTAGCTTACAACAACCTGGCACTAAATAATGGAATTTATAGCCAGACAGCAATGTTGAGTCAGCATTGCATGCAATATAAGAATAAAAGCAGATGTATGGGGAATGATAGAGTGCAGAACATTTGGGGGGATTGCTGGAGTCAGTGAATGGGTCAAGACTTTGCAGCTGAGGCCTGGCTTCAACTTCCATTTGAGACCAAAGGTCAACAACGACCAGTTTAAACTTACATGTATAATGTCACCTATTTGCTTAATGTCACTCATGCCATGTAAAAAAACACAACTACTGCAACTAGTATACCTAAGTCAAACAAAAGCTCCACATAGACTCTCACTTGGACATGCACAAACACACAGCGCTGCTCTACTATGCTGGCTCCGTCAATCCCGTCTCACCCCTCTAACGTTACTACCTTCAAAGGCGACACAGAGGTGGGATCAGTTCATTCCCCCCCATTTCACCTCTGTGACATTCACATAACAGACAGTCCTTGTTGGGCTTATATGTCTACCACTAATCCCCCCTTTGGTTCAAAGCTAAGTAGTTTTTTTTATTTTCCTTTTTTAGGTAATGCCATCCAGGCCTTTGGGAATGGAACAGATGTTGGAGTGTGGCAGCCAATGTCCCCTGTCCAGACCACCACCTCCACCACCACGCCTTACCAGAGGAAACGTGAACGCAACCCCAACACCATCGACAACCACATCAACACAGACCCTGGCATCTACCACTTCTGTGGCAACCTACAGGTAATACACACACACACACACACACACACACACACACACACACACAAAAACTGTTTTTTTCAGGTGTAGAAAGAATGTACTTGTACTTGAAGTTTCTTGAAGTTGCCAAGGCTGACCTGCTGATCTCTCCTTCTTTGTGTACTTGTCCATCAGTCTCAGTATGCACAGCGCCTGTTCATGTATAACTATCTTACTGTTTGTCTGTTCCAGTTGCATACCTCACTGCCTTTCCCTCCTCATGTTGCATTTCTTTTAACTAGAAAGAGACAGAAAAGTCAGCACACAAATGTCCTTTTAGTTTCCTTTATCCGGGTAAGAAAAGCAACACAACAATGGACCCGATTCAGCACTAGGCCTTCATCAGTGTTCAGCCGACTTTTCGGTCTCTTTCTAGTCTTGTTGCGGTCGTGCACCTGGAATTGTGTTTACTGTCGAGTGTGCTCCTTTTTTGCTGTTTTTGCATTTCTTTTTACTCCCAAGCGAGTCCAGTTGTTTATCTGTGTTTGTTATCATATCAAATACATCAAGTTAAAACACTGAAATACTATCAAGTGTAGGTATTTGCCAGTAGATGCCATGCGTTATAGACACAAAATAAGTTTACAACACACATTAGACAAGCCTTAGTGAAGAAGGCGGTGAATGAAAAATGTTAAGAAGCTTAATGCTCCACTTTTTAAATGTGTTGGTGGAGACCAAAACAGTCCTTAAAGTCAATATTAGTTTGGTATCTGGTCATGTGTGGCGGGACATATGCAAGCAGGAACTTTATTTGTATGCCAAGTGTATTAGAAGAAATTATAGCAAGCCTGTGTGAGGCACATTTTGAGCAAATTATTTCTTATTGATGGTCAAAAATCACAACATTTTCTACATCAACCATGACAACTTTTTTGAAGTTATATTTTGGGCCTTTTTGCAGAACAGCTGAAGAGAGACAGGAAATGTTGGGAGGAGAGAATGGGGGATGACATGCAGCAAGGGGCCGAGGTGGGATTCGAACCCACGGCTGCTGCATTGAGGACTACCCTCTGTACATGGGGTGTGCTACATAACCGCGAGGCTATCAGTGCTTCAACCTTGACAACTTTTGATGACATTTTTCCAAAATAGTTTTCTGAAATGACCTGTTTTGAATATCAAATCCTTTCAAACCAATCCATGTATTATTCAGTATACCACTCTTGGTACATTTCTTACTTTTGGTACAGTGTCATCACCTGATCTGGATTTATATGTACCTATATAGTATGTGTTTTTCTTTTTTACCGCTTTGCCCAAGAAAACTCTCAAACTGTATTCCTCAGTTGGAGCAGCCCCTCCTGCTTTACAGGAACAACAGATATCAGGCTGATGAAACAGCGAATCAAAAGCAGCAATCCTGAACACAGAGGATGGGCTCCCCCCTGGGTCAGAGAGGAAATGGGGATAATACTGTCATTACCTGAAGTGATGACAGGGACTCAGATAACCATTTCAAATATAGTAACACTGCAACCTGATGGAGCATCATCGATTCACTGAAGTTATTCTTTACCCTTATTGACAGAAAATCCTCAAGCAATTTCAAACTGAAACCAGCCTTTGCTAGCAATAACAGTCTACCAATATCATTGTTTATGTTTTTGTTATTGTTTTTGAAAATGCTGTGTAGAATATTGTTTCTCTGAAGGCTTTAAGGCCCTTATCCCAAAATACTGATAGATAAACCATCACTTTGTGTTTCCTCACAGAACAAAACAGATATTACTAATTTCTTTCTTTCTTTGTTTTGGTCTCCATCTGCTAAAGGTAATGGATTTCTCTTAAGCTTCTGAAGGCATCACTTTTGTCTCCAGCATTAGGTCTTTTATGCAGCACAGCCTCTTCATATCGCCTAACTTAACAAAAATCAACTCAAAGATGCTAAAATGGGGAAGTATAGAATTGTGGTGAAAGTAATTACCAGTGGGTTTATCACTTTGACAACCTGTTTCACATTACATATTGTCAGTTTATCCCTGTCTTAAAATGCTGATTTTTAATTAGCTTTAAAGTTGAAGTTGAGGTCAGTTGAGAAAAAATTAATTGGGCACCTGAATGAAACCTAAAGATTAAAGCCAAGTCGAAGTAATTAGTGGCCCGGGTAACCCCTTTGATTAGATTTGGATCACAGCTTGTGCCTCTATCCAAGACTGGTTTAGGAAAAACAAAGATTTAATTGGATTGCCCAACAAACACACACACACACACACACACACACACACACACACACACACACACATATACAAACATGTAGTTGCACCGTCCTGCAAGTTTACTTCCCACAGCCAGATATTGTGGATAGATGCGTACACATTCACTTTTGCGCACACAAATACACATAGATGCTGCACTCACTTACGGACACACACAACCAAACTCACACACAGAGTCTGCACTGATAATGAGCTGTGCTGGTGTACTGGTGCGTGTGTGCTGTTGGCACTGTTCTGATAGCATGTCAAGTACAAGTTAATGAGAGAGTTGTGTTAAACCACTTTTCTAGTGTGTGTGCGTGTGTGTGTGTCCATCTCCCCCCCACCCCCACTCTCTCCATTGATCTCAGTCTTGTTCACACACACATATATGTGCAAAACTAAAAAAAGGTACCCATTAACCGGTGACTCAAAACCTCTCCACTTCCAGAAAATGACAGCTCAACAACACTTACCGTGGTGCATTTACATCTATTAAAAGGGAAAAGAATGACAGCCTCCTAGAGAGAAAAAATGGAAGGTGGAAAGCTCCTCAGCTTGAAGTTCAAACTTGTCCTTTATGCACTACAGACAATACAAGGAAGGCCCCCCCTCCTGTAATCATTAAACTGAATTAGAAAAGATCCGGTTGATCATTTTGTCACAAATACCTGCTCTTAAGACTGCAGTTCTTGCTCTTTTCAGCCACGCTATCTGAAAAGCTCCGGGGATGGAGAGGTTATTGGTGATTGTCTAAATGGTTTAACCTTGCATATCTCAATTTAGTATTGGAAAGGTTATGATATGGGCAAATGAATATGGTCCCCTAACGATGGATCCCACTGAATTTGGTTACCCCAATGCTTTTTTTTTCAGATTACACGAGCAGTGTTTTTGTTTCTCACCTGAAAAGGAATCATGCGGGAGTTTAAACAAAATTGTACTTGGACCCACCTTTTATAGCCTTTAGGCCTTGTTCAGTTGTAGGCCTCACCAGGGTTAGACTGGCAGCTTTCACACTAGATTTAATTTAATTTAATAATGGTTGGTTCATTTTAATCAAGCTAAACAGGAGTATAAAAAAGCACCCCTAGCCTTGCTTAGATTTTCTCTGTTTTGCCTTTTTGTTAAGGTAACATTACAGCCAGGGAGAGTAATCTTTCTACATATTCCCCCCCCTTGAGGTTTCAAAGGAGATTAAAACACCAGAATGACTGCACTACCTTTATATCACACAACAGACAAAGCAGGGCCCACAGCATACCCAACACAGACAATACAACATATACACACACATGCCAAAACAGAGAGGCAAACATACATATATATACAGAGTTTGTGAGCGCTAAGGGCGACTTGAGCCTGTTCTTTGAAATGCAGTTGACTCTAAAGCGAGTAGTACATGCCCTGGACAAATATGGAAATCTACCACAATGCTAATGTGACTTTTAGAAAAGGCAGGTATTAGGCAAACACAGAACAGGCAGACACAAGGCAGGAATATGTATTTGAATAAGTTGACATCCAGATCTTTTTGAATTTGTACTAAGCGTTGCTGTTTTCAAATATTAGAGAAAACTAGTGTGTGCACATCCAGGCAAAATGCATACAGGTGCAGTGAAAGAACAGCACTAACTGCAGAAAGAAGGAAAAAGGTCCGCACACTGTTCAGCTTCAACCGGGCAATTGTAACACGGGCAACGTCTACAAGATCTTTCTCAGGCAGTTATTTAATTTCAAATAATACTTATAGGGCATTCAAATGTTTTTATTGGTCTCATGTGTTTAATTGCCAGCACAGTGTTGTTGTGGTCTGATATAAAGATTCAGTTAACTTTACTACAAAGAATACAGGATCAAAACAATTATATCTAACCATGCAAATAGTTTGGGCTTTATTTACAGAGTTCTAACATACTGCATCAATTCAAAATTGGCCCCAATACCTAGTAAACACCTTGGTCAGATAAAAACAAAAGCATGTATATGTCTATGCAGTGCTAGATGTAAGTAGGGAAACTCGGTCAGATTACTGCTGTTGGTTGTATTGAATCAAAATCAAATTCACGGCCGGATTAAAGCAAAACTCTGAGAAGAGGCACGCCCAGGTTTAAGGACTTCTTTACATGTGCTGGTCTACAATGTTCTGAAAACCTCCCTGCTTACACTAACACAATGGGGCTACATGAGATGGTGTTTTTTTTTGTCTCTGTGTTCCAGATGTAACACCACAGAGCTGCTGTTCTGTGTGTCTGTTAAGTCTTGAATTTGTGTGTCACTTAAGAATCACGTACATTTAGACATCTAGTTTTGTGCTTCTCTTTTGAAAAAATAAATAAATAAAAAAATCAAAGTAAAACAGCTCTGATATTAACTAGCGGTACATGTTTGGCAGTTCCATGACCCTGATTTGGATGGCACATTATTTCACTGATATTAGCCAGACAGAAACTCACAGTGTCAGCTTAAAGCTTCTTAAAGGGCCAGATATTAGAGACAAAACAGTCCAAACAAATGCTTTGGCAGATGGAGACCAACTTTTAAATGTATTCTACTTTTCTAAAGTCACTTTTTGTAATAAAAATTATGAATGTTTTGTTGTTGTCCTGCCCTCAGGATTTCACGCTACAAAACAACAAGCTGTAAAAGTTTGTTATCATTAGAATCTCTTGGTGTTTCTATGTGAGATGGGGGTAACAAACTTTTAATACGTCTTCAACGACTGTAAACACAGATGGGACCTCATTGTGCAATCCAAACTGATGTAAGATGTGTTTAATCATCGTATTTGTAACAATGGCTTTACACAGCCACTTTTTATTTTTTTCTTGGTTTGTTTGTTCTTAGGTCTTTATGTAGACCTGTAATATGATTTATAGTCATCATTCCATCTGATCCTGACTTTTTCTTTCCATTAAGTGCAGAAGAAAAGCTGTAATAACAAACTGCTTCTTACTTTATATATAACTGTGTATGCAACATGCTGTATAGCTCAGGTAGGAATTCACAGTACATCCTGGAGCCATTTGTTATTCTGCCAAAGTGCAAACCCACATACACACTGAAAGACCCAGAAGCTAAAACTGTATCATAAGTAACATTCACTTACATCTTTCATCCTGAATAGAGAGATTATGGTCATACAAACAGATAAAAATGTATCCTTTGCCTTAAATGCACTAAATATTAATCTTGCATTTAAATGCTTAACTTACAAAAAAATCAATTCACCGTGGTGGGTTCGCAATCAACATGAGCAAATATCACTTCACGCACGTTTAAAAATGTACCTGAGCATCAGGAACACAGAGAACCAAGGGAATGCGTCACTGAATAAATGTCACATGTATTTGTCTTCTCTGTTCATAATGTGTAATATATTGCAGGCACGTACAATAATCTGAATATGAGTAATACGGTCATGGTTATAGTCATGGCTTTTTAATAAGCTCTTGAGAAAATGACTTAGATAGATAAGTCTCTGAAATTTACAAAGCTTTAACTTTACCTTACTTTAAAGAGATCAATCTTTTTCCGTCCCATTGTTCAATGTAGAGTGGATTCTTATTTTATTGGCTTTTTATCATTTTTCCTTCCTCTTCAAGCAAGCTTCAACTTTGTTCTGTGTTCTACGGTAGCCCGAACTGGACAATTCAAAATGAACTCTCAACTCTTTTGATTTCTCTTGGCAATTTCTGCAACCTTTGACAGTCCTCCTACATTCCAGGAAGGGAAGGGGTGGTTTTTAAGAGGTTTGGGAACCGCGATCTCCAGATTTCCCAAAAATCCTACATAGTGCCCCTTAAACCAAGTGTTTACCTACCTAACCTCCTCACAAAGAAACATGGTCTTACAAATCTATTGCTATGTCTTTGTTTGGTGATAAAGCTTGAATTCTGTACCTCAACACCTGCGATTTGCCTTATGTAGCCTATAGAAAAGGGAGTAGTGTTGCTTGTGGGAATACACAATAAGGAATATATGAAGAACTCAATGTTAGAATCATGTTAGAAAAGTTTTTAGATAAATTACTTTAGCATCAGATCAGTTAATTTTCTTCAATTCAAGAGTAAACTCTTAAATGGTATTTTCCAAAAAACAAAAGTCATGTTCCTGGGCCAGTGGATAGCCAAAATAATTACCAAACGTGGAAGAACTAATAATTGCTGTCATTACAGAACAGCATTTAACCTATACTTACAGTCATGGAAAATCTGTTTGTTTTTTATTTATGTGTGTGTTAGAGAGCAACAGAATTAAAGACAGTGTGTTTGAACGGGCAACAACCACTGAATGATAAATGTGAGATGAAATCACAGTCCGGGTTTGACTGTCCCTCTGTGCTCAGTCGCACTCTTCCCCTCCTGTTGGTGAAAATATCAGAAGCTTTAAAAGTTTTACAGGCTCTCAGGGTAAACACTCCAAGGTTATTGTAGTGTTTCCAATTTGGCTTGAGCTTCCAATCTGCTTTTATCTGCTTTTTTTTTTCCATCTGATCAGATGAGCACAAAGCTTTCATAAACGTAGCAATTGAATGTGATGGTTATTAGAAGTGTAGTCACAGTGTTTGAACACTGATGTCTGTTGTTTCAAAGTATTGACAGAATATTTTCAGTGTAATGAGATTACAGATTGTTTCATCGATTGTTGATCACAGCAAATGAATTACTGCAGATTCTCTGTCAACTTTAACTTCAGTCTGTGTATAAAACTAAAATGGGTCTAAAAATTCTGTTGCATTGTGAGGTAACATTTCAACTTCTAAATATAAACCTCAAATACTATTTGTATGCTTATTGACAAGTATTTTTCTCTGCAAACTTTAATTTTGATGATGTTCTTTTTATCTCTCTGTTGCAGGCTCAGAAATTAAAGTCAAACTCAACTGTTGATGGGGTTCTTTGTGTGGTAAGTTTTCACATAGTTCAAATATTTTCAGAAATGAATAACAAATATCCAGGGATATTTTACTTCCAATTACATTTGGTCGTCTAGAAGCTGCTGCATGACTTCCAGCAGGACAGGGTAAAATAATCATAACTACCTCAAGGTTAAAATAAAAGCAGAATTAGTTTCAAAGAACAGGTTTGCAGTCTTACCACATTGGCAGCAATAGTTGGTTGATTTTACTTCTTTCCTCAAGACTTTCTCCTCAGAGGTTTTCAGTGTAAAGCTGTCCTCAGGATCAAAAAATCTATATCTGTTGTTGTTGTAAAAAAATAGAACCTTTCATAAAATATAAAGTATTTGCACTGGAAAAAAAACCTGTTGAATGTATGCAAAGATTGGGTGTTAAAGTAGACAAAGTCCCAAGGTTTCAAAAGTGAAGCCAAAACAGAACCATCTTAAACCTCATTCCTTTTAATGGCAAGCAGGACTGGAGGAGTTACAAAGATGTCCAACAATATTTTAGTCAACCAGCAACTTCCTTAAGTCAAAATTACTGTCTAAGAATAAATTACTACTAAGAATAAGGCTTACACACAAGGCAAGGCAAGTTTTTTATGTAGCACATTTCAGCAACAAGTCAATTCAAAGTGCTGCACATTTCAGAGAGTTTGTTACAGATATACTGTATGAAGCATAAAAACTGAATGCTTCTTCTCCATGTGTGGTTCTGACTCTGGGGAGAGAACGCAAACCTATTGTAATTGGTCTGGATGCTTCGTACCATATCAGAAGGTCCCTAATGTATTTTAGCCCTCAACCATTTGGTGCTTTATACACCAGCAATAGTATTTTTAAATCTATTCATTGACATACCGAAAGCCAGTGTAAAGAACTTAGAATTAGAGTGTTGTGATCTACCTTCTCGGTCACAGTGAGGACTTTAGCAGCAGCCTTCTGAATAAGCTGCAGTTGTCTGTTTAATATTTTTTAGGAAGACCTGTAAAGACACTGTTACAGCTTTGGAGTCTATTGACGATATATGCATGGAAATGATTTTCCAGGTTCTGTTGGGACCTAAGTCAGTAAATTCATGATATGCTCTTCAGGTGATAGCAGGCATGGTTATTGGTAATTGTCTTTATCTGGTTCTTAAAATTCAGATAAGAGTCCATAATGACACCCTCATGTAGGACTTTGTCAGTGATTTTTTTAAGCTGCATGCTGACTTGTAATCGCTACTCCTTGGCCCCTACTTCTTTTTGTAATTGAAGAAAATTATGGCACAGCTGCTGAATTATTTTTTAAATGCATTTACCTAGTGGTTGTATATGGCCATTGTCTCCTGGTGATATTGTAATGTAGAGCTGTTTGTCATCTGCGTAGTTATGATAAGTTATATAAATGTTTTAAGTCATCTGAGTCAGTGGGAGCATGTAGGTGTTTCACAGAAAAGGTCCCAGGATGGAGCCTTGTGGAACTCCACATGTAATTCTACATCATGCTGCGTGCAATTGGTGATGTGGTGGCTGCGCTTGCAGTCATGAAAGCACGTCTTAGCATTTTATTTTACTATATTGATCACGACTGTATATAGTGTGCAGCCTACTTTAAAAAGAGAAAAAGGTATTACAAGTGTGTCTCATACACCAGATTATGGAGGGAATTATGTGCTGGAATTTTCTGGCAAAATATATGTTTAGAAAGCTTTATTTCACAGTTTGTATTTCTCTATAACATAGCAAATTGAATTTGTTGTCTTTAATAATGACAGCCAATGTTTTTTTTCTGGACCTCTAAAAGAATACAAAAAATACATAGATTAATATTATAGGCTTGCAATGACTGGACGACTCTATGTATTCACTCAGGACTACAAATTCCGCAGTGAATGCAATATCACTGCATGTAAAACTCATTAGAATGTTTTTGGTGTGATGACTTCTTAAACTCTCTCAACTATCTCAGAAAACAGCTTTATTTATTACCACAAGGCAATTTCCCAAATTACCAAATAATCACAAACTGTTATCCAAACTTACTGTTTAAAGTCTCTGACCTCCAACAGAGAGTGATTGCCAGAGCAATCCTCCCTGCCTCCTTTTTAAACTCCAGGTCTTTGTAGTTCCTTTGAGGCTGGAATAGGATTGTTGCTTATCTACTGGCTTTTAAAGTTCACAGCAAATGTCATTGTACAATAATAAGGCCATGATATGCACTGGACTGACATTTAATAGAGGCAGGGACATGTCTGGAGGAAATGACCCAGCCGTTAGCTAGCAGCTATATTAGCAAGCCAAAGACTCGTGAAGCTCTGTATAAACATTTACGCATGATGGCACATGCAACTGTACACAGACAAATACAAAAAAAAGATGCCTATATAGAAGTTTTTATAGGTGATAGCATTGAATTAGAAAGTATTTTGGCCTTAAGGGTTCCACATTTTTTATACATGAATAAAACTGCATCCTTAAGGCAATTTAATGTCCCACTGGGTAAAACAAGTGGCAATCAAATACACAGGGTGAAAGAATACAATTGCTTTTGTGATCTGTAATAAGTAAAAAAAAATCCAAAAATCTGCTGTGGATATGATCAAGAGGTTCCTGCCACAGCCGAGACATGTCAGTCATCTTCCTTATCCCACAATCGGACTTTCAGATCAGGCAAATGAGTGATACGACTTTTTGTCTCTGAATATACAATGTTTCCAAGATGATTTGTGGTTAATCTTATTTGGATAATGAATACGTACTTAGCTTTATATGCTTTAAGGTCAGATCACACAGAATTACTTATCAAACCCATACATATGGATAGATTGATGTGTATTTCTAATAAGAAAAAAGTGTTTCTTAGAGTCACTGTGGTGAATAATCTGCAGCACAGCTGCCGGTCAATGTGATGATTAATTCTAATAGACTTATCTTTAATCCTGACTCACTTGTCTATGAATGCTAAGCTTCCTATTCATCGTGATTTTTGAACAAAATTAAAATGACAGAAATCAGTATGCAAAAGCTGGCTTCCCTTTTTTAACACCAAACATTAATTATGCTGGTAGAAATTAATGAATATCAAAGTTTGGAATGGTAGAACTGCCTGGCTTCAATGTGCTATTTGATAGAACAAATCAAAGAATAAGAAAGCTGCAAAATAGTTGTAATGTTGCCAATTAAGCCGAGGATTAAGTTAACATTCTCAGCAGGTCATTGTTCACATAGCTTGAAAGGAAATCTTTTCTTCAGCTACAAAACATTTGTGTTGTTTTCCACAGTTTCTACAATATTTCCTTCAAGAATCTGGGTTAAAACCAATTCTACCTCATTTTGATTCTTACAAACACTGATAATAGATACAAACTGGAATAGGTCTTATGTAGCTCTTTGAGACTTTTTTGACTTTAACAAATCTTTCCCTCTTATCCCTCTCTCCCAGGACCCTCAGATAGATGGTCCAAGCACATCCAATGCCATTCTGAGGGACTCTGCTGTCTCCAGACGGCCTGCAGGCCTGGCCTCTCTGCTGCCCCTCCTGCTCTGGCTGTGGTACTGCAGCATGCATGCGCTATCCTCGCTGGGCGTCTTGTAGCCTCGCTGCATCACAGCAACAAGCTCAAATGGACTGACAGACACACATTTGTATAAAAGAAAAAGCAAAAGAAGAAATTATATCCTTACTTTTCGGTAATACCTGTTGTACTTTTATTCTTTCTGGATTCTTTCTCTCTTTTGATTCCTACTTTGTTTTTGTTTTTTTTATGGATTTTTGAGAAGCTTTGTTGTTTTATGTTTTTTTTTTCTTTGCAATGCAGCTTTGTGCTTAAACAGTGATCTTCTGTACGTGTTAACTCAGTTTGGCTGTGTGTCCCCTGTGGCTTTGGTGGGGGAAAAAAACATGGATTTAAAGCTTATGTGTCAGGCAGAAATGGGGAAAGGACTACATTCCAAAAAAAACACAGCTGGTGGCTCTTGAAAAGGTACACACAAAATGTAATTGAGCATAGATTTTCAGAGTTTCCACCCATGTCTGTTTGTGTGTTGAGGCTAAAGGTGGGATCATTTGCTTAAAAGTCACAGTCAGTTCAGTAACGGCTACATTTTATCACTTGGGCAGCCTTTTTGGTGTTATTCAGTCTTCTTCGTGGTTCGTGTATGTTTTGATAATGATGTAATCTGGTGTTTTACATTTTTATGAAAGGTTGTGGATATATACAGTAAATTACAAAAAGAGTCACTTGAAAGCCTTGCTTTTTTCAAGGGTGAACACCAATGACCCATAACATCAGAGAAGTAAGAACATGTGCGCCCAAACTGTCTTTACTGAACACACATTGCCACCACCGGCAAAAGCACACAAGCAAAGGCCCACTCACACACTGCACATATTCACACATTCAGACTAAAACACACAGCACCAGGCTTTTAGCATCCCTTTTTTTTACACCTTGTTATTGCAAACAGAGTGATACTCAGAGATCACGGAAAATTAGCTCACATGCTGCTGTGGAAATCCACTCATTAGTGATTGTACATACTTGTAATTGTTAAGACATCAAAGCCATGTTCTATGATTCTCTTTGGAACGCTGCTTAAGTGTCACCTGAAGGATTTGTTTGTGGTCTTCTTTTTTGTTTTGATGTACTTTGCTGCACTGTATCCAAAAAAACAAGAGCAGATGAAAGAAAAACAAGCTAACTGTTGTTACTTACACCTCCATTGCTCCCAACCTTCATTTTCTGTCAGTTCAGTGTTACCATCTATTGCCTCAGTCGTGAAACTGTCAACACATGTTTTGCAAGAGTGTGAGCGCTAAAAATTGACATTTGCTAAGCCCCCCTCCACCCCAAACTGCTGTCAAGCTGTCATTATGACCAGAGACAGTCAGGATTGAAATAGATTTTTTTTTTATCTTGATATCCTTTATTAATCCCTGAGGGAAATTCAGGTTTATGTTGTTGTCTGTTGTTTATAAGGACATGCTTCTCACACACATAGGCCCGAGGTGGAGAGATGTCAGAGAGGGCTGCTGCAAGCTGCTAAGCAGAGAGCACACCAGAGAAGTTGGGGGTTCAGTGCCTTGCTCAAGGGCACCTCAGCAGTGCTCAGGAAGGGCCCTGGCACCTCTCCAGCTACCAGACCAACTTCTAGATTTGATCTGCACCGGGACTTAAACCGGCGACCCTTCGGTTCCCAACCGAAGTCCCTATGGACTGAGCTACTGCCGCCCCCAAATTGATAATGTTTTAAACATTGGCTTTTAAAAGACAAAAGACAAAACATTTGTACCATTTTTTACAGTATTTAACTGTAAAAAAAAATTCCTGGTTTCAACTCCAGCTTATGAAGTCATGTATCAATATTTGTTTATAGAAATATAGAGTTTGTATGGTTTACAGGCTACTCATTAAAAGAGATTTCATTTAATTAATTCCTCTCCTGCAGCACATCCATCCAGTGAGTATGATATGTCAGAATAAGGACTTTTGTTACGTATTTCATGGCTACGTTATGTCAAATAGCATCTCCTACTGATTCAGACCATGTTTAATGATGTGTCCATTTGATCTCAAAAGACTGAAATTCAGAGTTGCCCCCTATAGTTGGAATTCCAGTTCTGAAACTCGGAGGAACTTCAGTAGTCCAAGCTAAAATCCAACATGGCTGCCACTTGCATCAACAGTCAAGTTTAAGCTGTACACTATAGTGATTCTTGACAACTTAGTCTTGTTTGCGTGTAATTAAATCGATTACACTGATAGTATTTTCAAAGTTCTGTCTTGTGACTTTCGCCCGCAAACTATTACATTGTTATCGTTTGGTATTAGCTAACAAAGCAAAAGTACTTACTTACAAAACTAAGTTTAGCTGAGTATGCTAACGTTAACAGCTATGAGCTAATACCGTTCAGCCCATTTATTGCAATCCTCCGACATATTTTGGAAATGAAAAAAATGGAAACCACCCTTTGAGCTGGGATAAATACATTAGCTGTCCCGTTGACCAACTAACACTTGAGTTAAATTTCGGTTGAACACTCATCATTTGGAGGAGGGGTTTAGCAATTGATCAAGTAACCAACCAACTCTGGACAGTATGTGACATGTGACTTTTGTAGTGTATGTAAATCATCAAATTTTACATGTCTGCTCCCAAGGATTGCAGGGAAAACAATAGGCCACAACATTGTTTTAGTATAGTACATGTTAAATGCAATTTGATGCATCCATTTTCTTTAGCTTTTCAAATAGAGATATACGGTTCTCAAATCTCCCACCAGTGAATACAGGCTTTGTATTTCTACAGACTTCCATACAACACATGATCAAGACGTTTACATACATCACTGTGGCATGTTCAGCAGAGTTACTTTAGCCATTTGGACACTGACAGGAGCATTTACAACACGCTGCTTGGGTTTTATGTAGCTTCTCAAACATGATTAATGTATAGTAGGACCTAAATGTTATTTACTGAGCATAAACATGGTATATGCATTGTATGTACTTGGCTGAAACTATAAATTGGACAAATAAATGTCTGAAGATATTCTATTCCAGAGCATTGTGAGCTATTTTGACATTCAGATACAACTTAGAGTACATTGAATAAGCAACATCATTGTTTTTTATATTGTGTATATTTCTCCTTGTATGTACATGATTATGGAATATTATTGCATCTGAGAAAGAGGATATCAAAGTAACACTCCCACTGTAGTTAAATAGCCCCATTAATGACATTGCTAAAATATAATATTTTGTTTTTGGCTATAAGATTGGAGCATATTTTTATATTTTTACCAATTTTTGCTTTTTGGATGAGTTGAAATGAATGATATACTGTTGATCATTTTAAAGTGTTCAACTTCGCTAAGACTGCCCAGTGCAGTTACCAATAGGATTTTGGCTTTATTGCTGAAATAATTTTGGGGACAATAAATTAAAGTTGGGCAAAGAAGAAAATGGTCATTGCATGGTGATTGGGAAGTAAAGAAACAGTACGGTACCATTAAAGGCTTTTTTATTGTGTTTGACAAGAAGAGGGTTGGACATTTGCAGTTAAACAGAATAGAAATGTAACAAGTATCTACCTGGTATTGATTAAATTTCACAGATTTATTGTTTTACAGAGCATTAAATAATTGTATACATGATCCTGACGTCATATCTTTTTTGGCTCTGGAATATGAGATTAAGCGTACCAAGGCAGTTCAGAACTTCTATTTACTTTGAAGAGCCTCAAAGTGGGGTTCACGTCTTGCTGAAAAGGATCTATATAGGCCAAAAGTAAAAGATGTTATATAATGTCTGCTGACCATCTCCATCCCATGTGTTGTTTAAAAATACCAAAAATGGATTTTTGGAGATGCACAGTCCCTCAGATATCCGGCATCATTAACTTCTTAGCTTGTGAAAATGTAAAATCTATTGTACAAAAGTTATGATTAAAACTGTTAAATCATCCAACCTGTTTGTAATTTGTGTTATTTCATTGAACAATGTGGAAAAGAAACCATCAGACAAGCAGACAGACACATCGAAAAGACATGTAGAAAGGTGTCATAAGAGATTCAAGAGAGTTTGAATTTGTCTTGTTCCTGATAAGAGCTTTTAAGCTATGACTTCGGTTTACCAACCTAAAGGAATCAAAGACTATGGAGATGAGAACAGAAAAAAAGAATCATCTGAGGCTTGTAGCTTTGGCTTTGAGGGGAGGGGTCACATCTATGGGGCAGCTGTGGGTCAGTGGTAGAAACGGTAAAACTCTCAAATGGAAAGTTGGGGGTTCGATTCCTGGCTCCTGCAGCCACATGTCCGATGTGTCCTTAATTGGGCAAGACACTTCAATCCAATATTACTACAGCTGCGGCATATAAATGTGTATGAATGGGTTTAGCTAATACTCATGGTCACTGTACATAGCAGCCTGTGCCATTTTTGTGTTAATAGATGTGGATTGGTAGTCGTGACCTGCGGTAAAAGCGCTTTAAGTAGTCAGAACTGAAGACTAGAAAAGTGCTACACAAGCTCAAGTCAAATGACCATCTACCAATCAAGTTTGCCTGACACTTCTGTGGAGTTAAGTGCTGAATGCAAAGAAAAAAAGGTAAGGGGGCATGGATAAATGCTGCTCTTACTCCGAGCACAATGTATCAGACTCAGCATAAATATACTGAAGGGACGTGAAACTGTTAAACCCTTATAAAATATCAAATAAATGAATGCTGTCTCAAAATAATCTACCAAATTGAACTTGCAGATCATTTGTTAAAATTCAGTTTGAGCACTTGTTTCTCTCTTGGAGATCTGCCATAGATGTGAGGAGGGTTTTTACATGTTATTTATAAAATGGTAAGGATAAGGTTACTTCCTGGACTTAAATTATAACAAGGCCTATCAGATTTTTTGAATGCAGATAGTGTATTACAAGTTATACAAAATGTGTCTTTCCAATTACTGATAATAAATAGAAAGGTGTGCATATCAAATAGGCTGCTAATCAGGTCTCAAAATTATATTTACCTATTAATTTGATACTAAGGGATATATGATCGTTATTAACAGTTAAAGTCCTCTAGCTTAAGAACAACGATGAAGATTTAATGCACCCAGCCAACCAGCGTACAAAGTAAGCTAAATCAAACACAGCCATGGAACTGCAGCTAACAGGTGCATCATGCTGGGTCTGACTTAAGCACTCATGGTGGATCTTTGAGCTGTCACTTCTACCTGCAGTGATACCCACTAAGACTCTCCGCTGTTTGAAACAACCCCTGCGGCCACAGCTGAGATCTCATTCTCAACTCATAAATATTCCAAAGTGTTTGAGGAGAACAGTGGAACAAAGCGGCTGACTGTATGTGTTGTGTTAAACACAGAGAGGGAGCTAGCTAATAAGGTTGACCCTGAGGCCGACTGTGGAGGACTTCACTGTTTGTGGAAGCTTCCAGGACCCGGTTTAGAGAAGTGAGTACAATTACTAATGGATCCTCTATCTTCATAGAGAATCATTAAATGTTGTGTGTTTGAAAAAAGTGCAGGTATTTGAGGTTTTATGCTGGTTGCATGTGATCTTTATATTCTTGTCAGGTATTTTACTTTGCCACTGATTTTTTAACTCCTCCACCGCAGTATCCATAATCCTGTTTTATTTTGTGTAGATGTTTTTTTTTATTATTGCAGCAGTTCGGCATCTTGTTTGTCCCTCCTACAAGACTTTATTTCTTCACATTTTCAATAGAGAGGCTGTTGTAGAAATAGTCAAAGGTTCCTTTTGGTTTCAAAGATGAAACCAGAATTTAAGCGCCTTAAACCTGCATTCTTTTAATGGTCAGCAGGGGGCGACTTCACTGGTTGAAAATGAAAGTTGAAAAAGAAAATTGACTCTGGACCTTATTTTTTTTCTTACTGTCCTTTATTAAGTAAATATTTTCCTAACAAGTTCATGGCCTAAATCACTGGTTTGAGTCTTTTTTAAATCAGCATGTTGCTTTTGTTAAAATCAGAATCAGAATGAAATTAATTGTCTCTGTACCAAGGTACAATTAAAATACATACGACTTCTCTTATGGGAGGTGAGGGAAACATAATAACAATTATTTGTCAGTACAATAAATAAGTTAAAAGATAGGTCCTATTTAAAGTAAAATACACTATTAAGCAAGTAGGCTAATGCTATAAGGCAAGGTTACCTGTGACTGATAAGATGGCAGCATGGCAGACAGAGGGGTATCAATGATCAATGTGCATTCACCCTTCTCCAATCTTTGTTGGAAAATGGACACCTTTCCAACAACCAAGCTCAGAGAAAATCAAAAGTAACTTTCATAACCAAATCTTCGGAGCACCAATACTTAACATACTTAAAAATAAATTGACATTTACTGTTAAGTAAACAACAAACTGGCAATCTACTTCCCTAGGCTTTTGAAAAAATAAGTTTGCAAATATAAACATATTAAATTGACACTGGTTCTAAGTTTAACTGTGAATCTGTTTCATTGCTTAGCATGTTCTCCATCTGAATATTATTGAACTGTCCAAACCCAATGTCAAGAGGAAGAACCTGTGCTTTACCTGCATGGCAACTTATGGATCTTTAAATTCCAGATAAACAAGATCGATCATTATTCAGGGCTGGACTTAATTTCAGCATAAGCATGCAGTCCAGTTTGCCCTTCCTTCATATTTTAAAGGACATGAATGGTTTGTCTTTGTAGGATCCTAGCAGCCTAGCAGCGATTGTCCTCCCCTATAACTGCCTTTGTAGAGATGCCTTGAGCTTACCAGGACAGAAATTAACATTTAAAATGACGGTATAAAAACCGAATTTAACAGATCTTCTTCTTGGAAGAGTTTGTACAAATTGCCTCGGTATGACATCTCATCAGATTTTCATTAATGATTATTCCAGATTGATATCCAAATTCCTCTACTGCAGTGCCTCATTGGCTTTATTAAAGACAATGAGAAACACTCAGAGCTGGAAGGTTATTAATTAAAACCACTCGCATAATTTCATGGAGAATGTCAATGAGTTGAAAAGAAAAGTGATGACTTAAACAGGCCAATTTATGACTCTATGTGTCATAGGAAATGGTGTTGATAGTCATAAAGGACATTTACTGACGCATTTTTGACATTATGAATAAAACATTAATGTAAAACAGAAAGGAGTGATGGGAAAATGGCCTGACGTGTGCACATCATTGTCATGAAATGACAGAAAATGAGTCTGGCATTTGAATGTACTTTTTAGTCATAATTCTGTATTATCTTTCATGGCCATTAGAATAACTGCACATCCTTAAGCCTCATTACAGTGAACTTTAAGAACAGTGACTGCAGTGTAGCCACATTTTCTGAGATAGAGTTCAGTTTGGGAAGAGGCCATAAATGCCACATCACTTGTTGCAAGAAGTGTTACACGAAAGTAATCTGAGTCACTCTTTTTAACGAGTACATACTGTGCTGCGTGCTGGTGGTAAAGTACTGCAGATGTTAAATGATATTTGATTATATTTCAAAAAGTTTTTTTTTCTTTACAGTCCTAATGGAGTCTTAAAGTAGACCTCAAACAGCATTAAATATAGGAAAAGAAACTGGCGGTAAAGCCAATGTTTACAATTAAATTAAAATGACTTGAGTTATGTAAACTATCTGCCAGTTCAAAGCAGAATGCCATTATTACACCTTATCTGCAATGTTTATCCCTTTACAGGTTGTTGTTCCGCAAAAGCATGGCAACTAAGCTCTGCTCTCATAGCGCCTTTTTACTGAAAAAACTGAATCCATAGTAATATCCTCATACTGTAATTGTTCACAAAACCGATGTCTCAGTGTTTGAATTCATATTGCATCACACTGTTGTGAAAGCGTATGAAGACATTAAGTGTGAAAAGACAGGATGATGTTTACATGCAGACACACAGTCATTCACACACAACGCTGTGCTCAGCCTTGCCGGCTCCGACATTTCACACTGCCGCCCTCTTCCCCCAATTCTGTCTCTGTTACTATCTCAGATTGTAGATTCAGAGCAGAGCGACCGCTCCGCCTCTGTGCATTACACATTGTATGTGAGGCTTAATAGGGGCTCAAATCTCCTGTCTTCAACTGGCAGTATGAAGGACCATCTGATATATGGATTTGGGCAATGTCATTTGGCCCCTGAACAGTCAAGGGGAGGTTGTGTGTTGATGTGTGTGTACATGAGTGTGTGTGAAGCTCCCGTTGTATGTTTACACACGGTGCCCATCAATGTGAAATCACACAGTGGGACACAATGGTGCTGTTGTGTGATTGATAGCTCAAAAAGGCTTATATGATTAGGTTCTGAAATTAAAATCCAATAACCATCCAACTATTAAGTCCAAATAAATGGTCCATAAATGGACTCACTTTTCTTTCATTCAATGCTGGAGCAGGAAGAGGTTCAAACAGCATATATGCTCCGAGGGCACTGCCTTCAACCTCAGATGTGAAATAAAGCTAATAGAGTCACATGAATACATTACAGACTCTGAATGAATCCCCCACACCTTAAAAAAAAACAGAACTGTAAAGACAGCTATCAAATATAACATCCACTGAATGTGGGGAATTGGATCTTTGATAGCAGGCAGCATTTCACATGCAGAGGTTGAGCTTATTAAGAGTCATTAAAGTTCTATTTTCTCACTGTGGAATGGCTTCAGCAAATATGAGCACTTTGAGCTGTGATAAAAGCTGTACAGAACAGTCAGATACTATTTTATCTGGCCTTTGTGCAGTAATAATGTAGGGACCTATGATAAAATGAATGGTAGCTGGTCATACCTGCATATGACATCATTCATGAAACTGACAGAAATTAGTTTCATCTCTATTCCTGTACAATGTAAAAATCTCCTCAAGTAAACTGACAGGATTTTTTCTCTAGGCTAGAGAAGGGAATATTTGATTAAAAAATAATATAACCTTTCAGTTGTTTGTATATTACATGGTATATATTCATACATCAATACAGATGCCTCCCTGTAAATTATGTCAATATTAACCTTGTATTTTTGTTGAACATTTATCATATTCAAGTATCCATCCATCCTTCCCTCCTTCCCTCAATCCCATCCTGCCTCCCTCCATCCGTCCTTCTGGCTGTCCAACCGTGCATTCATCCATCTATCCATCCTTTCATTTTTCCACCTCCTCACTTCATCCATCCACTTGTCTTTCCCTCAATCCATCTCTCAATTCCTCCATCCATCCTTCTGTCTGTCAGACCATGCCTTCCTCCATCCATCCATCCACCTGTCTGTCCCTTCATCCATCCACCTGTCTGTCCCTTGTCCATCCATCCCTTCATCCATTCCTTTCATCCTTCCCTAAATCCATCCATCCATCCATACAGCCATTCTTTGTTTACCTTTAATATGCCACAATGGGAAAAGAGAGGATCCAAGTGAGTTAATTGGGATTAAATATTCGCTACATGTTATACCTTATGCTGTGGTCTCCTTGTGAAGACTTGTAGCTGTAATCTTATTAACACCTTGACTCCAGCTTCAAGGTTCTTCAGGACAGGTGGTATACTTGAATAATCACCAAAATAAAACTGAGCCAGACTGATCATTAGAATTGACCCACATGCAGCAGTTTCATCTGCCCACATACATAACAATCACCTAGATATTATATATATATTTTTTTTTATAGTTTGTCAATACCCAATCTCTATTCATTAATGGACAGTTTATAAGAGGAGGTCATAAAACTTCACATAAACACGTTGGCTCTCCTGACACCAGCATGAATTAAAGACTATTAATGCATCATGAGGGAGTCGTTGTTAGACGCACTAAAGTCCTGTGTGGCCAATTCATGTCACTTTGATAAATAGGTTATGAATACTAATAGATGTGTTTGTCATAATCATCTTTGGTTCTTTACAATCATAGTTTAATTAGGCAGCTTGTTTACAACTCTAATGTCTGAACTTTTTTTTCTTTATCTATTCTGCTGTAAAACAGATGGTAACAGGGACTATAATGGGGTTAGTTTTACTGTCAGGCGGTGGTACGAACAGTGATTTGTGTTGTGTGTGCTGGGGACTTTGATTGCATCAAAATTGTGGAGGATCATGAGTACATTTCTTATGTAAACCTAAAGGACAAAACGTTCATTCTATCGCTTTAAAAGAAAAAAAACACACAAAACTAAACGGCAACAGCAATGTTGCAATACTCAACAATTAATTCTTACCATGTTCGTCGCTCCCCAAGCCTTTTGGTTCCTCCTTAAGACAAATGTATGAAAAGGTGTAACAGATATTAGTTTGATTGAAAACATCATTGCACTTTTTTTTTTTTCAAACAAAACACAAATAATTTTCATCTATTCCCTGCACGTCATTCCCCGCTCTCTCTCTGCCTGTACTGTATCTGACTCTATCCACTGTCCTATCTCTAAATAAAGGCAGAAAAAGGCCTCAAAATAAACCTTTGTGTTTGATTATGGAACCAAAGGAAACTATGTAAATAGACAGTGGCACATTCAAATACGTGTCCTGAACCTAAACTTACAGTTAATTAAAACCACCAAAAAAGACTACATGGCATATTTGCTTAAATTGTTTCCAATCTATTAGTATCTTAAAGTATTTTGTAAGTATTATTGATGATTTGTATTACACTTCCACTTAAGGCCTTTTTGATTACAGCCTTCAAAATGAAAGTCAGCTAATTGATTTATATTGATAATAATCATCACCATGCATTAGAACAGAGAAACATACGAACAAAAACATGTTTAATTTTGTTTAATCCATGTCCAAGGTTACATTCTTCATTGTATTGTTAGTTTATACATTGTATTTAAACCACACATTATTATAAAGTACATGCGATAGAACTCACCCATTATTTGAAGAAGTTCTAAACCCGACCTGACTTGTAATCTTATACACTGTTTTCTCCTTCACTTAGTTTCAACACAAGTGAATGCTTGATTATGGTTATTGTTAGGGTTAGGGTTAACCCCCGACTTAAAAAAAAACCTGGCAAACAGCATAAATGCAACAGAACAAAACATCAATTTGACGGCTATGGTAAAGTATTATTAAATTATACTTACTATACAATATATTACAGAACAGTAATAGTAATGGTAAATCTTCCATGACAGCGCAGGACAGTGGTCACCTCGACCTATCAACTGACCCTCCTGCAGGCGTCCATGATTTGTCTGTGGTTACAGCTCACATAATCAAGCTGATACAGTGCGTCAATAGCTTCTCTTCATCTCTTTCATCCTTCATGTCTTGGGGAAAAAAATGCCCCCTTTGTTAGCGGAGAAGGCCACTTATGACAGAGCAATGCATGCTGGGGCTGAGAAGAGGACAGAGCTCACAGGGGCGACATTCTTCAAATTGTCATAGTTGATGGCTGACTGGTTCGTGGTTAGTATGGATGTGTGTGTGTGTGTGTGTGTGAAGGGATGCGGAGGACAGCGGTGTGCTTTGTAATCCTGTGTCAGCGCCTTTAGCCAATTGTCCTCAGACTGCGGCCCAAATTACTCGTCCGCAATTGGTGCGTAATGGCATAAAGATTGAGGTCTGGATGGGGCATCAATCACAAGAGCGTGACTCAGCTGACACTGAGTTCTCAACAAGAGGGAGGTGAGAGAGGGGGATGGGGGTGGGGGGGGATAAAGCAGGGGGAAGAGCAGCAACAATGGAAAGATATTATAAGTAGTGCAGTAGTGTCATGATGACAGGCAGACATTAACTGTGCTGATACAAAGCTTCTGACTGTGTGTGTGTGTGTGTGTGTGTGTGTGTGTGTGTGTGTGTGTGTGTGTTTCTGTGTTAAGGGAGCTAGGTCCAATAGAAACTACTTTTGCTGACTTGACATGAGGATGATTATTTTATTTTATGGCTGCACTTGTTTCCCAAATTTTGTCTTGAACTTAAGCCAAATTACCAATATCATTCATTCTCTTCTTAGCTTAATGACATTGCTGTAAATTCATCACAATGGAAAGTGAATAGAAAGGACATTGACTGAATTGTGCTGCAAAGTACAATTATTGCTTTGATTGAATTAATCAGGATACAACTAAAAATCTGAATTAAAGAAAAGACAACATGTCTTAAAAGATAATAGTGAACCAGTTTGAATTTAATGTTTATCTGCATCGATTACATCGTTTCCATTTTTCCAATGTCAATGTGCTGATTGCCGCATGTTTTCTGATCTGGATAATCCTTTTTATTGTGGCACAGGAGAGCATTAAAAAAAAGGGACCTTGCCTTGTAAATAAAAGGTGATGCCTCTGATCCTGAGTTGAATGCAAATGAAAAAAAAGCATCATGCATTTGCACAAAAAAACACTCCTCGGACAGCAAAACTAAGGCCACGCTCGCACTTGCAACCTTAAATGCTCAATTCAGATTTTCCGGTCAGGTACAATTATTTTGTTTGGCTGTTCAAATTGCTTTTTAAATGTGGCCTGAGTCCGACTCCTGATGGAATCCACACATGAAAGATCAGATTCAATGTGACTTGTGCTGTTCACACTGTCATAAAAATATCAGATGTGAGTCAGATAGGAGCAAAATATTTTTGTTCCAGGTCACTTTTGGCTGCAGTGTGAATGCAGCCATAAAGTTTGCACATCATCATTAAACAATTGTGTGCACACATTTGAAAGCCATGTTTGAAATGTGTCAGGCTCTTTGTCTTTGTTCCTAAGACTAATGACGGTTCAGCAGATGTTTAGGGGTTTAACAAAACACTCTCATGTAACGCCACTCAAACAATGGCAGAATGTCATTAATCTAACATGCCAGGGTCTTTTTTCTCCTGTGTCCCCCTCTTGGAACTGCATGTTAGCAATGGTTTTGTGTGCTTGGGTATCGAGCGTCTAACATTGACTTTACACTAAAAACACAAACCCCCTCCTTTCATCCTCAGAAAAGGTTTCAAAACATCTTAGATCAGGATAAAAGGGTAAGTGCACCACTTCCTGCAGCCTCTTGACGTGCAGGTATTGAGCAGAGCGGAGATGCCAGCAGCCCACTTAATGCTAAATGCTGCACTCTTTTATCTTGAGAAAGAAAAAAAAAAGAATACATACAGTGAGCTGAGAGGATAAAAAGGAGCACTTATCTCCTCTTGGTCACTAATGGTGGTGACAGTAGCAGCTTTGGCCTCATGTTATGTTAAGATTTATTTTCAAGTTTCAAAGGACACTTTTTAAGGAGAGGGAATGAAAAGCAAAAATTGGGTAAAACAGCCTTTAAAATAGATAATAATCAATTTTATTCCAACAGACGTTGATTTTTTTTCACATCATTGCCTACATGAATAAAATATCCTGACATGATACTTCTCATGATTAGTGAGTAGTATTACTATGATGACAAGAAGATAAGGTATTTTAAGGTAAAATAAAGCAGATGCAAATGATTACTGATATGAAAGCATTGTTTGCCCAGCCTTTATTTACCACTAAATCACCGACTGTGAGGGATTCTGAAATGCAGCCAGACTGTAGAGAGCTGCAGCCACTAGATCTTCCATTGATGTTCCCTGAAAAGAATGCATGTTGCTGTTTTTTTCTCCCTTTTTGTTTCTAGCAACACACATTTGCATACGAGTGTTTAATTCTCGAAGATGTTGAGATCACCTCTGCAATCCAGCCCACAGCGCTGTCATGACATATTCCATGGTTCTTTGTAAGGCACGCAGCAGCCGTTTGTTAGTGTAATACAAACATAAAAGAGACGGGACTGATTTTATATGCAGGTCTATAAAATGCATCTCTATGTGGCACCACATTTGTAAACAATGTCCCGCTGGAATGCCCTTTGCACATAAAATGATGATTGTAAGTGTGCACAGTAGAGCAGGACCTTTGGAAGCACACCTTGATTCAATACAGTGGTTATTATTGTTCAGTTACTGTATTTGACAGAGAAATAAAGATGTTTATGTGGACAGAATAACCAACATACTTACAATTTTAAGGTTTGTTCTTTGGACTTTGTGACAAAAAAGAGATAACACAATTAAAACGTATTGGATAATGAAAATCTTTTCTCTCATATTTCACTGCAACCTGCCCAAAGGCTGTTGTGAACCTCTGTTCTCTTTAAATGTAGAATTATATGACAATGTTTAAATTAAAATATCAAAATTAATCAAAAATGGACTAAATCTGTGTTATATATTTTACTTACATTACCTCAAGTATTTCGTACAGCGCCATTACATGCCATGACAGCCAGAATGTTTATCACAGGATGTTACGTCCAAATCTGCTACACAAGAAAGCGGGAATTGTTGTGATAAAAATTTTTAATTAGGGGGTGGGGGAAGTAGCAGGGAGAATTCCCATGATTCCCCATCCAGTCTTGACGTCATCTTTTGTTATTAGGTTGGCTGAGGGTCTTCTTTTCTGTAAATTTAAGGGTGCAGGCCTTTATCAATCCCAAAAAAGAGTAGTAACTCCTCCCTGTTGTCGTAGAGACAGTTGGTTGTGGTCCAAGCAGAACTCCAACCTTATGGACCAATTGATGGAGTGGTAGTGAAATAGGCTCATTAAGTTGAAAGTGAAGGCCTCTCAAAACTTGTAATAGGTGCTGTGATAATTAGCCGTAACAGAACGATTCTTATTGGGGTGTTGTTGCTATGTAAAATCTAGATGAAGTAGTATTAACTCAGTGTTTTCCCATTCCTTGTTTGCACATCCATGCTGCTGAGCCAGTCTTTACGTAACTCTATAAGCAGTGTTGGGTTGCAGAGTCTATAATGTTGGCAGAACCTGCATCTGACCCTCCTGACATCCTGAGAACACCAATCAATAAAATCCCATCACACCAGAGGTAGGATTACACAGTCTATCAGATGCAATTACCATAAGAAGAGGCATCAAAATGTTTTTTTAATAGTAAATGTACACATTTATGCTCATATGGACAAAAACAGTGTAGTGAGCTGCCCTTTGTTAAATACAAGTCCCAGCAACAAACTGGTGCAAAATTACATGAAGACAAAAATGCCTGAAAGAAAATGAAACAGGCTCCATATATAGATTATACAAGTGCATAAAACATACCTGTACTGTGTATGTTCAGTTGATGAATAAAGTAACTTCACAAAATTCAATAAAGGTTTAACAGAATAGATAAAAGGATCAATCTTTTAGACGTTTAACAAAACTTGTTATGATATGCATAAAACAGATGTGATTTTGAATTAAAACACACACAGGGTATCATCAAAAAAAACAAAAAAACACTGTGCAGAACTACTCTGTAAATCAAATGTTTAGTTTCTTTAAAAAAAAATCTAAGTGCATTCATAAAAAGTTCAAAAACAAAACTTGCATATTTAATAAATAAAGTAGATATGGTACAAACAGGTTTGTGTATTACAAATTAACAGGCATGGAATCAACTGGACGATGTATACTGTAGCTTCACATTACAAAACAAATGAATGAGTTGAAGTATAAATACCATCAGTAGTACAGTATGTGTTTGATGATACCAACCTTTAGGTTACACCACAGTCCAGAATAAACATTGCATTTGGATGATCAGTTGCATAATTGTGTCCCACATAAGGGACCTAATGTACTGGTAAAGCAGTTCATTTATAGTGCATAATACAGATGTTTATAAGGCCCAAAGCTACAGATAATGGCCCCTTTTTCATTACAGAGCACCTGAGCATCAAAATGTAAAACTTCAAATGTTTTGACAGGGTACATTTAGAAGTACAAGTATTTGATAAAAGATGCACTTCAACGGCTGCATCCTTACATAGATGCAGTTCGTCCACTTCTTAACAGCAGTAGTCTTTGAAAGTCCCAGAGGAGATTTTCTTCTGAAGCGAATCCTTATCACAGAACACCATCCACTACTTGGTTACTCATTGACCTAATAACACCCAAATTGTGCCTGAGTCCAAGCAGGACTGAATTTGAGCTCAGTTAGTGCTTTACAATGTCTTTCACAGGAGCTCGAAGCCATTGAGTTTGGTTTATTAGTGTAAAACAAGTGTTTTTCAATATGGCACTCCTTGACAGACAGACAAGCAAAGCCCTGGAGACCAAGAAACCACATGGCATGGAAGTGGAAACGTCTGCCAGCTCTCTTAGTAAATTCAGACGAAAGCTGTGCTGGAGAGACACATTCTCATCAATCTGCAGGTTTTCCCATTCTTTGTTGTCCTGGCTCATCACCACCAAAATGTTTCCTCAGGGGGAAAAAAATAGCATGTTTATGAAGCTCTCCATCTGGATCCCAGGGAGAAAGGGTCCAGACTATGTTCCCACTTTTCCTACTGTTGTTGAAACAGTAGATACATTTCCTCTTCTTCCAAGCCAGCAACAAAGACAGACAAAATTTTTCCATGCTTTGCCTTTGTTAACAATGCATCTGAGGGCAAAGAGAATATCTCCAATGAAATTTCTCAAGGGGGCAAAGTGGATATGTTTTCACCTCGAGGAGGCCTTCCAGTTCATACACAGGTCCCTTGGTGGTGCACAACGTGTTTGCGGTGCTTCAGACTGATGCCTCTGTCTTTGAAATCCACCACTCTCTGTTGTGATGTGTCCACTAGAGCACTGGCTATAGCAATACCTGGAGGTTGAGAAAGAAAAGAGAGTTAATCTAATCTATTAGATCATTTGACAGGGGCCATGCACAGCAAAGTTGTTATATTCATATTAATACTAGGGGGCTTGTTGAGTGGAATGATACTACATGTAGGTTAAATGGCTTATTCTTAATTTGTCTTAATTCCAAATTAAGAGTTCTATTGTGGAGTTCTGAAAGATCCACTTTTATTTTTATGTAGCCTATACACTCAAGACACAACTGAATCTAAGATATTAATTTACAAAATGTTATGCAAATCTGCATTTTCAGTATAACTTCATCAACCAAAAAAGATAATAATAATGGAAAGTATATAAGACTTGGAAGTATAAACAAAACAAATTGCTGCTTGTGCAATTTCCAAGATTTCAAAAATTGAAACTCAAAGGTATACTGTGGGATTCCACAAGGCACTGAAGTGGGCCCCTTTCTGTTTTTCACTTCATGTAATATGTCATGTAACAACTAAGCTTAATGGTCTCTCAGTGTTTTTATGAACTCCGAAATATCTAACTGAATCCAATTAATCCACCCAGGGACTTTGTAAAAAGTAATTTTGAAATATTATTATTGTTAAGGGGCGATTGAGTATGATAGAAAAGAGTAAACTGAAAGAAAGTAGAGATTATGAGCCAATGTCTAGTCAACATGTCCACAGGAATTTGTCAGAACATAGCTTTATCTATATTTATCTAAATGCAAATCAAGACTCTGGTCCTGGAAAATTAAGCTTTTCTAAAACTCCTGGACATAGATTTTTTATTAAAATAAGGTCGTTGACAGTATTTTGAATAAAGTGATAGTGAAAACACATCTGTGTTAGTATTTGTACAACCTGAGATTGTAGGGTATGTAAATCAAGTAAAATCCTCTGAAAAAAAAACAATGTAGCGAACTTCAAAGTGAAAAGCTTCAGCCAGTGTGTGACAGGTAGAGACAAATCGTCCTATCTACAAGCTCCTCAAAACAACATCCAAAAATCGTTTTATCAACGTCTCTCCAGCCGTCAATGTCTGGCTGCAACAAGACACAGCAGTGAGGTCACTGAAGCGTATCTCCAACCATCCTGTCTCTGTCTCTTTCCTTTTCCTTTTCACTGTCCAGCAGAATGTCAAAACTCTGTCTGAACAAACTTGTGTATCTGATGTCTGACTCGCTCTCCACAGCACACAGCTCTCAGAGAGGAGGCCGGATGCAGCATGGCATCAGATGCCTGGGAGCATTCTGTTACCTTGGCAGTAGCTGATGCTCTTAATGTGGATTTAGAGTCATGGCAGCTCTTAGTGAGTGCAGCTAGTCCTGTCTTCCCCTCTCGACAACCGTGGGCTTGACAATGCATGGTCATTACGACAAGAGCTCAATCTGCCAGTTTGCAGGAGCCAAATAAACAAAACCGGAAAACAGTGCAGGGGAATCTGGTGCACTCTTGATATGATTTGGATGCAGAATGTTTTCAGCATTTCACACTCAAGTGATTCCTGGGATTTTTTTGTGGGTGGAAAAGGTAAAGCCGATTACACTGTCGCGCAGAGTGCACCGGTGTTTGTGTGACTCTGCAGGTTTGTGTGTACAACTGAGGGAAAGTATGTAAATGCAGTATGTGTGTGCATGCACCTGTGCACTTTTAAGTATTTGAAAGTTCTGAAAAAAAGCTGATATGGCAGCCAACATTTATGAGCCCTCATCATCCAGGACAATGGAGGGAAGCTGATTGGCTAGCAGCACCTGGTCTGTTGGAATGTGGATCTTTATAGCTTTTGATTTCAGTTCATGAGGCGTTTATAGGTGTGTGTTCTGACCAACACAGAAAGTACTAAAATAATCTGATGGTATGTTTCTTAAATTTAGTTAAAATTGCAGTATTGCTTGTTAGTAGATTATCTGTAATAGTTAGACATATCTCCAAAATAAGTTTGTGCAATTTCTACCTTACTAGTACACCACTTCATTCTGGGGCCAGTTAGGACATTCAGGTGAAAAACTTTTTGAATCACTTTGAGATTGCAGCAGTTTTAATCTTTAGTCTTTTTCATGTAGGCACTTACCTGACAACTGATATCTCTCTTTTATGGGATTCAGCAGTCATTTTTTTGTTTGTGTGTGCAGAAGGATCTAATTAAAAAAATCATTGCTTTAAAACTTATAGTTGCAAGTTAAATTGTGCAGAGAATATACAATATGAACAAGTGAAATCATTTATCTGAAGTTTTTAGTGAGCGACATTTTGTCATTGTTAAATTACTTGCTCTGAATTCTAATGATAAACATTCTAAACGTCATTTTACTTGTCCATTTATTTGTCTTTGTTCTTGATGTTATATAGGTATAGATTCCAAATAGAACAAATCAATGAAAAAATAAGTGATTGAAAACAAGCTACTTTACCATGGCAGAGTAGGTTGTCACAGAATGTTTTACAAGTTACAAGGTAAAAAAGGAAAGGATGTTTTAGTTTTGAGATTTAGCAGCTTAAACAATATAATCTGCAACATTTAAGCATTAATATAACAGATATTGAATGTATCCTAACTAAATATATAATTTAGTAATGACTTAAAAGTAAAATTAGAACTCCCTCTAAAGGTTTGCTATTCTGAGCTCTGTGTTCACACTGATGATAAGACACTTCCATTAGCTTGTTTATGTTTCACTTAGAGGCTTAAACATGTTTCATACATCATTTATTTCTTGTGAGCCCTTCCCTCTCTAGCTGCTAACCCCACCAACCTGAAAGTAATATAGAATATTTTCATACAAACAGGAGGTGAACAAATCTGATCAATCCAGCAAAAATAGAATTTAACTTTTAAAATAAAATCCTCCTCAGTAAAACGTTGAAACATGACTGACATATGACAAAACTGAAAAGGATAAATCAGTGAAAGAATGGACATGTCAGTCATGATCTAACTTTATCTGCTCTGATCAGACACACAGCTGTCTCTATCTCTGTTCCTTTTTTAATGGTAAGGACTCCAGGCCAAGATAAATCCAACAAGACCGCAAAACATTATGTCACATCACTAAAGATTCAAGCTGATGCTCCATGTGTCTGAATGATGTCCATGAGACATTTAACACAACTCTGCGTGTCAAAACCAAAACAAAATAACGGAATAAAAGAAGAGAAAAATACAAATGAATGTGACATCTGAATATCCCTCCATCAAAATAGCTTTCACCTTTGACAAATTACCGTCATAATTGTGTTGATTTTTCTAGCTGAGCACACACATCTCCTTTTGCAAAAATTAAATTGGTCACAAGTAATCAAATTATGCTGCAGGTGAGTGCTGGTGCTCATTTGCTGCCGTGGCAACGGAGCACCTTAATGTGATTGTTTTGTCAGGTGAGTTGAAGCTTCATTAACCCGCCTCCCCCCCAACACACACCAATCTGACCCCCCCCCTCTGAGAGACTAATGGGGTCATTAGCAGGAGGGAAAATTAACCAAAAACCCTTATCTGAAGAAGTATGATGTGGAAAAGATCAACTGCAGCTGGAGAACATCTGTGGCTGGAGGAGCTCACATACTAACCTGGAGACCAACCTTAAAATCAGGACCTCATTTCCAGTTGAACATCCAGGCTTTTTCTCAAAATCTAGCATACAACATTAATGAGGGCAGCAAACACGGGCATGTTTCCTGGGAATATGCAGTGATCAGACCATTGTGGTGAGAGTTTTATTAAGTACTAAAAATAATACTTTGTAAAGACCTGCCTCTGCAATTTCAAAACAATGTTAAGGGATTGTAAGCTTTTATCATTTCAACATCTGCATGTAAAACAACAATGAATAGGCACTGGTTATTTCCTGAACCACCCTACAATACAGTACATTGATTAAGTGAATTATATCTGTGTTGTAAGAAATGTCACTTTTTATTTAGCAGTTCAGAAAGATGTGATCATTAAACTTTGCACCAAGTGGGCTGGATATGTTGAGCCCAAAGATTTTGAGTAGGTAACTAACAGAAAAGAAAACAGCAACCCTGCAATGCCGTCTTATCTGAGGTAATTATTTACTGGTTATTTTTTCTCCCTTTTCTCTTGTATTCTCTGGTGAATACATTGTATCTGTTCTAAGATGAAATCAGTTTTAAAATTCTCAAAACCCAAGGACTACAGAGATAAAGAAACGTTTTTTTTTTTTTTGTCTCAACGGTTCAATATAATCTGCTGACAAAGATAAAGAATTTATGAAAAAAGACAAAAAATTCAATGAAGACAGCATGGATAGTGGGTTGGGTAAACAGAGAAACACCAAACCACTGTCCATGCCCTGAAGTTTCACTTTAATAATCAAATATTTCTGCATTTTTGAGGCATTGATTTGACTTTGTAAAACACCTTCAAAATTGATTCTAAGTAAGCTGGAACATTTATATGAACAGCAAATGTCTGACTTTGGTATCCAAGTTCTTGTTAATAGAATGCAATATGTCTCTTAACCAAATTCAAATCTTCAAATTTGAATATAAATCAAATCAAACGCATTTAAAAAATCACAAGAAGTACCTTACAAGCTGGCGATGGTGCTTTGAAGTTTGAAAAAGTTTCAGAGTTGTGATTTATATGGTTTCATCATGAATAAAAAGACAGCAGCACATCTAGGATACAAATCGTCCTGACCTTGCTCTGACGTTTCTTTTAATGCATCTGATCCAATTTGTGTGTAAGACCTTGAGCTGTCCCACTTTATACTAAAACATTTTTATAACTGTTACATCAATCATTGTAATCGCTTGAACGACGGGGATCTTACTTTACAACAAAAACAAGCAAGTATAGCTAAAAACGGGCAAAACAAGAATTATGCTCAGATCAATGACTAAACTTGATCAAACCTTCATGTCCACTTAATAAATACAGACTCGGCTGACAGTAAATACCAGATTTGTATATTTTGACCGGAAGTCAACAAGCAGAACGGATGAGGGAGTGATGGTGACAGGAGACTCGCTCCCTGATGGTTTCAAAGACTGAGTGGATCAAAGTATCGGAGATCCATTCCGGGTCAATGGAGCTGAGTTTGTGAGTGCCTCTTTTTTCGATTCCTGTCAAGCAGTTATCCAGTCGGACACCCAGTGACAGTGGGGGGCAGGGAAGAGGGTGTGAGGAGGGGGATGCAGGGGGGGGGGAATTAGGAACCAGTAGTTTAACCCAGGGGTGTCGCTCCGAATTCTAGGCCCCACGAAAATATATCACAATGGGCTCCAGACATATATACTCTTCTGAAGGTCTAAAGGCTTTTACTGTTTTTATGGCTTATTCTTTTTAAATCATAAATTTGTATGGTATTACTTAAAAACATTTTCCTTCTGCTTTCTTTCTCTTGTTTTTCAATCTTTGTTTCTCTTTCATTTTTGACATGGTTTTGTTTTTGGGGAGACATGGTGCTGCAGCATCTTTCACTTGACTCTCTTGCGTGGTCAGATTGACCCTGCGCAGGGTGGACTCAGGGGGTAAGAGGTGTCCTCAGAGAGATACCCAGCATTTTGTCTAGATGAAGTGTTAAGAATTGTGTTCACTTATGTAGCTCATTTTAATTAGCTTCTGACGGTTCTAACTTTGAGAAAAAAATTGCAAACAAAAAGTACATTTTTATTTCAGGCCCATCAAGGGCTGCTTCCTCTGTTTGGGCCCGAGGTCAGTCCCCCCCCCCCCCCCCCCGCCCACCATGATGCCCCTGGTTTAACCAATGGTAATGTCTCATAGAACAGATAGTATCTCTCAGCTCACTCGGACAAGCTGAATGTGCTGTCCTTTTTTTAAAGGTCCATACAGCCTCTGTACATGGGGAGCACGCACTAACGCTACCAGCACCTTGATGTCCCAGACTTTTACCAAGACCTTGTGTTGAGAAATATTGATTTCACATCTGTGTGAATGGAATTAGGTCAAATATATCTTCAGTCAAGCTTGAAAAGAAGACTAGAAACAAAACCAGCCATGGTTCCTACTGTGAAGCAAGAGCTAAGAAAGTTCCTCTAAATGGAAGGAACTAAAATAGTTCATAGTTCCTGTGGTGCAGAATGAATAAAAAAGGAGGAGGGTTCCAACAGCTCCAAAAACTATGAAGAAGTTCCTGTGGTCTGTAAACGGAGACTGAGACAAGTATGACAGATTCTTAAGTGACCTTCTTGACCAAATCTCATATAATCAAAGCCTGCTATTGAGCAGCAGAAGATATTGAAACTTTCTTTGTGTGCTCAGCAATTTGGCCAGAATTAAACAAAGTAAGCTCAGAGAAATTGAATTGATCCGTAAAGTGTTGTCTCATTTCCCCCCATACTTGTGCCTTTTATTTTTTTAATTCAAATGATCAACTTCACTTCCCTGTCCAAGGATAATAAATCTAAATTTCCCCCCCCCTTTTAGGAAGAGGGCCAAAGTGAGAATGATGCAGCAAAAAGCGTAAAGATGCTTTGTCAGGATTTAAAGAGAGAGAGGAGGGAGAGTAATGGGAAGAAAGCAAACCCGAGGAACAGAACACAGAATCTACTTACCCCCTACACGTCTAAATGCATGTGTTCAATTTATGCATTCATGTATACAAATAAAAATGTTTATATTATCTGCAAATCAGCTCAGACAGTGATGGAAACAGGTTATTAGAATGCACTCTAATTTGCCTCAATCCTGTTTAGAGCTGTAACCGCCAACTGGCATTTTGAGAAGGACGAGGAGGGTGGAGGACGAGGAGGAGGGTAGATGATAAATACCCGGAGGATTGATCAGCACAACCAAATTATTGTATTTTCACTCCATAAAGCAAGAACTAAGACTTGAGGAAAGATTACAAAATGAACAGCGGAGAGCAGTGAGCGAGCAAAGAAAAAGTGGGACTATTTTTCTTTTCTACTTTTCCTTAGTTACTTTGGAGGAAACCAGGAGTGGATTAATCAAAAAGCATAACCACGAGGACTTACAGTCTCAGAGTAGCTGCAGCAATATGCAAATCGTCTTCTGTGGCTGAAGGGACATTTGCCAAGGACTCTCACCATAAAACTCCCTCTCCCTCTATTTCACTCCTGATTGTTCCTTTATTTTCTACCTGTTTCTACTCTTGAATTATTTTTAGGAGCCTGCTCAGAGTCGGTTATCGAACCTCTCAGCCTTTTAATACCCCCTTTCTCTCTCAAGATGCCTTTTCTATTTTTACTCACAAAGACTTTCAAAATCTTACAGTACCTGCAATTTTCCACTTTTACCCCCCCCCCCCCCCTTCTCTCTCTCTCTCTGTCTCACACATATTCAGATATTCCATGCTCCATCTCTGGTGCTGAATAGGCAGATTAGCGCAGGAGAAAAGGGCTGTGAATACTGCTGTGCCTCTGTCTCTATTGACCCACTATCTAAGCTCGAGAGGGAAGCCGAGAAGGAAATGTAGCACGCTGTCTTTATTTGCAGAAAATGTGCAGTCTTGTCCATCCATTAACCACTTATTGAGTTCCATTTTATTTAAAACAATAAACAAACGGAGACAACGGCAGCAGCAAGAGGAATGGCATAAAGCAGTTAAACCGACAGGGAAAAGATGAAGTCTTTGTGGAGACAGAAAAATTGGTGACTTGAGCCAGGAATAAGATCTCTTTCTCCCTTTTTTTCCCACTCCATCCCCTCCCTCTATCTCAGCAGTCCTGGCTGTCAGTCTTTCCCTCCTGCTTTGTCCATCATGTCAGGCCACTGTGACTTTGAATCAGTCAAACAGTCACTCAATGGTCAAGCTGTTCCTCTCCTGTGAGAGTGGCTCTCAGAAACAGGCACCATGTGGAAGTCGTGCCCTGAAATTTGGCAGACGACAGCTGTCAGACACTCTAAACAGAGTGAGGGTCGTCTATGTTCACTTAAGGATTTTAGGAATTGGAACATTAGGGTGAAAGTCATGAAACATATTTTTGTTTTTATATAACCACAGGATTTGATTTAGCTTTAAACTGGCTGTTCTGTGCGTATGTGTGTAGCTGTGTTGCTAAAAAAGCCGTACAAGAGCTTAGAGACCTCCTCTACTTCTGCAGCCTGTAATCTCATCACATGCACCAGCCTGTGATCAGAGAGAGAGGACTAAGATTGGCACTAAGAGCTTCGCTAAAAAAGGTTAATCAAACAGCACCATCACTGCTAGATCCCAAACTTAAATGCAATATAAGTACACATGTATTATAGTTATTTCCATTCTCCTCTTTTATTTTGTCTTTTTTTATTGTCTTGTCTGGACCCTGAGTGTGTAATAATGTTTTGATTGATTTTGCCATTTCTGCTGGGAAGGTAATCGGAATTTAACAATTAGACGGTCTGTTGGTGTGATTTCCATGACTTTTTGACATTCCATTTAATTTAAAACAGCAATATGTGAGGTGTCTACTGAATTAAACCATACAATGATCTTACAATAACATCAGACAGTAAGGAAACATGTTATATGTTGAAATGCTGATTCTGCCAACAATTCAGCAGCCAGTATGTCCTCCTTCTAAATTTTGATTCTGGTCCGAGATGGTATGTCTTTGTTTTGACCAGAGAAGGTAGGCGATTTTAAGGCACCCTTACACAGCCGTTTTGGACACCCCTTAGTTTGCCAGATATGAGATCAGTTATCACTGCAAACCAACAGGTGTTGCAGCGATGGAAGTGAGCAAGGAGACTGGTTCAGATATAACTGATTCTACCTGACCTAAAAAGCCTTTCTGCTGAGATGCTTCTGAAAAATTGAGAGGTTAGAATGCAGAAAGGTTTCAAGACGGTTGCAGAAGTGGCTAAACACATGTCGCAGATTTATAGTCTGCGACATGGCATCGACTGTAGAGAGGAGGCAGGAGACAATTTGGACTACAGTGCCGATTTCAAACTGATCTGCTGTTTGTATACAAGTGAAATATGTTTGTTATATTGTGTGTGTGTGTGTGTGTGTGTGTGTGTCAAAACACTTAATTGAATCAGCATGTTTCAACCATTATGGTCTTCCATAACTGATCTTTTTTTAAAAAAATGGGGGCCACATCCATTTAGATTGCACTTGATAGGCATGGTAGCCAAAAAAGATTCCGTTCACCAATGGTGACACACATCTTACCCATGTCATAAGCATATGTGTTGTGACAGCAAACAAGGCCTGGGGGATTAAATGTAAGTTGCTGCCAGCAGGTATTTACAAGGTTTGTGACTCATCATAGAGGTAAAGCTTTTTGTGTGAAGAGGTTGTGGTGTCAAGAGCCAGCAAAGGCTTTAGGAAGTGTCGAATTGGTGAAGGACAATCAAAAACTGAGATCCAACACACATTTTTATTTTACAACTTCATGCTCTCGGGCTTAGGCCTATAGCAATGGAATAATACACAGAGAGGTAAAGACAAAAAAAAATGATGCAAGGTGAAGAATAGGGCTGGAAATATTGTCCGCTAAGTAGGTAGGCTATAAACTGCTCTGCTGGAGCCGCAGTCTCTTTCTCTCTCCCACTGAAACGAACATTGGTGTTTTCTCCATCTTACGTAGGGTCAGTTAATGGTAACACCTCAGGGGAGCAGAGCGAAGGACGACAAGACAAAAACAAAGAGAAAACAGTGCGAGGAAAGGCAAGCTAAAACGGGCTTGCTCATCGAGGATTCCTCTTGAAGTGTCTCCCATGGAGGGTGGGCGGAGCTAGCCTGCAGTGACTTCATGTTCATACATGCCAACATCAATGGAGGACTGCTGTCTGACCCTATGCTGAGAGCCTCTCTTGGGAGTGAGGGGTGGGAGGATGGAGGGAGGAGATGAGAGGAGGGGGGAGACTGGGGATTGCTGATGGGTGGGCGATTTTCTTTTTTTTATGTGCCTTCTAACTGCTCCTTGGTGTTTTTGAAGATGCATAATGTGTGTTTATGTGTCTGTATGTGCGATTGCTATGATCATTCTTAACTCTGATCACTGAAAAAGGCTGAAAACAATCAAAACAACAATAGCTATTTCATTGATTTGACAAGACCTTGGAAATTCCCCGGAGAGCAGGCTGACAAGAAGTGAGGAGCCTCTTATTGGCCTAATTTCCTGAAAATAGGACGGCTGTTGCTGTGATGAGCCACTGTTGTAAAAAACAGGTAGTGAATTTAAAACACAACTAAAATAGCAGTGCTGACTCTCCAGGAGAAGTATGGGAGGAAGGACCCCTCAATTTCCAGGCTTCTGTTATTTGAAATCACCTACCAGTTAGGGTCCAGAAGGCAGACACCCTCTTTACTTTTAGGAGCAGGCCTAAAACCTCCTTTTTGATTAAGCTTTTGGTTAGGGTTGGCTCGGGCATGCCTTGGAGCAGCTTTCCTTAATGCTGCTATTGGCTCAGACTGCAAGCTCCTGTATTTCATGAGTATGCATTCATGTCCTTTTTATGCATGATAAAAACTGACCATTTTGTAGCTTTCCTAGAGTTTCCATGCATTCTTGCTTCCCAATTTTGGTGTCTAAATAGGCCTTTCTCCCAGTTTTTCAGCCATCCATTTACAAGTCTTATCTATATCTTTATTTAAGTGTTATTATTTTGTACTGTTTTATCTATCTGTAAGTCTGAGATGGTCAGATGGAAGTTTCTTCCTGTTACTAGGAATATATTCTTCCCTTTCGTTTTATGATTGTGCAAACACATTGTCACCAGTTCTGGTCAAGGTTAAACTATGTCCAGTGGACAATGTTGTTTTGCCAATAGGTTGCATTTGGTTGCACCTGGTCAGTTATGGAGGAAATAAAGCAAATGTTGAGCTGCTGGTGTCTGGAAGTCAGAATTTGGCAGATTCAGTCAGGCTCATCCCCCAACTAGTCTGATTTCCAGTCTGCTCTGGTCATTTCCTGTCAGTTTATCGTATTGTTGAAGGCTTTGCTTCCTGCCTGGAGGAATAGAGGCTCCTAACACCTGATCCAGTTACATTGACTCCACTACATAAAAAGCCTAAAGTACTACCAGCCAAACTGACAGCAGTCTCTCAGAAAGCTGCAAGAGGGGTGGAAAATAAAAAGAGATTAATTTCAGGGGGACTAAATGTATGGGAGTAAGTATGAGAGGTTGAATGAGGTGGAATATGGAGGAAGAGACGATTGGCCTCATGCTGACAGTGCATAAAGCTCCAGGTCCTTGTTAAGGTCTCTGAAGAAGTGCTTCTGTCTTCTTAGTGATTTGTACAGCCGTGTGGTTGTTGGCTCAGGCAGGTGGGGGATATCACATGTCGTCCGTCTATAGGGGCAACATGAGCTCAGACTTTGGAAAGTCAGGATGTCTCATTTAGGAGAACAATTGATCCAACAGTCAGTGCCGGAGGAAAAACCAGCTTGGTCTCCCTACATCAGACCTTCTGTGAAAGGTGCTGTGAAAAACTTGCTGATGCTAAATGTTGGAACATGGAAGTGTCAGGATATAAAACATATTGATATCAAGCATGTGATGAAGACTGTTGATCTGCAAATCACAGTCATGTTGCCGTCGTCCTCTGATGTTTTTTTTCTGTTTCGGGTTTATTTGATTTAAAGCAAAACTAAAAATCCCATATAAGGACAAAAAAGATATGAGATTTTTTTTAAAGTATTTTTTTAATTAGTTAACAAAAACTCCTGTCATGTATGCCTTCGTGACAATTGCCTGGGAATTTCAGGACAGTCTACCCCTGACATTTTCCAGGGTTGCCCTTTCTCAGATGTTTATAACAGTGGGAGATTTTTCCCTGTCAGATGGGGGTGAGCGGCCAAAGGAGGCAGGACCTGACACTAAAAGGACTCCTAATATAACCAGGATAGCAAATAAAGCAGCAGAGTCCGATGTTATGATGTCAGTTTTAGCTATTATATCAATGCAACATGAAAATGTACGTATTAGAAAAGATTGGAAAAGACCACGCTGGGAAGCAGAAAATAATTGATCACCCTCCCCGACTCGACGCAGCTAAATATAACAGCATTCTGCTCCAAAGCAGAATAAACAAAGACAATGGATGTATGCACAATTTAAATTAAAGCAACTGTATTAGTCAGGGAACATTATGGTGTCCTCACCATCAACAATATTAAACTGAACAGTATGTGACTGTGGAGAAAAAAAAAAAAAACTTAAGATTGCTTCTTCCTTAAAGGTATAGTATGTAGAATTGTATGACTAATGTTTACATTCAGATATCCAAATTAATTAAAAATTGACTAAACCTATGTTATGTATTTTTTGTCGAGTACTTACATTACCTCAAATATTTCCAAAAGTAATCAAAACCAGATAAATTCTTAATTTTATAGTTGCCGCCATGATGAGCCGCCATGTCAGACATGAGTAGCAGAGAGAACTCCCATGATTCCCCGCTAGCCTCAATGTCATCTTTTGTTATTGTTTTGATTTAGAGCCCCCTGGAGGCGGATTTTACATATTGTGCTTTAATTGCCTTCATTTTTTAATTCAGCCCTGCACACAGCATCTGCAGGAAATAAAAGGATATCTTGCAGACTCTTAGCTCATACCTTGAAGCACAGCTCTGCACAGTCATTTTGAGCATTGAAGTGACTACTCACATTCAAAGAACAATGTCTTACGGCTATACAACAGTCTTTTGAGCTCCGCAGTTACCCTGTTGCTCTACTATGTGGCCACAGACTGTTTTAAAGATGACAGCACACAGAAACATCAAGACACATTTGATGATGCCCCTGATGCCATCACAGTTTACTCTGCTTTTTGTTTAAACTGCTAGAACCTTTTAATTTTTTTTCATGACACCTGATGGGACACTGCCACGGGGCACACGAGAAGCTAACACCCGCTACATCTGGAGACATCACTAAGCTTCTGAGAGCAGCTCCAACTTGTAAAAAGGATCACAAATGATGTGGACTGGTGTTTTTGTGAGCCCACAAAGAGGAACATGTGTGATTTCATGGATCAGAGACAGCTGACAGTTTACAACATCTGCGGCAACCGAAATGAAAACAGAGGGCTCACCAGCGAGAACGCTGGTATTTGTAACGCTTCATCATAAAAAGTCACATTAGCTGTGCCTAAGAAGCGTCTGACAGTTGGACATAAATACTGTCTGCAGCTACTGCAGCTGGTCATTATGCACGACCTGCCTTTTAAAATTTACCAGCACAAAAGATGATTGAGGCAGCCCTTTTCTTTCTCCATAAAAAGCAGAATATTGCACAGGAGTGTACAATAAATGACAAGTATCCAAAGAAACTGTTAATAAGCAAACAAAAAAACATAAATTACTTTGCAGAGGGCAGAAGTTTCACAAAAGTATGGCATCAAATAAGTTCAAAACTAGGCTGTGCTACAAGATGTACACATAAGCTTCAGGTTGTTGTTGTTGTAGCTGCCAAAAGGGCAGAATGGTTTTCTAAACAGACTACTAGCTAGATTTAAAGGGCCCATATTGCTTTTTTATATGCTCTTTAGTGTGTTTTCCAAGTGTCCTGTGCATGTTTAGGCACATCTATGTGCAAAAATTCAAAGTCTGCGGAAACGCGGCTTCTCCTACGTCCTCCTGTTAGCTGTAGCATTAGCTGCATGTAACGCTCGGTTCTAGCCCCCCTCGAAAAAAATTTGTCAGTGTGACGTCATTGTCAGTGTGAGATCACTGATCTAAGCCCATTGGCTCGTTGTGGCAAGCCCAGCAGCTCATGTTGCAGGCCCGTTAACTTCTGTAGCACGCCCACGATATGCCGTAGCCTGCGGTAGCACAGTAGTGCTAAGGTGCTAATGTTTTTGCTCCCCTCGGAGCCAAAGTGGCTGAGCGACTGACCAATTACAGCAGAGCCGACAGGCCGACCAATCAGATCAGACTTGGCACACGTGGGGATTCTGAACGTGGGCACTTCAGAGCCTTAGAGAGAGAGTCAGAAGCGAGCCGGTGCATGGAGCGGCAGTACATGTACTTTAGCTATTGTGAACATACTTCAGTAGGTACATAGATTAAATATACAAACCCCAAAAAGGGCAAACATGGGCTCTTTAAAATGTATACATTTGGCCACTCCAACCGAGTGACACAACTTAAGTTTTTTTACAGCCCTTAAAGTGGGCACTTGGAAACACTGCAGAACCAGTTTTAGCTTGTTTACTTGAGGGTTGTGTCATATGGTCGGATTGGCATTTCTAATGATACTATAATGTGTAAATGCTCAGGAGGCAAGGGAATCTTTTTGTAATTCACATGTCCAGCCTTTTGGGTCAGCGGCTGTTTTGGGAAAAGTTGGTTGTTTAGTGTGTGCCTGTTTATAAGAAGAATGTGTGACATTTTACACATAAATACAGCAGAAATCAAGTATCCTATGTAAATGTCTCCCTGAATCATGACTGTCTATAATGAGGGAGAAGCATGAGTCCGGCTAGCTGTGTTATTGTCTGAGCCGTGTTTACATCATGTTTACATGGATGGGACGGCCTTGCGTATAAAGCTGTCTACTCACTGCTTATTTGCATGTCACATAAGTGTTTTTAGATTCCCGTCATTCCGTGTAAATTTACGTGCAATGTGAAGCTCGAGCTAACTAAAGTATGCTAACATTAGCCTGCTAACACAACAATGCAGGCCACAGGCATTTGCAGCTCAAGCCGAGGACAATATTGTCCGCCTCTTGTGCTTCAGTATTGTGCGTTCTAATTCATAACTCCTTCGTGCAAGTGCGAGTGGAGAGGGGTTGGAGAGGAGGCTTCAGAATAGCAGATGTGTCGCCAAACAGCAGGTTTTTTTTCATGCTGGTGGTCAAGGGCGACACCTACTGGATCAAGAAGTTGCACATTCCTTCTTTAAACTAGCAAACTAAAGCCCAGTGTAAATGGATGGTGTACATGTTTCAGTCGTGTTAGCATTAAAGGAGGTCTGTTTTGTTTTGAGGGGAACATTTTGGAATTATGTTTTACAGGTCTCTTCATACAATTAAAAAAGGTAAAATATTTGTGGTAGCATTTGAAAATAAACATTTAAATTCTCAGAATCTATTGAAAATAAAATAATCTATGATTTGTACTAAAGCAAAGAATGACTGATAATGTAAAAAATACCATTGATTTTCAACAAGCTAAAAAAGGACATTTTCTATGTGATGTTTACTTGACTTGTCAGTTTTAGTGTGAGTCCTACCAGATTGTCCTGGTGGAGGTATTCCAGATGGGACTCTTGGCAGATAGAGCAGCACCGTCAGAACACCTGCTCTGCTCCCCCAACAAGGCTCCATCGCTATGGGTTTGGGCACTCCCTGCACAAACACAAATTATAAAGAAAAAACAAACACACTTCAGACACATTGATAAGGAAATAAATAACTAAGACTAAAACAAAACAAAGATAACAAAATAGCATGTGTTTTCCAGCATGGTTTAAAGTCAAACAATGTTCACCTTAACAGCATGAAAAGGAAAGGAGACACTTTCTGCAGCTTATGTGCGACAACATAATGACATAGATTTCCTTACCCTCAGAGAATATGTGATGCCTACACTAGCACCAGTGTGTTTTAAATCCTGATCCCTGAATCTGAATCTCCCCCTGATCAAAGTTTGCTGCTGGGTGAAGCAGACAGACAGACAGCATGTGCAGCTACACCTGCTGTGCAGCTGATGTAAACAGGTAGGAGATGATTCGGTCCGGCTCTCCAGCTGAATGTGCGGATATAAGTTTAGCTGTTGTTCACAAGGATTCTAATGGAAGTCAAATTTAATTGTATTTTTCATTTTCAAGTTATTTTCTTGCAAAATTTGTGAATGATGCCAGCAAATCTATGCATAAAAATGTGCTCACCCTTAATTAAAATGAAATAAAAAGAACACAGTCATAACCAGCCTGTTCAGTACCTCTGGGACTGTATAAGGTATCTTACTGTCTGCACAATAATATCTAATGGCTCGGATTGTGTTTCCTTACATCTTTTACAAAGAGTCATTGAGTTATCGATCAGGTTTGACCCTCATGCCACTCCGTACCACAAAGGTCACAGGACAGACCCTGTTTATTACTGTGGTCTGTGGGGAAATGATATGCACACACATACACACGCACGCACGCACGCACGCACACGCACACACACACACACACACACACACACACACGCGCACAAACTGTCTTCATATCAGTACATACGTATGTCCATGAAGAAGCACAAAAGCATCTTTTTCTCTGTTTTACAAACATTTTTCTCTTCTCCGTGATACATTCTGTTTGTCATCTGTTATTCCTTTTTCATTTGTGCTTTCCTCTTGCAGTTCATACAACAATTTTAAGCTTTAAAAAGCCCTTTAACACTCGGGGCAAATCAGAACGGTTTAGAGAAGTCTCCAGGCTTTACAAAAATATTAATACAAAATTCTTCAATAATACTTGTGTGTTTTTGTGCAGCACATCAATGCATGGATCAACATGACTAGCTGTGGCCATGAGCCAAGGCTAATGGGGATCCTAATAAACAATGAACAATGAACAATGTGGAATGCTTTACCTGCACAGCTCAAACTGGATCTATACTGACGTCTATCTATACTGGGGTCATTTTAAACTAAACTTCAAATCGTTTTAAAGAGTCCCTGCTCTCTCCTTATTTACGTAAACACGATAATAATCTTTCCCTATATACACACTGCCTGAATATAATTAGGGCGAAATTGGAAATTAAGCAGTATTTAAATGATTTATTTTCCTTTTTTTTTTTTTACACTTTTTTTCAAATACAGAGAACACACACTAACTATGATGTTTCTTGAGTCCAACAACTAAACGTTCACAGCACAACACTGTCAAACTGCATTACTATAAAGTGGGTCACTGTGGGGGAAAAGGACCACCTGTGCGCAATAATTGTAAATAAAGGTTTACAATAACAAAAGGGCTGTCCAAATATTTAATAAGTCAAGCTAACATTTATTTAGAAATATTTAAAAAACATCTCTGTGAGTTAACTGTCACACATATTTAAACTGTATATACATGTTTACAGTATTGCGTGTTGAGCAGCCTCAGGCATGTATACAGAGAGTAATTAGAGGACACATCAACACGCTGCTATCAAAGTGGTTATCAAGTTAACACAACACATTTCTTGGACCACCTTGGCACTAACAAGACACATACACACACGCGCACACACACGCACACACACACACACACACAAACACGTAAACATCCCCTCCGGTGCTAATAAGTTTAAGTGCTAGAGCGTACAGAATAATTAGAGGCTAGAGGCTCCCCTGTTTGTTTAGTGTTTTCAGAGTGTCAGGAAATGATGAATTCCCTACTAACTAAACACACACACAAACACACACACACACACACACACACACACACACACACACACACACACACACACAGACACACACACACACACACACACACACACACACACACACACACACACACACACACACACACACACACACACACACACACAGCTCTGGTACTAGTACTTCCTATTAGCGAGCCCTTCTCTTTTCCTGACTGAGATAACACACAGACTAAACGATGAGTCATTGTTCTGTTTTTTTGGGAGACAGAAGGAGGAGAACAAAACAGGGAAGATAAAAAATGACGCAAAACGAATAACAGGTGTTTGTTCAGTTTGAAATTATGAGCATGTGTTGTTGTTATTGTTAAACAGGCACACACATACACACAGTTTCACTGACAAGCACAAATAACACATGTTCACTTATTTATTTACTTTGCGGTGGCAACTGTCTGGATTGTTCCCAGGCAACTGAATCCCACTTAAGTTGTGTGTCTGTGTGTGTCTGTGTGTGTGTGTGACTGTGTGTGTGTGTGGTTACAACCTATTAATTCCTTTGATCTGAGGTGCACACAAACCACAAGAAAATTAGCATGCACACTAACAAAGATGTTTACATTACATCATGTTTACGATACACTATTTCCTCCAGGAAATTACAGGTTAGTGGAGCGAAAGGTCATTCAGATTCACACTTATTAACAGTAAAGATGGCTGCAGAGTAGTCAAGGAAAGTTCACATAAGTGTGTGTCTGTTTGTGTCAGGAGCACATCCTCAAGTTTCGACACAGTAGTATGGTTAGGCAAAAAAGGCACTGTGATTTTTTTGTGAACCTAGCTTTGTCTTAACCTTCTTTCACAGGTGATGGGCTAGGTGTCGTGTACAGAGGCTATAGTCCCTCAAGTGGGCGGTTGCGGGTTCGATTCCAACAAGTTGCTCTTTTCCCATACGGCATTCCCCGCTCTCTCTCCCTGGTTTCCGACTCCATCCACTGTCCCGATGAAAATGCAAAACGGCCAACCATAAATCTTAAAATATATATATATATATATATATATATATATATATATATATATATATATATCATATATATTAATGATGGTGAAAGGACAACTACAGTTGATGTTTTTCTTGATTACTTCATAAGTTGCTGAGTTTTTTGTTTTTAGTTGTTTTCATCTCGTGCAAACATTTGAACTTTTGACTCTGAAAACATGAAGCGTTCCCCTCTTAGCATCACATACCAATCACAAGTGTGTTTAAAGTCCTCAGCCTGAATCAATGTCAAAACAACAGAGTGTTTTAAATCATTTCCTTTTTAATCCATTTCCATAGACTCATTTCCTCTCGCTAAACTTTAACTGCCTTTATCCCCTTGTGACCTTCATCTTCTATTTTATGGGTAACCCCTGTACCTTTAAGAACAGTGCTTAACTTTTTACAGTCTTCATTTTTCAGAGTCGTAGCAACAGTCACACTTTAGGTTCACTTAAATTGTTCTCACAGAACTATGTTTAGTTTTCAACATCAGTCTTTAGTTTCAGCTCTACGGGTCTACTTGCCAATATTTTTAAACACAAGGTGGGTGACATGTTGTTTCTGTGCATGTATGTGCTCTACCATTTGCATGTCAATGCCCCAGTGTGTGTGTGTGTGTGTGTGTGTGTGTGTGTGTGTGTGTGTGTGTGTATCTTTGTGTGCTGCGTTTGTGCCAGCATATATACTTGTGTGAGTAAGTGTGTGTAAATGATGAGGCAGAGTCAGGGTGATGTGACGACTGTAAGAGCTTTCTCTGGCTGTGCTCCCGAACTAATCAAAGTAAGTGAGGGGGAGAGTGAGAGAGACGAGAGAGAGAACTATGAGAGGGAAAGAGAGAGAGAGACAAGAGAGGGAGAGAGAGAGAGAGAGAGAGAGAGAGAGGGAGAGGAAGAGAGAGAGAGAGAGAGAGAGAGAAAGCAGAAGTGATGATAAAGAGAGCGAGGGATAAAGGAGAGGCAGAATTGAACAGGGGTGAAAAAACAGGGGTGGGTGGAGAGGTCAGGAAGGTTAAAAAGGAGAGTCAGGTGGGTGGAGTCCAGGTAAGCATTTAAGTCAATAGTAAAATCCTGCTGAGCTGTCTGTTGGGTATAAAAGCTTTCTCAGCTGACAGCTGCTAAGTAGTGCTGAAGAGAACAGAGGTTCTGACCTGACAGAGAGAGAGAGAGAGAGAGAGAGAGAGACATTATTCTCTCTCTCTCTCTCTCTCTCTCTCTCTATTCATATTTGAAATATCAAGTGCCACTTAAGCCCGGACAACTGCTTTTGCTGACTGTGTACAATGTAGAAATCGACTAGTTGGCAATACTGGGCAATTTCAGTCCTTCGTCCAATAAGAATTATTGGATGAAATCCAAAGAAGATTGTTTTTAAAGATGCAGTCAGATCAAATTTAGGCAATAACTTTACTTTTCATTGTCTGTGATTTTAGTTGTGTGCCATTAATGTGTGTCATTCCTTAATTTAAGTGCTAGGACTTTTTCTTCATATTATTACTTTGACAAAACTGGTGACGTTACCCTTTTCCCCATTTGACAAAACTATAAAGGCTGAAACTGCTGTATTTTTCGGCTCATGATCCACCCGTGTATAACACATGAAACTGCCTTACATAAGTGTCTTTTCATTTTGTATTCCTATTTTCATGCATCTGGTGCACAGAATCCCGCTTGTTTTATATTGAGCTGTGGGTTCTTCAAAATGGTGGTCATGTGGCTGAAGACTTCCAATGCAGACTAACAAACACAACTGTTGGCTTTGAGTTCAGTTTCTTAGGAAGAAGGTAGTTGCCCACACACTTGCTCAAATGCCACAAAAAGTTTTCATTGATCACAATGTTTCCACCAGAGGTCTTCTTCAGGTGATCATATTTTGATTTTGCACTGCCCTGCACCTACGTGATGTGCATATAACTACCTACCCTATCTGATCAGTGGACAACTTGCTCCTATCTCCTGATCCACAGTCAAATGTAACCAATGACTGATTCTTTTAAAATGACATACATTGTAAATCTTGGATTGTGTCTAAAGTCACATGTCCTTCTTCCACTAAACCAAGCGGTGTCCCGCAGCTGACCACGGTGAACGTCACTGTAGAGTAGCAGCCTCGTCATGGAAGCAATGTAACACAATGTCCTGCTCTGTGTGCGCAACTTAAATGTGAACTTATTCTTGGGTTGCATGGTGCTTTACCCTTGTGGTCATGTTGATGTCAGCCTGCGTCTCTCCTGTGCACAATAAAGGAACAAGCTTCTTTCACATCAGTCTTACATCAGGTAACTGGTGCTGGTTGGAGTAACCCTCTTTTTTACAGAAATAACCCCCAGTGAATGGAAACTCACACAAGGTCACTCTTTGCTTTTTCTTTTTTCATTACTGTCATTCTTTGCCTTTCTATTTCATTCATGGGAAATAAGTAACAGAAAAGAGGCGCATCATGGTGAAGTGAGGTCGTTTAAAAAAAAAGTGTCCATCTCATCCTCCCCCCCCCCCCTTCCTTATAGCTTCCTTCCTCCTCTCATCCACATCTCCTCTCCTTGTGTCTCGTGTGCTTGCGTCAAACAAACAGTTGTTGCAGCAGTTGTTCCATTTCCGTCCCCCCAGATGAACAAAGTGCTCGGTGCAGAGGTATTTATGGTCAGGGTTATTGCTATCGCAGCATGATGGATAAATTGTCGGAGTCTAAGAGCTATGATAGTTGCTTTTTGTTCTCTCCTTTTCTCTGTTTTCTAACAGCTCACTGATTTTCGGGTCTTGGTTCAATCTGGTTTAATCAAAGTTGTGGTTAAGCGTATGCATCTTATCCAATCATCCAAATAAGCAAAAACTTGATCTGTGGACAGCAAGCAAGGCGTAAAACTACAACTTACTTTGTGATATAAAGGAAAGCAGCTGCAGGGCAAAGTCTCAGCTAATGAAAGAGATCACAACAGTGTTGCAGATATCTGAAAGGAAATGACGGTTAACGTGTGAAATTAGTTTTTCTCAGGCTAGATCAATATATAAAAAAGGGGGGAAACCAATAAGAAGAAGCATTTCAATAGTGAAAGGAACATCCTCTGGTAAAAGAGGTGTTGATATTAGAGTGTTAGTATAGGGGATCAAAACTCTAATATGGAGGGATCTTCTTTTTTGGCTGGAGATCTCCCTTCACCTGCTCACTAAATGTTCTACTTGTTTACATTTTTCCAGCTTTCCAATAGCAGTTCTGTTTTTTTTTTGTTTTGTTTTTTTTTTAATTTTGGGTGACAAATCATGGCATTGTGATCTGTGATAAATTTAAAAAAAAGGAGTTCTATCTCATGAAATTCAGCCACAGCAGATAACATATAGATTTATCCAAGCTAAAGTTAAAATTGACATTATATTTGTATTTTGCGTGTGCCTACATTATTATTAGCGAAAGACATTTTTTATGGTGGTTCATTCATGACGTGAAGCAAAGCCAAGACTTTTTTTGATTACCTTATAGACTTTTCTTCTGGGAGTTCCACACACAAAAAAAACTTCTTCCTAAATCTCCCTCTATTCCACTTCCCAAGTCCAGCACAGTTTCGGAAAATGGCTGATCAACATGAATCTGGTTTTGCTCAAAATTTCTGTCTCTTAAAGGAAGTTTCTTCTTGTCACTGTAACTTCGCTAAATGTTGCTAAATACTGTGCTGATGACGGATTAATGTTGGGTCTTTGTAGATAATATACAGTAACAAAGAGTAAGGTCTTTTACCTGCTTTTTGTAAAGTGTCTCAAGATAACATTTGTTATGAATTGGCGCTATACAAATTAAAGTGTGAATTGTTGCAGATACTATTCAAAAACAAGTGTTTATATTTGCGCATAATCCATAGATTGTTTTATTCACAGAGGGAACTTTAAACATAAAGAGACAGGAATGAAAACAAAAGACGGGAAAACTGGATGTATCAAGAAAAAAACAACAACAGTGCACTGTGAGTTCAGAACAGATTCTGTGTTCTATATCTTAAAACACTGAAAACACTGAAAACACAAATTCCTTTTGAGAGGTTTGTTATATTGCAATCAGTTTCCAGTAAAGAAGGTGAGAGACGGAAATATTCAACATGCATGATTAAAGGAGGATCCGGAAAAAGCAACTAAAAAGTAAAATCAAACTTTAATTGAAACAAAATGTTTAAGAGCTGAGCCTGTGACTCCAAACATCTCAACGCTGTAATGATTAAAGTACAACACCAACAAAAGGATGTTATTCAACAATGTGTCAGGAGATTGGAGAGGATATGCACTAACAGATATAAATATAACGACGGTGAGATGACCCTTGTTGTCTCTTACAATCTTCACCATCAGGGCCTTTTTTTTTCTTTAACATAACATCCATCGCTCTCACTTTTTTTCCTCCTCCTCCTAATGGCCTTTCTCTCTCTCTCTCTCCATCACTCGGTCTACCTCTACCTTCCACTCTGTCTCATTTTCTCCTTGCCCTAAACACTTTCATTCTCTCTCCCACTTTAATTATAAAACACATTATCAAGAACATTCCCTAGACATCTTTAGGGATTTTTTTCGCCAGTAAACAACTAAATCAAAGCTCACTGTGAGGACGGAACTCATACATGATTTGCATGACCTACTGCGAGATTCAGCCGTGAGACGTAGACAGCTTTAGCCAAAATGCTGAAGAAAGAAATGCCGGCAGTAGATAGCCGGATATCATTTCTTGTTCGTCCTATCTTTGTTCATATCTAACAGGAGCCTCCAGCACAATCTCAGCACACAGAAGAATCTTTGTTATGCTAATTACACAGATTTCACACTTTAATATTTTCTCTGCACAGAGCGAAGAAATGATATGTAAAAGATGCACTGATATGCAGGCTGGGGTTTGATAATATTTTAGCGAATCTAAACCAAGCATCAACTTTTAATACTTAATCCTCAATCTGCTATTGAGCCCATTACTGATTAGCTTTCTACCATTTAAGGTGAGTAGATTTAAGGTTACGTTGAGATGTAATCACCTTTTGTTGGCTGAAAGGCTGACAATCTGAAGTATTAAGTGTATAAGCTGTGTCTAGTTGGGTTTTCTCATCCTTTTTCTCTTTATTAAGGCAGCATTTAAAAAAAAAAAAGAAATGTTCATTATAGGAATCAGTGCTGCTTGTCTGGAGGGCTTGATTCTAAACTTGAATTTACAAAAGAAATCATCACTACTACTTCTCCCACTCTCTCATCCTTCCTGATGGTAATTGTAAGTTTAGCTTCAAACTGACACAAAGAGCTCCATGCTGGATTGAGGACTTTTTGAACACTCTGTAACCCTGACTGGCCTCCCTGTCCAACACATCTCGGACCGACATGCACGAGGGAACGCACACTTACACAAACACAGCCCCGCTCTCTGACCCCTGAGGTGTGGAGAGTGCCCCCCTGTCGTGCCCTCCTTAGCCGATTAGACCGGCCATGCATGTCCTCCCCTGCGGGGCAGAAAATTGTCGTGTCCAATCCTCTCTCCATCCAAAACCTCTTTTTTTTTTTTCCCATTTCCTCCTCTCTCTGTCTGTCTGTATCTGTCGCTGTGCTCCCTGGGGAGTCTGCTGGATTGACAGGAAATGGTGCCGATCAGGGAGCCAGACAGAGTGTGTGTGTGTGTGTTTGTATGTGCGGGTTTGTGTGTGTGTGGTTGCTTTGTTGTAGCCATTTTAATGCTGCTACTTTTTGTCACAATACTTGGTTTTCACATGTTTGCATACATATCTAGAAGTAGAAGCTGCAACCTTTATGTGGTCAACGTGATTGATAGAAAGAATGACTCCAGCTGGGATCTAAGTTATCCAGCTGGTTCCAAATATATTCTGAACCTCTACAAGATAATGTCCAACCACCGCGTGTTAAATAATCTTTGCAATGACTCCTTTAGCATGCTGCTTTTCTCATTTACTGCTACTTGTTGAGTAATCAGTGCATCCTGACAACAGTTTGGTATCTTACAAAAAGATACAATTGTTTGTGTGTAATCCAAAGAATAACCAATATATCCTCGTTCTGAGGCCATCAATTACTAATGCTTTGTCAAGGTTGACCCATCTGTTAACCCTTAGAGCCATCCTTAGTACATCCCTGTTCCCAAATTTTGGCACCCTTGTTTCTGTAATTTTGAAGTCCCTAGCGTTTTTTCCAAGCATTTTATAATGCCTCAATGGGTCCAACTTGAGTCATGACAGTAAGGGTGGTTTCACACTAGGGACCCATGGCACGGATCCGAGAAAGCTTGACCCAAAAGTCTCCCTCATTTGATCAGTGTGAACACAAATGTACCGTACTTGTACTGTACTCGAGTACCATGCCTGAGTCTGCTTGAAGAGGGTGTCTGGGGCACTATTCATGTGTACTAGAGTACTGTCCGCGGGAATTGTGATGTTCAAACAAGAAATTGGACCGCTATATTGTGTAATTCTAAGCGGCTCCTGACACTTTAAAACCATCGTATATGGAAACGTTAGATATGGGAGTAGGAAGAGGGTCGTTGCTGCCTTCCAGAAATAACAAAAACATTCACAGTAAGCAGAATTGACTTAGCCCGCGAGTTGTTGCTATGGTTGCTTCTTCTTATTTCTTCTTTCTGGCAGATATGCAAACCAACTGTGTGCATACTGCCACCTGCTGTATCGGACTGTGTACATATGCAAGTGTAATCGGGCACGGAAAGATGTTACTGATGTGAACCCAGACCAGTGGAGGAGAGGGGATGGGGAGTAATAGTGCTAGGACACGATATATGAAACAATCGTGCCTAATGAGAAAACACTCTTAAAGAAGTACCAACACTAGGCTACATGAGAACAGCCCTGTAAGTACAGATAGCAACTCTGTTTGACTATTCTCGGGTCCATTTTGGTTCATCAAAACCAAACAAGATAAATCCATAATATCTAAAGCCTGAGTTTTTAAAAGTAAACATGAACAAAAGATTCATTTTGAACCCCCTTTGTCTCGCTATCTTTTGCTGGAGCCTCAAAGTTGGATAAATGTTGTTGAGTGGCTCTTTAGAAGCTGTTGTTCAGCTGCTTACACATGATGTGTTTTAGCTGTGAGGTTCAGGGCACAGTAGATGCAGAGAGCTTAATATACTGATAAGCCAGGAGATAATGTGTCCAAACACAATTACTTAAGAAATGAGAATAATGTGCCCTGCAGTTTAGAGGGTGAATGTTCCAGGCTTCAGCAAAAGACTAGCTTGCTTTGATTAAAAAAGCAAACTAAATGTGAAATAGTTGAAAAAAAAAAAAATGAATTTTGAAGATGCAGGGTTTGAAAAATAGATGTGTAGAAAAACGCTTAAGGAAAAGAAAGGCACCTGAACACTCCCAGTAGTGTAATTATCCTGCAAAATAAAAGAAGCATAAATCCCCTGAGTGTGAATATTCATCACATTTCTTTTCTCCCTCCCACATACTGACAGCTGATCCTGGGATTCAACCCTGATCTGATCATGCTAGGAAAATGAACAGTTGCTTGTCTGCTGCTTAAGGAAATATCATGATGTACGCAAACACTGAACAGTAACAGTGTACCTTCATATTTGTCTTTTATATAATCTTTCATTTAGCTCAGAAAGAATTGCGCCTCCAAAAGTCGTTTTAACATCTACCAGTGTTATTTTTGGTGCAAAATGTATTTTACATCAACCAATATTAACATTGAAAGCTGCAAATCTGTCAGAACATCACCAGAGAAACACACACTTTCCGCTCGCCACCCCTGACCTTTCGAGCGAGTGAACTACAGAGCGAGCACGTGTAGCCGCGCTGTGTCTCTCCTTGTGGCATTTAAGAGCGGGCTGTTTTCTTTTAATGAATAAAACAAGTGGAAAAGTTCAGTTTGCCATGTGTATTTGGATTCAGCTCCTAGCCAGAAGAGTGGGAGGGAGGGAGGGAGGGACGGGAGCAGGCGGACATGTTAGAGGTATTTCCAAGAAAGAAAGAAAAAAAAAAGAAAATCCCTCCGAGCTCTGAGAGTGAGAGGAGATTTTCCGGCACAAAGTGGTATCTGTGTCCCTATAATCAGCGAGATCCAAGAAGAGATACGACGAGCCCCGTCCCCTTCTCCTCTCCTCTCCTCCTCTACTCAACCCTCCTTCCCCTTTAAGGCTGCTTGTCATGTCTCATAAACAGTGTGTTTTCAACAGAAACTGGTAAACAAATAAACTATAGACATGCTGGTGTCTTCTGTGGCAAACTCCCACAGGCTGTCCTCCAGCATCGTCCTGATAAGTCAGCACTTTCATATGTAGAAGACTCAAACACACTGATAAGAGAGAGAGAAGAAGAGGAGGAGACACGGAGAGAAAGGGTAGTGACAAAGTAGAACACGGAAAGGAGGGCATGAGAAAAAGGAGAGGACACAAGGAGATATAACCAAATGAGAAAGACAATGGGGATTGGGATGGGGAGGAGAAGAGGAGTGGAGTGAAGGAACACGAGCGGAAATAAGAAGATGAGATAAATGAGCAGATGTGAGTAAAGGATGAAAGGAAAAGAAAAGGAGAAAGGGTAGACAAAAGGGTGTAGATAAGGATAGTAAGAAAGTAAAATAAGGGATGAGTAAAGGTGAGCGCAGAGGAGTCTAATATAATAGGAGGTAAGGAGAGGAAACAAGGAGAGGAAGACAAGGAGAGGAAGACCGAAGGAAAGAAGGACAAGAAGGACAAGAAGGACAAGAAGGAATGGGACTGAGCTATAAGGAACAGAGCAGTAAGGAAGTAGGAAAAGAAAAGAAGGCAATGAGAAAAAACAAGTTCATGAAGAAATTAGACTAGGAGGGGATGGACAAAAAAGGGAAGAAAAAAACTTAGATGAAATGTGAGATCCAAAAAATCTGATACAGGAAGGATGGAGAAAAGATAAGAGGGGTAAAAACAGAAGTAAAAGTATGAGGGAGGTTGGAGGAGATAAAAGAGGAGATAAGATAAAGAAGAAGAGAAGTACAGGAGAAAGAGAGGAGAGGAGTAAAGTATAAGAAGAGAAAGAAGAAAAAGAAAAGGAGCTAAATGAAAAACAAGAACAAGGTGAGTGTAGACTATAGGAGAGGAGAGGAGAGGAGAGGAGAGGAATCGAAGACAGCAGAGAAGAGGAAATTAAAGGAGAAAAGAGGGGGGTTTAGTGAGGGAGAGAAAAAGCTTAGAAGTGCAGGAGAACACATTTGTAGGGATGAGAAGATGAAAAATGTGAAGAGCAAAGCTTCAGAGATGAGAGGAGGAGGAGGGGGAGAACAGAGGGGAGGAGGAGGAGAAGAAGAGGGTGGAGGGCAGGAGAAGGAGAGATGACGAGGCATGAGGCGAAGGAGAGGGAAGATGACAGAGCTGAAATCAGAAGAAACGAGGAATGATATTCTTTTAAGCGCACACGCACACGCACACACACACACGCACACACACACACACACACACACACACACACACACAAACATGCACACTAGTTTTTTAAGCAGCGCCGTTGGGAGTTGCTGGCTCAGAGTCGCTCTCCGTGTTGGTTTGAACGGAATCGGCTGCTTGTCAAGCGGATCACTTAACGGTGTCTGAAGACTCCCAGAGTGGGACTGAGATCGAGTGTCATGTTGAATCAGCCTATTGCTCTTTGAGCCAGGATGCTCCATTACAGCAAATTATTTACAATTTTCATCTATTAGGGTGTTAATCCGGCTATAGATTCTGCTGCCTCTCACACACACACACACACACACACACACACACACACACACACACACACACACACACACACACACACACACACACAGTCTTTCTTTCTTCTCTAACTGCATCCTTTCTTGTTGTACTCTCTCTTGCTTCCTCTCACTCCTTCCGGATGTTTCTCCTTTACATTTATTCATGCCTTTTACATTTCTTAATATTTGTCATGCTATGGACCACAACGATCCTTTAGTGCATCTCATGGGACATTTCAATGAGCCACAGCCGCCCCTGCCCTCCCCCCCCCCATAAATATTAAACAAGAAGACAGATTCTATACATATAGGCATTTATAGTCAACGTTGACATCATCCTCTCATCATGTAGGCTGCACATAATAAACCCCAGTCTAAAAGAGATCACCACCTCTCTGCTCACGACCGCAAACCTACTACGAGCTACATTGCTTATAAATACAGTATACGTTCATTACAATGTCAATGTATTGGCTCATTAAATGACTTGGTTGGTTTTTGGCGCTGGACCCAGCAGGTGACAGGTCGGGGTGGACGACCTACGTACAAATAGCTGTACTACCCTTAAAGGTTCAATCTTCACACACAAAAAAATAGGCTGCACACCAGAAGCTGCTCCAATTTAATTGAATTTAATGGAGAAATAACCACCTGTAACGTTTTGGACCCTCGACCTTCAACAGACTTGAACAAGTTAATGAACACCCCTCCACATGTATACAACCCCCAAGGTCACCTGACATGTGACCCAAAACCAAGATCAATATACAATATGCTATGCAAAACATTCATATTTAAAGGTCCACAGGACCTCTGCATAGACATCACAAGTACTGAATTGCATGACTGCAAAGATCAGTAGAAACCGTCATAATGTCATGTAAAACAAGGAAAGAACGATATAACAGAGGCGGCTCTATAATAAAGAAGTGATAGAGATTCAGATGAAGAAATCTTTAAACAATGAAAAGATAGCATAGCAATGTGCCACATAAGTCCAGAGACAGATGTACTGTGAACATCAATGGACAAATACATCTTCACTCAATCTGCACTCTGGTCAGTGATTAATTAATATCTGCTATTTTTTCTGCAAAAAAAACAATAGAAATGTTGAATAATACTGTAGACTCTTTGAAGTGGATAGCAGGATATCCTTTTCTGATACTGTCTTTATCTTCATTTTTGACACATACTATGTTTAATAATTATCAATTAATTATTGAAAGGAAAGTTATTTTGTTTCCCTCTGGATGTTTTTGTTGTTGCATTATGTTATAAGAACGCAATTCCTTACAACGTTGCACACACACACACATGTTAGCACTAAAGTGGAAGCAGATGAGCACCTGATCTGCCCATATGCATGAGTCTACAATCAAATACAGACGTTTGGCCAATGTAAACTTTGCAAAATATGCTGACACTATCAAAACAACCACATCAGGTGTAAACTATGATTCCCAACCAATTAGCAATGCTGCTGGTCCTACTTCTTATCCTGAAATACTGCCATGTGTTTATGTGTTTAAACGCCCCCACACACACACACAAAAAAGCAAACTCAAGTCGAGGCTTTACTACTGGAACTATTTAAGCCCAAAACCACTCCTCCCACTGTCTAACTCCTTCTGCATGCTTCGCCCTTAATTCCCACCACATTTTTTTTTTTTTATCTCTCTATCCATTCATCCCTATGCTCCTTTGTAATTTCACATTACTTATTACTTATTTGTTGGCGTTTTCTCTTAGAGTCCTCAGTTTGAGACGCTGGGTCACATCCTCATCTTCAATCACCTGCATATTAAGCACCTTGTATGAAAGTGTGTGTGTCGAAGCGTGTGAGTCTGCAGTTGTGTAGAATTTTCATTTTAATCATCACGTCTGTGAGCGAACAATCCTATTACCGCGAGTAAGGACAGAAGGGCCACTCCACAACCTTTTCCTTCTCTCTGTCTCTCCTCCTCTTTCTTCTTCTCCCTCCATCCCCCCTCTCTCCCTCTCGGAGACGACAAATTAATCATCTCCCTAATGCCTCATGAAAGCCAAACTTTTTTTTTTTTTTGCTTCCTCTTTATTTAGGAGGTGGAGTATATCTTTCAGTCACCCCCTCCTCCTCCTCCTCCTGCTCCAGACACACACACACACACACACACACACACACTTTCTCTTTCCCTTCACTGTTAGTGTTAGGAAGATTAATGTATTTTTTACCTGCCAAGGATGTGTAGTTGTTTCCACTGGGAAGAATATACACACAAATACAACTGGTTTTAGACACCCACACCCCTTCAATACTGTGTAAATGTTCACACACACACACACACACGCACACACACACACACACACAAACACACACACACACACACACACACACACGCACGCCTATACACCATGTGCACATAAACCCATCTAACAATCCCCAAAAGGCCGTCATCATTACTGAAATGTTTATTTTTCCTCCAAATTCAGTATTGATGGATTGTCGAGGAGCAGGAGTGGCGATATCGATCAAGAGGAAAAGAGGAGAAAAGAGAAACACACTCATCATTAAGAGGGCCGGGAAGAAAAGGCCGTAGTAGACTGAGAAAATGGCCTTAATGAGAAAGAATCAGGTTGCCAGGTATCGCATGGTTCCACACATCTGAACCGCTGCCTCCGTCTCGTGATTTTTAACAGTGATTCGAAGTGATAGATTTTATAATTGGCTGCTTGATGCGGAGGAATAACTGAGAGGATGAGAACATTTGTGAACAGGATTAAGACAGAAAGCCTCCCAAACTCATACAACTACAAGTCTTGTCTGTTCCTTCTCTCTAATATGACCAATGGGAGCGTTGAAGGAGCGTTATTACTGCTGGCAGCCAACAAGTCCCCTTCAGGACTAATCTCAGAACCAACTGACTATTGTCTGATGATGATAAGCTTCTGAGAGTGACAGCCAACTTTTTAGGGCTTCTTCTGGTGTAGCCAGCAGTTAGTAATGAAGGACTTCCAAGCCAAGACTTTCTTTGCCATTTTTAACAATGTGACTAGCAAGTTGAGAAGTAAGAATGGACTCTGGGCTGACAATGTCTAAACGTGAATTTGGTATCTGCATGTTTCTGTTTATAGAAATACACTAAAGCTAAATTCTCCTCAGATGACCACCGATAGGCTCTAGTGTAGTATAACAGATGACCTCGCTCCTCTTTTACTCTCCACATGGGCTGTTTCATGCATCCAACTTAATAGAGGATCCTACTAGACTATTGGAAAACCAAAACACTTTTGACATAATTTATATCATTTTGTATTCTGTAATGAGAGAGTTTTCTATTGCAGGTGGTAAAAGTTGTGAGACAGTCACAGTTAAGTGTTGAAGTTACGGTCCATAAGGAACCTTGTAAGGTGTAGAAAACAAAGCTTATGGTATGGGTCTATGTTTTGAATTTCCACTTGGTAAATGTTACACATGCTATGAGTAAAGTTACAGATTCAGAGAAAAGGGAATTTATAATGATAAATACACTTTTACAGTGTTTTTGAACATATATGTGGGTAACCTGAGTGTCTACAGACCCACAACATGTGAAATAAATCCATCCAGTCCTTTGTTTGTGGTCTACGTAAGTCTTACAACACAGAGAAAAAATGCTCCTTTTCAAATTTGCTCAACTTGTGACGTCACAGTGGGATTCTGGTAAATAAACCCCCTTCCTCCCCTGATATCTCCACCCATGGACTCCAACCCCAGCCTAGAACAAAACTTTTGCGCAGGCTGGCCATTTTTATTCTCGCTACAGAGAAGTGATGTCTACTGGGAAAACTCAGGGAGGGCTCATTGTATTTAAAGAGACACACACACCAAAATGGAGCATTCTGAGAGAGCTGGTTTCTACAGGGTCACAAACCTCCTCTGGTGCTTGATTCATGTTATATTTTGACCAAAGCGCAGCACAGATGTTTCATTTAGACCACAGGAGACTGCTTGAAAATGTGGAAAAGGAGCATAATATGTCCTCTTTAACATATTTTTCGTTTCACAAGGATCTGAAACTTGAGTCTGCTTGATGGAGGTCTTGTGTTTGTTGGGCCTATCTACCATTCAAAAACAGTTTGGCTGACAAGTTTTATAAGAGTACTTGTTCAAGGTGTTCATTCGCCCAAATCTGTGTTTTACAATGGTTGAGGTTGGTCAGATTCACAAAAGTCATGATACTAAGAGAGTTAAAAGAAAATCTCAAATGTGGTTCCATTGTTAGTTGGTGAAAAGAAATTTCACATGTAAATGAAAAAAACAGACTTGCCTCCCTGCAGTCAGGTTGGCTTTTAATGTCATCCATTGAAGGACAACGCAATGGCCATTAATAATTCTGCCAGTGATTTGAGTATTTGATTCTTCTCTACAGGCCATAGCTGAAAGTTAGTGGCTTTTTTTTGGAAGCTTCTCAAGGGGAAACTAGGGATGAAGAGATTAAAATCCTCTTTTTGTCACTTGCATGCCTCAGTTAATGAAAAACATCCAGAAAGAGAATGTTACCCATCATGCTTCATGTTTCTTCCTCAAAAAGTCATCTTTAAAAAGGTACATGACGTTGAAATATAGTCACCAGTATTTTTCAGTTCATAAGAGAGTGGAAAGAAAATGTGACATAGATGTTCCCTTTTACCACGTGGAGGGTTTATTGATTATAAAGCCCATTCCTGATCTCTTAACTTCTCAAACACTGTTTACAAGTTATCAGACGTCTTTAAGATCGCGTCAGTAAACGTATCAAGCAGAACATGCCTGTGTGTTACCATTATCTTTGCCTCTGCTTTGCATCCTTCCTGTGTGAGACTCCCTGGTACCAAGTGCCCATTCCACTAGGTTTCTAATTTACACTCGTCCTTGAGCTCCCCCTACCTTTCACATAGGGGTGTGTGTGTGTGTGTGTGTGTGTGTGTGTGTGTGTGTGTGTGAAATACAACTGTGTCATTGTCCAATCTTCATTTTTCAGATTTCCACTACAAGAGTTAAAAGCCAGAGAGTCTGTTGACAAGGAAAGATGAGGTCTGAAAGACTGAGTAACAGTGAAATGTTTGTCCCTGAACTGTCGACTGGGTCCTCTGAGTTTAAGAAACACTGACCTAAAAACTGTTATTTATTCTGCTCAGAGCAAAATACAGCAGCACGCCACCTGCTCAGGAGGGACTATTTGAGAGTCCCATCTCCGAATCCTAGTGGAATGTGATTCATCTTAAACACGGAAACCTTTTAGTGACAACTTTACAATGCAGCAAACATAAAAAAAAACAGGACTTATGGTATTATTTTACTTTCCTCTCTCCTTTCTCTCACTACAGATTTTGTTAAGAGGTCAACCCCTCTCCCTCATTCACTTTTTTACCCTCTAGATGAATACTAATACCACACAGTTTTAGGTTTGAATAAAAAATAATTGAACTCAATCACAAAACATTAAGATAAAAGTTTAAAAAAAGGTTAAACATCTACCATACAGGAAGGATGCTGTTGATACGTATATGATAGCCATACCTGGGAAGGATAGTTGGAAAACAATGTAGTCAGTTGTTTATTTTCTACCTTCCAATAAAAGGTAACAACATTATTATAATAACTCAAGAGCAGCAGTGATTGGCTACATTACTTCTTAGATTATATGCTCCAGAGCCTCCATAACAACCATAATTAAAATGATATAGATAAAATTAATTTTAAGGCTTCATAGTGGCTAACATCAGAAAGTCTTCAGGTATATTATTGAGTATAGTGTTAGTATGAGTATATACTATATAGAGTTATGTTCTGAAAAGTGTTGGCCGGAATTGGAAATATTAAATTATAATCCCTTGCAATGCTTGTTCCTGAACATGGAAACATGATAAGGATAAATGCTCATAATAATAAAATATAAAAGTCCCCCCCCCTCCCCCTTTCATTTTGTGCTTTTTGAATATGTTTCTTAAAAAATGACACTTCAGGATGGGTCATTGATTTTTTTCTGCTGCACTGTTAAATTCTCATTTATAAACCATCAGAGAATAACTTTTGCTACTTTTCTGTTAGTGATCATCACACCTGTACTGCATTGCTAGTTTTCGCCGCACATATTGTAGGCCCACAGAGTTGTGTCTACTTTATGTGCATACACCTTGACCATTAACCTGCTGCAGCTGTTATTTGCCCACATCTACTCCCCCTGCAGAGAAGGCAGTGTTCATCTGTTCCCTCCCTCCTTCCACTGTTCTTTATATTGCTCTGCAAACATGCAGAAACTGTAGACGCACTTGTTCTGTTTTCATTACTCCTTCTACTTTCTTACTCACAAACGCTTGTCTCTGTGTATCTCAGAAGTGAGAAGAGGGAACTGATGATGGCATACACACTCTCTCTCTCTCTCTCACACACACACACACACACATACACACTCAATGTGTTTGCTGGCAGAGTGTTCAGGACATAATGGGCGCGCCTGCTTGGTCAGCTGAACCTGAAACTGGCACTAAACTACATGATGCCTGGAGTCAGACAGAGGGGAGGAAGAGGAAGGAGGTGAGGCAAGGAGACGGATGGATCAAGGAGAAGGAGGAGAGAAGGGGAGTGATGGGGAGAGACAGAGAGAAAATGTGTGAAAACTGCAATGAGGGAGGGAAAAAAAAACAGGATGCACTGGATGCCAGGTGAAGAATTTACAGATTCAGGTTCAAAGAAGAAGACAAGCATGGAAACTACAAAGATGGTAGAGGGAGATAGGAGGAAAAATATGATCCTGGGTCTGAATATGTTGCAGAAGAAAAAGTTGATTCAATGTGAACAACAGAAAGCCAAAGTTTTGGGTAAACTAAGGAATTATACAACATGTTAACATGTCTCCCTACGTAAAGAAAGTCTCTTAATCACTTAACTTCAGCAGCCGCTGTATCCTAAGCATGAGGAAATTCTGAACGATTCTACCAAACTAATTAGCTTACTTTTGTGCATTATGTCATAAGATGTCCATTTCATGCAGCAGAAACACCACAAAGTTAGCTATAAACAGGTCAAAGTATACTAACCAGACATCTTTTGAGATTGAGACTCAGTGTCTCAATGAGATTATTTCTCTAATTAAAGGTAAAAGGCAAACGCCTTTTTAGTTTTTTAAGACCTTTCATTGATGATTTGACTAAAGCCAGGTGATCAAATCCACTGGGGGTCTGGACTGACTGCAGTAAAACAAGTGTGAAATAATCATAAAGAGTTCAGAACACCTGAAACTTGTCATTGTGATACAAACACTGCTGCAGACAGTGTGAGGTGAAGAATACAGGCTAAAAATAAATCAGGGGTTCATGAGGTTTGGTCAAGGATCAAATGAAACATCTGTTTGCTCTTTCTGAAATGTGGAGAGGGGATGTTTGGTTTAAGTGCCAGATGTTTCTTTAAAACTGTGAACTGAACTGTGTCTCTTCATCAATAAAAGTTAGGGGCAAGAGAATCCACTCCTCAAAAATGTTCAAAGATCCAGTCACACAATTCTCAATCCCCTTTTCTAATAACATTGTGAATGTACCTTCTTCTACCTTCTTCACTCCCCAGAAAGATATTGGTCACCTCTGTAACTGCAGAGAATGGAGAAAAGTCTCGAAGTACAACAGGTTCTAAGCTCGTCTGTCAAGCTTTGAATCCTCTTTAGGTTGCGGAAAGTAAGGAAATGTAGCCTTTACACTTGACAGAGGAGAAAAAGTGTAATTGACACAATACAAGATAAAAGGAGAAGAATGTCCTTTATAAACACGTCTCTAAATTCCAGCTTCTGTAAGTCTTTACAAAGGTTTAATATAATGTTCTGTGGACTGGACAATGTTTGACCTCATGGGATGAGTTGGTGGACTGTCTTGGTGTTTCGATCTTGTCACAGGGTTTCACAGTAAAGCAAAAGTGAGCCAAGCCTACAGGCAGTTGAGGCTAAACTATTTGCTATCCTTGAACTGAAAACAGATATATGTCGCTCAGTATCAGAATATTTAATGCATATTTTATAAACAAGAAATCTATTGAAACTGCTAAGTGCTTTGCTCTTACCATTGTAAAAAATCAAACCAGCCATTTTTAGGCATCCACCTATAGGCTTTGATTTAAATCTTCCTGAAATGAAGTCATTTATCTTCCCTTGACATCTCTCCCTGAGCGACAGTGTATGGGGCGTAGTGCAATCAGATCCTGGTCTTAAAGCATGACTGCTGTCTTGGATTGGTCCAATTGACAATTTGCATCACCAATAGCTGACTTTTCCTTCCCCCCCCCACCCCTTTTTTTTTTCTGTTAAGCACCAAAACCCTAAAAGGTCTCATGCTTTCCCAGTGCGACTCAAGCTCTAATGGCTTTACTCGGGCAACAGTGTTATGAAAACATCCGTTCAGTTGGAGAAAGTTAAAAGTGTGTGGCCTTCTCAAATTTGACATACATTTCTAGCACACCTGTCTCAGACGGCAGCAGAGCCAGTTGTTCTTTAATGCTACCACCTTCCAATGCTTTAAAGGTTAATACCAGTTTGGTCTAACAGTCATCACTAGATTTAGAGAGAGCTGGAGGAGCCTACAGACTGCCCTGCTGGATGGGGAACACCACCAAACTGCTTGGCCATGAAGAGGGTTGTCTGCTCGGTCGAGCGAACCAGCGAACCATCACAATCGTCCTCCCAAATCTTCAGAACATCCACCACAAATGAAGCTAGAAAAGGTAACAAAGATCTACTGAGCAGTACTGCCCTCTGTTTCTACCACTCATCTCTGCTTCCATAGAAGTCTATTATGTGGTTTGCCGACATGTTGAGACTTGGTTGATCAAGTCTGCTGCCCAACATGCTATTGTTCCTGTATTGGTCTGTAAAGAAAACTTAGCCTCAAATAGTGCCCCCTGTATATATATATATATATATACTTGTCTACAGTATGTATGCAGATTAGTTGGCTGAGCTGTTAACATTCATACACTGGATGTGACACCACTTGGCTCTGAAATTCTTACAAAAGAAAGAACTTTACTTTTTTTTTTTTTTTCATGCTGCTAGCAACAATAACTTCAATCTCCAGAGTTTTCTCAGCGTGTTATTGTGTGTTTTATGTGAGCTGGGTCAACAAGTTCAACCATAATTTTCCAGCTCTATAACTTAACCCAAAATGTGGTGTTTCTACTGGAATGAGCACTTGCCATCTTTATCCTCACCCTGAATTACTTTTGATTACTTCAAAATGACAAAATTGCAGGTTGAAGAGGAAAAAAAGAGAAAAACACTGTATGTCAAGAGTTTGATTTTCTGGTCATGCCCTCTTATTTTTCCCACAAAGGAAAAACAAAGATATACCTCAGAGAGACAGTGAAAGAAAGATACAAACAGAGGGGGGGGGGGGGGGGGGGGGGGGGGGTAAAGAGAAAGAGATGGTTTTAGAGTGTTGGTACATTTGCCCAGCTACTGCAGGTGCTTCTCCTCCAGCCACTGAAATAATGTGTGGGCCGGACACTTTCTCTAATCTGCCCTGATGATGAAAAGAAGACGGCGAAGAAGAGGGAAAAAAGCCTTTTTGTTAAAGCGCAAACAGAACATGAAGAGAGATGGGTTTGTTTTAGCCTCGTTAGTGTTGACAGGGGTGTGAGTTATTGAGTTAATAACAGCGTGGTGCGTATGTGTGTGAGTGTGTTGTCAGATACACAAAGAGCCACAGGTTACTGCAAAGTAAACCAAAGAAGTGCACATGCTTTTGTACACGGTGAATGCAAATGAATGTGGGTGTCGGTGTGCTTTCATGTGTTTGTACCTTCTCTCATTTTTCTTCTCTGCCTGATAGAAGCTTTTGTGTTATCTGATAAGCCCTGCAGTGGTGTGTGTGTGTGCATCTATTGTGGCTAAATCAGTATTTAGTTGTGTATTTTTCTAACATACATTACACCTTGGTGTCATAAATATTCTTTATCTGTCCCTTTCTACTTCATTACCTCTACCTTCATTCATCCATCCCTCTTCACCCACCACCATGCCTTCCTGAGGCATATTAAATCCCTGCAATAGAAGAATAAATACGCCACATTAAAACAAGCGATATGAAATTGATTCATTCTTTGCCTTAAATAGCGCTGTGAAGAACAGGAGACCGCTGTTAATCAGCAGCATAGGTGGGGACTGTTTTTTTTTTCCCGCAGGCGGAGGCGTATGGGTGCTAGTTGCTGCGGCCTCATCAGCTTTACGATGTTACGGCAGTACTTTATGGAGGCTGTGGAAACATCAATTTATGCTGATGACTCCGCCTGTGTTCTGTAATGCAGCCATGACACACTGTAAAGCTCAGATTAAGTTTGGGAGTGGAAGAGGAGGCCTGTGGCCGCAAACAGGGCCATATACCTCTTGAAGGGCTTTTACTGGCTGGTATTTTATAATGGTGGGATGGGGTTAGCAAGACGTACAGAAGGATGCAGTATAATGTCACCATTTTTCTCACTATTAAAATAAATGCAACCGGGATATGGATGCATTTAAAAACGCAGCTATTTTCTTAGCAAAGGCAGTGATGATAGCGAGCTAAAACATGTAAAGTTAAGTTGAATTTCAAAGATTTAGAGGGCATCTTTTTTGTTATTTCTATACAACTTTCAATAAGCTCCCTTATATGAAAGCAACTTAATTTGATGTCAATTATTAAGTAAAAAAATGTTTTATTGATTGTTCATATTAAATAGTGAGTTCGTTAAAATAGTCTGAAAGGGACAGCAGGGTGAGCAGACATTTAGAGATATGAAATTCTCTATAATTAAACTCAATACAGGTTATAATGGGTACTCTTATAATAACCGTTTAATAAGTAAAAACTAAAAACAACAATTTCACATGGACTCAAGCCTTTTGGAACATGGAAGTAGTTTCAACCTGCATGTCTTCAAATGACCAATAGGGGTTAACTTTACTGATAGCAAGAATACGCCTGAATTGGATCACAGAATGAGTAAATGAGTATTCTACTCAGATGATTTTTAACCTCAATATATAGTATTTAATATTGGTATAGGTATCTGTGACTATAGTTTTACTTCTCACAGGAACTGTATGATCAGTAAGTAAACCATGGGATCAGGCTGAGTTTAATAAACATTAGATCAGGCTATGCTTTAGGCCCAGGGTATGGCTAGCTTCTGAGTGACAAGTTGCTCAAAGTTTTGCTAGAGGCTTAGTAATCCATTACCACCATGTCCTCCAAATTTGGTCTCTTCTGGAGAAAAAAAACAAATAAAACCTCTAAAATACCAAGATTGAGCCTTCAAAAAAGAAATGAATTATCAAATCAGTGACCTCAAAGTGGCTTCATCCACTTCTTTCAGTCTTTGTGTTTTCTAGTGAATTAATGTCTATCAATAAAGAAAATATTCTTCACGTATTAAAAATAAGTTGTTAATTTGCCTGAAGTCTCATCTCCTAAACAATGTTTTAATGGCATCTAATTATCACAAATGGAAGGTTGGGTCATCTCACCAATCTCTAGTTCATATATTTTTAATCAATATGATTCCAATACACTATGTTTGTTATATTTAGTTGAACTCTTGGGAAACATCATAGAGGCAGCATAACAGCACTGTAACTTTTGCACTGGAAGTTTCCTAAAGGTAGTAAGGCACATTGTCTTCTCTTCTCCTCTTTGGTTGGACTTTGAGGTTTGGATTAAACTGTGCAGACCTTCACATATACTTTCAGTTGTGACACATGCAGTTTGTATCGTTAACTTACGCCAGACCCATATGAAAACGTTCTTCTCACAACACTGATACAAGTCTGCGATATCCTTTTGTGTTTGAAAAGTATGATTGTAAGTCTTTAAAGGACTGACATAAAATGTATTCCAGCTGTGACACAAGCAGTCCACATCAGAGATTAACAGAGCTCAGACACCTCACTGTGTGAAAACTGTCTAGCTCTTGTTTCAGAAGTGCCTGTAATTGTGAGTCTTCACAGGACAGATAGTATGTCTTTGAAGGGGAAAAGAACACCTGGACAGAATTTAAAGTTCATCCTTTATGTGTCCTGGGGAATCTAAGCACACCACACGTCCACATGAATTTATACATACTTATGTGATGGATCCTGAAATCGTTTGTTCTCACAGAGACAGTCAAAGACTTTGTGGTTTGAACAAGGAAGCTGCGCAACTGAAGCTTCTGAAAGGAAACTCAAGAGGGAAGCTCAGGGGATTGTAGCGTTTTCTACTCTGCAAAGACATACAGTATTTCTACCCATATGGTAACAAAATGCGGTTAGACAGGACATGAATCATGAATCTGACAGCAGGTGGGGAGCCAGTGACGTGTGTGTGTGTGCATGTGTGAATGTGTGTGTGCATCCATTTTTTTGTACGTTAATGTCGCCTAGAAATTATGTTCACATAAAAACGTATTCCCTCCCCCCCCCAAATAGATTGTAATGGGAAGTGCAATTGTTGCCTAGATGGTGTTCACAGGCACATTTTTGTGAAGGAGGTGCAATGTTTTAAGTCATATGGAGGTTGTTGTGGTTTGAGTAAGAAATTCAAATTAAAGGAAAAAAACATAAACTGGAGAATAAGAATTTTCAGAGTTTAAACAAAATGATAAAACTGTTGTACTGCTGTGGTTGCAAAGAAGAAACATGTCTGGAATGCAAAACAGTGTCAATTTGCAGGTAAGTTAATATCAATCATTTCTGCATTTATGATTCCTTGTTATACTGGTATTGGTAGTAAACACATAATTTATAAGAGACAATATTAGATGATAATAAGAGACAATATTAGGTGATAAGTTACCAAAAGGCAAATACCTTTTTGTATATCTTACTTAAATGTTAAGCTCATTGTACTCATCGTCTTTGCTATGTAGTAAGACTGCTACAAATTAAATTACTTAAATAGTAGCAGAGGGAAATTATCTGATTTTCATAATTGACTAATTTTTCTCTTCAACGTTTCCTCAAGCATTGTGAAAACTCCCCTCTCTACTCTTAGCTCCGCCTCCTTTTCTGTCACCCATTACTACAGTTGTTTGGCCCCTGATCACTACCTTTCCCCCCACATTCTCCGTCTTGCTGTATCAGAGCTATACCTGCGTTCTACCATTGCACACGAGACGGCATCGTAGGGAGCTAAGATGCCTTCCTGCCCAGAGCGCAACCACTGCTGCAGTTTTAGATTACATGGTCCAATGAGTTTGAGTCTACGCCAGAACTTTCCCCCAATAAATCATGTACATTTTTATGATTTACATTTGGCAAATGTATGATATTCTTGATGGAAAGAAAAAAATGAAAAGGCAGGGCTTGGAACAGAGGGGCTTGGATTAAAATGAGACATTACATGAAAGTGGAAAAATAGCATATTAGTTGAAGGTAAGGCAATGACAATGACAATGTTATTAAAAATATTGTATGACACACTGGGTCATGTTTCATGGTGTAGCTTTAACATGAAAGAAACTCTTCCTTCTTTATTTCTTATTCTCTGTCGTTTTAGATTTTTTTGCTTGTACAGTATTTGTCTCAGGTTTATTTGGATAGTTCACATGTTTGTTCAGACTATTTTGCATTGAATATTTTTAATATGTGAAAGGTGGTATCAAAAAAGGAAGGAAGGAAATGATGGAAACTGGAGGAAAGGCTTCCCATATTTCAGTGTTTAATATATGCTTAAACAGAATATGTGATGGAAGGTGGATTATGTATAGAATGGGAAACACAATTTATTTTCTTCTGCATTAATCCTCCATCAAATCAAACCACCCTCCATACCAAGCAATTATATCCCCCTCCTCTAATTCACATTCTTTCCCAGTAGGGCTTTGCAGACCAAATCAGTGTGCGAGCGTGGAAACAACAGGTGTTGTGTTCATCGCTTGTTGTCTAAACATGGCATGAAATGGGGTGATGATGACTCCATTTGTTTTCCCATACTCTGTTGCTCTGCGTAATCGGGACAACATAAAATAGCGGGGCAGCATGGAAATGTTCCCTTTCCCTCATTCATTACACAATTATGCTAAGCTGCATGCTTGACTATGAACCAGATGTTGTGTAATTAACCTCAGTGTGAAGATAGAGTTCTGCCCGATTGTCTCTCACCTTCAAGAAGGGAAATGGAAACCAGGGCTGAGGCAGAGATAAGAGAAGGTACTCTGGAGGTTTTTTTTTTCAAAGGCACATAAACCGAACTGATCTGAACCAGGTCCAATCTGGTCAAAGAAGAGCTAAAAACTAATTAAGCATCGTGTACTGATAGCCTTCCATGGCATTGTCTCTGTAACCTTCAGCTAAAACTGTGTGAGGACATGCAACCTCAGACAGGTGGGCAGATATGTGAAGGACTCAGGGGAGCAGGATTACAAACAGAAAGATGTCATTTACAGAATATCTTCCATCACATAGCGTAAATGAAAGACTATTGGAGGATCAAGGAGAAAGTTACAGGAAAGGAAGGGTTTTGATGGAGGTGATGTCTGAGTCCTAGAAGTCTTCCTCTAGGACATTTGGAGCAATTGTGGATAATTTGCACAAAGAATGAAGAATTATTTAAATACAATGGATACAATTTAAAGATTGTAAATTCATGAAATATTGCTATTATATATACAGCTGAGGAAAAGACTGTTTTTCATCAGTTATTAGAATGAGACTACTTATATTGGAAATGTATCTTTTTTTGTTTTTGTGCTGCATTGATAGAAAAGTTAATTGCATCGATTTAATTCCGTATCACACCGAGTTGGAAATGATGAATGCTCTTTTATTTATCTTAAACTCTTTATTCACTGAATGTTTGAACAGAGAGTGGACATGTGTCAGGAGTGTTTGTTGGTTTGAACTATGTATTATCAAAGAAGGCAATCCATGCACATGCGCAAGGTTGCTTCATAACTAGTGTTGTACTGATACTTAAATTGGTTTCGGACTAAGATTAGGTTCAGGTCCACTGTTTTAAAACCACAACACATTAGCCCAAAAATAAACTGATTTTAAGGTCATTTATCTTGTGACAGTGAAATATTTTAGCGTTGTCATGCTATCAGGGAGTGTTACATTTGTTGGCAATAAGTTATCTTCCACCAATATTGTATGTATTTCTTAAACCATACAAGTATCACAGAGGGACCTGGGCAATAATAAAGTCCAGGTGTTTGAATCGGTATCAGCAGTGGCGGTTCTAGACCACTTTTACTGAGGGGGCCAAACTGGGGGCCAAACTGGGGGCCAGTTGTTTTGTCAGAGGGGAACATTAAACCCATGTGAAAAATAGACAAAGATGATCGCTTTAAAATATATATATTATGCCCCATAATAGGGCTGATCATTAAATACCACAACATAAAATACCATGATTTATACATGTTTCAGTTACAGTATTTAATACTCGATTGTGAGTCGAGTTGTTGAGTCAAATACTGTGTATGTGTTATTAGGGGGGGCTCTTCCTTTTGGAGGGGTGGCCACAGGGGGGACCAAGCTCAGTGAAACAGGGGTACTGGCCCCTGTTGGCCCCTGCCTAGAACAGCCCATGGGTATAAGAATGAAACTTCAATCCATTATCTAAAGCACTTTTCCCAGTCGCAGGAGGCTGGAGCCGATCCCAGCTGTCCGGTATCAGAATAGAACAAATAAAATGTTAACTGAGATTACTCAAAACGACACAATGCACCAGTGTTGTATGCTTAAGCAGAATGAGCTGTCTTATTCACACAATACTCCAAAGGCAGGTTAGTTTTCTATGAAAAGCTCTCCTCGATCCTCCTCAATGAGAATCAAACCAATAAGCCTCTTAATCAGACAAAGTGTCACTATCTCCATGAGGCTACATCACACTGGACACTGAGCTACTTGCTATTCACAAAGCATCAGTCCACTCCAGCACTCTCTGGTTATCTAAGCCCTGTATGTGAATGTCATTGAGCTCTCATAACAGAGGTGACTTCACCGTTTGAACACGACCGCCTCCGCCTCCCTCCCCCCCCCCTCCCCCAGGAGAAGAGAACATCTGATTTGTAGGAGAGTACGACTGCCACGATGCATGCACTCTGTATTCTCCTTGTACAAGAGGCTGATATGATGAGCCGAGGGGCCAGCTGGCTCTCTCAGGGCCCACACTCCACCAGCCACACCGCCTCATGAGGACCCTTCAGGGCCAGTGTGGGTGAAGGTGAGGTGCCAGCATGTTGGAGAATCAGGGAGAGAGAGAGGGAGAGAGAGAGAGCGAGCTGTTCTCACACAGGACAGCTAAATGAGAAGTAGGCTATTGAAGCTAGCTCTCCCCTCAGCACTCAAACTTTGTTAAACATTGGCACTTTGCAGAGGTGTAACGCGGATGTTGTTGATGTGAGCTGTGTTTGTCTGCACTAACCTAAATGCCTGAGGATGCCTCCAACATTACAAGACAACACATGTCTCCTATTCTAGCATGTGTCACATGCTTTCTAATATTAATGATTATTTCATTATTAATGGTTTCTACCTCTTGCTCCAGCTCAGTATCAAGATATTGACTTCTAATGCAGCTTCAAATGAGATTACAGGTGTTCTGCAAGTATGTCTGTCACTGCACCATACTGATAACATTATCAATAATCTTTATATTGTGATATAAAGTTGATTGTGGGCCAAGTATTGCATATTGTATCATATTGTATTGTATCGTATCATTACCCAACAAGTCACACCCTTGTGCTTGGTGTTGGTCAGAATCATGTTGTTGTATCAGAATCAGTTTTGAGAAAGAGAAAAAATAGTATTGGAACATCTCTACAACCACTTATCTGCTACACAGTAATTGCATTGTTCACGGCTAAACTGACAAAGGCACCATGGGAGCTTTTCTGCTAAAAGCTCCAGATTTGTTCAGTGACACTGATGATTTAGTGCTCTCAGCCAGGCTCCAAGGATTCGCATTTTGTCCATGCGCTGAATACTATTTAAATCCGCAACACTTAGCTGTACGTACCCACTGAAACCCTCTAATCAGCAAACAATGGTATAGCCGCTGCAATTCCTTCTGAATTGACGAGGGTCGATGTTGACTTGGCTGTGCAATGCGCTGTGGGATGTCTCTGGGCATTCCAAGCAGACCACATGATGTCAGACTGTCTATCTGTACCACTGCCAATTTGATGAATCACAACTCAAATCTCCTGCAATAACAACAGGCTCAGTGGTTTGCACTGCAATTTCTGAAGCCAAAGATTTTCGTGTGATTCTGTCAATTTTCTATTGTCTTTTCTCTGGCCTCTTGAGCTCTCCATGCTGATTCTACCTGCTGCTATATGTTGTAATTAATCAGGTACAGGTCAGCCTCAATATTTCACATTCTGCAATGACTTTGACAGATGTTATTCAAATTAGCCCTCTACGTCCTACAGTTATTGAATGAAATCTGTGTAGCATTCTTCATGTCAAGGTCCCACCACAGCTGACCAAAACAAAACAAACATTTTCTCAAAGCAAAAAATCTGAATGGTGCGAGGTGAATATACACTTACTGGAGTAACACAGTAACTCAAACAACAATTTATTGAAATAAAGAAGTGTAATTAAACAATTTTATTACATTTCACTCTTCTTTAAACCCAACAGATGCAAAAAAAAATTTACAACCAGTTTATTTATTTTATTTTATACAGTTTTTACATCCTGTTGCATGTCCAAAATCCCACAGAAGGGACACAACACCAGTGATGGTAGAGGGTGAAAGCGCTAAAGCTGTGTTTGTATCCTTGTGTGTCTGTGTTTGTAGCACACATTTAACAGAGTCAAATTCTCTCACTGTTTCAGCACACACAGATTTGAACACACTGCAGTAGACGACTGTGTATGTGTTTGGATTCCCTAATTAAACACCCATTTGTATGAGAGTGTTTAATTTGGTTGTGAGTTTATGTTTGAATCCATGTTTGTGTTTGTACTAACCTGTAGCAGCTCATCTTCGTTTCCTCCCACCTCCAGCGCTACGGCAACTGAAGCAAAAGGACGACTCGCCATCTGCTGCCGCTCTCTCATCAGCTGCTATAGAGTAAGACAGAAACAAAAAGGATGATTACAATTTAACATGCTATTCTAAGGGAAATATACATCATAGTATTCTATCCTTTTTAACTTAAAAAAAACATGTTACAGCTGGAGTGAACAAGCGGACATTGTCACCCAGTTTCTCTTTTTTACCAATCTACTCAGTCATTTCTGACCGGAAACCAAATGGTACCACTATCACTATGGTTATATCAAAACACTGGGCAGTCAAGGCAGCAGTTCACCTGCCAGTATTGGTTCTTCAAGTTTACTTATTTTGTCTGGTGGCTATAAATGGCTGTTTTCAGTCAATCCTAATGACAATCTGAGCATTTAATTTGCAAACACAAGCATTTCTAGGTAGATGTACATTTTTCTGTTGCATTTGTCCTCGAGGATTACACTGCAGCGTATCGTGGCTGCGGGCTGAAACAATCTTCGAGAGCGATCCCAATTTTTTGGTATTTCTACTTTAGAAGCCGACATATGACAAAGGATGGCCCTTCAAAAATACTTGGAAAAAGTGGTGAGGCAAAATAGAAAAATCACAAAAAGGCGAGGGTAAGAGGGCAGGAAAGAAGAAGAGAACGAGATCAGGGCAGCAGATGAAAAAGAAAGGGATAAGAGGAGGAGGGGAAGAAGAGGGGGCAGAGATCAAAGCAAAAATGGTTAATAGACGTGCAGGAGGAAGGCGAGGAAGAGTGAGAACTGGCAGGTGGTGGGGGCATGTAGGGAGTCAGAGGAGAGGTAGAGGAGGGCAGGAGAACTTCATTAATGAGGAAATGTCAGATGAACAAAGGCAGGCAGCGAGGCCTTTATCAGCATGAGGTCCAAACATCCTGCCGGAAAACACACAGATATACAGAAGCCTTCATAAAATACTGAAGAACTTGTTGGAAAAATATGATACTCCCACACACATTTTTTTTTTTTTTTTAAAACACTCACTCCAAAAATGGTAAAGCAACATGCTCACTGCTGACTCATCTGCCCCTGTCTTCCATCAAAAGGCCTGTTGCCCAGCCTTTTCCACTTCACCACAGACATGTTAATGAGGTTTTGTTTTTTTACATTTAGCTGGGGGGTGGCCACCTGTTTCACGCAAAACAAACTCATTTCTAGTCCATTATACGCCAAGCTCTAATCATCAGTATGTTGCTTGTTGTTTAGGCGGAAAATCTGTCTGGTGCTTCCTTCACCACACAAACACACAAGCACACACACAAGCACACACACAAACACACACACAAACACACACACGTCTGATATTTGAATCAACGCCGGGAAGGCAGATGGAGAATCTGCGCTGCAGACTGTGACCCTTACTCAGGAAGGCAAAACTTTAGTTTGTTTACAACCTCAGATGGTTTTTCACAAATATGAGCGACATAAAATCCAACTTTTATGTATCAGCAAGAGGTGAGGCAGCTATAAAGCAGGCACAGAAGGATAAAGTAAGGACGGTGAAGAACAATCATAAACATGAGCAAAACTGCAGGTTAAGTTGCAGAAGATACATTAACAATGTTGGAGACGCCCGTGGTTTTTTTGTCCATTTTTGTTACCAGTTATCAAACTTAACTATGGATGACAGTGAGAAACGTTTTTATTATAAAACGGACACATTGAAAAGAAGAACTTTGAAGGCATGAGATTTAAGGAAAGCTTAATAAAATGGGGAAATATTCAAATTTGACAAAGAAAAAAAAATAGAAAAAAGGGGAGTGGACGGCTATTTTAATCGCACAAAGACAGAGTCTAAACTTATAAACTTATAATAAACAGAACTAAATGATGAGTAAAATACAGACAGAGAACAGAAAAAGAAGCACAACGGGGGGGGGGGGGAACCATATGCAACCAAAGGAAGAAAAGAAAAGCAAAGATAAATAACACAAATAAAACAAAATAGAAAAAAGCAATTACTGCAGAAAGAAACAAAAAGACAAAACAACAAATGAATGGAAGAAAAAACTGTCAACTCCCAAATGCCATTGGCCCCCCACTCCTGTTAGCTCTGCCTAAACTGAAGCACCTCCTTCACCTCCGTGTCCTCTCCTGTTGCTCTAAAAGAAGCTGCACATTGACATTACCCAGCTGTCAGGTGTTGTGCTATCACACCGCCGGCTGCACGCTTGCCAGTGTCAGGATCTTTAAGCATGAGTGAATACTACACCTGTAGCTACATCGGCATATAGTCAGGTGCTCCGGCGGCGGTAACTGCTCTGCTAGCAAGCCGCCGTGCCGGCTAATGTGATGTCTTCTCTTGTTAGCTGTCAGCTCTACGCTAACGCTGCCTGGATGACAGGCTGTGCTTGCTAGCGTTGCTGTTAGCCTCCTGCTGATGTCAGTTTAGATCTGTTAGATCCTGTGTGAGAGCGGGTAGGGGAGATGGAGTGTGTATACTGAGAGTTTTGGATAACTATATCAGCTTTGAACATTGTTGTATAGAAGCGGATGTTTTTCTGCTGTATTAAGGGATTGTTTAAACAGAGATAACTCATTGTAGTTAAAAGATAAGGTGGCTAAAATGAGCTGAAAATAGCTGTGGAGCAAAGAGGAGTTTTAAATGTGCTGTCAAGTGGTAAACAGCTAACTTCACACTAATTGCCACAAATTGCATCAAAGGCTAAAAAACTAAAATATTCCTACAAAAGCCTGTCTTAAAGCATTTCTTTATAAACTAGATTTGTCACTGGCTTTTAACTGCCTCCCACCTTCCTAAAATTATTCAAATGACTCTTGAGTTATCAATACATCAACATATTTAAATTGTTTCAGGTATGCCTTAGAAAAAAAACACAATGGGCTAATACTCTCAAGAAAAAGTCATGAATTAAATATGTAATGAATAAAGGGAAGAACAGAACAAATGCAGATAGTCTAACACTGGCGTACTGCTTGGTACAACTGGTTTATTAACATCCATTAAAGCCGGCCCCGTTGATGCTCACTTTGCATCAAGACGACAAGAATGAGATATCTTTGTTAATATGACAGAGAGTTATTTACTAGGACATTATATTGATTTATTTATATTTCCAATAGATCTAAATCGGCTTTTACATTAATTTGAAAGACTTATGACGAATTGGCTTAGAAAATGTGGTTGATGTGGTTTTTTTTTTGTCATTGATGCTTACACTTTGGTTCACCACATCTCCAGTAGAGTTAGGGGACTTGCTGTATTAATGCCAATGTGCATTAATACAACTCAACTTAAGCAAGCGTCAGGAAAAACTCTTGCATATAGTATGAATATAAGCATGTGAAGGTTGCCTCATAACAGACTTAAAATATGTTCAACTGTCCTTTAAGGCTTGGAGGATGATTGTGGTTCACAGGACTATAGTTGAATGATGGAAAGATGGGAGAGACGGCAAACAGTTTCTGGTGTAAAGGAGACAACATCAAATCTAATCTATTCCAAAAGGTGTGTGATTGGAGTATGACAACATGAATAACATCACTACTTCTGCCTTTGCTTCCCAAAGAAAGAAGAACACACTTGATTTCATGCATAACAAACTGATTATTTTGTTGTTTTGAGGAGATCAACCTTTACTTTTTTACTGCTTTGGCATTTTTTGTCTTACATCAACTCCTTAAGGCCAATTGTTTTGGACTCACAGTGACACAATGCAGGACAACATAGCTCCCATATACACACATAAACACCTTCTGACAATATGAGATATTGGTATATTGCTAAATCCTGCTGGTCAATATCCTACATAATATTGAAGTTTAATTAAAGAACAAGAGGAGATGAGTTGCATTGCCAGTCTCGTTGTCCTATAGATACATGTGCGATTATTAGATGGTTGCTCAGTACTTCATTTGAAATACTTTTCCAAATACCCATAGTTCAGTTTTGTTTTTGTTTTTTATGGACTTGGTGGCAAAACTAATATATTGTTCCTGTGCATCCATGTGTGAGTTTGAGTCATAGAGGTGTTTTCTCAGTTCTGCTTTACCTAAAGCCCCTGCTCCTGTGTTACTGAGATTAGATAAACTGGTCAAGGTGAGTTGGGTCACATTTGTGAGTCTCTCTCTCTGTGTGTTTCGACCTGATAAATCAGTCTAGACAGTGGAATTATGCTAGGGCATAAAAGTGGAAGTAATATTTTGCACTGTGTTAAGTTTTAGAGTCTAGTGGATAATGCAAGTGAGAGAATGTGTGTATTGAGCGTTTATATATTTCACCACTCTGCATGTTTCCGTGTTTATGAATGCAAATGCACATCAAAAACAGTCCTCTTGTGTGTTTAATTCCCCCTTTGACAAGTCCTTGAGTGGGCAACAAGGACAAGGCAGTGGCCATGTTCTGTCTGCCCATCGGGCTGTAAATCAGCTATAAAATGGCTAATTAACTCTGCTGTGCTGTAAACAAGCAGTGCATGCAACGCTAGAGACCAAAAACTCGATGACAAAAGAAGTGGAAGAGATGAGACAGAGTTAAAAGACCAGACGCCTCCAAGGGAGAGCAAGTGACACAGTTCTGTTTTTTTTTTGCTTTCAAGGATTTTAGCTAGATGCTTAAAATTCTTACTCAGATTTAAGATTTTCTACAAGTTTTTTCTCTGTGCTTTTACTCTGTATTGAATGTCCCAGTGTTTATCTAGCGTCATAGGGAGGCACGACACCCAAACATCCATTAATGCATCCATCCCGCCTGTCTCAGCTGGACAAACAGATGCATAAACAGCCGGGAGAAAAAATGAGAGGCTGCAACAATGAAGCCAATCACATGGCGAATTATGCTTCACAGAACGCGGCTCAACCAAAGTAGCACCTGCAAGCTCAAATTGCCAGTCCTGTTAGAGGGATTGGAAATACCTGTGTAATGTGCTGTTTGCTGATTTCGGATGCACTCCTGTGCAAATGACTGGTTTCACAACACAAAGAGTGTCTCACTGCTACTATGGCTGCAATTACACTCCACATCGGCTCTGTGAGGGAAAACAACACTGATGTTCACACATGTGCAAGCATATGTGTCAGTCTGTATGTTTGTTTGTGTGTTGGTAGGAAGCTGAAGGGAAATAATGCAGAAGTATATCCTGTGTTTATTTGGCACAAAGTTGCTTTTTTTTAAACCAATTCTGGCACAAATGTCTGTGCCAGAATTCCAATGTCCTTAGTCTGTCCACAGTAATACTCAGAAGTATCCACTCTATGACTGTGTGTTTGTGGACACACTCTTGAAGATACTTTCCTGTTCCATCATGACTGCTCCCTGTGCACACAGCCAGGTTAATAATCAGGGCTTTTGGTGTGGATAACTAGACAGTCCTGACCTCACCTCCATTCTACACCAGGAGAGTTAACATTATCACACAACATCAGTTCCTAAACTCACCAAAGCTCTTCTCTTGTTTCAGCCATCCCAGATGCCCACAAAGGCCCATGTTGTTTTCTTGAGTATACCCAAAAAAACTTTATCTGTTCATAAAAAGTTATGCACAATTTGTATGTGTAATCCTCTGAATGTCCAACATTGTTCTCCTACCCTCCAGTCATACAAATGATTTGTAACAACCCTCTTGAGTGTGTCATAACAAAAATGCAGTAGGAACTTTACGTTTAATATCTCATGTTTGTTTTAAGGTACAGTACACTTCAAGGCCTGTTTTTTTCTTCCTTTCTTGCATTTGAGTTACACGAGTTAGTATGTTTGATTTTAGGCAGATTCAATTCAACTTGACTTTTTGGTTCACACAGGACCTGGGTGTCAGTTTCCTGGTTTAAAGTCCTGCATTTTTTTTTCCTTCCGTCAACCTCAACCTCCATCCCAAGCAGACTATATCAAGCTTTTTTGCTGTGAGCATCTAACATTCCTGCAGACAGTCTTACATAGGAGTTAGCTTCACCTGCACAAAAGCCTAAAGAGCAGAATATTTGCCTTCCTCCACCTCCAGATTTTCACATTTTCTGTGGATGAGGTCATTTTCACCTTAATGTGAATTACCTATAGAGTTATCAGTTTGAACATAAAAAAAAAAATAACAGCTTAATTAACCAATGTTATGCATGCCAAATACTTTTGGTGTAAAGTGATAGAAATAATCATGTCCAATCAAAATGCATAAATCTGTTATAATATACAGCATACAAACCTTATTAAGAAGCAGTGGATAAAAATAATTATAAGGATGAGGCACATGCACACTATTGAACGTGAAGAACACACAAGACAACAAACCAGACTAGAACACATTGGAATTTGCTGATGTGGACCTTCTTAACAACACATTTCTCATCCAACATTACTGCCCCTGTTCCCCCTGTAGATGTAATGCTACATCAGCGCCCATGTTCCTCCAGTCAATCCGTAACCTAACAAGATGGTTTAATCAATGCCACAGAGGACTGCAGGTTTAGGTCTGATTAATGTTTTAATCAGAGATAGGAGGGAAACAACCATTTCAGGACAGGGCGTATAACTCTTACAGACTGATCCAATATCCACAGACAGTCACAGTCTCAGCTGTGAAGTTGTGCTTTAAAATAAGTGTTTTTTGGTTTGTTTTTTTGTCCAAGTATGAGCATCAAATTACGTTAAAATGCACCTTGCTACAATGTTTGTCCACAAAAAAAAACAGATTAATGAAGAAGAAATCTACAAGCAAAATATCCACATTGGGTCTTCAGGGTTCTGAAAAGTGTACAATATAGTAAAAGGTGTCTGGTGTTTTAAAAGTAAATGCAAGTACAAAGATGAACAGATTGAAAAGGGTGACCATGGCAGTGCATTTCAGGGTTTAGCAGCATAATGTAAAAGGCCAAACCTTATTGTAATATAAAGTTTGGTGAAGCACTATGAGACTCTAGGGAATACGTCCAGTGAATGGGAATAGCAGGACAAGGCGACATACAAATTACAAACTCAATGGAGTCTCAATTTTTTTAAGGAAATGTTCACAGGTGCAAAAGTTAATTGGACTGTCCATGTGCTAAAGGAGTTACACATCTCCTCTGAAATTGAGATTGAGATTTTGAATGGTATGCCTTCATGGTACGCCTTTATTACAATGGAAGAAAGTCTGTTTCTATCATTACCGTGGTTCTAATCTGCTTTTGGGAGTTCCATTCATGTCATAATGAGCGTAGCTGCATATCTAGTTTAGGGGAACCTGAGAACATTGGTAGAAGGAGGGATGCAGTGACAAGCATGTGTTGCTCATTCTTCCATAACTGGTGATGTGACTGAAACTCTTAACCCTCTGGACACGCGTTCAATATTGTTTTTTTCTTCAGTGTCCTTGAAAATCTACAAACTCCTCACATTGGCAAGAAATTGCCTTTCTGATAAGTAAAGCCTCTCCTGAAAATATACATTATGCCCGGCGGCTACATATGACCATGCTGCCCTGACTACCTTTTAGAGTAAGTAATAAGGAGTGAAACAAGATCTTTCTAAAGTTATTATCAATATCTTCCTAACAATGGAAGAGGGCGAAAGTAGCCTGACATACTTTTCCTGATTCATATTCTCCATTTTTTTTTTTCTGGACGCGGATCCCAAGGATTTTAGAGGTCAGGTGGGATATGTTATCCCTACAGTCTGTTCCGCCTGCCCTTTAGTCTGCTCTACGTTGAAAATGTCTATAATACTTCCATAGGGAGGTCTACTTGAGCCATCAACAGACTTTTAAACTCCTCATCCTGTCCCTTAAGGTGAGGCCTGAATCACACTCATTTGTCCCTTTTCCCCCACTTTTATTTTCTGAATCACTGTTTTGCAAACTATAACAAACTAAGATTATAAAAGTGTTTGTTTCATTAGCATTGTCTACCTTTGTCAATGAACAGCACCTTGATGAAAAGGAGCCAAACAAATTGGCCCCAACCTGAAGTTGGAAATCAACTATAAACTCATGTTTGCCATTACATACCCAAGATAGGCAACCAAGAGAAGTTAGAGAAGCGATACAAAAAGACGAGATATCCAGCTCTCAGAGGACAGCATTGTTGGAACCCCATGATAGTCATCTACATAGGAACCCACAATCATACAACCAATCATTAACACTGATAAGTATTCAATTATTACCTAATTGAGCGGGCTTTTGATGCTCACTGCTGTGTCTTGAGACAGATAGGATTTACAGCTTTGCCTCTCAGAATAGATTATCATTAGCTATTGAAGAGAGAGTGGATCAATTCAAATGCAGCGTCTGCAGAGTCACCTCTGGTCTACTTGTTTAATACAATGCAACTGCTTTACAAAGGACACACGCATGGGTGCACTCAAGGATTTACATCATAAAAAAAAATAAAAAAAACCTTGAAAAAACGCCACATTTATCTGTTGTTTTCTATTAGACAAACAGGTGTGAGCACACAAAGAGAGTCTCACACAGACTCTCCTCTTCCCCCCTCGATTTTGTATGCCAGTGGAGCCACAATCGGGCAATGATAACAAATCTCATTTCCGGCATGTTTGCCAAGTTTCCAGGCAACATTTGTCTCCTGGCTGAATGTGGTGAGTGTGATCTGAGCAGCGTAAACAAGGGGACAGATATCGTCCTCTGATAGGAAACCACCACTCCAGATCAGAGTCCAACACAAAACCGCAGGGATTGGACAAAAGCACTTGAGATGCTCGTCAGCTGCAAGACAAGGTCATTCCTTTGTACCTTTTCTTTCACTGGTTACACCAAAACATTTCTGTGGTCCTTACACAGCCATGGTATGATATCTTAAAAGTTATGCCAAGCTTTTGGTGCTAATCCTGAAGGTTTTATAATGTATTTCCAACCTAGATTGTCAAAAACTGATTTGACAACTGGTCCCGGCCCTCCCTCTGATGTTTCACACCGACACTTGCTCAACCTGAACTTGAACTTGAAGCTTTATCTCCTAAATGAAGGTCCTTGGAGTTCAAACCATCCAATGCATACCCACCAAAATGTTCTCTTCTCAACGTATAGCGGTAAGATACTGGAAATACTTCAGTTATAGTAAAAGCTATGCTCCAGCATCTCTACTATGAGACATGCAAAGTACGTCTTTTTAAATAGGTGAAGTCATCCAAAATACAGTTTTCCCATAGCTTTGCTTCAGTTCTCCCTCTTATAGAGTGAACTAATTAGAAGCTTGCAAAGCTGTGCTTTCAATGTAACTTCTTCAACACTTGTGATTTGTAGTTAATGGGCAAAACTACTGGTTCATAAAGGACCTAGCAAAATGGCGAGAACTGATTAAAGTGGGACTATATGAGCTGGGTGCACAGGGTTGAAATAAGATCTTTAGTGAAGAAAGATACATGCAGACAACTCAAAATGCCATGGGGTGTCTATGTCTTCAGCCTTGCAAGGGAAACCTTCTGAAATTCTCTTAAAACTACCCATAAAAGAGCTCTAAGTACAGCCTGAGTACGGCTGACAATCTGAGAGCAGCAGAACATCTCAGAAACATCCTGGCATGGTGGTAAAATAAATCCCAATTGATTCTGAGAGCTAATTAGAGAGGTCCAAAGAGACAAAGAGAGACAGAAAGGGCTTATAGATCGTAGAGCTTGTAGCTGTTAGCCTGAACAAGGCAGACACACTCTTGTATTATGACCAATAAGTCCCATTCACATCTTACTGCCAGGCAATTACTGCTAACACGTTGGCTGGGGAGAGAAAAAGAGCAAGAAAAGACAACACAGAAGAGACTGAAACATTCCAGAAGAAACAGAATAAAAATAGGCAGACTCATTGATGGTTAGTGGAAAAAAAACCCCGTCTCTGCCATGCTCATGCCAATGTACAGTTTGTAATTCTGAATATTTGAGGCAGATAGTTCCCGTTCTGCAACTTTCAGAAAATGTAGTTTTCCACAAATAAAACTGAAGTAAAATGTGAAGTGTGAAAACCATTGAGTCCACCCATATGGTTTTATGTAAACATCATTCGGCTGAGTCTGTGTTCAAAAGTCTCAGATGTTTGTATTCACAGACATTTCTCACAGGTATTGCTCAATGTTGAGGAGAAACAGTTACAGTGAATAATAAGTCTTATTATGTAGGCACACAATTACTGTATCAAGATGGACATATCTACTAAGCCCGTCACAGCTAATAAATATCAAAGTCCGACATGAATGTACTTACAAACTGTGAAAATGGAGCATTAAATTGTACATGTGCAGCAAGTTAAGTGGATTTATGTAAACTTGAATAATTTATTAGAAATCAGCCAGACTAAACATTTAAAAATAGAGACGGAGGAGGGGCGAGACTTCACTGAAGTACCAGACTGGTGAAATGTCTCCTCTCATTCTCTCTCTCTCTCTCTCTCTCTCTCTCTCTCTCTCTCTCTCTCTCTCTCTCTCTCTCTCCGTCCAACCCTCCCCTCTTTTCTTCAAATGTAGTGACCGCAGTGTTAAGCAGTGTGGTGACCTGGTCCACTAAATCACCACCCGCTTAAAGACATAGGGCGAGAGACATGAGAGAGAGAGAGAGAGAGAGAGAGAGAGAGAGAGAGAGAGAGAGAGAGAGAGAGAGAGAGAGAGAGAGAAAGAGAGAGAGAGAGAGCTGTATGGAAAGAAAAGTGGGCCGTTTTCTGGGGTCATCTATTACATCCCATCACATTAGCCCCTCATCACTGGCAGGCTCAGCCAGCCATCATCCATCCCCGTTCTCCACGGGCCAACACACACACACACACACACACACACACACACACACACACACACACACACACACACACACACACACACACACACACACACACAGAAAGGAAGACTGTGAAGGATAACTAGGCTGTGTGAGTGTTTGCTTATCTCTCCTTTCTTTCCCTTTAAAAAAAAAGGTGATAGAAGTCCAGCAGCTGGAGTTAATCTGGTGGCACTTCTAACTCAAGTTACACAAGTTCAAACAGAATCAGCATTTGTGTGTTTGTGTGTACCCCACACATTGTTTTCAGTTTCCAACAAAGAACACGTATTTTTGATATGAAACAAACATGTTCTCCCCGCACCTTCATACCTTAATTCAGTCTGCTGACAGACTTAACAGACAGACACTCACACACACACACACACACACACACACACACACACACACACACACAAACACTCGAATACATGCAACAAAGAAATACCCAGAAGAAAACATAAACAAAAGCTACAGAAAAACTAAGTTCAGCACATCACAAGACCTGAAACACAAACAACATAAATATGTGGGGAGCACTAAAAACTAATGAACACTCATGTTATTAGGGGAAGGCTAGCACAAGGTGCATGCTATTTGTATAATATTCAAGCTAGATGTTTCTGTAGAGGAGCTGTGGGACTGTTTTTTTTTTTTTATATTTTAAAGACTTGCACCAAAGCTTACTCTGATCTGAAAGTAAGACACTGTTGGAAAAGGATTGTAGTTTCTCAATGACATGATATTGTGAGTTCAATCTTTTTCTGAGGCCAGGCTCTGTTGTTTGTGTGTAGGTATGTATGTATATGAATTAAGAAAACTATAGGTGGTTCTTATTATTGCCTTGACAGCGTGATTTATACGATTTTAACAACCGTACATCCCTTTGACCAAAGTTTCACACACACACAGTCACCACACACACACACACACACACACACACAATGAGCACACACATCTGAAACCCTGCCAGACCCCAATCACGCAGACTATGCTCACATGCACTGCCATTCTCTCACGTTCTTTCTCTCTCTCTCTCTCTGTCTCTCCCTGTCACACATACACACACACATATCTAACATTCATCCAGTCCTTTGGTTTCCTTGGGAACAGTGTTTATCCCGTCCATTTAGTCCATTTAGCCGTGTGTCCCATTAGCATCAACCTCCCATCTGTCTACCCGGCCCCTAGAGGGACACTCCAGTGTGTGTATGTGTGTGTGACAGATTGTAGTTGTTCTGATGTGTGTGTGTGTGTGTGTGTGTGTGTGAGATTGTTATTGAATGTAGTTATGTTACCTTCTGATCACAAACCCTCCCCTCCACAAACCAATCAAATATCGGATTAATGCTCATCTATTCCCACCTGCCCTAGCGCCGCTAGTGCCGCTCATAATCATTATCTGTAACCTCACTGGTTGGCTGGCTGGCAGCCGTCCTATCCACCAATTAAACACCACAGCTGACAGACCAGCTGACAGCCACTTGTCCAATTAGATCGCATTGAAGAAGCAGACATCGAAAGGATAGGTCAGCTAAGGGTTGTTGACCAGCAGGTCAAGGAGAGCGTCTCTCATTGGTTGTAAGTGGGCTGACCACCAGACACGGAAACCTTTTGTTAATGAGATCACTACATCTTCATAATGCTGTAATGTGAGGAGATGTTTAATCATACCGGGCCTAACATACTGTCAAATATCGTTTTACTCACTTATAAACTACTTTATGTCTCAGTCATGGGGATGAATGGGAAGACGCAATGAACTCAGAGGTGTCAAATCTAATGGTTGTAGCTAATGGGATATCAAGGTGGTGATGAAGAGGAGGAGGGAACCGAAGAGATTTGTGTCATCTTTGTGCTTAAAGCAGAATAAATATGATATTTCAGAATCCAACATTGGCTGAGAGCTAAAAGTCCACTCACCACAATCGAGACCAAGTAACACTGCAAACAAAAAAACAGAAGGATACAACCAGAGGGCAGGGTTTATTTTAATAATAGAAACACTGACTGACTCTTCTGATGGGTTTTAGTTGATACTCGAGGAGCATTATTTTTTAGGTATTATCCACCCATGAAGCCAATGACTCTATGAATATTTATTCTAGAGATTTCTAACTCGTGTCTTGTTTAAAACACTCCTCAACTCGGGCCCAGGAATGTATTCATTTACTGCATACAAGAGCAACCTATTACTATATAGAGGCTTATATATGTGGAAAAAAATGATTGTCCCAGGTTCTTAACATTTTCTTTTTCCACAGCCTCCCTTTAGCGCACAGTAAGTATCTGTTTTATGGTTAGTTACACTCTTTACAAACAAGTTTATCTAAAAATGGTCTGTATCAGTAAAGTCTTGGCAAATAACAACTTGTTTTACTTGAGGTAAAATTGGTAGTTAAAATTGGTAAGAATGTATTTTTAATTTGGTAAAATTTCACTCAAGTTTTTTTTTTTTTTTTTTTTGTTTGGGACTTGAATCCTGGTCTCATTGGAAGAGTCCTGCTTTGTTTGATCCATAAATCACATCCGACTACCACCAATAGTAGACTTTATCTGTATTCTAACTTCATCACCTGACCGCCCACGTTCTGTACAGCCTGACACAACAGACGAGCATACACTCAGATGAGTTTTATCGTCATACTTTAGCATAGCATATAAGTCCCCAAAACACATCTCTAACAACTTCAAGTTTACCAGTGGAGTTTCTGAAACCATAGCAGAGGTCATTAGATGCCCTTTGAATGAAATATCTTCTTTTTATTGGTTAGATTTAGTGTTTAATCATGCATTATGATCTCTTCCTATTCTTTTTCTAGTCCTCTGTCTTTTTTTCTTTTTTATTTCTCCATCCCTCTGTCCCTCTCTCTCCATGCCAATGAAACTGGGGTGTAAAGCTGCAGAGCCCGGCACAATTCAACACAACAAGGCCTCATCTCATTAACAATGGCCTCCGCTTGCCAATATATACAACTCATCTACTGGGCGCGAGTGTTTGTGTGAGTGCGTGTAAACTAACACCCAGTTTGTGTGCGTTAGAGGAGTCAGCAACTTTACTGGGCAGCCTGCAGGCCTCATCTAGAAATCTTTTTAACAAGGAGCCGGTCAATCAATCTCTGATCGATAACTATCCTAAGGTGTGTGTGTGTGTGTGTGTGTGTGTGTGTGTGTGTGTGTCAGGCTGACTAATTCAGACATCTAGGCATAGGGCTGATCCTGTTGGGTCTCTCCTTGCAGTGCAGTGTGCCAGCTGTGGAAATGAAAAACCAGCAGCGTCTTTGGCTGAGCTATCTGGGTCCAAGAGGGAAGACTCGTAGAGAGGGAGAAGTCAATAATGTTGGGGTAAACAAATATTCTGAGGGAGAGAGAGAGAGGTGGAAAGACAGTGTGAGTGAAAAAAGAGGGAGAGAGGGGAGAGAAGGAAATTCAAGAGCAGAGTGAGGGAAGCCAACAGTTTTGCCAATAAACAAGCCAGCACAGCACTATTGCAGATTGCCATAGAGCTTAAGTTTACAGGATAGAAGCATTAGAGAGTCGGCCCCATCAGACCAATGCAACAAGAGCTGATCGAGCATCTCTGCAGGTGTGAGTGTACACAAAAAAGTATCCCAGAGAGTCACATTTACATGTTCAAGAAACTTGAATACTGAAAATATGGTATCCTAATATTTATAAGAATGTGTTCAGAGAATTTTATTGAAACAACATTTCACCAACTGTACTGCCAAAAGATTTAATTCCAGTTTTTTTTTCCGATGGTACAGGATGGGGTTAAAGTCAAGTTATTCCACTCCAAACTCAGAAAACCATTTGCACAGGAATTAAGCAATGTGTTGAACTTGTTGAAAGCGCACTACTGTTGGAAATACCCAAGAAGAGTCAATTTTTTTCTAATCATGTGGTTGATGTGAATGGAAGTTTGGTAAGGTTTAAGTACAAAACTACTGTTTTGTACTTAGGTTTAAATCATAATTCAACCTTTGGTTAGACTTTTGGTTTCACTTGGGGCTTGAACCCCAGTCTCATAGGTGGAAGTTTTTCTTTGTTTGACCCATCTAACCCTGACAAGCATCTCTTATGGACATCAATTGTCCGTCTACATCACAAGATTAGTTGCTCTCAAGGTGTAATCGGGCCTGTTGTTGATTTTTCTATGGAGTTGGATGAAATCCCATTGTCACCCATGACAACCCAAAGGACTACTTGGTGCGTCTGTTTGAAGATGTAGTCCTTGAAATAACGTATTTGATGAATTTGGATTGAGAACAGCGGTGTAAACCTTCTAGTGGTAATACTTAGGAAGTACAATTCTTCTTCCAAACAGGTCCTCAACATATTGTACAGGCAAAATATTTGTGATTTGAACTGTTCATGGAAAGTAAAAAGGCAAGATGAGAAAACATTATGTGTTTTAAGTTTAGATAGCAACTTCAAGGAAACCTATGACCAAAATAGAAAGATAGCATTGGTAAAAATATACTCTGAATCTAAATAAATATGTGTAAAATAAATGTTTGGAGCTATTTGATATCCATTGGTTCTGCGTGTAAAGCACTGTAAAGTTAAGCTGTAAAAAACTGAAATAAAATGATAGCTTTATATTGGATCTCATTGTGCATTGGTGTCAAAAAGATTGTGGTTATAGTGTTAATTGTTTAATGCATTTGGAACAATGTTAGCTACTTTATTCATTCATTCACACATGTACATGTTTGTAGGCCCCGTTAGTTAATGGTTTTAAAATCTGTATTATGTTCTGTTTACTTATCTTGATTTCACTTTTAATATGAATCCTTCTTAAAAGACTTTTCCAGGTCAAGTATAGGTTGAGGATGAGATTAAACTATGTGCATGAATGCTTGCTATTCAGATGTCCTCATACACTACCTTCGTGTTCAGTTCAGCATTGTGGTTGGACGTGTGTGTGTGTGTGTGTGTGTGTGTGTGTGTGTGTGTGTGTGTGTGCATGCAGTGTGTGATGTGTGCACTGTTGTAATTTGTTGCCCTGCAGCGTTGAGTAGCGGCTCATTATCTGAGCAGATTCCTATCTTCTATCCCTCAGGACTGTTACAATCACAAAATCATTGATTCGTGCCGCTCCCCGAAACAATGGATGGTGAGTAAAACCCTGATTGAATAGATTTCAGACCGGCATGCTTTTGCTGCTCATAAAACTTGTTTAATGTTTGTGTAAAGCCAGTGATATGTGTTCATTTTGTTCTGCCTCAGTTTTACATGAAAAAAAACCTCCTATCTTAATCAGAAAGACACAATACAGCTTCCAGATTTTGTGTTCCTGATAAAAATAAAAATAAACTCTTACACTTAACTATTCTCTCTCGTCACAATACTAAATCTAAATGATTGGTTTCAAGCAAAAAAGAACACTGCTATTTGGCAATGTAAGAAATCGGAGGGGTTTTTTACACACCTAAAAAGTGATTGATTTGATTGTCCATGCAACAGCTACCTCTTAGCTATAATAATTATTGTTTTTTTGGTCAAAGTATAGTAGTTATAAAAACTATGACAGGAAAAAAGTCAGAGCTCATAGTAGTAGTAGTAGTCAAAGTAAAGGACAACTAAACTGTTTGGCATGGATGGATGGCCATGGATGACTGGATGGATGGATGGCTGGATGGTCATGGATGGATGAATGGATGAATAGACGGATGGATGAATGAAAAACCACATGACTTTAAAGAAGGACAACATAGTTTGAGTCATATTGGAAACAAAAGTTGAAGTGGGCTTCCTTTAAGGTTTCTGCATATTGTTTTGTTCTTTAATAACCTAACTAGCATACTTTCTGCCCACATTATTCTCTCTAATCCAACTCAATGGTTTAAGTCACTTAACCTAACCAAACAGTGACCCTTTCAGAATATCAACCACGTGTTGTTCCTTGCGTTTGTAAAGTACGACCTATAGTTGTGAGGATGAGTGACCTGCCCTTGGTAAAGTAGCTTTTTAAAGACATGCTATGTGGGTATTAAAGGGTAGAAACAGATGGCATTTGTTGAGATTCGACTTGGTTACTACCAAAAAGAACACATTTACACACTTTTGAGAGCAATGGTTTAAAAAAAAACAAGTATTCATGTCCAATACCCAGATTTTGAAACACATTTAGCAGAAAGAATATCATTTTTTTAGCTTTTACATAATGGGAATTGTGGTCTAACATGATTGTATACAACATCACATCCTTACCTTAGATACTTCTCAAATTCCTATTTCCTATGTCCTCTAAAATACATACTCTTAATGTTATTTGAAAGGTTCATTTAATAATTTGTGATGTAACAGACACACAGGAAATACGGAACCCAAATGTAGAATGTGACTAATTAATGTGCAAAACATCCTCATAGCTTCAGGGAAAATGTCATCTTAAACCTGTCTATTTATACATTTAGGCCTTTTATTCAACAGTATTTCCTCAGAACTGGAAGGTCACTCGATCTATTTTCAGTAGTAGGATATGTTTCGCTGCATTGGGTCTGTAGCACAACTGACTTTGAAACTGAGATTCTGAAAATCTGAAAGAAAAAGACAGAAAATAGCTCCTGAAAGGCAGAGGACAGAGAACGCACAACAGTCAGAGCAGTGTATCTAAGGGTAAAGTAGCACAGTGAAAGCCACTGGAACAAAGTCTTACTCCTCTTAGTGTGTGTGTGTATGTGTGCACAGACTGCTTAATGTTCCAAGTCAAAAAGAGGTAAGAGCTTCGAGACTGGATGTTGTGAGTCAAAGTAGCTGGCAAGGCAGAGTAAAGAAAAACAGAGAGGGAGAAGATGATAGATCCCCGCTGTGATAGGGCATCGCTTCTTCACGTCACACAGAGTTCAAACAGAGAAAAAAAAAACCTTCCATAAGAGTCTTGAAAGAGGACAAAAAAAGGAGAACAGTAGGAGGAGAAAGGAGTAGAGAGAAGAGTTCTATATTTACTGGGCTAGAAACGGGGCGTAGAGAAGTGTTTGATGGTTGAAAAAGAAGAGGCATGGCAGCAGGGAGATGGGGAGGGTGATATTTGAATAAACAGAGACACAGAGATGACAGTTTGTTATCGTGAAGACAAAATATTGAGGTTGGAAAGGTGGAAGAGAAAGTGCAGAAAGAGGAGGAGAAGGAGAATTTGAAGAGAAGGATGTGGAAATGACAAAAAAAAGAGTAATACATTTGGGTTAGCTTGGTTTGATTTCTTAACTCAGTGTTAATGGACCTGTTTCAAAAAGCCTACTAGGTTTAAAACATATTATTAAAAGTTCCATAAAGTTTCTCTGATTTGGCTAGACAATGTATGATAGCAGTACAGATTCAGAAAGGGTCAGTATATTGGATTTGTAAGTTAATCTAGAAGTTTTCATAGTTCATAGAAATATATTTTGGACATCATGAATGTTATGTTTTGTCGACTATAAATACATTTTAGTAAAATAAAAACATTAAAAACACTCAAGATAACTGGATTCTAAGCATTTTAGATAATTTTGCAGTAGATTTCTAAATCTCGGAACTTCAAAACTTCACCATGACTTATTTAAGTCATCTGACAACTTGATCAAACAAAAGACTCATAATGCACTCAAGATTAGTAATGACTTAGAGGTTTCGGTCCTCTATTACAACCTAGAAGTGCTTTTACTGGTTATAATTTCACTAGTCTGGTCTTCGTCTTAACATTGTCCAGCTCTGCCTCTGTCTTGCTCTTTCTGGCAGAATCATGATCTTTAATTGCTTTTCATGCACTCAGGTTTTGGTCCTGACTTGGTCTTGGTTAAGGAGGTCCAGACTACAACACTACATCTTAAGTTATCAGTGAAACAACATGACTTTCAGTTTATTTGCTACTTTGCCTCGAGCCCCAGAACTGCTGACTAAACATCAAATCAATATCTAAAAGCAATGTTTTAATATGAGAATAAGATAATAAATGCTTAACGTGTTAACCAAAACAGGCTTTAAGAGAAATCAAGCCAATAATTGTTAAATAGCTTGATGTCTTTTGGAGAAAAGTAAAAATTGGAATTACCAAAATCGAACTAAATCAACCGATAGTACAAACTGGTTTCAAAATGTAAATGAATTGATTGATTGATAAGACATTGTCAGGGAAAGTCTGAAATATGTCTGGCATAACGGCAGCTCCATTTACACCATAAAAATTAAAGACGAGATACAAACATTTGACACAACATTCAAACACCAAACTAATATTCAGACGCCTTCAACGTGCTTTGATCTGGGAATCAACTCCATTTTCAATTTTAAGATTGACAGGTGTAACAAAGGAGCAGGAGGACGCAGGACCCTGTATCTACGGTTTGATGGTAATGCTTCAAATGAACTTTTTAGTTTTAGAGACAATGCTGTTAAAATCCTAATAATCGAATGAATGGAAACACACTAAATATATACCTAAAAGAATGATTGCATGATAAACTCAGAGGAAAGTGATTTGTTGATTATGAACAAAATGTGCTTCATTATTTGTATGCTTTCATGTCTTTAGAATACAAAACAGAAATGGATAAAATCACAAAATGACACCAGATGGAAAGATGGAAATAAATGAGATCTTTTTGCTGAGAATGAATAAAAATATACATTTTAGCAACTTTTCAGCTCCTTTGTTCTCCACCATTAATAAACACAGCGCTTAATGCACTTCCATTCATCTTACTCGAAGCCTGACTTTCATTAAAATCAAACCCATTTGTGCAAGTCCCTCTTCTACACCTCACCATTCAAGCATGGAATATAACCCATTTTCTCACATTATACTATTTTCTCTTTTGATCACAGCCTTTAATTTTGACAGGTCAGAGTAGCGTAGTTCGTGCAGAATGAAGAAAGCTTTATGAGTGTTGTTTTCGGGTTTATTTGGGGACTTTTTATGCCTTTATTTTAGCGACAGGACAGTGGATAAAGCCATGAATGTGGCAGAGAGAGAGTGTGGAAAAACATGCTGGAAAAGACCAGAGGTCAGATTCAAACACATGCTGCCAGCCGAAGGACCACAGCCTCTGTACATGGAGCATGCGGACCAACCACTAGGCTTCTGGCGCCCTCATAAAAGTATGTTTTAATGTATAAATTCAAGTTAGTACACAATAAAATTCCCTGTCATATTGGCTTTTATAAAACTTGACACAATATGGCCAATTGAGAAAATCTATCAGAAAAAGTACGTAGTGGTTATAGTGTCAAACTCTTGAAATTACCAACAGTCGATTTATGTTTTCTTTACGAACATCCTGTAGTGGTGCAAATATTCAATGTCCTCTTAGGCTAGACATACATGTGAATGCTTAATAGTGCATTGTTTGCAATGCAGCGTAGAAGGGCCACGAGGGCCCATTGGGGCCAACCAATCGATGGACTGCAGTGTGTCTAGCTCCAACATTTAAGGTCAGATCGGTACACTTGGCACACCAACAGAAGGATACCAAAAAGTAGGACAGTATGGATCAGTTATTATTGGTACTCTTCCCAACTTTTGACAGTTGAAACGCCAATAAATGTGTACCGTACCGAACCCAACTGAACCGCATTGCTTGGTGAAAACGGGGCTTTAAGGACTGTTTTTCCCTGACTGTGCCTGCACAAAAAGGCAGACAGTGCCTGAAAGCATCATATTAACAGGGTTGACTGTTTGATGTAACTTAAGCAGTTTTCTATCTAGCTTGTGCTAGATGGTTATGTTTATTGTATGTGCGTGTGAGAGAAAAAGAGCGTTTTTAACAGTGTTTAGAGCGGTAAATATGTGAAAACTAAAATACATGTAGATTTGATTACAACTTCCATCTATGGGAGTTCTTAAAAGAAACTTTGACAATTTTGAATGCTGCTTTCCGATTTAACTTACAGTGTGAGAAGTCAGATTGCGATTGACAATCAAACCATTCAAGAGCTTTGCTAGTGCACATCAACGTGTCACTTGTACAGTGACATGACTTTCACCACAACATTTTTACAATTGTAAAGTGTATTTAAGGCCTGAGAGAAAACAGCACAAGTGCAACAATACTTTGGATGTTGGGTTGAAAGGATAAGGGTTTGAAAAAGAGCTTCTTAATCCTAGGACTTGACCAAACCTTTGACGGAAGAGGCCTTTTTGTTATCTTGTATCTATGCAATAAACAAATAGAGTAACAGGCCTATACATTTTAAAATTCTGCTAAGACACCGGAGCCTACACAAGAATAAAATAGTGGAAACTTTCTGCATCCACTTTGTAATTAGTTGGGCTTCATTGGTTTGCTGGAGATAAATGTCCTCTGTTCAAACCAGAGAATGGTCTCAATCTGTACTTATTGGCTGGTTAATTAGCTGTGAGTGGGAGACACAATCTTGAGTCTTCAGGTCTCATCGGCGTTCTGTCTCCCGAAGCACAGTCACACCTGCCTTCCATTGAGATATTGACTCAGGAAAGAGCAGCTGTCCTTCCTCGTGATTGAAAAAATTAACACAGGAAGAACAAGTATTCTCTGTGATTGGGTAAATTGACCTATGAGGGGCTGTTATCCTTTTGCATGATTGGGCAATTGACTCAGGAAGAGGGTTTCCTCTTGGTTTTTGATTGGCCCAGGACGGATGAGTCCCCTTGAGAAGCTGCTGAGAGTCTCTCCAGACAGATAAGAGCGGATGTCTGCTCTCCACACAGCTGCAATCACCTTCTTTACTCTGTGTCCTTTTTTTTTTTTTTTTTTTGGCTCTGTGTTCCTCTCTGCAACATGTGTACACAGGGAAACATCTACTTACAGTTCAATGTCTCAACACAATGCAGTTGCCATGGAGTGCTACCTTACTGATGAAACCAAAAGAGAACATTTAGAAGCAGTTCATGGACCAGGACATAAAACTGTACATCATCTAAGAGTACTTTGGTGTCCCCACAAATGACATTAGTACAACCAACGATTGAGCTCAAAAGGTCCTTGCAACATTAGATATTGCATATTTATCTCCACTTGGAACCATAAACTGCAAACAATGTTTGAATGTGTAAATGCAAACGTTTCCTTTTTGCTCGGAACTCGTGCATAATTTTGCAAATACGGTGCCAGATTTTGTTCACAGTCCTTGGTTAGAACTAAAGCCGGACAAAACAATCACCATGGCGCCCTCAGGAAGATTGACCTGACCAGGACTGCCCGAACAACGGGGGAGATGATTTTACACCATAACTCTTTGTTAACTACACATGTTGTAAGGCTTAGCCAGAGCCCCTGGGTTTATTTGTCTATATGATGCACTGTGATTATGACTTTTAAATTGGCTTATTAAACATTGTGAAGTCTTTTCCTTCTCTCTGGTCACCTTTTCTCTCTGACGTAAAGAAAAACAAGTATTTATTTTCCTCTCTTCATCAAACCTCCGGTTAAACATTTTGTGGTAGACTCTACTCTCAGACCCAACATTATGGAATCATATTTGTGCCAAAAAAATCAAACAAAACTCCTTAAATTCCAAACAAAAACAAGACTTTGAGAGAGATATAATCTCGCTGAAGCAAAACAAATGACTTGCAATTAAAATATTTGTGTAATTGTGTAAATAATCAGCCTTTTACTTTTCTTATCATCAGTCCTTTTGTTTACAGTTCCCTCTCTTTATTTCTCACTGATCCGACTTTTGCTGTCACTGTCAGCTTTCTCGTTTGCGCTGCCTGACTTTTTGTTTGCAATTCTGGCACAAACCTCTCGAGTGGGTTGACATGTTGAGGAATGCGTCCGCATTGGCTAATGAGTTTTTGAGTGACAGCTCAATGCCCCGGACGTTCCAGGAAGTCTTTTTACTGACAGCGGAGTTCTATGTTAATAACGGAGAAGAGACTGACATTAAAAAGATGCGAAACGGACCGTCGGACATTTAAAAAGACTGTTAACACCTGTCAGTTTCAAAACTTCAGCAAAACAGGATGCATAACATTTTCAAACCATATACAATCATTAATGGTCGATGAATGTAAAACGTGTTTCTGACTGACTGACTGACTGACTGACTGACTGACTCCTCCTCTGTCAGACTGTCACTCTCATCATAATCAAATTAAAAAGGGAAAATAGTGGGTATGATCATCAAAATAAAAATCAGCTGTTCTAAAAATGAAGGAGTCATTTATGATCCTTTGGTTTTAACACTTGAAATTAACAGAGTTTTTGTTTGATGGTTAATCAGAAAACCAATCAAAAAAAAAATTGGGGGTGATTGTTGTTAATCCTCATGTCAAACACATTTTTAATCCCAAACTGTCAGTAAAAAGACTTCCTGGAATGTCCGGGGCATTGAGCTGTCACTCAAATTGTGCCAGAATCGCAAACAAAAAGTCAGGCAGCGCAAACGAGAAAGCTGACAATGAGAGCAAAAGTCTGATCAGTGAGAAAGAAAAAGATGGAACTGTAAACAAAAGGACTGATGATAAGAAAAGTAAAAGGCTGATTATTTACACAATTACACAAATATTTGAATTGCAAGTAATTGTGAGTGAGATTATATCTCTCTCAAAGTCTTGTTTTTTTGTTTGCAATTTCAGAAGTTTTGTTTGATTTTTTTTGGCTCAAATATGATTACATACAACACCAGCCCACCTTAGGCGATGCGAGTAGGTAAAGAGATCCATCTAGAACACCTCACACATCCTGACCAGACGAGATAGACAAGAGTCAGTCCCCACAGACTATGTGTGTTTACGACCTGTCTGCTCTGTCTGGGTGCCAGCAGGGGGAGGAGATTGGCCCTGCCAAGCGTCTGTCACGCCTCACCACCCACAGCGACCCCTTACAAGACACATAATGAAGCATGGGTCACAAACCACGCCTCCTTAGTCTAGTCTCGCCGTGCTTGGTGAGACATTCCACAAAGAAACAGAAGAAAGGGACCATGAAGTCACTCATGTACACACATGTACATGCACACCTGGCTGCACACATACACCAACCTTTACACTTACACACATACCACCCTTTGCTTACAGCCTTAAGCTCCTTAAGTGAATAGCTGGCAGAGTGGAGCGGTGACCATGGTAGAGTCAATGAGGTCAGAGGATGTGATGTGATGTGATGAGGTCACGGAGATTACCATTGGGGAGCTGGTTGGCCCTTTGTTGGAGTGTTGGTTATGGACCATGGACTACAGGATTGTTTCATTTCTGTTAAGAAAGTCTTCCATTTTTTGGTAAAGATATTTTTAAATGATGCTAAAAGAGTTTCTATGGACTGAATGCTAAACTGTATTGTCAAAGATAAAATAATGGTACTCTGGTACTATAGTACAAGCAATTTCCAACTTGAATCTTAACACCGGAGTGGTTATTAATACATAAATAAATAGTATTCAATAACTCAGAGGGGCTCTTTCAATGTTAAGCAAAGATTCAAGATACATTTACAAAAATAACATTACAAAATAACGATATAAGAATATATGATTTACAAAGTTTATTAAGACAGAGAGTTGGTTTTTCTTCATCATTTTGAATCAGAAAAAAAACAGATTGTTTACCTACACTCAAAGGATGTTTGGAACCCCAAATATCAGACAGAGCACGCTTCCACATGTTGCATAAACTGATGTGTCAGCTTGCACTAAAGACCAAACTTGTCCACTAAGTAAAAGAAAGAAACTGCCAAATAGGGAGGATCTCTTGTCTAAGATTCACAGCATTACATTTTGGGGTCTTTTGGGGTCTTTTGGGGGGTATTTGGGGCCTACTTCGAGAACTTTTTTCATGTTTATGAAAAGCAATTGTTGAAGTATTTTACAAACACTTTCTACATTCTTCAATAAAACCCAACATTGTCCAGCTAGAAAAAAAATCCAGTAAATCTCTTCAAGAAGAAAAGCAATACAGAGTAGAGCCTTGTGAAGGACTTTCTTTGTTCATCTTGCTCCCACCAACTCCTGCTGGATTTTTCTATTGTTCCCTCCAGCAGTGTGTGATCCACTAGCAGCTGCACAAGTTCTGAGTATTCTAAAAAAAATGAACAGAATAACGGACAAACAGTGTTTAACTCATGGAATAATATGACTGTGTTTACTTTAATTAAAGCACAACACAACTACACATGATGTGGAAGTTCAACAGAGAACACTTCTCTTCTCTCTTATATCTTACACATTTCATCTCGAGTATCATTCTGTCTAACCACCATCAGGGAGGACATTTAGTGTCAGTGGGCGAATCTTGGAAGTGAGACGCATTGATCTAGGGCCACATTCGATCAGCAACCCTGTCCTCCTCCACAGAAGAAGACTGTGTTGTATTTGCGTCTTTCCTTCAAGTTAATTATTTGATATTATTGTTAGTGTTATTTGAAAAGTGTTTAATCTGTGCAGGAAAGCTTATTTTGACCAAGAAGAACGGAGCAAGTGTGTCTTCTCAAACCAGAGGTGCCAGATTGTTGCCAGTTGTATATTAGAACATTTGCACATTTGTTGAAACCAAAAAGTCCTATTCTTTTCCATTGAGATCCATCCAAATGTCAGACTTGTCCTGCTTTGTCTTTGTGTTGTGAAAACCAGCTTTAATCTTCTCTCGGGACCTGAGTTATCCCGATCCCAATGCAGCCCTTTAGCGATCTTTGCCATGCTAATGATTCAATAGCTAGTCCAGTCTAATTAAGCAGGAAGCTTAGCAAATAGCTGCAATTTTCAATTGGTAAATAGTAAATGGACTTGAGCTTATATAGCGTTTTTCTAGTCTTCCGACTACTCAAAGCGCTTTTACACTGCATGTCACCCATTCACATCCATTCACACACTGATGGTAGTGATCGCTATATAGTTCTTCTGATGGATGATAATCCATCAGAAATAACTAATCCCATTCATACACCACCGAAGCAGTGGGAGCAATTCGGGGTTAAGTGTCTTGCCCAAGGACACATCAGACATGTTGCCCAGTTGCCCGACGACTCTACCAACTGAGCCACAGCCGCCACTGCCAATTACCTCTTTGCAAATCTTGGTGCTAAGCTACCTTTTATACATGATGTCACCTTTTCAATACACAGGAAATGCTGCAATCTGCTTTGAAACAACAGTGTTGTCTTGATTGTTATACTCTGGGTTTTTATATTCCATCCTTACCATTCGGATCCTTGAAAACGAAGGTGAAATAAGTTTCACTTCATTATCTTCCATCAGTCAAAACAGAAATTACTTTGTGTAAGTCCATGTCAAACTTAAAAAAAAACTGGATATCTCATTCCCCTATCAAAGGCTTCATATTCATTTTGTCATCATAATAACAATGTCAAACTTACTTAGAATAATCTTCGGGATATTAAATTTCATCATTTCAGCGTGGCAGCTTGGAGCTTGAAAGCCCTGATGGCTAAAATGTTAATCAGCTCGCTAATAAAAGGAAAGGCACAGTATTTAGGCTGTCATGGCTGGCTTCTCAGCTGCAGGGGCTCTGTTGTTTGTTTTGAAGCACTAATAATGGCAGTGCAGACTTATAATTATGAACTTAGTGAGGTGAGGAAATTACTAGAGATGAATAGACAGCAGGGGAGCAGATTGTTGGAAGGCACATATCAGAGTCTGTTCCTGACTCACGCTTGATGACGGGAGCTGGAAATGAATGAGCCTCGTTCCAAAAAAAAAAAAAGATTTTCATCACTCCCCAAATATTTAATCTCCTGCAGAATACATGCTCATAAAGAGGAAAAAGATAGCAGAAGGTATCATCTGTCTTTAGAGAATTGATTTGATCTTTTACTTAATTATCCTGATGGAGATTTAAGAAGGTGCAAAGGAGATAAAAGAAAAACAGGCCGAGCCAAGTGAAGTAACAATGGTTCAATATTTAAATCCAGAAAAAGTGGATATGTTTCTTTTTCCAAAGCAATGTTACCTTAAAGAAAAATAAGAAGGATTATGTAACATATTGTTACTGTTAATAAATGTCAAGCTTATTGAACTTCTGTAATCAATCGTATCCGTACATGTGCCCACACAATCCTGAGAGGAGGTCAAAGCAGATCTATTTGATTTCATCAGGGGTTTCATGAAGTTTCACAGATAATATTGAAGTTGTGGTAAGAGTACAATCAGATATGCTTATGTTGATTTTAGCCAATATCTCCACATCTTCTTTTTCATAGCCTTGACATCTAAAAAGTCGAACCTCTTTCACATTTTCATTAAGTAATCAATCCGGATACGCTGACAATATGTGCAGACGTGTGAAAGATTTTGCTATGGAATGTGGGACAATGAGTTTTGAGGTTATGTATGCATTGTAAGGAGGGGTGTCATAGTCTTTCTTTTTTTAAATTAATTAGAGATCATGAGTTTTGAGAGCTTTATGCATTTATGTTTCCTCAAACTTGTTTTTAAATGTATCAACAATCTGGCCCCTGAACCTCTCTCCAGATATGTTCAATAACAGGACGGAAACAGGGTGACGAGAAGCACTGTGAATGGAAACTGTAGCATACAACATCCTAGATCTACGTTTGGTCAATCAGCCTTCTCCTTCAAAGGCTGCAAACTCTGGAACACATCACCACCTGAAATTAAAATAATCTCAGATTTCAGATCTTTTACAAAACAGGTGAAATGCTGGCTCAAAGCAAGCCAGAGTTGTACCCACTTTTAAATAGTATCTTCAAACTTTATTTTAAACTGGTTTATCGCATTTGTATTGTTGTACATGTATTTTAATGTGTCCTCATATCGTGTTATGGGGTTTTATGTAACTGAATGTTGTACATTTTAATCTGTTTGTTTACACAAAGGCCCAACTGGGGACACGAGTTGGAAATTAGCAATAGCTATATACTCTTAATGCAGCACAGTTTCATGCTTTGTATTGAAATTATGTTAAATTACATTGTCCCTATTAAATGAATAAATTCAATTCAATTCAAACTCTCCCCACAATTATGTACAACCACCTATACGTCCATTTAGAATTTGATGTTCTATGTGTCAGAACCAACAGTTCTTCATTTTCAATGGTGTAAAAAGGTTGGTGTTTTTTTTAATACTCTGGGTAAACGAAGCTGATCGGGGGCTTTACAGCCAATATTTTCTAAATATGTTTTTTTTTTTTTTACATTTAATTTTAAGACAGTGTCTTGATATTTGTTTTTAAAAAGCATTTGAAGGTTTAGTCCAAAAAACAAACAATCAACCTCTTTTTAAATAAAAGATGCACAAATCAATACACCTGAAGAAAAAGATATCTTCAATCCAGTTTTCTAACTCCGGGTAGATACCAATGGAGCCTCTAATGAAAACACATTTTGGGTCATTAAACGGATCTATCTTGAGATTTCCATGCAAGTTACTTTGTTTGTCTCATACTGTTCATACATTTCTTGGGGTGAATACAAGTTCTATTCTGTCACAAAAACTGACTTTTTTGTCATTCAGTAAACAACAAACTAGTTGTCTTTCTTGGTAAGTCGACTTTAAGTATCATCTCTTCCTTCTTCTCTCACCTGCTCTTCCCTTCTTATTTCCATACTTTCTGACTAACCTGTGCTGAATTGGCCTCCTTCCCACCTGTTTCTCTCTCTCTCTCTCTCTCTCTCTCTCTCTCCCTTGTCTCCTTCTCGTACACTAACAGATGGCAGACAAGTGCGGAAGAATCTCCCGAGGTGCCGTGGGAGGTGCTTCTCTATGAGCGTGTTTGTGTATAAGCTGTGAACGCGTGCTTGTGATGTTTGACCGTTATTTACATGTGCAGCGGTGGAGCAGACAGCTGCTGCCTGAGCCTCCTGTCTTCCAGCCAGCAACGACGCAGAGCTGCCGTAACCCACAGATACGGAGGGGTCGACAGTTTACACGCATCTGTGCTTCAGTCAGAGTCATCTTTGGCCTCCCGCTGGATAATCAGTGTGGGAAGCTGTTTCAGTGCAAGGAAAAAATACAATAGTTTTGCAAATAAAACGCCTGCATCTCATGAGAAAGTAGATTGTGTGTGCTAGTTTGAACCATGGGGATGTTTCACTGCATGTGAACATTTGATAAAGCTATCAAACAATGTGACAAACAGATGATATTTACTCCAAATTTCATGCATTAATAACAACAATAATGAAACTACCGAGACTGTTTCCCATCCAGAGTGTGACACGTTTGTGAATGTGGCACCAATGTGCTGGACTGAGCGGAGAGTCCTGCCTACAGCTTCATTTAAAGTTAGATAAGTGCTGTTTAAGGAGAGGCGGCTGCTTGTTAACAAACAGATCACAGCGGAGGATGAATAACAAAGAAAGAAAGAGCTGAAGGACGGGGCCTACATATTTACATCACATGACAGTCTACTCATTTTATAAGGTCCAGTCAGTTTATGGTCAAGTTCAGGAATATTCAATCAGGAGGATTATTCAGTTCTGGAGAGTCTGAGAAGAAAAATCTCTGATAATCGCAGAGTGATGTCACCAAGGTTTGAGATATTCTTTTTTTAGGTGTTTAAGCAAGAAACTATACGTACACCAGAGGGGTGATGGCCTGAATGGCCAAAATGATTCCAATGAAATATACTACACAGTTGCATGATGGGAAGTGTAGGATACAGTGTTTTTGGAGCTCGTCAATAGCTGTTAATAAAAGGTTTTATTAGAAATCAGAACTTTGTCAGCTCTGCTGCTTAGTTATTCATATACTGTAAATCTTTGTAGTTCCTTTACATCAAGGAAGTGAGTCTTAACTCTAGTATGACTTATTATACAGACTTTTGTTGTTAGTATTACCTCAGTCTCCACTCTGTTACGGCAGCAGACCTGATATTCACTTCAGTCAATGTGTGTGCCTCCACTGGCTCAGCTGCGCTGCGTCTCAGCTCCGTCTAAGCTCTGGCAGGCCGTGGCAGATACACAAGGCTTTTATTTTAAACTTATGATGGTCTTCAAAATTCAGGTGGAAAACAATGTGTCAGAATGATCATCTCAGTAAGATGTTACACTGCAAATGTCCGGTCTACCTGAGATCAAATATTAGTGACAGCATATTATTCTGCATATGTGGACAAAACTTACTAAATATGTTCTTCAAATCAGTAAAATATATTAAATTGAAGATCGATTGCATGAGCCATAAAGGAACGGGTTCATCGAGAGTTTATCTATTTATGTGTTTTTTGTCAATTTTAACACTTCTTTTGTTTTGGAGAGTTGACTTTTTACAGTGTAACCTCTGAGACATACCTGGCTAAGTTTCCTCGCCCTTGTCCAAACATGAAACAAAACTTGTGTATGATTTAGAATAAATATTGCTTTAGTATAAAAAGTTGAATACATTTTCAAACATGTGTAATACCTAGCTGGGTGATGAATGTGCATATTACATCGCAGAGGCTGAATACTGCAGCAGGGTGAGAGACCGTGTGAACCCAGCTTCTTTATTGAAACAGGATGATGAATCACTATCACCAGTTCAAACAGGAGAAACAACAACAGACCAGCACAGTGCTGGGGAACCGTTTTTCACTGTAAAGTGATTAAAAAGTACCCGGACACTATTGACACTTAATATAAACTTTCTACTGGAGCTTTTTTTTTTTTTTTCTCCAGTAGAAGCTCGGCTGTTTCACCATCTCATTAATCACTGCGGCAGGTCGACTATGTCTACACCTCTCTCTACATTTCTTTCCTCTCTCCTCTCTGTCAGCGCTTCATTTTCTCTCCTTCTCTTTTTTTCACAACATTTTCTTAATGTTATCTTTTCTGTCTAAAATGTTTTTTTAAGTCTCTGTTTGTTGCTGGTAAATGTTTGTTCTATGTTTTAAGAAAGGGTTGCAGAATCCATGAGTAACACCATGAGTAGATGAGTGAATGAGTGTGCTCTCCTAAAACCAGCAATCATAATATAATGAGCTATCAGGATGGTTTCAAAGTTCTGCTACATGACACATTTGCTGTTAATAGGAGCAGTTTGTGAGCTAGAGGCTTTTTCCTTTTCACATCTGCAGGTGAGATTGTTTTGAATCATAGTTTTTTTCTCATATATGTCATAATAAGACACCCAAACATACATTAATAAGATTTATTTTTTTAATCAAAATCTTTCTTGATTTACTGTTTCTTTTTACCTTTTATCTTTTGACCAATTTATATTCTCATTATTTTTCAGTCTTTGATGTTTCCACGTTCCTTTTACACAAATGCAGTTCTTAAAGGATCAATAGTTATTTTTTGTTTTATTTAATGTTTGCCTGCTGAGTGCCTTCTGTCAAATGTAACATTCCATATAATTTTTTTCCACCCCTCATTTAAATATTTTGCGTATGTCATCCTTTTCCTCGCGCGATTTCTTTAACAGATTTGGAATCATGAAATATTCCCAAACTGAGAATTTGAAACTTCCCCACAAACTAAACTCCTCTGTGGGTAAACATACTGCCAACAACTGAGTTTATTTGATCTTAAATACTGGATTATTTATTTATTAGAAATGGATTTAACCAGGAAAGTTAATTGAGATTAAAACTATGTGTCCTGGATTACTTGAATACATTTTGAAAAAAAGGGATGCAGGACTTTTATTTCATTTGGTCACTCACTTCTTTTTTGTCTTCTTCTCATGCTACAGAAAGTGATTTGAAGAGAACAATTCATTCTAAAAATCTAAACTAAACTTTTCAAACATCAGCTGCTCATTGTCCTTTCTCTCAGCTCTTCTATCTTCTCAGTCTCATTTTTATGTCCCTCCTGTTTCTATTAAACACCACACCTTGTTATTTCGTATCTAATAAAAAGTTTGAAGAGTATAACTTCAGAGAGAGAGAGTGAGAGAGAGAGAGAGAGAGAGAGAGAGAGAGGAGTTTTTTTTTTAATGAGCACAACAAAGCTCTATGCATCATTAAGTCGCATATAATTAAAGAAAGAAGAAAACTCAAGTGTTTGATTAAAAGAGCATTTGTCTGTAAAACACCATCAAATACAACAACACACATATGTACACACACCAAAAAAAAACAGATACACAAACAAACAAATGAATACACAAACACGCTAAGCTTTCAGAAATACACGGTCCTCCCTTTTTTTAGGCTAATGATGCAAAAAGCAACCGATGAGGACGGTTAAACTTGATCAGAAAACACACTTTCACGCACGCACACACACAAAAACAAACACACACACAGGCATCTATGGGGGGTTAATGTCATCTCCGTTTGGTTGATTGTAGTGGCTTTTTTCGCCCCTGGAGACTTTTCCACTAGTCTGCACAGTTGCACTCTTTATCTGCTCTTCATCTCCACATGCAGGCCGGATCATACTCACACACACACACACACACACACACACACACACACACACACACACACACACACACACTCATTGGGACTATCCAGAGTAAGAGATGAAAACAGTTGAAGTGTTTCTGATTTTCAAATGCCCTTCAAAAAGTTAGGGGTGGTTGAAAATGTATGAAATTACATCACATATGAGCATCAATTACTCACACATGGCCACACTGTAATAAATTTAAATATAACAGCTTAATACTATTTGTATTAATAACACGTTTGAAAAAAAAAGCCCTGTGTTTTTGAATGGGCTGATGCATAATCTCTGTAAGGATAGAAAGACAGAGTTCTCTTACATTACAAGCATCATTAGTATTTGATGTGTGTGTGTGTGTGTGTGTGTGTGTGTGTGTGTGTGTGTGTGTGTGTGTGTGTGTGTGTGTGTGTCTGGGAGAGTGTGTTAAATCCACTGATCATTAAGTCCATCCTGCTCCTGTCATGGTTATTCTAATTTCCCAGCGTGGTCCCTCATGCAGAACAGAGGGACGGCAAAGAGAGGACTCCAGTCAAGGAGCTTCTGTCTCTCACCTGTTTCTCTCTCCACTGCACAGCCATAATTACCTTCTCAGGTAATCAGAGAGGACAAAAAAAAAAGGCCACTCTCTAACAGCCTGACTAGATCCTACGTTCCAGCCAAGCAAGCGTAAAACTCAGAAGTGTTTTTAGAGTAAAGATAGAATTTTAAAACACACAGACATTTTCTAAATTTCAACTTGAAGAAGATGAACTGTTAAAAGGATACTTCACCCGTTGAAACATGAATCTGTATTGACATTGGGTCATATATGTAGTAGAAATGTGAAATACATTTTGAAGTTGGTGCCTTCTTGGCCAAGAAAAGGCAGAAAGTGTCTTTTTGGCTCATGTGGATGAAATACACCAAATCCCAGAATGCACAGCACCACAGGCCACTCCCACTAAGGTCCTCTATTTCAGAATCAGAATCAGAAATACTTTATTAATCCCAGAGGGAAATTCGATTGTTACAGTTTCTCCAAAATATACAATATAGCAGTATAAATATAGTAATAAAAACATTTACAGACATATTTACTTCAACACATTTCCTCAACAAATTTCCGAGATTTCTTCCAGAATTGATCTTGGAAATTCCTGGCAGAAAACAGACTCTATGTCTGTGTCCATAGGCAAACAGTGAGAGCACCGGCACTACCAGTCCGCCCCAGCTCAAGCCGGCCCCGGCTCCTCGTCCTCACCACCGACAGGCAGGCCTTATGTCTCGGCTGCTGAGCTGGCAGTGGCCGGCGGCCGCCAGCAATATAGCCACGAGACGGTTGCTGCAGACAGGCTGGCCTTTTGTTGCGCGGCCCCGGCGGCCGGCTAGTGGTGGCTAGCAGCCCCGGCGGCCAGAGGCCGGCAGCAGCTGTCTTGCCGCCATATTTATATTTTTTCGCCATTATCAGCTTTCTCCATAGAGCCTGTTAGCATAGCTTCCAGGCAATATGGCGGACGTTAGGTTTCGATTCTGGGAGTGAGTTCCCACCCACTGATCTGTGATTGGTCTGTAGCTTCAGTGGTCAAAAATATGAGGAACTAGCTAACCACAACAGCTTCCAGTGTCACTTCAGACTTAAAAATACAATGATTTCCCATCTCAAGGGAAAATGAGGGCGGGATGCACGACTTAATGCAAATGGGTGAAGTATCCCTTTAAGTGTTCATTTCTTACCAATAGTTCATGTAATGAATTGAGGATTAACTGAAGACTCCCTGAAGTGAAATTCATCCCCCCGTACAGTGTGTGCCATTGATGAAGATAACTAATCAGACCTATTTCATTTTATGTACTAGGCTGTAAACATGTAACTAAAGTTACCGCTTTATTACAATATACAGTTATATAAGCAAAACCACATTGCATTGCTAATACACATGTAGTCCATAATCCCACTCATGAGAGGGGCCCGCCCATGTTCACCGGGCACAGCAATGAATAGTGGTATTCATTTTGAGGGACAAAAAATATCAGTTGAAGTATAGAATAAAATAGCTCTTTATTTTTATTGCTTTAAAAAAAACTAAAACAGTTTAGCAGCTATCATCAGTGGCAGCACAGTCAGAAACACAGGAAGAATAACAATGTAAATAAATACCACATCAAGAGGTATTTGAGCTAGTGTATGGGTCGAACACAGTCAAAAAAAAAGTTAACGTTGAGGTCTTTATCTGAAGTTCTGTCACCAAAACAAACGTGACTTTCTTCAGTCATAGTTTTTACGTCTTGTTTTAACTGTGAAACTATCTTTTATTCATAACCGTACCAGGTACTTCTGGTACCTCAGCATCATTAGACTGTGACAATTTCTCACCATTGATCAATGATTGTTATCGTTGTGTTAAAAACTAACAAAGTCTGGTGATGTTTTGCTTGTGGCTTCAGACAAAGCTGTAGACATGCAGATAAGAGGAGGAGCTAATGCAATCTCTGGCCTAACAGTACGTGTATAATGTAAAGCATTCCAAAACTAAAAGCCATTACTAGATAAATCTTAAGTGGGTGAAAGTAAAGAGAGTAAACTGTCTGGTATGTTTCAAAACCTCTGAGTGCACATGCATTTATGGCTTCCACAGTTACGAGGGTTGTTTAAGTTGAAAGTGTCAGAGGACTGAAAACTGGACAAAATCTTGCCTGTACACTCGTCTTTGTCACAACTATTTGTGATTTTATTTTAAATAAGACTTCAAACTCTCTCTGTCTCTCTTAAGGCCCTCAGTGGAGTTTTTATCCGCCATATTAAACCATTCACACATGTTCGATTAAGAACCATTAATTTGCCAAACTGCCTTCCCACTTAAACCGTCAGAGGGTTTTTAAATCACGGCCAATTACCCAGCAGCCACAGCATTCTGCCTGCATTACTGGACCGATCAGTCAGACAGAGAGAGGCCTTCACAGAGAAGTGATCCGACCTGTCCAAGTGTTCAACGAGCGGGGAAGAAGAGGGACACACCTCCCGAAAAAACTTAGTTTAGGTAATAGTCTCAGCAGGCAACAGTTGACATCATAGCTCATTGGTTTGTAAAATCAGAATGTTTGTAAAATCAGACAACCAGGACAACCCATTTAACCTGGATATGAAACACCTCCCTATACATACTTGCATTTGTATTTAAAGTTATTTCATTAAAAACAGCAACTGTCAGAAAATGTTAAAAGATACCTGCCTTCTCATCGTTTAACACTAAATGACACATCATCAAACTAAAGTAAATTATTGGCGGGTATTTTTGAAAAAAGTTTTCTATACCCTCCGACATGAGGACTGTAGGCCTCAGTTTACAAACCCACACTCACAATTTTGAAGTCTGTTTAAGCTGCTAAATTTCCCATCTGACACTAGCGTGTGATTCGTCTGACTGAATACATAAAATGCCATGACTAAAGAGGACATGTGATAATGTGTTAGTCTGATTTCGCTTTCTAAATATAACAAACAGCTTAAACTCTGTCTCACCAGAAATACCGAAACAGATTCACTCTATATGTTCTGTAAACTGCTCTCTCCATGGATGTACCTCATTATTGGATGGTGTGTGTGTGTCTGTGTGTGTGTCTCTCATTTAATCCCCATAAGCAATTTGGCTCGTGCTCGTTCCTAATATCCAGCCTGGTATTTGTTCAGGTATGTGAAATGAAGTTGGGTTCATCTGAGATTCACTTTAATCTGCTTCCTAAGCAAATCAACATCGCTGCTGCAGCATTAATTCCACTTCTGCGTGATTTTGTTGTACAAGCAGCTAATTGGACTGAGATTGTTCTGCACTCGAGGAATTAGCTGCATGCTTGTAGTGTTACATTAGATGTTTGCTCAAAGGGTTCACTGAGATTTACAAATGGCAGCAGGACCCCTTTGTGTACTAAGTGTTTATATGTTGAACTGTGTTCTGAAAAAAAATATGATAAGTAAACATTGTACAAAAAGTAAGGCAATTTGTGTTTGGAAGATTATTTCTTTGTTGTAACAATGCTTCTTGGCAATAAATCTTATACTGTTGGAAAGCCTGTTTATTTCCCTTTTAAATGGTGCCTCATGTGTAAGGAACATGCATTTGTGGGATAAGCAGCAGAGCTGAGTAAGTGGGTTGCGCCCATGAAAAATTTGCCAAATCTTCTCTGCCAATGCCAAACAGTTTATTCTGCTGTTCTTATTGACTCTTGTTTTGACTCTTGTTTTGAACTTCTGATACTCCAGGTATGCAGCACCTGTGAACATGGGCCTTGCTGCAGTGGTCAGTTGGTCTGCCCAGTCTGCTCCAAGCATGCAACGTTTGGAGTTTATAACAGGAGATGTCAGGGACAGGCCGCAAAGTGGGCATCCCAAGAAGAAGACACACCAAGAAGACCGTTTCCTAACCCTGTCGGCACTTAGGAACCGGAGGCAGTCTTCTACAGATTTGCAGTCAAGGTTTGTAGGACAATATGGCCGACGGCTCTCTACCCAGACAACCCGGAACTGACTGAACACAGCCAATCTCCAGTCTTATAGGGCTGCCAGGAGGCCTGCCATGACTGCCTTTCACTGTCAGGCCCGTTTGCTCTGTTGTCTGCAACATGTGCACTGGAACCTGAACATGTGGAGAAACGTTATGTTCAGCGATGAGTACAGATGCAGCCTCTGGCAGTTGGATCGTAAGGTCAAAGTGTGGAGAAGACGCGGAGAACGCTATGCTGATTGCTGCGCACCGACAGGGTAACAGCTTTTGATGGAGGCAGTGTGATGGTGTGGGGAAGCATCTCCCTCACTGGAAAAATGAGGCTTGCCATCATTGGAGGCAATCTCAATGCAGACATAGTTGTGATGTAGTTAAAATAGGACGGTTTTAAATAAATGTGCAACTCAATTAAGTTCGAAGAGCGCATCACTTTTAAAGAACTTTGAAAAATCATCAAAAAGGGACTTCTCTCAGATTCTTCACTGCATAAATCATGTTTAGAAAGTCAAGCAGTACATTCCTTTTTTTTTTTTTTGTAAATGATATTTTGGATGGCGGTGGCTGAGGAGGACGAGCAGGGTGTCTACTAATCAAAAGATTGGCAGCTTAATCCTTAAGTCTGCATAGTGTCCTTGTGTAAGATTTTTCTTCACAAATTGCTCCTGTAGTAGTCTGAGACAAGAAAGCGGCAACTGAAGTGCAATCCATTTATCATTTTTAACTCACTCGTATTTAGGCGGTGAGTTGTGCTCGAAAGGTTCACTCATAGAGCTCATGTGAAGGTGTTCAAAATGTGCGTTTCAAGGGGAAAACTTTTTCATGAAAAACAAAAACACGGAAGATTCCCATGCGAAGCTTTCAGATGCAGTGCGACTTCCAATGTGTTCATGTTCCTGAATGATAGGCATTGAGTTTAAATAGATCTACAGGTTTGAATATTTGGTGTTGGAAACATCAAAAAGCTGAAATGTATGTGACTATTTTTTGAGAATATGTTGAATTGGTAATACATTGGACTTACTAAAGTGCATGCTTACAGTAGTTTGATGCTGGAACCACCTGCAGTCAGTCTACAATCATTTTCAAATCCTGATCCACCATCCAGGTAAGTTTCACAGCTCTCATTCATTCAAAAAGCCTCTACAGAAGCAAACCGTACATGACTGTGAGTGTGAGTGTGAGTGTGAGTGTGAGTGTGAGTGTGAGTGTGTGTGTATGTGTGTATTTCCAGTTTACAAAAAGCTTCTTAGAGCAGGATTAGGATCATCATTGTCCACTGGCTTATGATAGGACAAGGATTAACTGAGCACAAAGATATGTTTAGCAACACATTGCAGAACTCACACACCCACATCAATCCATGTACGCAGAGATGGAGCTTAAAGATTCTTTACTTGCACCAGAAGCTTTCCCAACATGTAAAGCATAATGTCAGCTACGATAACGCATGTTGTGCACTAAATATTTAAATGTGTGAGAAAAGACATGACTAATAGCACAACAGAGACTGTTCTGATTTGTGAAGTCAGCCCAATCCACTTGTTTAAATTTCAGGGAAGCTATGTGATTTTATCACTGAAAGCCTTGCACAGTCAAACATGGCTTAAAAGAGTAAACAAACATGATGGTCAAGATAAATGCGACCATCATGTTTGTTTGCTAAATGTGGCTAGCTGTTAGCTACCTGGTTCATCCAATGCGGTAGCAATTTCGGTACAACTCCTTTGCTTGTCAGTTCGATTGTGGTAATTTATACAGGAGATGTATAAACAATTGTTGCCACCAAAAACCATAATTATGTTTTTTGTGCTTCCTGCTTCAGTCAGCCTGCTCCCCTCCACAGAGTGCATGCCCTGCTGTCCTCTGTGGTCTCTTTCCCCAACAGGACTTCTAATCAAAATCAGGGCAGCCCCATTAGACGATCTTGAAATGTGCACCCTGCTTTACACAACAGTGATTGAACTTTCTGTTATCATTTATCTGCTTCAAACCAACTCAAGAGTATTTTCTGTTAACCACTGAGCTGACCTCGGGGATTTTTGCAGTTTTACTGGTTGGTTTATTTTTCGTTTTGCTTAGTGGCAGGGGAGGGACATCAAAACCGCTGCAGAGGCTCTATTGCGAAAGACTGAATCCAAATGACGTCACCATTGCAATATGTGGGTATCCATCCACACAACCATGGTTCTCATTTCTGAATGTCAAAAATTCATAAATCTGATGTTACATGACAGGCAGCCTGAGATCTCGCTCCTTTTTGATTTGTTACCCTGAAGGTCAATCACCTAATGAACTTCACCTGTTTCAGCGAGCCACTGGGTGATCAGCAGCTGAGAGGCTCCATAAAAGGACAAAGCAGCTCTGCAGTGGAAGCTCTCTGCCAGTCTTACTGTTGATCATTGTGCTGAAAGGTTTGTGGTGAGGTTGGACTAGGTAAGTTGGGGTACCCCTACATTTGATGCACATAATTAGTTGAACTTGTTAGAAACTCTAGGTTAGTGTGGTTTGTGCCACTTATGTCTTTTCCTCTCTGAGTATTTCTAGAGAAGTAAGTTAGGTTTTTGTTTGGATTTCTTTTTCATCGGATTAGAGAACAGTTGAGTCCTGTTTTGTTTTGTTGAGTTTATTTATTTGAAACAACCATCCTCACCCACACCTCATTCATATGATTCAGCTTTTGTTGCTGAAAAATAGCAGCTGTGTCTATTCTTTGGCTTCGTCAGTTTCTTTGGGTTGTCTGTTACTCTGCCTGTACCAGGGATGTATAAAGTGAAATAGGGAACTGGAAAGTGCAAAATATTTCAACAAAGAAATACAAAAAAAAACAACTACAATGTTTCTTTTTAGCAATCCTCTCTTCATGGACATTCAAGTGCACCAAGGACAAACAAACAGCCAGTGTGGTAAAGGTCTAAAAGTCAAATCACTGGTTCAGGTGTGGAGTCGTTACTAATAAAAGCTAGACTATACATTCCCACCTTGAGTCAACATTGGCCATCAGTCACAGTGACAGCCGTGAGCAGATTTGTAGGATAGCAACAGAAACAAAGAGATAGAGAAGAAGAGAGAGAGAGATGGTGGAGGGGAGTGAAGAGGATGGGGAGAGAGGGAGATATATTGTTACAGACGTCTGGCCTGCAGCGCTTTCTGGTAAAAATCCTAAACAGAACAGACATACAAACACAACCATCTCTACCACCATATGGCTCTGGGGAGATGTCCTTGCTGTGTCCCTCACAAAAAAAAAAAACTCCCTCCCCTTTTTTCTCCCGCTCTCCCGCTCTGTGTGTGTCTTTATTTCTCCCTCCACAACCAGACCCCTCCTGTCTGTCTCGTTTCGCTGCTTTTGAAGTTTACTTGCTGCTCAATTCCTTTTCTGAACGACGGCACCTTCAAGGAATTCTTCATCTGTGATGATGACAGCGGTCACCTGGGCCGCACAGATAGCAGCAAAGCATCATTAACATTTCATGTATCTCATGTTTTTAAATGTTGGATTCTCAACAAGAGAGTACACACAGCTTTTAAATTCTACATCAGAGATAGTTTTCATCTCTGTAAGCCAGTTTATCAGTCAAAACACTAATGTTATTACACCACGCGATATCTGCATTTAGCATATATGCAGTACAGACATATATGTGTATAGAGTACAGTTTGAAAGGGAAAACTGGTCTACAAAACTTTTATCCAAAAGAACAAACCTTGCTGGAGTTTTTCCACATTCTTCTTCAAAGCTGATTCATTGTATGTTTGTGAGTGAGTGTGTGTGTGCGTGCCTGTATGTGTGTGTATCACACAGATTTATTTTCGTAAAAATCCGGTTATTGTTTTTTTTTTTCTGCAAAGCTGGAGGTTTTGCTCTGATTCATTCTTTTAGAAATAAAACAATGTCTTCTGATTCAGAAATCAGTGATAAGATTTGTCTCTCTTTTTTGGATAAACAAGGTTTTGCCTCTTTTCATATCAGACACTGACTCTGATGTAACAGTCAAACAACGTAGCTAATATCGGAGGCAACTGGCAAGCAAGAAGACATTGTCCAGGTGTTTAGTTTGTCTCAGTGAAGCGGCAACCTCTGGTCTTAAAAAAGGAAGCCAATGAGAAAGTGTAAAATCCTGCAGTAGAAATGTATTTAATGTATGTTTCCATGATAGCGAGATGACCAGCTTGTTTATGTGTTTTCAAAAAGATGAGTCTCTGTGGTCTGAGGTCAAATCACGCAGGAGGCATGGTGGCTTTTTGTGCTCTGTGTGTTTGTTCCCATGGCCTCCCTGTGATTTGTTTACACAGCGGCCATCCGCAGACACCCAGCCAGCCATGCTTTGGCCACATTAAACCTCTTCTACTAATCTGCCACCTCGATTAACGCCAGCTAAATGAGGGACACACAACACACACATACAAGCTTGTACAACATCGACAGACACACGCACGCACACACACACGCACGCACGCACGCACGCACGCACACACATACACACACATACACACACACACACACACAAACCGCTTTGGCATTCACTGGTCTAGACATGCTAATCTGTCCAACTGGAGACTGGAGTGTGTGGTGGCCAAGGACTGAGCATCCAGAGCACAACAAGGCCCTGCACAAGTCGACAAATACCAGCAACAGTTGGGATCAAAAGAAGGAAATGTCTACATTTAAAAAAAACAAAAAAAACATGTACAACTGCCATCCCAAGCCTATTTATTCAAAATTAATTTTGCTTTCTGTATAACTGCCAATATTTCCTCCTTTCTGTGTTAATAAATAGCTGAAGGCTCAATGACAATAATTCAAGCACCTTACTCATCATTATGAGGTTGAAATTAGACAGTCAAATACCTCAGGAAACCATTTACAGCAGCATAATTAGTGCCACAAGCCAGCTTATTGGATATAACGCAGTGATGACAAGTCCGAAACCAACAAAACAGCCTTAAAACTTAAATTCTAATCAAGCTCTTTTCATTACGCTGCAGATTCTCACCGGCCTGTAATTCAGAGCGGAGCGTCTTGGAGTGTAACTCCTTAATGAGTGTAGGGGAAAATGACACAATATGTTAATTGCCTCATGCAAGAGGAGTGCAAACATCTAATTTAAGAAAATTAATGTGAGAGGAGGAGCTGCTTTAATAACGGTGGAGACGGCAGAGGTCAGGAAGCGCTGACAGCAAACAGCAATCTTCACACAAATCAGTGTAATCTGCTCAGAGAGAAGCCTGTCTGGGTCTAAAGGGGAGGGCCGTGCTGCAAAGAACTGGAAAGTCTTTAGGATAAACTTGTGGACGAGCAAGTGAAGCAACATCTGTGTGTAATGTGATTTAAAAAAGAAATAGGCTCGAGAAGCATGTAAACACACAGATGGTCAGGAAGAGCACAGTGTTCATCGTCTGTGAGGCGGTGGAAAAAAAAAGTTAGAGTATTACTCTTGGATTCAAATAACTTGATATTAAATACTGGTCCAATTTTTTTTTTTTTTTAAGTTTTTGCTTGGAATAAAACTTTTACTACTATTATGCATATTAAAGAGATTTTCTCACTGACAGAAAAATAAACATTGAATCAACATTCAAAACATGAAAGAACATGATGATGGAAAACCTATAATTCCCTTTAGATGTGGCCTAAAGTGTTGTGCGTGGTTATACTGTAGATGAGATCATTTAAAGTTACTTACATCAATGAAAAGTAAGGCCCTAAATTGTGTAACATACATTATCTAGAGCAGTGGTTCTCAACTGGTGGGTAGGGACCCAGAGGTGGGTCGCAGAGCCATTTTCAGTGAGTGCCTGGATAAAAAAAGGGGTAAAAAAAAGTATGTGAAGCACTTTTTAAACATGTTTTATTTTGTTCAGCTTCTTGTTTCTGTCACTGAGGTCCAAAGTGCACAGTTTTTCAGTAAATCAATCTAATTGGTCGAAAAATATCAGAAATTTGGGTTCTGAGGCTAGACGAGTTGAGAACCACGGATCTAGAGCGTATTGTGAGGTGTTTTTTGACGTCTTTTGAGTGTGCCTGAGACACAGTTGACTTTGTACTTTAATGTAAACCCAATGGATGCATATAAGACGTGCAGAGCAACTGGTCCAGCTGTCCAACATCCATGAAGACAGGTGAAGGAGTACTGCAATATCAGTGAGGGATTATTTCTACTCACACCATCATGTGGAACATTTATTTAACCAAGTCCTGTTGTTTTTTGGTCTTAATCCAACACACTGGGTGGTTTTAACACACTACAGAGTGTTGAAAACTAAATTTAAAAAGGATACTAATGAAAGACCCCAAGAACAAATCTAAGCATTAATTTAAATTAAGAATATAGACTTTTAAGGTTACGCTTTACAAACTACATTGTGCCTCTCTATGAGAGGACAAATGCTTTGGTACTGTATTTGACTTAAACAAATAAGAATGAGAATGTGTAAGACATTGATTGTTGTATGGAAGGAAATAATTGAATTCCTTTGTGTAAACTTCATACCATCTCAATCTATTTTATGAGTCAAATTGACTCCAGTGGGGTCAGAGGTGAACCAAGGTTTAAAACCTTCACTGGAAAGAAGAATTGAACAGTTATTTTCCAACTGATGTTGATCAAGTCTTTAAAGACCTTAACTTCCAGCTTTAAATCATATATTTGGACTACAGAGGCCCATAAGCTCAAACTTCTACAACTGACAAGGTAACAGGCATCAAGGATACGTTCATGTAAGCAGCTGAATATTTGGCAGCACTTTGAGTCCAAGACAGATTCCCCCAAGGGGACAATAAAGTGCATCTTATTGTATATGAGAGAAATTAAAAAGCAGAAATCAAATAAAAAAAAGTGTAATTCAATATTTTTTAAAGTGATTTATGGTGACCCTTTTGGTTTTCATCCAACTGACTGACCCTGTTTATTTAGGACTGTAGGTTACGTTGGGTATTCAATGTAAATGTGTATTCAGTTTTAAAACGAGGCTCTGCTTTGCGGATAGGGCGAGAAAAAACGTTTCTTTTTTTTTTCCAAATTTGAATTAGTTGTTTGATACAACAGATTCAAGGTAGACGAGTCGAGAACGATAAAAAATGTATCAAAGCCGGAGTCGACGGGGAGGAGAGGACCTCAATCTTGTCCTTCTGGCTGCCTGTCTTTCCAGCTTTTCATTTGTCTTTTGACTTATTCATCCAGCTGAGAAGCATTATGTATCAGCTATGGTGGGTTTAAAAAACACACAAACACACACACACACACACACACACACACACACACACACCCACCCACAGTCTTCAGAGGGGCAACCCTATTAGGGAAATCCAGAGACATCGTGCGCAGCCTATCTCTGCGCATCAGCATTAGAATTTCAAAGTAGCGTTTGATTGTTTGATCTCATATCCAAAACTGATTGTTAGTTATAAAAAGGAGTATGAGGGGAAAAAAAGCAATTAACATAGAGCTGTGCTTCTATTAATACCAAGTTTCCTCTGTAGTCCTGTGGCTGGTTGTGATCCATAATTAACAGTGAAGAGATCCCATTTTCACCTTCTGCTATGGTTCCCCACTAGACCAGCTCTCAGGAGAGCAGAGCGCAGCGAGAAGAGCAGCCAACAGATGATACTTCCCTCTCAGGCTGCAACAAAAAAAAAAAACAACTGGAAAGAGATACCGGTACTTCCTTTTGTATTTTGTATCACAACTTACAATAAAAACTGATGAGGTGGCAGCTTTATGGATAAATTTAGTTTTAAGGGAGTTATAAGTGTGGATAAAAACCCCTGGGGGTTTGAACAGGTGGATGACATCATCACGCTGTGCTGCAGATCACTCTTTTTAGACTTAAAGTGAGAGCACCTTTGCATCGAGAGACTTGTTTGTGAAACCGAACAGCTGCCAGAGAGAAGACACATTCGTGAGTTTGAATGTGGATTCAGAATTATTTCATTGTTGTATTCAAAGCTGCTGCAGCTGCATTGACGTTTGTCAAGATTTATTCATTTCCAATTTTTCTTTGATTACGCGATACATATTATTCCTAAGAAACAGTGCTGGCTGGTGAAACTGATGAAAGTGTGTGTGTGTGTGTGTGTGTGTGTGTGTGTGTGTGTGTGTGAGTTTTCTGTGTGGTTGCTTTTCTCAAAATCTTTGAAAGTATTGAACGACACAAAGCTCTGTCATCATAGCAAGGTTTAAATGTAATAAATGAGGGAAGTCTTTCCATACCAGAGGTAAGAAACCAACACTACATCTTGTAGCTCTATCTGCAGCAGGAGAAACAATCTGCTCACACAAGTCTCTCTCTCTCACACACACATACACACACACACACGCTGATCAGTAATACCAGCTCTTGTATATTGCAATGACAATAACAATATATTAGGTAAATCTGGCTGCTGTATTGACCCCCTGAGCCCCTGAGGCACCTGACAACTGTAATATATCTCCATAAAAATCAGGCCCAAACTAAATACATCACCACGTGGAGATGATAAAAAAACAGAGCATTCGGTTCCATTGATTAGCATTGTTCATTTCTCGCTCCGTGGTGCGGGGTAAGTAAGGACGCAGAAGACAATGCAGAGCTTACTGTTATAAGACAGCAGCAGACAGAAATCAAATTAAAATAAAAGGTTCTTTAACCATGGATCTCTCTCTCTCTCTCTCTCTAACTACGTTGTATCATTAATAATACATCAGTAAAGAGAGGTCGGAGTAAATTATGCTGCCGTTGCTTTTTTCTACTAAATGCAAGCTAAACAAACTTTAAAAGTTTATTTATTTTAACCACGATTTGTTCTCCTATCTCTACCAACAAAAACTAAAACAGATGTTTTCAATTGTCTACAAATATTTCAGAGCATTTTCTGATCTGCTCGCTTCAGATGTAAGGAGTTTCTCACTTTAAAGACCCCTTCAAATGTGTTGTGGTGTTTTTGATGTGTTACAAATATCAGGAGCAAAAAAAGCTTTTAAAATGAACCAATGACATTCTAACAAACAACCACTGGCTTGTGTGGGAATCGTTTGATTTGTCACATATGAGGAACCAACTGCAACATGAAGAGGTTTTTTTTTTTCTAAGAAGATGACAATAAGCTGATCTAGTTATTTATTTTGCAGACTCTTGTGCTTTTATTGATAGGACAGCTGAAGAAAGTCAGGAAAAGGTGGGGAGAAGAGACTAGGGTTGACATCATAGACTGTAAATAAATGTGGACCAAGCATTAGTGACGTCACCAAGTGGTTTCTGAAGGACTGTTTTGGAAGCTGATCCATGACAGTTGCCATATTTGAAATGTTGACTCAGACTTGCTGTTGGACTAAAGTAACAAAAGGCAAAGAACTGGAGCTGAGGAGAGACTTAAGCCTCCTGACTAACCGCAATTCTGCCACTGGTCCTGATGTTATGTGCTGTGTGTATGTGTGTGCAATGCTATAATACAAATTCCACAGCTATTCATAGACTCAACACTCTCCCTGACAAGAAAATATCAGGTTGTTCTGATGAGCATGATCTCCGTGGTATTTACCATCTATCTTCATGTAAAACGCTTCCAAAAGGGTATTGCGATGTGGTGACTGTTCCAGGTGATATTATGAAGGTATAGTTAGAACCACATACATCAGACTAATACAAATTAAAAATATTCATTTTTAAGCCAGACCCTATTTCCATTATTTCCCTTCCTTTGCGCTTGTTGGATTTTTATTCCACAGCCAGAATCCAAAACAGATTTCTCTTCCTAGACCTCAGCTAGGAGCAGAGGTCGTCTGAATACAAACGTCCCGATGAGACAGAATGATGGCAGACTTCGATCATGGAAAAATCTGACATTTGTCTGCTTTTTCCCTGCAACAGGCAGAGCTCCTGTTTCAGTAAAAAGGCTCTTTACTTGTTGGCATGGTTTGCATTGTGGCTCACTTGATAAGAGCGATTTAATCAGTGATGACATTTTAAAGCTAGCTAAAGGACAAATCCAGAAAGACATTCCTGTAATATAACCACTGACTGGTGAAGAAAATGAACTCAGTACATGTTTTGGAAATGTCATGGTCTGTCTCTATATCTGGCTGAGTTTGTTACTCAGTAAAAACTATTAAATGTTTTTTTTTTCCCCTTTTTCTTTGCTCAGCTCCTGCTTGAGCTGCCCTTAAGTGAAAGATCACACTCTGAGGGCACTCCATTAGCTTCCTTTGTGCTTTCTGTGTCAATTAATTATGCGCTGAAAAAAAAGGAACTGATTTCATTTCAAATGGCACATTAACTGTAGATGATGGTGGGTAGAAAAGAAGTTTAACTGCCAGCGTTCCTACAGAGATGATTCCTCCCTCGAAGGCAGAGCGTTTCATTTATTAGACGCTCTGTTATCAAAAAGAGGGGATGGTGAAATAAAATAAAAAATAAAAAATAAAAAAACAAGCCCTGAGGACGCAACAGTCAGAGACTGGCAGAGAGCAGGAGAAATATCGGGATGTCTGCGTAAATAAGCCAACAGCACGGTAAATGCAGCATTGCGGTTCTGCTGTGATATGAGACCAGCTCTCATAAATAATGGAGCTGAGTGTCGGTCGGCCGGCCTGCCAGCCGCCGCTACACGGCTCCTCACACTGTGGAACCGAAGCTAAACAAACAGCTGCCAGTCAGGTCACAAGTGACTGAACACACATCACAGTGCAGGTAACAAGAACCCAAAAAACATGGTAACCTGTGTGCACAAACAACTGAATCAAAACTGTAAAGACACATGGGGATGATGCAAAACCAAAGCTCAGTAAAATACAATATACATTTAAATTAATTAATTAAATACATTTAAAAAATAATCATTCTTTCAAGTTTTTTTTTTGTTTTCATCCATATCAAAGTATTTTTCAGCTATTTTGAGACAACATGTGAAGAGGTAATAAGATACTGATTGCAAAACCTCAAGTCTGGATTATACTATCCATCCCTGTTAATTTAGGAGGGTCTGCTTGTATCCACAAAATGTACATTCATACATAATAAGTTTTAGAAGTCAGTTTTTAGGAAATCTCCAGTTTTCTGCAGGGTAGCATTGTGTTTGACATGACGCCAAACCTCAAGCAAGAAATCTGTTTTCCTGTAGATACAGATCTATTGCATGTGTCTAAAACCAATCCACTCAGCAGACTCTCGAAACAGAACTACTACATGTACATGATGTCCAGAGCTGTCCCACTGTCACCATCCCTTTAGAGTATAACTCTTTAGAAGGTTTCCATGGTAAGTGTGCCTCTGACACATAGAAACATTATCTTACATTTTTAAAATTTTATATTCTTCTAAAAAAATATCTGTAATCTACAACCGTAACAAAAAAGTCACTTACAGAGCTTTCACACTTGCAGAAAACTCTTGAAAAATTCCTGATATTTCTTGGAGGATCTGTATGTGTGAACGCAAATAGCCAAATTTTGCGCTCGGACTTCACCTGGAGTTTCTCCTGCCTTAGTAATTTTTTCCCGCACCAAGTCGGAGAGAGTTGATGTGAGAACGCAGCAGGATATTCTCTGGAGAAATCACATCGAGGGTGGAGTGATGTTTCTGTGCTGTGTCTGCTGCACAGTGCGTAGAGTGTAAGCATGTGACGACTACGATCTCCGTGCACAAAATTAAATAGCTACGTTTTCTGTTCATCAGTATGTTGTTCTCTGCTCTGTTGTTGATATTTGGATTCCGCCGAACTACACGTAGCACTGACATAAAGTTTGTCCATTAGCTGTTTTAGTTGTACATGGAGGGTATATTAAGAGCTTTTCCTCAGATATTTTTTTTTTAAATGTGGAAAAACGGCTGATATATCAGCAGTAAGAATGAAAAACAAAACTAAAGGTGCTAAAGGTGTAAGCAGAGCTTACCACAAGAGACAAGTCAAAATAACATGATGACATCACAAGCTTCACCTACAATAATTTAATTTGCACAAGAATGCAGAAGCAAATTTTTGCATACCAGCAGCACAGCAGCAGCAGCAGTAGTGATGGCAGGAGGGGGACTACAAGTGTATTTAAACACAATAGATCCCCGTGGAACACGTGTGGATTACAACAATAAAAACAAACTACTATTATTGCTGCTCATAAGCAATTCTTCCCTGATGACTCAAACCCAAACACTGTAACAAAAAGCCATCAAAACATTAAGCAAGTGAGAGAAACGCATGGGGTATTAGTGAGAAGAGAAAAGATCCCAAACAGTGGCGCTTGTGAATTCATTTGTAGTGTAAGTAGTGTGTGTGTGCGTGTGTGTGTGTGTGTGTGTGTGTGTGTGTGTGTGTGTGTGTGTGTGTGTGTGTGTGTGTGTGTGAGGGGTCAGGAGGAGATATGAGATGATGCTGCAGCTGTTGAGGCTTTAAGTGATATATCACTCCATTCCACTTCGTTTAGCATCACTTCGTCTGAGTTAATTGGTTCATGAGGAGCACTAATTAAGGGGGATGGCCTTGTTTATCGTCACGGCGACTCTCGTTAAGCGGAGAGGGATTTTTCTTTTCTTTTCTTTCAGGAGGGGTGACATTAAGCCACCCTTCACAGCCGAGGACGGGGGGGAGGGGATCTGTGTGTATTTTACTTTTCCAAGTAGTTGCTTGTGTGTCACTGAGTGAAACACACACACACACACACACACACACACACACACACACACACACACACACACACCAGCTAAAGAACACTCAACTTTAGCTGTAAACAAAATGTGGTGTCTAGTATGTTTGATGCACATATAGGGACACACTTACCAACATGAAATCTCAAAGTGTAGAAAAAAATAAACAACCAAACGCGTGATGATTTGTCCTACCTCTCTACGTCGCGAGGCCCAGCAAGTCTGTTTGACTTTCCAAACCACGGCAGCCACCAGCAACAGAGACAGGAAACAGCTGCAGGGAGGAGAGTGACACGGGACGAGTAAATCCATGAACATGAGGATGTAAATAGTCAATCATTCATACTTTCCATAAGGTATAATATGGCGATATCGTTGGTCCAAAAAAAGTTTGGCATTGAGTAATTTGTTCCATAAATGAATGCACAAGTCTAAACAAATCTTCAAAACACACATTCGTGAATCTCAGCACAGACATTTGTTGATCTTCGCTCGGCAGAATTGAAGCAAAAGTCAAAGGGAAAGAGGAAAACCGATTGAGAGGCCCAACTCTCATCGTTGGTAACTGATTACTTATGTATATTTTCAGCTCTTCAAGCAAACACACTCACACTTTTCTGCCATAAATAATCATGAGCTGTTTTCCCAAAATTGTTTTATATTGCAAATCTGTGTACGCATTTTTCAATCTGTGTGTGATCTGTAAAGAAACGGTATCCCTCTGGACTACCAGTCAGTAGAAGAGGGGTAACAAACGTGTAGGTTTAAAAATTTTAAATATAGGGGGCCCAAATGACCTAGCGGATAGGTGGCACCCCATGTACAGAGACTATAGTCCTCCAAGAAGGCAGCCCAGGTTCAAGTCTGAAATGAAGTCATATGAATGCAAGTTTAACTCGAAGATGAGAAGAAAATTGACTTAAATTAATCATGAAGAGAGGATATTTGTTTCCTCTGGAGTTGCAACAGGATGATACAGAGTGGAGCGTCTTCCTTTACAAACAATCTTTGGCAAAATACTGACACCAGCTGCAGAGAGAACTTGCAAAACACAACAGACAAGTGTGCCTTGGTATGTGATTTAGTCACTCCACAGACGTACGTTAGATAGTGAAAGTAAATTTGACCTGGGGCGAGCAGGATCTGTGCGAGTGTCAACACAAACACAAAAAAGACGCTCTACGTAGAATGTTAACACAAGAAAAAGGAAAAAAACAGATGAATTAGTGTAGAATAAACACCAATCTGTGTAAGGTCTGTCTGAACTCATACTCAAACACTCTGCTGCACCAAAATAGACTTTACAGATTTGCAACACTCACACTCCATTTGGGTATGCAGTAAAAAATGCTGCAATGTTAAAACAGCTACCATAATGGACACATCAACCACTGCAGACTAATGTGTATATAGAGTTATAGAGGATAGAATGGATAGGAGCAGGTTTTGATTGGCTTTATTTTGATGATAGTGATCCAATTATATCAGCCCAGACAGGCGCGGATGGGATTTTTTTTAGTCATCCATTAGGCTCCTATAAGTCAGATGAAGCACGGATCAAAAACTTCTGTTCCAGCCGAAGTTCATCATGTTCAAAGTAAACATCGTCCTGCCAAAATCATTTGTGCTCCATTTTTTTTCCCCGATCATTCTTGGAGCGTCAAATCAATATGAAAACCAACCAAGAGCCTGAAGGAGCGTTGATAAGAAAAAAGTTATTACATGTCTACACCATTTCAGTCTTTGTCTCAGAAGCATCGCACAGATATCCCTTTTCATATAAAACCACACAACAATTTCAAACTGAGACTCAAAATATTTTTTAATCCTCCTTACGTCACAATGGAGAAGCTGCAGAAACCTGGAATTCAAATACAAAAAGTTTACCAACTAATAACCTTGAAAGAAACCTGTCCAGACTGGTTGGAGGTACTTCACTCTGAATACAGCAAACAGCTCCAAACTACCCTAAGGATTGAGCATCCTGAGTGTGCTGTGAGGTGCATTTATACACCCTATAGCCCCGTTTCGACCAAAGGTCCCCAGAACCAAATGGTTCAGGATGTGAGAAAAACAAAAAGAACAAGTCTTACAGTCAAAAAAACCTGTTATGGCAAAGAAAGAAAGGAGCATACTGTTACACAGCTTTAGTTTTCTTCTAGTATATTGAAGAGATTTACCCCTTCCTAATGTATTTAGTATAAAGTGAAACATTCTGAGAAGGGAAAATAACTATGCTGCAGAACTGCTCACTACAGCTGGACATATCCAACCTTTTAAGGGGGCACACAAGTCAAAAAGGTTCAAAGCTGCCGTCGCAGACTTCATCTGGCCGGATAAAATTCAAATTTAATAACACATTTTTGCCACAAATAAGAGCGTCAGTTCATTAACAAGCTGCTTTAACTAATGGAGGCAGTTGAGAAGAAATACACTTTCAAAAGAAACAAGAATCAAACGAAAATTGAAAGGATCAGGAATGTTAACAACATGTTTTTATGCATTTCTACTTGTCCTTTTGAAAATGTATTTCTGTACATTTCTAACACATTATGCAATTTTGTAGCAATTGCATCAGATTCTGTAGCGCTACCTTGGGTCCATTATCTGCAGATTTGGAAAAAAAACAAACAAAAAAACAGCGTTCATCCTGCTTGTAGAAGTTTTAGCAGCGATTGTTAAGAACATCTTAAAGTGCATAAAGAGAGAGAGAAAAACCACACAATACAACCGAACAGAAGCAGAATCTTCACACTGATTCACTGCCTTCCAGCTCTGCTTCCGGCCGCAGAAAAACAACAAAGGGAACTAATTCTTGGGAAATCTGTGGCGAGATATGAAACCGCAGTGACCACAGGCAGCTGGGGATTTTAGGACAGCAAAGGCCAGCGAGAGGTCAACGAGGGACATGATGCTCTCTAACAAAGAACAAGGTCTCATGTGAACACAGATACACACAAACACACACACACACTCGGCTTTAAAGTTCAATGTCTGGAGGGCTAAGTTATCTGGCCAAACACAAAGCTCCTCTCTCAAGCAGAACTTCTGACAAGACCTCAAAACAAGCGCACCCAAAAGACTTGACAACAGGAAGTCCCTGAGAAAGTGCTGAGGACAGCAGCTACAAACAATCCGCCTCTTCATCCATCCATTCGTGTGTGTGTGTGTGTGTGTATGTGTGTCTTCCTCCTGTGTCTCTATGTGAGGATGACAGCATTGTAAAGGGTATCAGTGTGGTAATGAGCGTGACATTTCGGACCCGCAGTCTGCTGAAGGGGCTCCAGTCGTGGCCTCCGCAGTCTACGGCCGACCTCTCCGCTGCGCTCAGACACTTGTCGAGCAGGAAATCCCCTCCGGTGATGAACACAAGATGTTCATTGCTGCAGCTGGATGAAAAACTATCCGGTGCTAATTGCAGATTTTTTTTTTTTTTCAATAAGATGTTAAAAGTTGAATTAAATAGACTTGAAGAAGCCCTGCCGAGGAGGAAGTGTGCTCTTTACAGAGATGATTCACCCTGTCAGATTTTTTTTCTCCACAACTGATGAAAAAGTCTCCAAGTAGAAGTAAAACAAAAAAAAATGCAAGGGAAGCTGATTCTCCCTCCCAATGTGTAAATACATCTTGGACATTGAGAGAACAATGCAAAATATGAGGCTGTAAGAATCTCTATGAATCTAACCCCTCTAGCCCTAGTGTTTTATCTACTGTTAACATCCAATTATGTATTATGAAGGTGTGTTTGTGATTCTCCACAGAGTGTATGTGTAGACCCTACCTGGGATAGATCAAATAATCAAATTATAAGCATTCCTAGCATGGGTTTATGCATAACTAACCCAAAACCGGTACCTGTATCTTTATAATTTGAAGCAAAGGGCACTGATCATGGTCTGATCATTTTAAGCGATAAGGGGGGGGGGGGGGGGGGGGTACGATATTTATCGTTGTGCTCACATTTTATGGTTTGGTCTGCATTATTATCAAAATAAGCATTATGATTTTCGACACGAGCCATCAACTCATTTGAATCTTTATGGGCTTTCTAGTTGAAAACACCAGGTATGCCAGACCGCCATTACACTGAATATTTCCCAATACAATCCAGCCAAGACAAACACAATGATTTTCCATCCTCCAAATGCATATTGTAAAAACCCTCCAGTGGCTAGGAATCAAATCCAATCAAGCCCAGGATTCCCCATTCAGTATTACCTCAGCCTGCCGTTAATGGGCCACAGGGTCTGGGCTTAGCTATCTAACCAATGGAGCGGAGTGGCTAATTGTCCCTATTACCAAGGCATTAGGAAGGAGGAAGAAGTGGGTGCAGGGGGGGGGGGGTTGTTAACACTCTGAGCTGAGCCTCCTGATAGGTTTAGACTGTTCAGCTACAGGTAATAGCAATTGAACCGATTAAACAACCAGAGATTGTGGAAAAGAACCATTATGGTTGCATCTGAGATCATGTACATGACTATGTCCCTTTTCATTCAAGTGGTGATTGGTAGGACAAACTAAAAAAAGTATTGCACATAAAACTAACACTCATACACACGCACACATATTACAGGAGAACACGGTGAAACATCTGATCTCCCGCAGGCAGAGCAAAAAAAAATAAAAAATCAATAAGCTATTCGTTGAACATGAGCCACAGATAGCACATGATCGGAAACAGCTTTCAATCTGCACGACCAGCAAATCAACTCTCATTTAAAGAGCGACCAAAGCCAGGCATGCAGTCCTGAGAGAGAAGCTGCAGGCTCTCTTTCTGTAATGTTTTGAACATTTAAGCTTTTATCCAGGGTTCAGCCCGAGGATGTGTCTATTTCTAACTACTTTTCAACCTTTGCTTATTCCAAAAGAGAAGCATGTGAATTGGAGTTAACTGAAGTTTATCTGTGAACCAGATGGCTACTTTACATATCCAAACATCCTGATAAAACTCTCTGCTAACCAGCTCCAAAGGGCTGCAAATAGAGTTTTAAACTTTTCAGTTTGGAAGCCATGAATTATATTCAGTGTTGGTCTATGTATCATACTTTTAACCATGTAGAAGTATTGTTCCTAGTCTAACACAGGACGACATCACAGCAAGTTTCAATGGCAGGGCTGCTTGTGCAAAAAGAAATGTTGAACCTTGCCAGGCATTGCCATGTCACAAAAAAGGAAAAAAAGAGGCTGCATGGACCAATCAAATGATGCACGTTGAAATTTCTGGCAGGTGGCATTGTACAGTTAAATATTTATACTTATTATCTGAAAATGGGAAGAATGAAAGATCAAACGATTGTTACTCTGACAACTTTCCAGGGCTATAACATAAGAGGATAAACTGCAGACCAGTGATTTGGTGTCCTAAATGGATCGCCACTATATCTCTCTGGACCCCATCTTAAAGTAAAGGATAATGCTTGATGAGGTGTCTTTTATCAGGTGTTTGTGGAATATGTTGAGTCCAGCAACATCCAACATGAAGTGGATTAGCCCAAACAGCATTTTCCCACTCAGCCCATTCTCACTCGCTAAAGAAATAAACTTGACATTACAGAATGCTTTATTTTCATGACTTTTGGAATTAAGTTTTAAGCTTCAGGTAACCCCTGGGGTCTGAATAATCAATGTTCATCTCAGGGCGCTTTGGTTCACCTAGGAGACAGAATGCAAGCTGTATGCTAATTGAATTAATTACAAACTCCTCAAAAAAAGTTTGGAAACGTTATTTCGGACACTTATTTCGACCCTTTAATAATACTAATTGGTGTTGTATTTTATATCGTTGGAAAGGCTGATTAGTCACCTTAACAACAAGGTATAACTTGTAAGGATTGTGCATTTGTGGAATGTGCAACACAGCTAAACGTGTGAGTAGCGCTCTAAAAAAATGTGCCAAAATCCCCTGCAATGTTCTTCTGTTGGTATTCACTCCTGTTTTAAGCTTCAAGTACTGCCAGGTGTGTGTCAGTTACAAGTGTATCACTGGCACGTGATTGGCACCTAATTGACAGCACTTGTTGGATCAGCTTGGGCGTGCTGTTCGTGCCAGAGTGACCAACACAACCACACTGGTTGACCTTCAACATCTCCTGGTTGAGGAATGGGATGCCATCCCATTCCAAAATGTGACCAGGCTGGTGACCAGCATGAGGAGGAGGTGCCAAGCTGTTGTGGCTGTGTATGGCTCTTCCACACGCTTCTGAGGTCCCTGACATTGTAAAATGAATAAGGTGTAAAAAACGTATTACTGTGGGAGAGTGCAATCATCCATTCCACCAAGCAACTCAAAACAAGAGTGAATACCAACAGAAGAACATTGCAGGGGCTACCAACACGTTTAACTGTGTTGCACATTCCACAAATGCAGAATCCTTTAAAAGTTATACCTCATTGTAAAGGTGACTAATCAGGCTTTCCAATGATATAAAATACAACACCAATTAGTATTATTAAAGGGGCAAAATAATTAACCAAAACAATGTTTCCAAACTTTTTGGAGGAGTTTAGTAAATAACATTTTGTAAATGTGATTATTAATGTATTAAGCAGTAGGTTTAACAATGAGACGAACTAGCTAACAAGCCATGGCATTGTCCTCAGACATCAAAGATTGGCACTAACAAATATGGGTTATGTTTGCCGTCAGCCACAGCTTTATATTGGATCAGGTTGAAAAGTGAGTGGGGCGTTTGATGATCTCTTTTGTGATCCAAAGAATCAGTAGATTAGAAAGAAAATCTTTCTTCCAGCTTGTATTTAACAGACATCGCCCTGTAGTGTTAAGAGAGAGACACACTGAAAGACTGAACGTAGTGTTCTTTCTTCTTGTTCTTTCTTCTGCTGCACTGCAGTCATAAAAGCTGTCATAGCAGCCAAAAAGCTCAAATATTTGTGCAGTCTCTTATCTCTGTTTTCTAACAAGCTGATTCATATTTAAAATAAGGATTTCACTTAAGTCCAAGTTGCAAACAATAACTTAAACTCTAGCTGAACAGGCAAAATCACCAGAAGTACTTCCTAGTTGTCCAATTCTCAGCAGTGTTTATCTAGTCAACTTTGGTTATATTCTTTAATAATTATATTTAATTATTATTAATATAAATAACAATATCATTTAACTATGTTTGATCAACTCGGGGGCACCACCCTGAAATCAGGGAAGTATAACCAAAATATCACTAAAATCAGTCTCAAATTAGTTACTTAATTACTAATATTATTAATAATGAATAACTATATTTAATAAATTGAAGGTGTGAAATCTGTACACAAAACTCTCGCACCCAGCTTATACACAAAGCAAATACACCAGTAATCACAAACAACTGCTCTCTCAAATTATAACAGAATTTATTTAAACAAAGCAACATCAATCCAAAATCAATGAACTTAATCAAACAAATAACTATTACAAACTAATCTAAGCAAACAAACATTATCAAGCAAAACTTGTGAATGAGGTATAAAGGTATAGAGGTCTAATGATGCTTTTATTTGAGTAAACTTTGTACAGCCTCAGTAGTGTGAACATCTGTATAATACAGATCCAGACAGATAATGATGATGATGAGATTGGTAGGATATGGACAGATGCACACAGTCTAGGCCGGCTGCTCTATTACTCTAAACTCAGAATCAGCCTGTTCTGTGAGCTCATTCTTTATTTCCTCTGGCAGATGAACTGGTCCCCGTCCCCTCAAGAAAGATTTACAGCCAACCTGGCCCTTGCCAAGCCAATCACCAACATTTATCTGAACTGGGGCTGTTTGACTCGATGACTAATCACGACTGAGGCATTTTTGTAATATGTCTGCTATTTATTTGGACTGTTCTAGATCTGATTTTATGTCTGTATTAAACAAAGTGGCTACTAAAGTATACCAAGCTGAACTTCTTCATAATATGTGGAACAATGAAGCTATATTATTGGTTAGGTAAAACAACGGCTAGCCAGCCTGGCAAAATATCTTCATTTGCTACATTATGTTAAACTGATTCGTCCCAAAAAATGTCCAAAGGCATTTTTGTCTGCATCCCTTATTCAACAATCCTTAGAAATAGAAATGAACAGAGGGATTTCAAATTAATTTCCATTCAAAAATGTATCAATACAGGAGCTTTGGAAGTTTAGCAATAACCTCAGGAGCACTTTTGCTATTCTATTAGCAGCTTTTTAGGTTAGCTTTTTTAATGTGCTAATAAAGATCATCCAAAACCATCAAATGTAAAAAAAAAAAATTAAAGATATTTGTACTAGCAGACTAAAATCTCTTCAGATAATCCTGCTGGAGGCGCATGCTGATAGGGATGGTCATTTTGAAAAGGAGTGGGGGAGTTTAATGTAGACTCATGAGCCATTTAGGGCCGAGCTTCACCGCTGTTAAGGGGAAAAAAAGAGAGAGAAAGTGTGCGAGAGGAACTGATTGCTAATCAAGCGAGCGAGAGCTGGGAGTAATTGGACGAAGCTGAAGTGCAGTGTCACCAATTAGCATTTGAGACTGTGGAGAGCGGAGACATAAATGGTGTTTAATTAAAGCCATTTTCCCTTTTTCCTCTACTCCATTTAGAGATGAGAAAGAAGACATGGGGAGGCTAGAGAGATAGATGGAAAACTAGAGAGACAAGCAATGAGGGAAAGAAGGGTTTTCATCTTTGTGCATCGACGTCTAACAGCTGATCAGGGAGAACATCTTTTTATAATATAAAGCCAGTTTTGAATAAAAGACATCTTAAGCTTTGTGGACCAAAACTGTCCTCTTGGTCATCAGAGCAAATTGGATCTATACATTCTTGAGCATTACACAAAAACAATGATGGCAGGAATGATGCTCTGACATGATCTTCTTTACTTCGGAGCTCGTTTAGTTCAATGTTGCGTGACTGGAACTTTTATTTCTCTACTCTTCTATTTGCCCTCGCAGCTTCCAATGCATGTTCGTGTTTTTGGATTGAATTCATTATCAGATTGTACCATTAATGGAGCCACGCAATTGTACAGGCAGTAATGGAAGCAAACTTAACCCGTACATAAAAAAGGTTGTGTGGGACTAATTTGCTCTGCCAAAGAGATTTCAGGGCTGCTCCTGACTCAGAACTCACGACTCAGAAATTGTCAGCCGCGTTCAAGTCGAAGAGTTGACTATTAGCTTAATTTGTGTTCAGGTCAGTGCAGAACAGAACAGCCCAGAAACAGTACTCTTGAATTAACCTTTTACCTTACTCAATGGCTGTTGACCATGATGGCCAGTCCTTAAATCATTTCCAGCCAACTATTTGTCTAGTGTTTAATGTCACTTCACAATGTCACATGATTTTTACAAACTACTTTTTGTCAATCACTTTTTCCGTCACTGTTGTAAAGCACTTTGAAATGCAATTGAATTTGTCTGAAAGGTTTCAATATGAATACAGATTGAATGATTGAATGATTGATTTAAGGCGCTTGTAAAGCAGAAATGTATACAACAATTGACATTAATCTTGCTTAAGAAGGATGTCATCTGATATTACTCCCCTACAAATCTGATTGTCAATGATTAGGCGATCTTGATTTATTGTATTCTCAAAACTGATATCAATATACATAATATATATGTTAAAAGTATATGCAGAGTCGAGCATAATACAGTACATTTACATGTATACCTACAGTACTGTATAAGGGAGTCAAGTAAGATCAATTACATCCTTGGCACACCCACGTACTCATGGTGAAGGCTGCTAACAATTACCTGCTTTGTTTACATTCATCAAAACATTTTGCCAAAAGAGGCTCAATGGTTTTGAAGAATTTCTTGGATTATGTGTTATCTTAATGTAGATAAATGAAGTTCTAATGAACCTTTTCAACAGAGCCCGACCGATTAATAGGCCAGCCGATAACATCAGCCGATATTAGCGTATCAAGAGTCTATCGGTATCGGCTAATTTTATAGCAGATATGCACTGATATTACAAGATTTATTCACTTACTTTCCATTTGAGTGACCATCTTGTCTTCATCATAAACATGTTCCACAAGTGTTTGATAACTGCATTTGAGGGATCAACGTTATACATTTGTGTGTATGTCTAGATCCATCTATCTATCTCTACTGATCGAACATCGATCTATGAAAAGGACCCTACTTTAAAACCCACTCAGTCTTTTTTCACTGTGACCATATGACTGTTATGTAAGTAAAGGCCCAGAATGCCTTTCACTAAGAAAAGACATGCACCCATTGCATTGTATAACAGCTGGAGTAAATAAACAAACAACTTGTGCAAATGGTCCTGTGGTGGTTGCATAAAACCGTTTCTCACCATGAGTTTCTTGCAATGCAGAAGATGTGGTGACTAACATAAAACACACACACACACACACACACACACACACACACAAACAAACAGGAGCAACACCAATTTCTCCCGGCAAACCTGTCCCCTTCTGATGACATCATTCCTCTATGCTTGCCTAAAGGTCGCTGATGTCCGTAAGCCGGCCCTGGGCACAGAAATGGCTCACTTCCTTGCATGGCTTCACAGTGACACACACACACACACACACACACACACACACACACACACACACACACACACACACACACACACACACACACACACACACACACACACACACACACACACACACACACACACAGATGGATGGATGGATGGATACAGGCAGGACAAACACACTTGTTTGGTGTGGAAGCTGAGTGGCAGATTCTTGCCTGAAGACAGTAGACTTCATTCCAGACTTCATCCTGAAAACACTCTCATTAAATCCGCTGCCTGTCTGCATGATGAGCTGAAACATTAACGTCTAACTCCCTGTCCAAATAAAGACTTATTTGGCTGTTTTTAATGAACGTATTTCTATTTACCTTTAGCCTCATGAAACATTAAATTAAAATTAAAAAGCTAGCTTTAGATGGAAAAGCTTCTTTACACAAAAAACAGGATGTTGTCCAAAACCCAACATTTCCTGATAAACATTTTAACAAAAAGTGTTGAGGATGACTAAAAACATATATTACAAGGTAGCTAAGGATAACTAGTGACAGGTATACGAGTGGTTTTGGTAAAAAAAAAAAAAAAATTGCAAAGTTCAGTCTATTGAGTTAAGAGGTTGACTATGGGAGTCAAAGTGAAATCTCTCTGTGTTGTGTTGTTGTCCGACCCAATCTTGGATTTTATTCCCTGGCAGACAATCTTGGGGTGCGTTCGAATTGTCATTTTTGCTTAGGAAGGATGCTAACTGAGTGAAATGACCCGGAAGCATTTAAGTAATATGATTAGAGCCGTTCGAATTCTCTAAAAGTTAAGGAAAGGTGGGTCAATGCTTCCTTTATAACCTCCTTTAGCATAGGATACACTGGACCATCCTTTACCAAAGGAGATGAGATATGACGCCCCACAGTTCCTTGCGGCCGCAACATTTAAAGCGAGTCGCGCATCCGACCGTTCACGAACATTGAATATGTTTTATTCAACATATTTCATTCACTTAAGAATGCTTTGTGCAGGTGTACATTTGTATGCTTAAAACATTATGTGCATTAATGTAACAATTAATTTCATACAGTCATACTTGTGTTGATGTTGATTTATGAGTGGACAGGAAGCTGATGGTTTCACTTTTCTTACTCGTAGCCTGGTAGCCTATATTCATTTATTTCAATCCCAACCTTGTGGTAATTAGGATTATTTCACGAGAAGGCACAGGGGAAAGTTTTTTTAGATGTGCTTTTAGTAGTCCATTATCTGAACAATGTAGTTTCAACACGGCAGACTCACGACATTAACCTCCGCCGGCCCGTCGCATTTAATGACGTCTCCTAGAGGAAAATGTGGTCGGATTGTCAGAGCAACGAGATCGGCTTTCCCTAAGTCCTTTATGAATCCTCCTAACATCTTTCCTTAACCTCATGACGTTTTCCCCAGGGTTAAGGTAAAGTGGATAGTGAAAGGAGATAGGAGGGACAATTCGAACGCACCCTTGGTCTTTGTACACTGTGTCACTGACTCATGTCTTTGCTCCAAATCAAATCATTTTAACAGCCTTAACCTTCCTTTATACACCAACCACTTGATCTTTGTAATCATTTCAGTAGCCTAGCTCCTTCAAAGTTGTTGTTGTCGCGCAGATGTATTAAATCAACAGAGATGTTGGAGATTAAGTTTCTTGCCTTAGGCTGCTGCCACCGACTGTAACTGTGGACTGGTTGTGGAAAGAGCCGATGGGAAGTGAACCACTGAGCAGACACAGTACATACAGTAAACATGACAAATAAGGACATACCTGAAGAAAGTGACAAAGAACTGCACCAGGTCCATGATGCTGTTGTGCTGAGAGAAAGCAATCTGTTGGAAAAGGGGAAAAAAAACAGTGAGATAAGACGTACGGTAAAATTAAAAGTTAAGAATCTGTCTTTCAAATGACAAAACACTCAAATGCAAATTTTCCATTTATAACTCACAGAACGACAAATAAGTATTCCTCACACATTAAAATCAAACCCATCACAATGTTCCTCAGCCTGTTCAACTATTCTTCAGATTGATGGCTGGCATTTTGCTTGATTTGTTGTTTGTCTTTTTGAGTTTTGCATATAGAGGAATTTGAAATATATCAATAATGTAAAGTTAGATCCAATTAAAGTTTAACAAGAAAGTCTAGTCTAATTCACAGGACATCAAAGACTAAGGCTTAGTCATACGAGAAAAGACATAAGATATTAGTCCTTGACCCTTACCATATAAGTAGTTTTTGTACCAAAACCTACAGGCCAAAGCACAAAAAGTATGCCAAAATGGAAAACAGGGGTGTAGTGGCAGTTTGACAAAGGATGACAGCAGATGCTTTAAGAGTACCTCAAAATCATGACAAATAAAATATTAAAACATATGCTAAAATATTCCTTAAGGCATTTTAAAGAATTCTCGAACAATGACACTGATGTAAAAGAGTACTTTAAAACTGATCCTAAAGAATAGCTTGAAACAGGCTAAACGAAAACTCCTAACAATTGTTAATGTTACGTTAAAACATAAAGATGCTCAAGAATACCTAAAAAAACATTTGTGTAACAGTGGTCTTAAAAAGTGGGGTTTGGCATTTGACAATCTTGGTTTAGGAGGTGTTGCTCAGGTACATTTCCAGTTAAGTTCAATCTAAGCTTCAAATAATACCTTTATTTGTCATTAATTTCACTTGTTTTAGCACTAGATCTGATTATTGGTACCCATATGTTCCTCCATCTTCTTCCACACACCACAGAACAGCAGCAGGTTATAGTGGGGCTACAGATTAAAATAGATCAGGCCTGAGGTAGGCGATGAAAAGCTTTGAAATTAATAATTACATGGTCCAGAGGAATGACTTCATTCTTTATCTGCACCATATTTTATTTTGGCAATAAAAACACTGTGATCACACATATATATACTCCACAAAGTTCAGCGAGCCCTTATGCAACCTCGCTTTCGCCTCAGCGTGTGTTTAAGAGCGTCATATGAAACCAATGCAATAATTGCGGATGAACATCCTTCTCACCTGAGGCCAGTGTTCAGACCTCTTACATAAGGCCAACTATTTTATTCTTGCTAAGTCCATTTTCACATGTTCTCCATCTGTGTCTCTGCCCCCACACTAAGAATACACCAAGAGCCATCACCCATATGGTTTGTGGGTCTTTATAAGATTAGCCGGTGAGGAAACAGTTCTGACCCCGTGTGCTCTACAGTGTTTTGCAGCACTTTCCTCAATTGAACTCAGGCAGACCTGCTGGATGCTACAGAACCACTAAATCTGGACTGCACCATCCATCATGATTTCTGTGCTGGGATGCCAGTGGAGTGTGTGTGTGTGTGTGTGTGTGGCCAGCTAATACACATTGACTCAGATGTCCCTCGGCATTCTCGGTCAATTCACCCACATTACAAAAATAGATTTCTGTGGTAGTTAGTCGTGCAGATAGTTTCCGGTTTTAAAGAGCAAACATTCTATCATGCTTTGCACTATAGGTAGGCTGGACAGATATTTTACTGGTCCAGAGAAAAGTAATGAAGTGTGAGAGATTAACAAAAATTCTCTTTAAACAGATTGATCAGGTTTCTACATTTGGAGTTGTCAAGACTTGAGATACTCTAAAGTGAAAGGGAAACACGTAATATTTAGCACAAACTGCGACAGACAATCAGAGCGAGCAGACCTGGAAGTGACAACAACCGCATGTCGTCGTGTTTTAAACTTTATTTGAGGCTCAGCTCCTCTTAGTGATGCCTATACTCAGTTTAATACAGGGGAATGGAATTTTGTTTTGGGTCCTCAAGGAATAAAAGAAAAATACTTTAAAACTTAAATTAAAGGAACAATCTCAACAGCTTCTGTAGACTCATTCCTTAAGTCCCTTTTCAAATATATGAAAGAGCATTGCAGGTTCTTTCCAGTATGTCATTTTCTTGATATTTGTTTTGTTTAGGGCATTTCAATGTTGGAATTTTTAAAACGCAGATCTACTACTGACCTTGTGACAGATTACACTAAGTGAAGTTAACTTATTAATGTATGACTCCACACTTTAAAGAAAGAATGTGCGGCTTTTTGACCCAGTACATGTCGCTCTTGAGCACCAGCAACAAACCAAAACAAACTGCTGTTTGGCGACACCTCTGCCACACCGAATCCTCCGCTCTCCTACAGCGACACACCTCCAACCCTTCTCCCCTCGTGTTTGCGCAAAGGCGTTATCAAATTGGAAGCCACCAAAATTAAGCACTAAGCGCAACGGCGGACAAAATTGTCCTCGTCTGGGGCTGCATTGTTGTGTTAGCAAGCTAATGTTAGCGCTCTTGATTTAGCTCGTAGCTTCACATAGCATGTAAATCTAAATGGAATGACCATGATCTAAAAAAGATACATGGCATTCAAGTAAGCAGTCCTGTCCATGTAAACCTGAAATATGGCTCAGGCAACATCACAGACAGCGGGACTCGCGCGTCACAGCCATGACTCAGAGAGATATTTCCAGAGGATATACTGGAGTTCTGCTGTATTTATGTATAAAAATGTTGCACATTCTGCCTTTAATCACTGCCTGGGTATTCATTAAATGTATATTTTTTAATGACCCTCTATTTAAGTATCCACCAACTGAGAAAGGTAGAAGTCTCAGAGCCTTCCCAAATATTACACGAGATAATCACATGAATAAATATTACCAGGACAAATAAGCAAAATGTATGTCATGATTAAAGCAAACCAAACCTTTAAGATAATGTGCCAACCATATACTGTAAAAACAGAGGTGGACATATCTTTTTGCCCTGTTAATTGGTGTGAATGTTAATGTGCCTTAAAGCTTCATCCTTTTGATGTCCAGCAAGATGTGACTCTGCAACTTAAAACAATGAAATGCATGACAAAATTAGATTACTTCTATCTTTCTTTAGTTACTCAGTGAAAATGTTCCAAATGAACTAATGGCCTTATGACTGTTTATAAATGATCTTTAATACCTTAGAGACTTAGAGATGATCATACTGTAGATTCTGCTGCAGTGAATGACACAGACAAGAGGTTATATTTTTGTATTTGCACATGCACAATGGTTTATAAGTGAAAATTTCCATCCCAGTTGGTATCACACAGTGAATATTGATGGAGCCTGCAAACTAAACTAGAGCTACAGTAAAGCATAGTTTAGCATCAGTAAACTTCTTGCTTCTCTCCTGCTTCACAATCTTAGCCAGTAAATCCATAAATTCCGTATTGTAACCCCTTAAAAAATCCAAACAAGGATTCAAAACATCAGTTCATAAACCAATGAGGACAGTGCAATGGTGGGTAAGTCATTTTTTTTTCTCCCATGGCTTTCTTAAAAACCCATAACAGACACAAGAAACCTATTTTCATATTTGTTCCTATACTACACACTACACTGTAAAGGCTTAATAATATTTCCACTTGTTTCATCAGCATACACTCCCACACATTCATATCATCTCTCACCTTATCTCATCCTTCAAAATAAAACAGTGCAATCTGTCTGGATCAACCACCATGTGTGTTTACCGTCTTTGCACGCTTGTTTTAGTGAGTCTCATCGTGCAGAGCAGCGTTTTGGCCCTCAGCTATTAAAACCTCCTGAAAAGCCATTGTTGCCCCGTGTTTAAACTACCTCATGTTAAGAGGATTATTTATTACAGACATAATTGATTTTCCATTCACTCTTCTGCCCTGTAGGAGCAAAAACAGAGCAAAGTTTTCATCATGTTGAGGGAAGATGGGCATTCTGAGATAGATGAATGAAGCAGAAGAAAGGTACTTCAAGGACACAGCCGAGCTGAGCAGTATAATGTATTGGCAACAAGTCCTCCGATTCATAGAAACACAGAGGTTTTGTTCTGACCTCCGAGTATGACCTACAAGAGCGTTTACTAAGTTAGCTACCTGATAGATAACAACCTCATATCTATACACTTATAGCAGACATAATGTGTTAAATGCAGCAGTCAGAATATTACTCAAAGAAGAATTGGTTAACCTTAAACACTTCTGTTGGAAAAGGTTGGGGTAAAGTTTAATCGGTGCGCAAGATTCATTATTTAACCGTGATTTACTTGACTGTAACTTAATTTAATTTAAAAAAGCTTTGTGAATCCCATTCATGGCAACTGGTTTGGAGAAGCTTAAAAATAAACATGAAACACAGCCACACATAAACAACATGTACATAAAAGCTAAAATATGGAATAAAATTAAAAAATGAGCAGTAGTTCAGTATGTTGGGGCATGGTTTGGGAACCAGGGAGTCGCTGGCTCAAGTCCCTGTGCAGAGCTGGTCTTGTTGCTGAAGAGGTGCAAGGTCACTGCTGAGTACTGCTGAGGTGCCCTTCAGCAAGGCACCAAACCCTCTACAGCTCTAGCGTGGTCCCGATGATTGTGTGTATTTCAGGCCCATGAGTGAGAGAAGCATGCCTCTCAATAACAGCGTGTAAAGCAGAATTTTCCCTCTGGGATTAATAAAAATGCATTTAACAATAAGGGCCATGGTTATCTTTCAATTATAAACATAATTGTGCATGTTTGTGTTTCACCACATAAAATTTTAACCACACAAGACGTTTTAAGCACCAAACCGTTATTTCGCTGCATTCTGATTCAATTTTAATGCACCATTTTTTTTTTTTGCCTTTTCTGCACCACAATCATGATCCAGTCTTATGTCCTTTTTGGCTTATTTGGAAATCTTTGGAGTCGTGCCTTTTCTTTTATCACACGTAGTGAGTCAACAAGTTGATCAGCTGAGACCAGCAATGTACAAATTAACATGTGACATCATCTAATCCACATTACAGGAGGACTACCTTTAAAAAAAAAAAAAAAAACCCCACTGAGCAGCATTGAAGCTAACAGCAGCTATAAAGAATAACACACTCTGATCACAGGCCTCGCAGTACATTTGACAGCAATATAATTCAAGCGTGCTCAACATGGGGATACCTTTAAATGGCTCTAATAGCCTGAAAGCCTTTGTCTTTGTCTTTGGAGAATCCTCTGAGACTAGTTTGGAGGAAGAGAGAGAAAGAAATGGGGCAGAATGGGCTTAAGAGGTTTACGGGCATCAGAGCAACAGGTAAAAGGGCCTGAGAGTGAAAAATCTGCAGAAAAGCTGATTTGGGTCCACAGGGACGCAGCATTAATACAGGCATCAGGGAGAAAAGAGGCTGGCGCTGCATCCAGGCTTCCAGTGCAGCAATTTACATCATTATCCCCTGACATAACAAAAAGTTGTTATGGACACAAATACACAAAGAAAATACATACAGTACATGCACACAAGGAAATGGATAAACATTTACTCAAAGACTAATACAAAACATTCGCTTTTCAAACTAGCACAGGGTATTCTGTGATCATCAAATGACACACACTAAAATCTGCCTGATTTATCTTTTTCTCACTTCCACAAAACCCCTCTCTCTCCTTTTCTCGTCCCATACAAACAGCCAACAACCATCATTACAATTTACAACAACAGCGGCCGTTAAACAAGGCCATAATCAATAAGCTGTTTGGACCACACCGCTTTCACCCCAGATCAACACGACTGCAGAGCCACGCAAACACCTTGTGTTAACTTGTGCAAAATAACCCTCCCTTTAAACTAGCATTACTGCTTCAGAACACTGACAGTGATCCTGATACTTTCATAAAGTAATGTCTACTAGCCATTTGTTTTGGTTGGCGGCTGTGGCTCAGTTGGTAGCGAAGTTGTCTCTCAACCGGAAGGTCGAGGGTTTGATCCCCCAGCTCCTGCAGCAACATGTTTGATGTGTCATTGGGCAAGACACTCAACCCCGAAGGATTTCTTGTCGGTTACTTCGTTTTTCTTTCTTTCAAAGCTCTTTTTATTGAAAGATAATAACAGAAAATAGCTTTTACTGTACAGGGAAAAAGTTTTCCACCCTTAACAAAAACACTCATACAGGTCGCAAAACACCCAAACATGAGACAAGCCTAATCCAGACGACAAACAACCACAGCTGCACCTAGAAGTCACATTCTGAATAATAAAAGGTCAAGGTCAACAATAATCACATCTGTACAGATAAGGGCCGTCCTTCCTGCGAACTCTAAAGGAAGCCGAGTTGCATTTAAGAACTATGTTGGTATATAGAATAGAATAGAATTACTTTATTGATCCCAAACTGGGAAATTGTGGCGTTACAGCAGCAGGTTATCCATAGGATGCAGTAACACCCCCCCCCCCCCCCTGCCCCGCCCCCGTCAGTTACTTCCTAATCAGAAATTATTGACCCTTTGAAATCGTAATATTAAACATGTTTAATATTGACAATCAGAAATCCTGTTGTGTGGGGAAAACACAGAAGACAGCTGAGCTTGCACTCTGTGTACTGTCATGTGGAACTGAACAATAGCCAATCAGGAAAGCAAGCTGACTGAAGCAATGGCGAACAATGATGAGTTTTGAGGTTTGGGACTCTGGTTGTTGGTGATTGAATCTGTTAGTGTGTGGTTTGCTGAGTTGCTCATCTAGTTGCACACCCCATACACTATAAGAACAAAACTGTTAAATCTTTAATTATTTGTCGTCATGTGTGGGTTCTCTCACATTTAAAAAAAAATCGTTTTAGAGTTTGAAAATATTTTTTGTGTGTGCCAGGCTTTAGTCACATTTACAGCCAGTTAGTTGCTTCGTGGCTGTTTATAGTTTGTGCTTTGGATTTATTCAGCCATCAGTGTTGGCTTGTTTCAGTTTAACCACTCCACGTTTATGTTCCTTTCGACTGTTTAGATGAGCGAGAATGTGTCACAATGCGTCTCCTGCTGTCTCTATTAAAGGAGAAAGCTAATATTTAGCCCGGAAGTCAAAACAACTAAGTGTCAAAGATTATGAAGAACTCAAACAGTCTGAAAAACGTTGTCAAAACACCTAAAAGGCAGCTTTTAGTTCATGCTGTCTTGTTTGGGCACTATCAGCCGTCTAACAGCTTAGCTTGCAAGTGTCACAGTAACTTCAATCTTTCACACTGCAGCAGGAAAATAAACACTGTTGCATGAACAGTATGTTATGACTAGATATGAGATTTTGCAGCTAAGTGAGATGACTGTAACTGACACAAAGCTGGTTCTGTTCCAAAAAGGCCAAACCAGAGAATCTACTGCAGGGAGGAAAAGTTTTCTAAAATTTACTTGCAGATGGGACTTTAACACACAAATGCTAAGAAAAACGTTCATAGTATGATACAAAAAAAACAACAGCCACTGTATTCTCTTTGTGTAGAATATAATTGTTTTGAGTTTAAAGGTCAACGGTCTGTACAGGCAGAAAGTATATTTCTAATCTTGAAGCTAGACCTAAAGATACCACAAGAGAGATTAAGAGTGGGAAATTGGGGCTGAGAGAAGAGAGAGGTAAAAGATGAGAGGAACAGGAATGACGTCAAAAAGGACTCCAAGGACCCCTGTTCTGCAGTCCAGTCATTACTGAGGACCTACGGAGGCCCTCTGGGGACAAGCTCAAGAGCTGTGACAGCAGAGGGCTGCCTTTTATTTCCCTAACCCTGAACCGAGCGCTGCTTGTTAAAACCTGAAATGAAGGAAAGTGTCTGGCTAATCAATAGGGAGAAGAGGAACGAAAGAAGAGAAAGAGCAAGGGCAGAACGACACAGGTGAGAGAGAGAGAGATGAAAAGGGAAAGACAGGCAGAGGATGAGGATGAATAGAGGATTGTGAGATGATGAGAGGAGCAGGAGAGAGGATGACGCAGGGTGAAGATAAAGCTTCCGCTTCTCTCACTTGTATACTCTTCAAGGCTGCATGCTGAGCATAAACACTGAGTTAAAGGCAGGAGGACCAGCCTGAAAACATCTTCATCACTGGGAGATACTCACTCCTGACTACAACAGTTTACACCTTTGAACTCTGCAATAGAAATTGTCCTGCCAGTGCCTACATTTCCTATTTTTCTCTGTGTGATCTGATATTCCTTCAGAAGTATTGATTTTGCTTTGTATCCCTAGGACCTGCAGCCCACGCTTAAAGGTTATGTACAGTAAGTCGATAAGTGAAACTACAAGAGGAAAAAAATTGAAAAGTTTATTGGAGGAAGAAAATGTTCGAATCAGAATCAGTTTGCACACAAAAAAATTGATTTTGTGAGACACGCCATTCTAAATTAGAAGCGATATAATGCTTATTAAAGCTACATTCACAATAGTTGTACAGTTTATATGATGCTATTTTACTATCGTGATGTCATTTTTGTTCATTATTAACTTGCTGACTCTGAGTGTGGGCTTGTGCATGCATGGGTTAGAGAAAAAGTAAGGAGACAGGGAGGCGTGATTGGTTCATCAGATTGGTACCTCGTGGCAGACATTGGTCAAAGTTTTTACAGGCTTACAACTGCTACAGGTGACGGAGTTTCTTCCTTTCCTTTTTCAGAGCACGTGAATTGTTCATTTCTGTCAGGACCCTAAAGACAATTTCAACCAAAATCTGAAACAGTGTATCTAGAGAAAATGGCCAACCCTAACTTTAAATCATTTATGCCCAGATTTAACTGCCAGCAAGCTACTCTCCTTGTTCCAATGCAGTCTACTCTGTCTGAGTGCATCTCTAAGCTGGCTCGCCCACCACCAATAGTTTCATTTCCAAAAAAAGGACTCAACTGAAAATCAATGTAGAAACTTGTATGAGATTTAGAAGAGAGGATCTAAATAGGGAGGTAAAATGTGTTCTCTCTGAGTAGTTCTTTAGCTTGTTAGTGTTTTCTGTGTCACGCAGGTTTAAAATAGCATGTTAATATCAGCATGTTACATGTGAATTTCCCAGGGACTGAACTATGTTTACCACTCTTCCCCCATATTTACATATTCATGAGGACCTAATGACCAAAGTGAGGCTAGCCGAGTGCCGCCTCCACCTACATGTTATGCAAATGAGTGCAGCTCTGCTGTATGTGTGCACTTGTTAGGAGAGCCCACAGATGAAGCTTCTTTTAACGGGTGCTTAAGACCCATTTCTGCTTCAGTGTGCAGTTTGAACAACAGGAACAAATACCAGAGACAAGAACACAACATAATGTAATCCACAGTCAGGAAGTCAATCCACTTGTCACAGAGAAGTCCGATTTGCATTTGTTGCCCTGCATTTTTTTTCTGTTCTCTGTCTAATGTGTAGAGATGATCCTCCATGTTTCACTTAACAGTCACATTAGGTGTTACCATGCAGTGTTTTTCTTCACAGTATGTAGAGAAATTGTTTAGAAGACATGATCCAATGATTTAGGCTAATCACTTTTTTTTTATTATTTTGAGTATTGTACATTATTTTCTTTGTACATGATAATATTTTTATCTTTTATTTTTTTAACCAAACATACGGACCATAAAAACAGGAGGTGAATCATTGAATGGTTTAGTCTCAAAGGCGATCCAGCAGAGATGCTCCATAATTTGTAAGACTCACAGCACTGTCTGCAGCTCTGCATTCTGGATCACAATAAGATGAAGCTTTGTAATGTTTAAGATTAAAAAATAAATCTTTGGAAAGTCTCAGAAAGTAACCTTTCAGGTCCCTTTTTTATGCTCATGTGTGGTATTGCTCTAATGGAATAATATCAAAATATAATAACTGATTTCTATTAAAGTAAAATATCTCCATCAACGGGTAAAACAAAATATTATCAGTATGGAAGTATGAAACAAATTAATTCATTCAAATGTATCTTTATTTGATCTCTCTTTGGTCAATCAATTTTTAATTAGTCTGTCAATTTGTTTTGGAATTATCTATAATTTTTTTATTCTTTTATTTTTAGGGCCTTCTTGCCTTCGCTAGACAGGACAGCTGAAGAGAGATAGGAAGTGTCGGGAGGAGAGAGTAGGGCCGATGTTGGATTAGAACCCACAGCTGATAGCGATGAGGACTATACCCCCCGTACTTGTGGCCTTGGTTTAACAGCTAGGCTATCGGGAGCCCCACATCTATCAATGCTTGATTATAATTGTCCTCACACTAGAGTTGTCAGATGTTCTGAAATATAAACGGCTCAAATAGGCTCTGTAAAGCAGTGGTTCTCAACTGGTGGGTCGGAGCCCAAAAGTGGGTCGCAGGCCTGTTTTAAGTGGGTGTCTGAATGTATGCCTGGAATTAAAAAAAACTATGAAAAAGCCAATGCAGTGCTTTTTAAACATGTTAGCTTTGTTCCATTTTTTTATTATTTATGTTTAAACATTTCCATTTAGAATAAAGAAAAGAACAAAATGTTGTGGTTTCATCAACAGCCCACAAACATACAGGAGAGGGGAATCACATACAGTATATCATATACATAATCCCTTTTACAATACGTTTCAAAAGAGAGATGAAGACAGCAGACAAAAGGGGCAAACAAAGAATTGAATCGTCTCTCTCACCTGGATTGCCACGACACAGAAAGTATACAAATAAGTAAAGAATAATGGCAATGAGGGGGGCAAAGCTAAGTTCCATTTGTATTTATTTTTGCTAGGTTTTGTATCGCTTGAGGTCCAAACTGTACAATTTTTCATTGACTCAATCCGATTGGTTGAAAAGTATCCCAAAATTGGCTCCAAATTTTTATAAAGGGGTTGGTAGTGGGTCCTGAGGCTGGACCAGTCGAGAACCACTTCTCTAACTCTAAAGTAAAAAAAGTTTTCACATAGTAAGTTTACGTTTAAATTATTCAAGTTGATGTTTGCAGGGCAGTTTGAGGAGTTGGATATTATGTGAACAAAGTGTGTCGTTCTATTCAGACAGACTCCAGATACTGTTGCATCTCTTCAGTGGAGCTTTTTTTTTTTTTTTTTTTTTTTACTGTGAACAGTATTTTGTACGAGCAGAAAAGGGTTGCAAAATAAAATCCATCGCCTTGAGTGCAATCATTCAACAGCCATAAACTTAGGAGTCAAAGTTCACCCGAGTTAAGCGCAACGTAGAAGCTCTGCATGGATTTTCCTTTTCCTCTGAAAGCAAATCCATCCATCGCTCCAGTTCAATTGAAATGCAGCAATATTTGTATCGAAGTGTTGCTTTTATAAATGCTATTGTAACCATGCCTTACACTTCCTCTGTTCATACATGAGCAGACTCGTTTGTCCTCATGTTGTTGATGACTGCTGCTGATTTCCTGTCGGGTTAAATGGGCAGCACTCAGCTTTCCCTCTTCTCTTTCACCTCTATGAAACATAATAGTGTTCCAAAGAGATGGATCAGATACACCCTGATACGTGTGTGTGTGTGTGTGTGTGTGTGTGTGTGTGTGTGTGTGTGTGTGTGTGTGTGTGTGTGTGTGTGTGTGTGCGTGTGTGTGTTGGTTGGACAGATAACTGTTTCAATGTCTTTTTTATCCAATAAAGGACAATTTTCCCTGACATGATCAGAGAGTGTGTGAGTGTGTGAGTGTGTGTGTGTGTGTGTGTGTGTGTGTGTGTGTGTGTGTGTGTGTGTGTGTGTGTGTGTGTGTGTGTGTGTGCGCTTCTCTGATGTAACAGATTAGCACAGGCATACAGTTCAATCGTGGCAGACACGGAGCATAAACAAGTGACTAAGAGCTGAGCAGCAAATCAAATCAACCAACCAATCAAGCCAACACTGAGTTCCTCTACAACAGAATGTCGGCTCACCTCTGACAGGGCGCTTTTAATCAGCCGGCCTATAGGCTGTGATGATGCATGGAGGGAAGACGAGAGGTAGTCAAAGGAAGAAGACAAATGGAGGTGGACACAAAAAGAAATGTTTGTCGCTTGACAAAGATTAAAAATTAGGAATTAGACTAATTAAGTACTTTTTTGAAAGGAAATTGTGTTAAGTTCAGTGCTGTCGATTTGGCTAAAGTGTCTTTGAAGCATCTAAAAAAGTAAGAACACAGTTGATCTTAAAGTCATAAGAGTCCTCCTTTGTTCAGATAACATTTTCAGCTAAAAATAGATTTTAAATTAGAAACAGTTCTGCTCACAAAGTTATACAACTTCAGGCTAATTCAACATTTAGTTAGAGATTAGGGGAAACTGGGACATGTTTGCAAAGTCTTTGTTGGCTCAATCAATAACAGATGTTTTCTTTTTTCTTATTAGCTTTTATTTATTGGAAATTTAATTGACTTTAAACAGAATGAAGCAAACTAAAGTCGGAGCTCTGGAAAGTAAAGATGCAAAACAAATACAACTGTCTAATTATATGATTCAGCTATGTCTACACAGTGTCCTGTTATTGAAGTGACAGCTAAAGAGATCCTGATTATCATAGGTGGTGTAACTAACTCCTACATCCATTTAGACCCAGAACACTCTGGTTTGTGTCGTGTCATGATGGTGAGTGCAGGAGGGCAAAAACCAAAAGGTGCAAGGTCAGCGTGACAGAACCAATCAAAATCTGTTCCAGCAGAACGGACCATCTCAACACCTCGCTGTGCCTTAAAACCAGCCCTGAGCTCCAGCTGACGTCAGGACGCCGCCAGGGAAACACTCAGCGCTCACATCAGTGTGTGTGTGAGTGGTCCTGGGTTTCTACCTTTCTAAGGACAAACTTCAGTTTTAGACCTGTCAGTTGAGGACATTTTGCATTTTTTACCCGTTTGCTCCAAAATATAAATGCTGTGTGCCTCGTCTGAATGCATTTTAAGGGATTTAAATACTGTGATTCCAATTATATTACCTTAATGGACTTTTACCAAATTGTATGCAAAAAAGACAAGAACTGCTAGTTTCACCTCGATGCATGTTTAAGTAACTTTAAGCAATGTTTGTTTAACCAGCAACTGCACATCATATCCTGTATACTAGCCTATATTATGAATTGGCTTTGAAGCCCTTAAGTTCACTATGTTTTAACAAGTACGACAATAATCAGTTACCGTTTAGTAAATAAAAGGTAAAAGTTTTCCCATATACCCAGTTTTTTAATTAAGCTTTGATTCCTGTCCACTATGGTCCACATGACTAGTATGAGCATTTACTAACTTGTCTGAACATTTTTTAGGGTTTTGTTCAGTATGAGCCTCTAAACATTCATGCTTTTAGTTTGAAAAAAAGGCAAGTGGTGTGATTTACTAAGCTCCCACATAGAGTACTACATTGAGTGTCCATTCCAACAAATTACACGTTTCGATGGTGTGTGCCTTGTGAGTGATCAACCGAGAAAACTGTGTAAAAGCTAACAGGAGCAAAGATCATGGAGGTGGTAGTATTTAAATTAGGCTTTAGCGTGTTTTACTTGTTGTCATGGAGAGTTTAGATGGAAAGCTGAATGACTGCAAGTGCAAAATGAAATTCAGTCAGATGTAATTAGAAGTATCAGTGGAAGAGGCGAGAAAACATTTTAGAGTTACAGCAAAGAAATCTGAATATTACAAAAAGAAACACGGTAGAGGAGAGTATAAGTGGGAAAATCAACAGATGACATTAAAATAAAGAAATGGAATTAAAAGAAAATTATACTTTGCCTTTTATTCCACTAAACATGCAAAGTTGACATTACGTGTGGGTTACATGAAAATGTATCTTTTGGATTTTGGGGTTTGACATGACAAAAATAAGACTTTGAGGATGGCAGTGACTCTTAATGTAAATGTCACTGAATTAGCAAAAAAATAAGGACTCCTCCTCTGGGGACCATGAATATTCACAGGAAACTTCACAAACCTCGAGCCATAGGAAGTCAAAGACAAATGTTGATCTAAAGGCAGGCAGTACAAAAAAAGTTCAGCGGGTCATTAAAATAATTTAAAAAAATGTATCTCCCCTAGGGAGTAATGAATAACAATTTGACATTTCCTGACATCAGGACAGTAGGTTTAGGGATGTTTTGCTCTGAGGTTTTTTTTTGTTCTCCATCTTTTCATCTCTCTTTGTCCTTCACGTCTGAATGTGTGTAATTATGTGCATGCAGATGCTAACTGGTGTGCGCCCTTGTGTGTGTTTGTGCAGGTCTATTAAATCAAATATATCCGACCGGGTCATTACCAATTCTCCGGACAATTTCTCATCCTCGCCCTGCTCTGGCGTCGGAAGCCACCAAGGTCACAGGACGGGACGCAGAGTGCTTCTCGTGTTACGCACGGCCACATCAGACATGTCGGTGAGATAGGCCTCATCACTGTAATTATCATATCAGCTTTCCCAGCAGATATATGGAGCTCTGATAATGTAGCATTAATGGGAAAAGCATATGAGGGGAGGGATCGATGGACAAATGACCTATAATGACGTGTAGGACACTGGACAATCCACACAAACAATTATCAACACCTAGGCGGGACATTGGACGTTGGGATGAATTTTATCGGATTGTTAGCTTCGACAAAGATGGAAAGAAACTTGAAAATAATTCAGCTTTCATTCATCCATTTTTAACAATCCTCAACTTATTTTTTTATAAAAGGATAACTGATTTTCGTGTTAAAGGTCCATCATCGTGCACCCCATGTACAGAGTCTGATGAGAGTCCTTGAAGCAGCTCCTTTCAATCCTGTGATACTTACTTTATCATTTACAAGAATCAAAACATCTAAATAGATGCTAAATAGCTACTGCTTTGTGTAATATATGTTATTACACAAAGCAGTAGTTATTTATTGCACATTTTTGGCTTGTTAAGTTGATGAATGGAAGAAATTAGAGAAGACAACAAAGCCGTGGTCGCAGATCACAAGCCAGCCACAGACTTTAGAGCGCACACTGAGAACCTTCCTCAGTGCTGCCTGTCTGAACACACCAGCTGGTAAACTGAAAGGAAACAGGCAGCACTTTAGGATGCTTTTTCATGCTTTATGAAACCTGTATCACTTTTGTAGTTGGTTTTTAAATGTATTAATAATCCCTACAGTACTTTGTGGTCGTTTTTTGGTTTAAGTAACGTTGTCTATTTCACCTTCAATAGTCTCTCCGGCTTTGAGGGATCGTTTAATGTCTGCAAGTTCAGTTCTTGTCTTTTATTTTGACCTGGATGCAACATAACAGCTAAGCTATCTTTCTCGTTTTCCATCCATCCATCCTCTGCTACATGTCTTTATCTTTCTGCAGACCTGCTCTCTTTCTCCTTCAATCTGTCTGTTAGACACTCTCCGTTCTCTCCACACTGGACATGTTGACTGTTCGGTACTCCCAACATCATTTAACCAGTCAGTCTGTCTTCACTCTCTCCTAATTCCTCCATTCTGTCACTTCCTGACTCCATCCATCAGCACTCAGCCCGCACCCTGCATGACAGTCATCCTAAAATATCACCGCTAAAAGTCTACTTCAATTTAATGGATCATAAGGCCCGAGCGTGAATATTTAGTGTGTGTGTGGCTGCCGCCTGGAGATTTAATCCAGTGCTGCATAATTGATGGAGAGACATTGGAAAACTCACAGATCATTAAATGTGATAGCAGATTTGCCAAACTCTTCTCAGTATAGTTTATGCTCAGCGTCCTGTCAGGACTGTGTGTCGTGCAGAGAGACAGCTCCTGAATAACCTCCTGAGGTGACGATGATGCTACAAACCATTGTACTTCACCTTGTTTATCTAAACATCTGGACTGACATAATGGATAGCTTCAGCATAATGGCTGTAGATCTTATGTTTATATTTATTCTGTTAGCCTGTTAGTTTGTGTAGATAAGTGACCATGGCTCAGAGTTTAGTGTGGGTAATTATTCATAATCTAAGCAGTTTGATCCCCACCTCCTGCCATCCACATGTTCAAAAGACCCCTCATTTCTGCAGAAGTTAAGACCCCGCAGCCTGGGTTGAAGAATTTGAAAGTAGTTTAAAGCATACTGTATGTTTGAATCAGAATTTTTTTCCGTGGACGGCATTTCTTTTTAGCCTACACACTATGGTGTTTCAAAAGCCAAGGGTCAGCTCGGTGAGTTATGTTAAGTTATGTTGCAGAGCGATATTGTATGCAGGAGGAGCAGGAGCAGTCTGTATAGGAGGAGCAGATGGAGTAAACACACACAGTGATCAAAGGGATAAAATCTTCACTGCACCTCTCTGCCAAAATGCTTTGTGCTTGGGCTTTAATGCATACACAAAACTCCTTAAAACTACTAGTACGTTTTGTACAGATATATGTACAGAGGCAAACGATCAACTTTTTCACCATGACTCAACCCAGAATTTTTCCTGCCAGCTCCCTGGTAAAATGTCCGTGTGTAGTCGGGGTGAGCCGATGTGTGAAATGTATCACGAGTGGGCAGGTATGTTGATGACAGTTATGTTGTAAGTATGTTCTTCACTCATTTGCTGATACTTTCAACATCATTATGAACAGTCATAATAGCATTGGACTTGATCTTTCTTTCCTGAAGTTGTTTTCTCACTTGTCTGTATTTTGCTCGTTCCTCAAACACCTGAGCGGTAACGGACAACAGACAACAGCACCCTCAACCCCACCCCGTCCTAAAGCTACACTACAGAACACGCATGTTAGGAAATTTCAAGGGCAGTCTGTCAGGAAACGTTCAAGAAATTTCAAAGAAAAACCTCTAGAAGTTTTCAGGAGTGCATAAGTGAAAAAAATTTGATTGACAACATTTTTAAAGCACAAAAATGACAGATTAAATGAAGCCATTTACCATCACAAGCCTCTTATTAAACAGTCCAACCCATCATCCAATGTGTAAAGTGTGCATTTCAAATGTATGCATTTCTTTATGATTTAGATTTCATTTGAATTACATTTAATTGAAATTCCTTCACTAAAATCTACCTTACTGATCAATAAGACGCAAAATTTTGTTCAGGTACTGTGCACCTTGTTGAAGTTAAACACTTAAACAAACTAAATATCACAGCCAAGATGACTATTTGTTGTATTCATATCTCTTCTTGGAAAGAAGTTCACAATATTCCCTCAGCGGTCACAGGATTCATTCATCTGACAATGAGTGAATTTATGCCATGGTGCTGCTAAATTGGAAACAAAACATTTGTCTGCATTTATTGTGAAAAATATCAAAGCTGAACATGACATGCATCATGTCTTGTGTTCTTTACCAATACTTAAATTAGTCCCACAGGCATAACACAAATTGAAGGCACAAGTTTCAGTGTGAAAACTTTCCCAACACGAGTTATACAAACACATTTTTTTCTTAAAGGTCTGGTTAAGTTGGATGGTCGAACTCAGTCGTGGCCTCTTTTCCTGCTAATCAAACCTGGCAGGGCTGAATTTGTCACTGACTTCAGGACAAGTAACAACACCACTGATTCCACTATCATCATGACCTGCATCATCTTCATCTTCATCATGTCCCAAATCAGCAGCAGACTTCTCTCTGTGTGGCTGCACACTGAAGCCATTAAACTGAATAAGAAGCCCCCCCCGAGCACATGAAGTATCTGTGTCTGGAACTCGTTGAGGCTGAATGTGGGCCTTTCAGAGCAGTTTAATTTGCTATTCATTGTTTTACTTTTCAAGTATTAGGTTTTGGATATTTGCGGCCTGTAGCACTGAGAACAATTTAGTGGATGAACTGGGTAAACCAATTGCTTAACCAGTAACAGAACCAGCTTCTAAATATGAGAGTTTACTACTTTTCCCCAATTTATGACGATCATTTTAAACCTTTGTGGGAGTGATTTAAGCAAACTGTGTCAGGTACTTTGAGCTTGTGATGGGCATTTTTTTATTGCTCCATTGAACAGTGATGATCAATAATGACTAGATGAACCAGTAATGCTGATAGATCTTTTGTCTGTTCACTGATCCCGTTTTCTTAATTATCTTCTCCTAAACAAAATGCATTCATCTTCCCCTCCCCCCCCCCCCGAGCTCTCACCTGGATCTTGATTGGCCAGCTGAAGTTGGTCACATAGACGTAGAAGGTGATGTTGTGGTGGAGTCTGAAGTTGAACTTTTCACAGGAGAAACTGTCCCGGTGCTCCTTGATGTTGGTCCTCGCTATGATGGGCATCTCTTCACCTGAGATGGTGCCGGCTGGGAGAGAGAGAGAGAGAGAGAGAGAAGATTAAGAAAACACTAGTAGAACTATTTGAAGAAATGAAGTACAAAACAAGATTTTTACAGACTGTAGTACAACAAGTCAAGCTATGAACTATTTCCAAAGTATTTCATAAGCACCTCAAAGTGTTCAGTTTCTCTCATAAACAGTAAATGAACAAACAGTGATTAGTTGACGGTGTTAAAGACAAACTGTTAAATTTACAACAGCAGCTCTTGGCGAGCTGTGTTCATTGAGTTCAATGAGAAATGTCATCAAAAGTCATGGCTGTATATTTTAATGGGTATGAAAGGGACACGCTGTTTTAAAATGTATTAAGCCTGTCTGAATGTGAGTACAGCGGAACACATGACATGAGAGTTAATCTTGATGTTTTTAATGAATGAGACCCGGCTTTGTGTATTCTAGCAATTTCACGGCTGGTACCAGCACTCTGACTCTTTCCTAACCTCAAACGAGCTTTCTCATCTCGGTTGTTCTGATTAAATTATTAGAAATGTTGGCCAAGAGGTCATAGAAAACTTTGTCCATTTGGACCAGTGTTCTCCATGGAGCCATAGTGTACCTGCTGTTGCACAGTATGGGAAGAGGGGGGGGGGGGGATGGAATTATTTTTTTTAACTGATGATGCAGGTTATTCATTATTCTATCATTTTGGCTCTATATTATTCACTACCTTATTAAAATACCTTTACACAAAATACTTTAAAAAGCATTTTTAACTCAAGCTATAACCCCTCACCACACTCACATAGTTTCCCCAAATTCTGTTTCACATTCCCTGTATGTGACTGCTTTGACTTTCTTCATAAGCACAATTTATTAATTATTAATAAAGTTGTCTAAAAATTACAAATTGTGTATGGTTTCATCTCATCCACAGTTCACTTGTCGTAAAAAGTATGAGAGCGTTGATGGAGGAGGCTTGTTGTGATGCAGCTTGTGAAAACCACCAACGCTAACTTTGTAACATTTATGAATGACGTCAACATGAACTAGCTGTGCTTAGAAAACAACGACATCAGCAGGAAGTGAAAAGGAGGGTCCTACAACAATCTGAGCATTTACAGGAGGTACATTATGTGACTGCTTCTCTCTAAAGCATTTGGGACTGTAAGAGCAAACTGGTACAGGAGAAGAAAAGTGAGCGGTGTCTGAAAATAACAATAATTATAAACTGTGGCTGCTACATGTCGGTCTCTATGTGGGCAGCACCACTTTTACATTTTATTAACAGACCTGTTGCACAATCACTGGGACTAACTGGAGAGTAAAAGTGACAGATTTAGGCTTGAAACAACAAAAGGCACAGTGTCAGTAAGACTAGAATAAAATCAAATGGGATTAATAAAAATGAGAGGACAGTTTTGTCTCCTCTCCCAGCTCTTGAAATGCATCAGGCGATCAGCAAGAGAAAACAATCTAGGACTTTGCAGCACAATGACAGCCAGACAGAGTGACCCGTCATCCGAGCTGCTTCCAGTCTGAGCATCCTTATAAAAGTGGTAAGCGAGCAGGTTGAAAACAGTCACCAATTTTTAAATGTCAAGGCGTGCCTTTCATCTGAAGCAGGTAAATTATTTTCCTGACACCTCGCAATAATTCAGGGCGAGCTTGTAAATTCCTCTTGGCGCTGAAGCGGTCTGATTTCAGTATCCTTCAGCGCATTATCAGCACTTCTGTGTTAATAGCCGAGTTTTTCAGACGCGATGAATAAAATATTTCCTCCTCCTGCTTTATCAGGGGCCATTAAACACTCTGTTATAGTCTGCACACAATCACAGACACACACACACATACACACACTAACACACACAAGGCCCAGAGTCCCACACTGGAGACGCTCAGGGCCCCCAGACACTGCGAGTGTGAAAGCAGAGTGCTTTTATCTTAATTGAAATCAGGAGGGAAAATGTATAAAATGCCCTAATGCCAAAATTCAAAATAGCTTCTGTAGTGTTTTCATGGAGGGAGAAACCCCGCGAGGTAAGCGTGAAGGAGATCTGACCGTTTTACTTAAGGACACTTGGACGACAATAAAAGACACTGACAGTGGGATATCATTACAGACAGACAGCTCAATGACGGAGCTTAAGAGACGGACTACACATCGTCAAATTCTATTCTAAATCACAGCTCACTTTCGGTTACTTAAGGCAATACTGAAATGTCAGAGAAAGGTCTTCTTATCCAGATTAATCTTTGAAGAAAACATTGATTTCCTTTTTTTTTAAGATGGATTATACGTTCCTTATTTAATTACTTTGACAGAATTTAAGGCTTAAAGGTTTCATGTTAATCAGTATACATTATGGAATGAATGAGGACATCTTTTTAAGTTTACACATATTGACATTTAAAATGCATTAATGTGTCTAGTTTTTATGTATTCATGTTGATTAGACATCTGCTCAGGGTGATGGTGAGCTGTACAAGAACTTGGACCTGTTATATTTCTCTGCATCATTGCAAGTAACATTTGTTGCTTCTGCTAACCTATGAAGTTTAAGTTTATATCCAAGTCTTTCTAACAGAATGAAAGTGGAATGATTGGGACAGTGGATAGTATTGTAAATTGACGTATTGGAAGACAATGACCCTGAAAACAAAAATGTAGAGCAATAATCAACTTCAGGGACATAATATCACAGAACATAATCTCTCTGTCGCTCCAGTGTTTCTCAGCAGAGCATGATTCTCATTGGACACTTCAGCTGAATGAATAGGAGCTCAGGTAGAATGAGGGGTTTTTGTCAACTGATCAGTCATAGATTGCATACGTTTCTCTCAAACAGATTAACAGAAAATTCATTAATCACATGTAATACAATATCATCCAGTCCCGGCTTAGATATCAGGATGATGAGAATGATATGGTATGAGGTCTAAGTGATCTTAACCTTCGATCCTGATCAACAAAAATCTAGTCAGTCAAAACTTTAGTCGAAGCAGACATTTCGTTTTTCCTCATGCCGTTCCAGACATATCTCTTTCACTGCAGGTTGGGTCTGGATTGTAATGTGGGAAGTGTTCTGTTTTCCTGTTTTGCATTTCGAATATTTATAGTCTGAGTAATCCTGACCATGCTCACGTCTCAGTGTTCCCTGAAAGGAAAAACAGTCTGCACAGAGAGCAGAAGGAGTCACAAGACAATCTGCCATAATGACTTTCCCGCTTCCATTTGCAGGATTTCTGAAGCAGTTTATTATCTCTGGAAGCAAATAACTGCACCCAAGAGCAGATTATGATTCATTCTTGATCAGAAATGTCAACTGGTGCCACAAATCGGCTCCGACTCCTTATCGCAAAAAGCTTATCAGAGTTTAAATTTCCCAACATCCTCTAATGCATCAGACGATCATTCCAACTTCCATTAAACAAACAAGCACTTCAAAAGTTGTTTTCTACTCCCCTTGAAGACAGAACAGACAAATCTTTAGTTCTTACTTTTTACATACTGCATCATGAGGTTGTTAGTTTGGCAAACTGAAGATCTGTAAATGCAAAAAAATAACAAGAAAATCCTTTATTCATTTTGCCACTAAATTAAGGCAGAATGAAGCCTCTGTATTACTTTCCGAACAGAAAGCAAAAGTGTAGTTACTGGCGAATTTCACTTTGCTTTTGATTTGGACACATGATCCCTTCTGAAGTTGCTTACCGGACTGTGAACAATGCAGGACACAGAAAATAAATTATTAAATGGAAGCTGATTATTTCTCAACACTACATCAGAGAGCCTGAAAAATTCAATTATTAAGCAATAATTCAAAGGAAAAAGCCTTCAAGGCATTGTCTCAGACTCTTCATTTTTTTGACAATGAGCATAAATACGTTAACATGTTCTGTACCTGTAGAGCTGAAGGACCAGGTGATGTTGAGGTTGAAGTTGTTTGAGGCATTGATGGACATGTCAAGGTTCTTGTTGGCCTACAGAAAAAAAAAAGAAACAGGAAAGCTGGATTACTGAGCTGGAGGTAAGAAGCAACACAAATTCCTGTTTCTTTTGTTTCATGGTTTATCGTTTACTCCAACTTGATTTTGCACTTCTTATTGGCCATCGTACATAGTTTTACTTCTTGTCCTCCAGGCCTTGCTGTGCTGTTGCCCCCCGGCAGTGTACATTTATGAAGCACAACAAGAGAAAAAGTGTTGAACTTTGGCTGCCTCCTACGCCTCAACCTGCGTCGATGAATTTCAATCTGTTGGCCTCTTTATGAGTCGTTCAATTGATTTTGTGAATTTGTCTGCAATGCTGCCTTGAAATTCTACTTGGAGCTGTAACTGCACCTTAAGGCACTCGGAGAGAAAATCAGGTCTGATAAAAGTCAAGAATATAGATGTCTCTAGTTTTAAAAAGCAGCTTCACAAAGTACGAGGAGAAATATTCTACAGATTATTTTAAAAACTAATTTGATGCAGAGTGATCAGATTGTCTGTTTGATATGATGTAACTGCTAAGTTTTCACAGGTCATCACCATGCCTCCCTTCTGATTTTACTCACTGTCAATCACCCAAAACAAAAAAAATAAAAACCTTTTAGAAAAGGCTGCCTAGGACCGCTCATTCTGCAAATACTGTAACGAGGAAATGATTATAAACAGACTTCATTGTAGCTGCTAAATCATTATAAAAGAATACAGCCCAACCAATGGAGGTGGTTAAAGAAAAGCAATGATTTACCCAGGTGTTAAAAAAACAGGGGGGAGAAATACTGTCACAGTAATAGAAAACAAAATATTAGTAACACGAACGTACAAAGAAAACTATGCATGAACCCTAAATAGTAAACAGTCAAAGGATGCTGAGTCACATTTTTCTGGAAATACATTCAGTGCACAACTAAAATTAACGTGCAGCAATATTCCATTTATCTGCCTCCCCACCATGTGTGCGACTGAGGATGTGTTTTACCTGTTCAGGTGTAGCCATAAAGTTGATGGCGGTGTAGTAGCGGTCGTCTTCCTGAAGCAAACTGAAGGTAAACTGGTAATCGATCAACAGGTTGTCTAGGAAATGTTAAGAGAGATAAAGAGCATAAGAAAGACAAAATGGAAAAATGACCTTAGCAGAGAAAACAAACCCAATATCATTTGATCGTTTCCTGTGGCGTCTTAACTAAAGTTATCTCATTTCATGTTAAACAAAGTGCCAACTGTGCAAAACTCTTGTTTACAAAGGCCCAACATTAATTCACCATTAAAGGCCACTTGTCGGCAGTGGAAGGAAAAGGCTTCCTTTTAATATGCTTAATTTTCATCTTCCTTGACTGAGTTCAAAACTAAGATGGAAATTAAGCTTCATGTAGTCAGAAAAGGATCTATAATCCTTGAAGCTTAACATAAACTCTAATTAGTATCAGAAAACCTAGATCCAAAACGTCTCATTTTGTGGGCTTGGCAGATCATATTTTGATTGACATCTCTTTTACTCCACCCTCCATGATGGCATGTGATAAATAGCATTAATTGTATGTATGAGCGTTTGTCCAGCTCAGAGGGGAGCACTAACTATGAAAAATGAAAGTCCAATGGGCAACTGAATGGTAAGTTCTAAAACTGCTTTTCTATCCTTGATCTAACCAGTTGTAACCATTTAATGTGATTGGTTGACACTTTTTGTTTTCCTGTTTTATGCTCAAAATAACAAAGCAGAAACTGAATGACAATTCTAACTATTTGGATTGAAACAGACTATCAATATTTTGGTAGCTAGCATTTACATAGAGACTTTATTAATTACAATAAAGGTTTGGTTTTCTTTGGGATTTTCCATTAGCCACAAATACACGGGCATCTGTGCTCATTTTCCACCAAAAGTCCAAAACAGTTGAATGATCCGTTGGACTACATGTTTAAGTGATAGTGCGGTTCTTTTGTGGGGGGGGGGGGGGGGGGGGGGGGGGGGGGGGGGGGGTTGTTGATTTGGTTCATTTAGCCATCCCACTTATTTTCTCCCTAAGAGTGCCCTTTATTCTAGCTCATCTTTTTGACAGCACCATCAAGAAGAGACAGATTGACCGGAGTTTAAACATTGGAGCAGCTGACCTTGTGTCAATATTTAATTAGAGGAATACGGCTATAGTGGTGGAGTTTAAGTCATAGATCTCAATCAGTGACAAAGCACACAAGGTGAGGATATGTGTGTATGATCTCACGCACACGTGTACTTTATCACCATGAAAGCGAGCGCTGACACTGAGGACGCTGTGTTCTTAAACAACCATCAGCCCAATCAACAGAACATGAGTGAGGGTCTAAATAATCATGTTCTCTCAGAGATTTAATCATTTTTGATAGCGCCTCCTATGGAGTGTGGGGAAGCAGCTCTTTGTCAGCGGGACAATGGCCGAGGTATAGATAGACGGGATCATGGTGATTGAACATCTGGATAGACAGCAGGAGCCATGTTGGGTCACCTTGTCTGCCTCCTTGATGGAGGAGGTAACGGAGCGGGGGGGAAGGGGGGAACATGGATGAGGAGAGGAGAGAAAAGAGGGAATAAGAAGCAAAAGCAGCTCTGTGGTTATGAGAGGATAAACGTGTGACAGGATATATTTTAAGTTAATCAGCATGACTCCAGAGTGCTAGCCCTTCGGGGTAATCCAGGTGTGTGTGCATGTGTGAGTCTAAAAGTGAGTGTACAGTGTATGCATACAAGAGCAGCTCAGGTCAAAACAGACTCATGCTGGCAACACTTTATTAATGCATTGGTCCCATTTTCATAGTTTTTGCCATACGTCCAACCAGTTATGTTAACCCACCAAATACCATAACTAATTCTACAAGCCAAGTTAAAACATCATTATAACAATTATTTAATGAAATCACTGGTCACAAACTCAAAGTCAAAGATTTTAACAATAAGTCAAGGTGACCCTTTTTCACTCACCAAGTGACAGTTCAATGTTTAGCTTTCACTAAACATTTGTAAAGGGATAATCCAAAGAAGTCTCCTCTTTTTTTGTTGATGCATTGTTGTAAACAAAGCATTGACCGAAAACCATGTAACGTGCTGTGATAGACACAGAAGGGTTATAGAAAGTACAGTGTGAAGCCAGACAGAGTTTGGCAGAGCAGAGTCTGTTGGCTGCTCGGATAATATCTATTTCAGTGATGACTGCTGGTTAAGCCGGTAAACCTCTTTGGAAAAGATGGTTGTAACGTTCTGTTAGAAATAGAACACTAGTTTTGGCAGGGACAGCCTTAGAATCACATTATAACAATGGCAGAGGGCTTTGTGGTCAATGACCATTAGCCAGCGGTAATGGCTGATGGTATCATCCATTGCATCAACCCAACATAAATTGATTTGGGAGAGAGCAAATTTTGAAAGCTGCAAGTAGAGCTGTCTAACGCTACCTCATTAGCTGACCCTTATAATAATACATTCAATGCATGGGATAATGGTGACGTGACTTGATATTAAGTGGAAATATTCTGATATTCAGTCAACAGCTGCATGTTTTCAAAATCTCTGATACATGCAAGTCTTACAGGTTACACATGTAGCTCAGGGAGGCCTATATAGGAGTGTGGTGTACTGCTGAACTCACTAAGAAAGTTAAAACAATATTATGAAAAATCATATTTGACTCTTAAGAAGAAAAGGATGGTTACAGCAATAGACTGGCAGCTTATTCGTGGTAATAGATCTATAGCACCTCCATCCATTATCGAAACCACCTCGACCTGCTCGGGGTCGCAGGTCGAGGTGCTGGAGCTGATCACAGCTGTCATTGGGCGAGAGGCAGGGTACACCCTAGACTGGTCACCAGTCAATCACAAATCTTTCACTTAGAGTGGCAAATCAACATAATGGGCATGTCTTTGGACAGTGGGAGGAAGCCACAGTGCCCAGAGGTAACCCATACAGCCAACTCCACACAGAAATGCCCCGTCTGACGGTGGATTCAAATTAGGAATCTTCTTGCTCTGAGGCGACAGCACTGTCCACTGCACCACCGTGAAAGCCTCCATTTCAACTAATCATCCAAAATGATATCTCTTTTAAGCTCTTCAAAGAAGCCGTTCAGTCGTCGAGCTGGATGAGGACTGTGGTTTCGGTAGGAGGACAGTCACACATATCAGAAACTGTACGAGTGTTCCTGGAAAAAAAAATAAAAGGACGGTTCAAGTAAGTCTATTACTGTAGTCACCAAGTGGCACTATTCAGCTGAGACACTGTAGGATCGTTTCAACTTAGAGAAAAAAGAGTTTAGTGTCATGATATGAAGAGAGAGAAAGAGATGTTTAGTTATCACCTTCCTTTCAGCTGTACAGTCCTGGGGCGTCACCAAGACGAAAGCGAATTACGTTTGACAAACAGTCTTGTTTTGTTCAGACTTCATGGCAACTTAGCCCGAACAGCAGATATCATCAGATCAAAGACAATAATTTTTCTTAACATCTCTTCCAACCCTCCCTCCCTTCCAGGCAGATCTGCACTGCTGCTGCTCAGTTGTTTATCCCAAAAGGGTCGTAAGTACAACTTCAGAGTATTTCAAGTTTTTTATACATCTTAAAGGGGATAGAGACTAGTATGTGTGTACATCTAGAATATGTTTGTGACATATCTCTCTGTGTACACGTCTGTACACTTGCATGCCTTTAACTTTAGTTCTACACATCTACCTGTCTGTGTCTATGTATTTTAGATTGTTTACATGATTGTATGTGTCTACGTGGTTAACCAAATAAGTGCAGCATGAAAAAGCTTAAATGCGTTACCGTGCAATTTCTTTGCTGTTGATTTCAAGGCTGTTGGGAGCAACAGCATCAGCAAGGTTTAAAAGTTCACCTCAGCTAATTATGGCTCCCATCTGAGACATTTGAAAGCAGTTTCTCTTAGACAATCTCAATCACAGGCACTAGAATTATCACCCTGGTTGAATCAAATCAAGTAGTCAGTAAAGGTTTTAACGACCCCCAAAATATATGGAACAGAAATAGTCCATGTCAATGTCTCAGGTTCACAGACGGGTGATTTTATTACCATAATAAATGATATAAACTGAATAAGCCCGTATGAGACAAAACACTGTGATGGGAAATGAGAAGGCAGAATGGAAAGCCCTCATCCGTAACCTAATCTGATATTCCAGTCGTCAACTTTGGATAGAAATCCCCCAACAAGCGTGAACTCACCTACAATGTCAGTTTGTCACAATCTCTCGCTGAGGTTTCATTTAATGCTTGTTAACAACTCGTTATTTCCCATTTGCAACACCTGCCTGACGGAACGCAGGCCAAACACTGCAGCATCACCTCGCTGAGAGAACAGCTTAAAGCAAGGGAGGTAAACACGAGGACAACACTGCTCCACTGTCCGACCTGACTGGTCAATGTGTAGAGACTGACTGCTGACTGAAGGCCTTGGAGTTGAGAGGGGATAGCTGAGAGAGATTGTAAATGCACTCATTAGTAAATATTCATTTATAGAGATTAATTAATAGCTAAATAGCTATGCTAATGGCTGATGGTTTCCAGGATCACAAATCTGCCAAGTATTTCTCTTCTTTTGTTCTCCATTTGACTTTTATACTACTCAAGACTATGAACAGAGACCACAACTATTCTGATACAAAAAAGTTGCCAACTACTTCTGTAGCCATCTGCATTTGTTTATCAGATTATACATCAAGTGATTGCTGTCTGAATTAGCTTCACTTGTACTTGTACAACATACAAGTATGTGTTTCTCTATACTTTTCCCATTCAATGAACAAAAACAGAGAAAGCGTGTTCCTTGAAATCAAAAGCTCACAAAAAAAGTTAAAAACAAGACAAATTTGAATCTTTTTTTTAAACTTACAACATTATGTATCTAAAGCAAGAACAACAACCTCTGCTCAAGTCAATGTAGTCAAGGGTTTCCTCTTTAACCCTTTTTGAAAAGCATAGTAAAGATGAGTTAGTTAATTAGTGATAACATACTGTAGCACCAAAGTTACAGATTGCATTGTTTATATGATTTTGTTTTTTCTTGTGAATCTCTTTTAAAAGCCAATGGACACACGTCTTTTATCCAGTGGTTGTGTGCAATCCCGATGTGTCACATATTAACACGGATTGCAACTAATTTTGAAACTTATGCAATCTGATCTTTAATCAATCAGAATATTTAATAGTCTACCAGGGCAATCGTTCACTTGCAAAAGAGCTTTTTGGCCTGATAGGACCAATTATTCCGAGCTGGATAGGCGTCCAGACATAGTGCCTGTCAGCAAACGTTGAGTCATCCTGGACTGATGCCAGATCGTGGTCTAATGAACGGCCTGAGGCCAGCAGTGTTGTTGACTACTGATCACTGCCATGAGACCACTTTGAGGTTTGAACTGGCCCCAAAATTCTCTAGCTTGGATTGTATTTGACTTTGAAATAATTTTACTCTTAGAAGATGAATTTCAATAATATCTAGAAGCAATCACGGATATGACCAATAAATCTGCATCTATTTCCTCTATTTTTTTGTACATGGGGCCGTTACTCAGCGCCATTTTGACGAGTCCTTTACTAATTGGTGTTTTAATTGTGAGGCTGTCAGTAAATATTGGAGCCACTGTTGTTCGGCCTGACTAAGCTTTCCCAGCATGCCTTAAGGCAGCAAGCAGTGCTGAGAGTGGACCGACTGGTGTTAGCCGGTAATTCAGCTGACTGCTGGTCTCTCAAGTGGACGTGGTGGAACACTTGGTGGCCGTCCCTAATTAGACATCCCTTGTAGCTGACTGTGATGGGAGATGACAGTGGTTCATTAAAGCGTTGTCCTGGTGATGCCTGCTCATAAATGCTAGCCTGACTGCGGGCCAAACTCATTAAACAGCAAAGTTGCTTTTCATCAATTGACTGGTGGTTCAATATGACAGCGCTAACTGAACCAAAGCACCGCTCTCTGCACTTTATCCCCGAGTGAGATGAGGAATGCTGCAGTCAAAGCGGGATGCTCAAATATCTCGTCTGATGAAACTGTTCTCCAACATGGATTACTGTTCCTTCATGACAAGTTGTGGTTGTTTTTTTTGCTCTTTTGCAGTATGTTACGAAGAAACATATTACAATTACAACATGTAGCGATCAAATGAGATAAAGATGGGATTTGTATTCTATTCTACCATGCAGCAAAAACTATTTTTGCACTCCATGGTTCTCTCACACCTCAGCTACTGTGTCACTTCATTGTCACATGCCAAGTCCATCCGTCACAAAACTTTTAGGGAGGTTACATCGTGCAAAAACAAATATTGGACAAACAGCCTATATGGTCCAACCATTGACATGTCCTGAGAGACCTAACAATCCTAGGCTTTGACAACTAAATTGTCTTTGCAAAGGCCAATCTTATGTGCAAGGGTTTACATGGCCAGGCTCTTTGGGTTCTCTGTGACATGGTGCAAGCCTTACAGGCCCTTGGATCTTTAACCAGGAATGCCACAGCCAGGAACTGTAAAGTACCATGCTGGAGGGCCTCCTTTGGCCAGACATCCTTGAGTTCAAAGGGAGCTAAACTGTGGAATATAAATCCTAATGAAATTAAGAAAACAAGAGTTGCCAGAATTTCAATCATGACATTGAAGGAGTTTCTAAAAAAAAAAAAAATCACTTAATAAGAGATAAGACCGACAGCTAGTTTTCTACAACACTAACAGATTAGAATATTGTTGTATTGTAAACCACCTTATGTGGATAGGTTGGGTAATCATTTTTGAACCCAGCGATGAGCAATTTTAAATGGAAAGAGATAACATCTGAGTTGAGCAAGAAGCAATATTGAGCAGAGCAGACTAGGGCAGCTTTGGGTGGGGGAGCAGTAAGTGGGCATTGTGCATAACATCTCAAAGCTCCATTTCTGCTCCCATGCACTTACAAAATCTTGAAATCCAAAGCTTGTTTTGTTTTGCTTCTTCAAGACGTGTTGATTAAAAATACAGATAAAACCAACATCAGCTTTTTAAGTGTCTGGAATCTCACCGCGGAGGATCTGAAGTATCGTAAAGTTTTCTCAGCCTATAGCATACAACCTCTTACTCTGAAATGAAAGATCAAGGAAAAGCAAAACTCAACTGCTACTGTTCCTTCAAACACACATAACACTAGACAGTGTGTAACTACTTCACTACTACTTACTACTTCAGATCAAACCATCTGATGACAAAGGGCAGACAGAGAAGCAGAGAGGAGGAAAATGTAAAACCTCTACTATGAATCCAGCCATTGGTAGTCATCTACACATATTCATAAGTAAGAGATATTTGAGTGACCAGCATGAGATTGATTTAGAAAATCCACTGCCTTCCAAATATGTGAAGAATTAAGCTATGTTCTGAGCTTAAAGGAGACCTGGGCATTTTTTCCTCAGTTTTCTGTTGGATTCTGTGTGGGTGGAGGGCCCTAAATATGGGGCACAGCTTACATATAAAGTGTATTTCATTTCATTTTGCAGTTTTGCCCTACATGTCCATAAGATAATACTGAAAGAATAAACTCTACACATCCCAGATAATCTCACTGCAGTCAGCTGTTTGGTAGCTTTTCAACATCTAAACTTAGTGAAGATTCCTCAAACTTCTCCTGTAATTCTCCTGAAATCTTCATCGAGAAGAGATCTGCCTCTCGTATAATCTGTGTGTATATTTAAATGGCAAGAGATAAAGCTTCACTTATCTGCACCTTCCTTCCAATGACATTTAAGCATAATGTTGACCTAAATCACTTTGCTGGCTAAGCACGTGGAAATGGGCAGCTTTAAAATCACTACTTCAACCATAATACCACCCTGCATGTGTGTGCGTGTCCGTTCATGCGTGTGCCTCTGAGCGTGCTTGCTCTTAATCAAACAAAGCTAACCCCATTTCGTATGTACAGCAGAGACGATAATGACACATTAATGACAGACCATAATGTGGGAAAATACATCGGCAAATGACTGGATTAGCTGCAGCCATGGCGATATGCTGGACACGTGTACTTACAGTTAAAAAGCTATTCAATCCATGTCTTGACTGTATGCATTTACATCATCAAAAGCCCTTAACAATACTGGATGAGGACATTGCATTGGTGCCATCTAGTGCCTTCAAACCTCAGTTTTCAATCCAACAGGTAGAAATCTTACCAACAATGAAATTACCAATAAAATGATCAACTGTATCTCAAATGCGACTAACTATGGAGGATATCACATACGCAAAACTGTATTTCTTGTTTGCATAAAAAGCTGGTTATTGATGTCCTCTTATTTTAGTTGAATTGTTGCAGACCATGAATATAGTAAAGATGATGTCTTCTCAGTGGGTCAGTTTGAATTCTTGAATCTGGGTTTTGAAAGGAACATGCTATAATTGGCACTTTAATAAGACAAGTTTTGCTGGCATGAAGGTGAACCCACGCTGAATCAAATTCTTGAACAGCATTTGTTTCTGTGATCAAAGGCATATTTTAGGTGACCGAGGAGTCTGTGGCATGACTCCTCTGATTGCTCTACCCTTTCTAGCCTCCCTCATTGAAACAATAATAGCCCCACTCAAGGTAGAGGGCTTTTGACATTGACAGGACTTACATTTTTATTCCAGTGGGTTATAATGTTTAAACTGATGATGGCAATTCAGAAACTGAATGCGTGTGTTTTGTGTGTGTTTGTTTCAAAGTGAGAGAGAGAGAGAGAGAGAACAAGAGAGATAGACAGAGAGAGAGACAGAGAGAGAGCGAGAGAGAGAGCCACCAAACATCTGTTTGGACTGCAGCATTCCTCCTTCGTCTGGTCTTGGAAAAGGAAAACCAGCAATTTGTTGTAAATGAGATAAGTCAACTTGAACCCTGAAAGCATCTGGAAACTCACAAACAAAGACCTTGAAAATAATATGCTCTCTTTCCCCCTTGATATCCCTTTTCTCTCCAAAAAGAATACAATCTTTGTAAGAATCAGTGACACAAAGTTGTTATTATTCTAATGCTTATTGTGTCATGTTTTACACCAGTATATATTATATCTATGACTGCTTGAATGAACTTCTAATCATCCTGTCTTTTATCTTTTTTCATGTTTACATGGAAAACTCCAGTTATTCCTGTATCCATGATCCTGAGAGTGTGAAATATGTTTTTATGTACATTCAATTAGGACCATCTGTGTGTTGAGTAACTCCTGGCATGTTGCAAACACTCAGTGCTCTGCCAAAACAGAGATTAATATGCTGCTTTGTGTTCATACCCTCCTCAGAGCTCATGAAATGCGCTGAAAATTGACATCTTCAGTGTTTTGGTTTCAGAAATATGAGCTGAAATATATGGGTTGGCAACACAATGGGCTGAGGGGGCATCAGCAGAGAAAGAAAAGGTTGTTGATTTTTTTGGTTTTCAAGAGTTAGATTTTTTTCCCCATCTTAGTTATCAATGTCACAAACATTATTAAAATGACTTGAGCCCTGTTGTCTGTAAAAGAGAAAACCACACAAACATGAACTTCTTGCGTGACTGTTAGATATGGAAGAGACAGAAATTGAGTAAAGTATAATGTCATTAGTGTAACAATGCTAAATTGCTCTGTTATTCCTTGTTGCTGATCATACAGCCAACTTGTTCCAAATCACCAGATATCCTTTTGTGCAGCGAAAGTGACACTTGCTTCAACTATGAATTGGTGTCAAGTTAAATGCAGTTAGCCTTCACCTTAAGTCAGGACAGCCAGCAGGGTTAGTGCACGCTGTCCTTGCACCTTACTTCCCTCTGTACAACCCAGAACACACATTGTTATGGCATCAAGGAGTGGACTCTGGCTCTAAATTGCACGTCTGTTTGTGAGTATATGAAGGAGGCAGGTGTAGCTGAGGCATGGTACTTACAATAGCATGTTCCTCTGAGGGGGTTGCCAAGGTAACGGTTCTCTGAGTCACATCTGGAAAAACACAAGATAGCGGCGAAAGTTGAGGAGGGAAAAAGAAAGAAGAAAGAGCGAGAATAAATGTATTAGCATTCAACAAAGACTGAGTTTTTGCAAAGATGGATTTCACTGTTATAGAGAGTGTGCGTGTGTGTTTGTTTGTTTTTGTGTGTGTGTGTGTGTGTGTGTGTGTGTGTGTCAGGTGGGTCCTTGCTAAAGGTATTGTCTTCCCCCTGCTCCTTGTGTAGTGATTTCCCTTGACAGTCCTGTCTAGCCATAGCTGCTCTCCGTTTTTCCAGCACCTAACCCGCTTCACACACACAAACACACACACATTCACACGAACAGAAAAGCTTCATGCTTATGCCGAAACGGTTATCCAAACAAACACACCCACACACAACACACACACACACACACACACAGCAACACAACAATCAACCCTGATTGCTAACACAGGAGGACATCTTGTTTTGTTTTTATCCCCAACACTAGACTGTAACGGATCATCAAAAATGTAAACCAAAGGGCATCCAGAAATCATATGAGAGGTCCTTACAGTGTCATATTTTAAAGCCGTGGGCTGTGTTTGATGTTAAATGAGTATTGAGCTTGTAAGAAGAAGTAACGACTTCCAAAGACATACGGCAAAAATATATATATAATATTTAAAACAGTGACCACACTGTCTGTAAAAAAACTCGTCATACCACCTCTGTAGCACAATCCCTTTCTCTAATGAGTGACCTTTTGTTGTACCTCGCTCCAAAACGATATTTGTTTTGTGAATATATATTAAAATAAAATATCTGCACTGAGTCAAACGATGATGTTATTTTGATTTCTCTCTAATAACACACCATAACATAACGTACACCTTGTTTAGTGTATTCTTTTGTTTCGTAGTAGTTTCAAGCTTTTTTAAATCCAACATATGGAAATTAATTTTTCCTTGGAGTGACATTAATCAGTGCTGCTCAGTGGAAAACAAAATCGGAATTGACAACGGACAGAGTAAGACACCATGCCAATTAAGTTCAAACACGGTTATCAATGCATTTTTATGAAGAAAGAATAAAGCACTGTGAATTGAAACTGTCAGGCCCTGTCAGTCACTGCTTTCAAATGTCAAGCTATTCAGTGTACAATCACATGTCATTTTAATATTTTACTCTTTCTTTCTGTTACTCGTTCTGACCACATCGAGGCTGCTTGTCTAAAGAGACATACGTTTGTTGATGGACAGTAATTGGCTGTGCGGAAAGTTGTGACCTTTACGCTAAGAGAAAGTCTCTAATGACCAGAAAGCTCTGCAGCAACATAAGGAGGTTAAAAAAAAAAAATAATAATCTTTTTTTTTTCTCAGAAAACAAAAAAAAAATATGTAATGCTGCTTTCAAAATGAATAATGGGATTTTCACGGCTTCTAAAAGGCCCAGTGGTCCAAGAACATAAGGGCACTTGTGGAAAATGTTCATTTCAACAGTAATCTGAGGGAATTAAAGAACAATAACCGAGTGAAAGGTTCTTTTTTTTTTTTTTTCCATATTCATCTTGAAATTATGTTCATGCTGTTGAGACCATTAAAGTGTCAAGATGGCTGACGTGAACCTGCAGGAGTTCAGACCACAGATAAGAAAATTGTTGGCTGGCAGAAGGGAACAAAAGATTAAACATTGAACTTCTGCTGCAAGCTGGACAGAAAAGAAATATTATAAAATGTGATAAGAGGAGGGAATATTATAATGTCAAGACTTTGAACATGCCGTTAAAGAGGGTTTGCATTGCCCTGATGGAGTCATATTAATCTTGTTTCTTTCTGTGTTTTTGTGTGCATGTTTTTTTTTTTTTTATAACTTTCATCTGGAAGTCTTTTAAAAAGAAAAACAATGACGGTGTTTACTGACATTTGATCAAACCCTAATGGTGTCATAGAGGTAAAAAGACAACAGGCTGCTTATTAAACCTGTACATGTATGCAGGCTTTAGACAAAAGTTTATAAAATAAATGCTATAAATCAACCAAAGCACCCTGAAAAACCACACATCCACAGTTTACAGGGGTCGGACAGGATTATTCAAAAAGTCAAAGCAAAACACTCGAGGAGAGAAAAGAGATGAACAAATAGAAAATAGGAACAAGTGGAGTAAAACATGAGGGCAGATGAGGTTTACAGCCAGGTTGCTTGTGAATTCTCGTGGAGTGCTTCAGCGGGTCACAGAGCACTGTGTCGGATGCTGAATATTTCATCCTTCTATAAACCCTGACCAAGGACAGGGCCCTTAAACAACGACTGCCTCATGCAGCTTCCAGCCTGAATCAGGGGTTTAGAGCAACAATAAAAGAAATAAAGAAGGAGCAGGCTACTTCTGGTCTGATAGTAGCACCTGGATAGCTTAAAGAGACAAATATGTTCCACTAAATCACTATCTCCGCCAAAAACCTTTGCCTATATCTGCTTTTATTTTTTTCAAATTTGCATTAATTTTTTGGCAATAAATTCCTGGTTATTAAAACCAAAGGCAGATACTTGGTTAAGTCATGTGCTGTTCAATTACTTATTTCCGTTTATAACACCGCTGTGTAAAATACTTGCTTCCGATTGGCCAATTAGGGATAGAAACGGTCTGCCATCCATTAATAGCACTCTGTTGTTTATAAGAACTAACCGTTGCTAAGAAACAGAGACAGTTGCTACAGACGCGGCTCTACAGTACTCATCTTGTAGGACTAACTGTAATCACGTATAACCTCGTTTAGATGTCAGGTAAGTTTGTCAGCGGTGTGTAACTGAGGGGGAAAAAATAAGAAAGGAGACTAAAAAAGCAGAGTAAAGGCTAAAAGGTTTAAAAACTGTAAGCTCTGACGGAGAATTCTACAAAACTGAAGATGGCACATGAAGTAAAGTGAAAAAAAATCAGCATACGGGATATGACTGTTAATTTCTGTTGTCCTGTTCACCTTGTCTTACTTCACCATCAGAGTTTGTGTCTTGTTAATGTGAGTATGATTAACTATATTAGCCGATTTTAAAGTCACAATATGTTTAGACTTGTGCTTCTGTGCCCACTGAAGATCTCCATGTAACTGCACTGTCAGACACACCCACTTCTGTTGCTTCTCCCCCTCACATGCAGAGGTCAGACTCTACAATCTTTTGCCTGTTACGATTGTCCCAGTGTTACATTAGACAACCACGGGGTGGCTATGGCTCAGTTTGTAGAGTCGTTGTCTCTCAACCTCAACGTGAAGGTTGATGGTTCGATCCCCAGCTCCTGCAGCAACATGTCCGATGTGTCCTCGGGCGAGACACTTAACCCCAAATTGCGCCTTCTGCTTCGTCGGCGGTGCCGTGTATGAATGGGATTAGTTACTTCTGATGGTCTCACTATATAGCAGCCTCTGCCACCAGTGTGTGAATGGGTAGGTTTGACATGCGGTGTGAAAGTGCTTTGTGTAGTTAGAAGACCAGAGAACCGCTATACAAGCTCAAATCCATTTACCATTATTACTGACTTGACCAACAGACATGACAGACACGGTGATACCTGACTTATCATCACGACCGATGTGATAACGTTGGAAGCAAGAGGGGCTGGGATAGACGACTCCCGGAAAGAAGACTGTTAATATAAGAAAAGCTGCTGTTGCCAGAGCGTAAAAAAACTTTTCCTCTGTCTAATAGTCCCACTCCGCCCGTCCATGTTGATACACTCATGTTCTAAAGGCATTTTTTGAAATCACAGGGTAGCTGGATTTAAGATACAACTCTGAGGTTGAGTTACTGTCAGCATCATGATGTTACCATTTTTTCTAACAAAACTAAACAGAGTTTATCTTTTAAATGTTTGTGTGTCAAAGCATGATAGCTTAATCAATTTGTGGGCAGCAGTAGTTCAGTCTGTAGGGACTTGGGTTAGGAATCGGAGGGTCACCGGTTCAAGTGCCGGCACAGACCAAGTCCGGAAATCGGTCTGGTAGCTGGAGAAGTGCCAGTCCACTTCCTGAGCACTGCCAAGGTGCCCTTAAGCAAGGCACCCAACCCCCCCCACCAGCTCAGGAGCGCCCACTGTGGGCAGCTCCCTCACTCTGAGACCTCTCCATTGGTGCATGTCTATAGGACCCTGTTTGTGCATGTGTGTGTATTTCAGCCTATGTTTGTGTAACATGTTAACTAGACAGAGTGTAAAAACGAATTTCCCCTCACGAGATCAATAAATTATTAATTATTATTAAACAAAACTGCAAACCACAGTGTAGTACTGGGTAACGTGTTCTTTTAAAACATCATGAACACACACTGTAGCTCCTAGTACTCAATCACACATACACACACACACACACACACCATCCTGCAGCCTAAGTGTTCACAAAAGGACCAAAACCTAATCTGCCGACAAAAATAATCACTTACAAATGCGTCTCTTTTTGGAGTCACACATTGCAATAGACTGAAAAAAATCAGGAGTAGGAAAATGAAAAGAAGAAAGAAAATGGAAATAAAAAAAGACAAAAAAAAGAGGAGTGATGCCTTATAGAAGTAAAGAAGTGAAGTGCAAGAAAGAGGATGAAAGAGGCTTATCAAAGGAACACTTTTGGATCCAGAGAGGGGCGACGTGGAGAGCGAGCGGCGTCATCTCCAGAGGGGTCTGTGAGTTTAAAAGCTTTGCAGTCCCTTCCAGCAGGCTGCCACAAAGGAGCGCAATGAGCACTAAGCCTATTTCAGCAGAAGAAGATTTAATGTGATGCATGTGGCGTCAGATTTTATTGCCAAGAGCCCAGCATGGTGCCAAATGCCACCCTTTAAAATATTATATATCAGATGTCTTAATCATTATAGGTTTTTTTTTCTTGGATCTGAATAATTTTTTTTATTAATTTCACACAAAATCTGTCTCTACCCCCCTGAAGAAGGGGTTAGACATCAGCTCAAGCTTTTGATAAAATAGCTAGAAACCAGAACTATTCTTACTCAGTGCTTCTTACAATAGAACTCCGCTAATAACCACATCAACTATTGTACATGTAACCATGACGACAGCCTGTTATGCCTCTACACTAACCCCAAACTCTTAATTTACAAACAAACAGGTATTTTCAGATCTACGCACAGTACAGACAGAAATTCGGGACGCTTTGTTGCAGAAATGATCGCAATTCTTACAAAATGTTATCTTGAGGCTGATTTTGGGCCCAACAAAGGCTTTCCCGTTCATGTTAAAGTGAAGAGCAACATAAAGAGATGTCAGATGACCAGGCTTCAGAGAGCTACGTTTGATGGTGAGGTGTGCCATTTGCTCTCTTGGGACGCTAAAGTCATGGACAGATAGCTCCTACAAAAAGGGGACGGACACTTAAGCTGCTTACAACGGTCTAATGGGACCGAGATAACGGCCACACAGGACAGGGCTGAATCACCACTTAGCGCACTCTGACTCGGCTACAGGTGCAAAGATGAACACACGCATGAACACATACGGGTGACATATTTTGCACTGTTGCTGTGAAGGTCAACAAACTGGAGATTACAGTACGTCATGTAGGATCCTTGTCAGGTAATGAATTTCATAATGGTTATTAATGTCACTCTTGTGTAGCTTTTTCCCTTCCTCTTTTGTTTCTCTTCATGCTTTTTGATATTGCCCCACTTTGTTTGATAGTCTTCCTGATGTCTTTGTCACTTTGTTCTTCAACCCTTCTTCCTCACCTGTTTTCACCTGCTTTGTTGAACTTTGACTTTTTCTTTGGTTCTTAAATTCACTCATCACAGTAAGCCTTTTGTTTTTTCTTCTTTTTGTTGAAATAAATTATTCATATAGTCTACACCTGGGTCCTCTACCTTTGTGATTAAACCCAACTTGATAAATTAGTGTTTTTAAAGAAGTGAATCTATTTCATGTGTTCATTTTTTATAGGTATAAAAAAAAGAGCCACTGCAGAAAATACACACTAATTAATCTTCTCTACTGTAACTCTCCTTGTTTTGGTATCTACCAGGCCCCCAATACGTCAATTACAACTTGTTAAGAATTCAGCAGCCAGACTGCTATCGAGACAGAACAAACGGGAACACATCACACCCTTCTAGCATTCCTGCAATTGCTTCATATTCGTATTTGCAAGAAAAACCCTTCCTGGCCTCGCACCAACCTATATTACAGAGCTCCTATCCCCAGTACAGCCAGACCCCTCAGATCTTCTGATCAGGAGCTTTTAACCATCACATCAAAAATGTTTGGAGACAGGGCCTTCTCCGTCGCTGCACCAACACCCGGGAATTTAGCCTCCCAATACACATACAATACTAGAACCGCAGAATCTCTTGAATGATATAAAAAAAAATGCCTCAAGACTGATTTTATTAACCCTCCTTCGTGTTTTTAATGCTGCTTTAAAGCACTTTGGTATAAATAAATCTGACCTTGACCTCATTCAAAGAAGACAAACATTCACAAACACTCCGTCTCTGCAGTCAAGCACAGTTGAAGATGCAAATCAGCCGCCAATCAGAGGAGTTCCTTAGATTTGGATGAGAGGCTGATTAAAGCTAAATCAACACAATCAAACAAGAGAAAACAAAGTGGAAGAAGTGGAGCCCTCAGTAAAGTGAACGCTAAACAGATCTCATGTTTGTACATAAAGTCCATGTAAGTTAACTTAAAATAAATGAAATACTTAACTTACTTTGAATAAATTATGAATCAATGTATTTGAACTTCAGCACCAGTATGTGTGTGAACATCTGTTGTGCAAACTGACCTGAAGCACCCATATTCCAGCAGCCTGACCTCCAAGCTCTGAGCAGCTGTTACTGTTTACAGTTTAACATCGGCCCTGTTTGCACATGATACTTCATTGCCCTGCTAGGATGGTCTTTAAAATTATTCTTTGACTATTTAATCTGTACGGATTCAAGAGAGGGTAAAGAGTGAAAAGTCTGCAGTTGTGTCTGATTTTTTTTTTTTTTTTGTGTGTCCACTTCTTCTAAAGAACAGAAAAGCTAGCATCAGCTGCCTGGTGTGGTATGTGGACAAGACTTTGTGACATTTACAAATATGTTGATTTTTGTGGTGATAGTCAGTCATAACTGGTACATTAAGCAATGTATAATTAATTGTTTTGTCAGGCAAATTTCAAGATTCCATTGTGTTCCACTGATAATAACATCTTAGTGTCTGTGATTCAACCATAGACTGTTACTATGAAATGGACGAAGCCTATGTGACGTCACCCATCTGTTACTGCAGGGGGCTTTGGAGTCCACTCGATCTGTGGCCATGATGTAAATCTCAACCTAACTTTCAGTCCACCTAATGACAAGCTGAGATGTGGAGCTGAGGCGGGTTTTAAGACTCTTGACAAACCCGTTACACCGCAACCGCCTGTCAATGACGTCAACTACGCGCCCTGTTGCTTATCTTTCATAAAATAAAAAGAGATGAGTTTTTAAAAAATACTCATCCCCACGTACATTGTGTTCTTATCAAGACATGAGCCGACAAACAGGCTTTCATGACTGGGTGTGTACTCTAAGTGGATTCTGGTGCTTCTGCAGCCACCCTCAAGTGGACCCTCGACAAACTGCAGGATTTTGCACTTCATTTTTCAACACTGGAGGTTGCTGCTTGGTTCAACTAATGCTAAAATTAATTTAAAAACACAACAACATAGGGTTAGCTTTCAAACCTCCTAGAGTAATCCAGAGGTTTTTCTGGCATGTTTGCTCTTTGCTAGCACACGGAGCGGGTTAACGATCACGATAATAGTTTCGAAAGCAAGCTCATACAAGTTTGGGAACTAGTGAAAATCATCACCATAACAGAACAAAATACATATAGGCCTATTTAGCCTCTAATAATTCTAAAACTGTGTGTTCAAGTCGGTGGGTTAAGAGTATATATTTCTGAAGCGATGATTCAAATCATTGTTGAAATCTGTTTCGAGCGCTGAACTGTTTGAAACCATTTGAAACCAGCGATTTGATAATTGTCACACATGAGATTATTTTTTTGCTATAGTGACATTTTGTCCCACTCAAAGAATATATATATATAACATAACAGACAAACTGGGAGATAAATTGACTAATTCTCTGTCTGGCAGGAAAGAAACAGAAATGAAAGGCAGAAATCCAGCTCTTAAAGAATAGGCTGTATTTATTAACTGAAACACATAAGGGCGTAAACACGCAACAAAGGCCAAAGACCTGCTTTACCTAATGGCCCTGTTTTATCTTTTGACTCAGGATGCACTCTCTCACACACGTAAGCATCCACACACACCTGCTGTAACCCAAGGGTGCTAACCATCCGCTCCCCCAGAGGGAAATCGCTCATTCATAATCAAAGCCACAAACAAATGGCCCTCTACTTGGCACACCATTTTTGGAGCGACTCAAGCAAAACAAACAGCAGCGACATAGAGAGACAAGGAGGGAGGCTGCTGGAGCAAACCAAAGGTGAAAGAGACCGCAGCACACTGGCTTAGCGATGCACAAGTGATCACACACAGACAGAGCACTTCTGCTCTCAGCCCTCTGTGGAGTCTCCAGCAGAATACTGAATTATTGTTGTGCGCTGAAAAGAAACATTACACTCAAAATGCGGAGCGCTGCCAAGTGAACAGAAGTAGTGGAGCTGCGCGGCCAATTCAACTTTCACTCACACTCAGCTGCAGATGGGTATTGTTCCAAGTTTTATATTAGTCAAAAGCTCGGGGATCAGACTGAATTTCCTCTGATTCAAACCTCATTATTTAGCTTGACAGGCAGTAGACTCATGTGTCCTGTTCTTTGCCCTAAACCGTCCTGTAGAGATCACTGACATACGTGCATACAAGAAATGTGTAATAGTTGTTTCCATAAGTCGGAACAACAATCACACTTGGTTCCATTTTCATTTTTTTAGAATATGCATGTGCTCTATTAAAAAAGATAAAAACTTTCAAAATAAGAGCATTAAACAATGATTTATTGGAGAAACTGAAGTTTTAAAGTGGTAATTTTTCACATTATAGGGCCTTAATGACCAATGGGTACAAACTGTTTCTAAAATGCTCTTAAAGATAGCATCAGCCTGGATCTCAAAGAGCGACTGTGTTTTTGTCAATGGAGTCTGCTTTACTTTGAAGAGAGTGTTGTTAGGGCTGTTTATTATTTGATGTAAATAAGTTTAATAAGGTAAAATAAAGTCAATCCTGAACCCGTCAGTGGCAAAAATAAGAACTTTAAGTGTCTCTTCTTTGTTTAGGTTCTGGTGAAAATACAGAAACTCCCCTTTAAAGAAATATCCCTGATTGAAGTTGGCAGTAGACATATGGAGAGAGTCTAAAGTTTAAAGGGTGATGAGGGCAGTTTGCTGGCTCTCATTCTGGGTCATTTTGAGGTCAGGGGCTGATTTGAAGTTAAAGTTAAAACAAGGTAATAGGAGGTTAAAGTTTAAGCTAAGGTTACGAAAATGTACACAACTGGTAGCTATCATTAGGATCTGTGTGTGTGTATGTGTGTGTGTGCAGTAATTTATTTGCAGTCAATATTTTTGAGATCTGAAAGTGTCACTCAACAGGTAAATACATTTATTTGAAAACTACACTTTGTGAAAAAATGCCGTATAGAAACAATCAGTGACACTCATCTATAAAACTGTGTTAGTTATTAACAAGATAGAAAAACTAATCTTGTATTTTTCAAGTGATTTGATATTGATCTATGAAGAAAATTAACTAATCTTACAGATTACCAGTGATCTGTAATACCTCTCTCCCACCAAACTCAGAAACCCCAACCGTCTACTGGAACCAAAGTTGTTGGCCATGATAGAGAGACTGAAAGTGAATATAAGGAATTGGAAGTTGCTTCCACTCCCTATAATTGGAAGCATTAATGCAATAAAAATGGTTGCTCTCCCCAGCCTCTTGTACCTCTTCCAAAGCCTTCCTGTTTTGTTACCATTGTCTTTCTTTAAACAACTGGATTCAGTTATTCTCTCGTTTGTGTGGGCAAATAAACCCCCTTGCATTTCTCAATCCTTCCTGTAGAAAGATCTAAACACTGTCTGCTTTGGCCTTCCTGTGTTTAAGCGCCATTACTGGGATGCAAATTTGAGAGCTTTTACTTTTTGGTAACGGGGCTTCCCTGATGATGACTGGTCTGACACCTCCTCACTCTGCTTAACAATGGAATCCATGTCAGTTTCAGGAACCTCTCTTCCAGCGCTGCTCTTTTCTAAAACACAGCCTTCCCACGAATGACTTGCTCATAGTTTCAATCTCAAAAATTCCATGAAGATTTTGAATTTTTTGGTCTGCTGAATGTTTCGGTACAAACTCCTATAAAACCCTTTGTTCAAGCCAGGGTTAATGGACAGTGTTTTCCTGAACTAAAATGAGAGGGGACTGTCCTGTGTTGGAGATCTCCATATAGATAACAAATTTACCTCATAGCTTTGGCTTCAAAATCAATTTAATCTCCCTCAACCACATTTCTACCGTTACCTTCGAGTCAGACATTTCATTCGAGAGTCCATCCAACAGTTTGCAACCAAACCAAAGAGCCACATTTTTTATGATCTACTTATTTCACATTCAAACTCTAAACATCTGGTCTCCTGCTTTGGATATTTTTTATGACACCGGTGAGTACGAGTCATCTCAAGAAGGCCTGGTGGGCGGTGTTCCAGTGTCAGATGGATTGTGGGAGGAGGGCTTGTGTCGTAAAAAGAGTTGTTCTATAAACTCTGGACATCGATCAATCCATTTCAAAGTCATCCATAGACTGCATTGTTCTAAAGCTAAACTAAGAAAACATTTTTCAATCAGTCTATCCCTTGTGTGATAGGTGTGGTACTTCAGAAGGTTAATTATCGCACTTGTTCTTTCATTGTCCAGTACTAAGTAAGTTTTGGTGTGGCATGTTTAACTGGTTTTCCAAATAATATGATTCTAACATTCAGCCAGACTTCAACTTGGCAATATTTGCCTGATCTGACTTGACAAAGCCCATTCCCTCTCACCAAAATTAGGCTCTTAAAGCAGGCATGGCTGCAGCTTAAAAATAATATTACTAAACTGGAAGTCTACAGCAACCTCATGTTTCAAAAGGTGGCTCAATGAAATGCTTCTCAGCTAAGCTGGAGCAGATTTGTTTTTGAGCAAATTACATCTTGATAAGATGTAACTCTGAATTATGATGAATTATGATCTTTGCTGCTATGTTCTGTTTTCTGTATGTTCTGTACAAACTTTGTTTTATTTGGCATACTGACTGATGATTCTGACTTACTTCTATTCATATGAGTGTCATAAAAAGAGGCAGTCTTTTTTTTATTATTATTTCTGACATCTACATATGTGTCCCTTGACATTTTTCTGCCATTTTGTGTAATTTAGCTGGGCGTTCATGTCTTTCCTTTAAGTCTGTTTTATTGCAAAGAAAAGCAGCTAAAAATAAAGTAATGAAAAAAAGCACAATTTAACATGTGCAGCTCAGAGTTAGTGATTTACCCTCCAATTGAAAGGTTTGCAGTTCGCTTGTTCTGATCCACAAGTCATAATTTCGCTGGGCAAACTGAAATTGATCGTGAAGGCATTACCTGTCCTTTACAAATGCGTGTCAAAGATTATCTGATTAGTTGCCTTGCATGTGAATGTTTTTGTGAAATTAAAGATTGGAAACAAAATAGCTTTAAGTAAAAAAAAAACTGAATATATTTTTTGATTATGAATTCAGTCAGACTCACAGATTACTGAAGTAGATCCTGAAGTATGTACTAATCAAATATAGATTCTGAATCGAGTCATGACCCCAAGAATTGAAATTGAATTGTGTGTGTGTTTGTGTGTCCTCTCTGTATTTGCTATCTGCCCTCTCCTGCGTGATTTATCGATGCAGCTATTTTCAGTCAGTCTCTACAGTGTGTTGGTTTGACATCAAATTCATGACACCGTAGTGTTGCAGCGGTCAAGTAGTGTGTAATAGTCAGGGAAAATACACACGCACATATACACAATATGTCATGCCGAAGCATCTTCTTGGTGAGTTGGACATCAATACTTTTTTTTTTTTTTTTTTTTTTAAAGCATATGTTGCTCATTCTTAAATTCTTGTTTTTATTTGTTGCTTTTATTGTTATTTTGAATTAGACCACCAAAGATGGAGTGGCAGCACAATATGAGCAGTGTGGTGGATAATAAATATACTGCTGTAATATGATGGTATACTCACAGCTGACACTGGTCTCCCTTGATGCCCTTCGTGGTACAGAAGCACTTTCCTGTGTTGACGTGGCACACATTGGCATGGCTGTTACACTTGCACGCTGTAAAGATGAGACAGAACGTTCATAAGTTCAGATTCAACCTTTGACGTTGCAGATTTAAAAAAAAAACAGTTTTAAAAAGACAACTTCTGGAAGAAAAAAAAAAGGCGTTGTCACCTTCGACTATTGCCACTGAATTGCTCAACATCTGGCGATAGTTGTTGCATTTAACACAACTGGATTTAACATGATGGTGACCAATATTCTATCTGAAGGAGTTTTTTTTCTGACCAAACAAGAGAGGGAGAAGGCAACAGATAAAAAAATGAGATTGTGCGTCGGGCTGAAGAGAGGAGAGAGTCACAGAAAAAAAAAGGTAGAGAAAGTAAAGGTAGAGAGAGAGAGCGAGAGGAGTCTAATAAAGAAACGATGGACAGCTGAGAGACACAGACAGAGAAGAACAAATCACACATTTTTGAGCAACACGATGGATCATTCCCCCTCTAATTCAGGTATCACATTCCTGATTAGAATAGTCTCTCATTTCCCTGTCTTTGGAAAAGACTGAACTAAAGGACTTTGAGGTAAAACTTCAACACTGTTAAAGGTTTCCAGCTAAGTTAGCCACTGAAGACAATATTAATGTCCACACACTTTTCTTCATGGAAATTAAATAATAATAATAATGATACTTTAGGTAACATAGTGCTTTACAACAGACAATGAAAGCAAACAGGTGTATTTATTTTTGGATTCATTTGAGCTGTTACTGCTTTAATTAGAGTGACAGGACAGTGGACGGTAGATTGACTTGAGCGTGTGAAACGATTTTCTATTCTTCTGACTGCTCACATACCAGGTTACACCTACCCACTCACAAACTCACGGTATGTAAACGTGTGCAGGGGTTAAGTGTCATTCCCAAGGGAGCGAGAGAGTGAGGCATCATGCAGGAAAGGAGCCATGGGTCGGATTTGAACCTCGGCTGCTCGCTTCCAGGAATGTAGCATCTGTATATGGGCCGCACAAACTAACCACTGAGCCACCAGCGCCCCACAGGGTTTATATTTTAAGATATTATTTTTAAATATATTTTGCACTAGAAGGTTGGTTTGCTCCAGTGACAAAGTAGATAAGGTATACATAAGCAAATATAGATACAGTATGTTATTATGGCTTTGTTGTTGTGGTGTATTGGAGATATACAGTATGTTGCCGTATAGCTGTGGGTTTTTTTTTTAGTGTAGTTTTTAAAGTTAAGTGCTCTTAGCCTATTATTGTTTTAATATCATGTATGAATTTCACTGTGGACTAGTGTAATGCCATTGGTCAGTGGTTGTGTACTGTCGTACTGTTGTGAAGATGTTGTTAGTGTATGTTTTGTTTTCCGGAGTAAACCTTTGGAACAACCGGTCTCTGGATTATTTGGAGGCTTTTTGTTGTTGTCAGTCCTCTTTTAATTAGAGTAAAGAACATGGGAGGCTTCTTGTGCGAGTCTAATCTTTCTCATTATTTTGTTACGCAGAAGCAGGACATAATGATTCACAAGGAGCCCAGCCTGTAATTCAGACACTAAATAACTTCTGCACAGAGTGACTAATGGCGACAATGGAGACAAACAAGAACGTTCTCTCTACCCTTGTGTTACCGTGTGTGCGTGTGTGTGTGTGTGTGTGTGTGTGTGTGTGTACGCATGTGCACACCCACACACACTTCCTTTTACTCGTGTGCCTCTTCAGCTGAATTGACTTTGTGCTTTGTTTTTATTCTTTTCAATTGGCACACAGACAGGCCCCTGTAATAAAAATAGTGGTTCAGTCGGGTCAAGGTAAAGCCAAGGCGCCGACAGATAATGAGAGGAAAACCACCTCCTCTCCCCGTTCTCCTCGTCTGCGAGGGGAACAGCGTCTGCTCTGATGCTTACCCCCGAACAAAAACAAGGCGGGACACATAAACGCCGCTTTAAATATTACGATTTTTGAACACACACAAAAAGAGCGACAGGAAAATAAAGTTTAAAGTCAGCAGGCTGAAAGTCAGATTGAGGTTGTTCCTCTTATAAAACAGAGCCGCTGACAGATGAGATGACAACTATAAGAAAATGCTATTTCAGTCTATCACTTGGATTATATTGACCTGTCACAAAGACAGTAAAGCTAAGGTGTGAGGGCTTGGGCGATAACTGAGCCGTATCAAAATGTGGCTTTTAGACTCGATAATAGACAATCACGGTGTGTCAGCGAAGGCTGAGGTCACTCTGCTGTTTACATTATTGATTTAGAAGGCAGTCAACAAAAGGACACAGAGGAGTGCGTTCATGCACTTACAGCTTTAGCGATAGGCACCTAAAAAAAAATCCAATGTGAAGACGGAAAGAAAGAGTGAGCAACAGATGAAGAATTCAGGTTCAAGACTGAAGAAGTTGCCAATGTGTTGATTATTTTTCCAAAGTTCTAATCAGCAGTTTGATCTGGATGCTTGGAAAGACAAAAATAGTCACAAGAGAAGTCAAGTCATTTGGGATCTGGTGGTAAATCAGGGTAAATGATTTAGTGGAGAACATTGTTACCTGTTTTCCTCTCTTCAAACAAACATGAAACCTCTGTAATCCCCCTCAGCAGTGAGCACATCCTGCCTCCAGCAGAGCGGCCTCAGTGCAGCTAAGCTTTATTTTCATCTCCAGTTATGTAGCAGGATTAAATAACGATCAAACTAAAACTTGAATTGGTCAAAAGAAAAAAAAAAAAAAAAGCAACAGTTATTTCAGTTACACGGACAATACGTCCCGCAACAGGTCCAACAGATGACACAGGACACAACGCTCATCCTGGTGGAATAACTAAATAGTTTAGAGTTCCTCCAATTTAAAAAAAAAAAACATCTAATTTTCATCTGTCCAACTCAGTGTGGACAACTTTACTCTTTTTGGATTTTTTTCGATGTCAACTTCCTTGTAACCACCCAGTTTCATCTCAGTGTGCGTTGTGCCATCAATGCCATAATAAAAGAAAGCTGGAGACAGCAGGGTTAAACAGCAGCTATGCTAAACTAGCAACAACACAAGCAAACGTTTGTGGAACCCCTTTAAAACCAACAAACAGTTAGGTTTGGGGGATATGCATTTTATGTTCTCTTGTATCTTATCTCAAAGTCTGACAAGGTAATCATTACTATCTGTACGTCCAGTCCTGAGATAACTATAGCTAGCTTACCACTAAGAGTATTGATACTGTCGTTAGATACCTTTGTGTCACTTTACATATTTTAGTTTATTCATTTCAAACATTTAGAAGATATCATAAGTAAAAATGGGAAATCTGCACTTTTCTACAGATATGACATCAGTTATCAAATAATTAATAAAGAAGGAAATTTGAGTTAGGTTTACTTTAATAAAAGCTCTCTGTATAAAGAAGCACATCACTGATTGTCACAGTGAAATCAATCCTTTCATTCATTCATTTAGTCAGGCTCTCTCACTAAAGAGATCGAGATCTTTTCAAGAAAACACATTCATTGACTGAACCAAGCAGTCTGAAGACATGGTGTATTCAAACACCCAGAGGAAATGAATTCAATTCCTGAAGAGAGGGAGAAAGAGGGAGAGCGAGGGAGGTGGAGGTTAGGGGTGAAGGGTGTATGAAGCAGAGGAATCGTAAAGAAGAAGAAGAAGAGAGTGAATTAATAAAACGCACATCACACACAGCGCCCTTGCTGACAACACAGAAATAAGCAGCAATAAAAAAAAAAACCTGATCTCTGAGCAAAAAAGGCTGATTTGATATAAATCATATTTCCCTTGACTTGTGCAAGCCCCCAGAAGAGAGTACAATTTCTCACCCCACTGCGTCTAAATGTGTACACACACACACACACACACACAAAGAAGCCTGTTGTCGAGGTGTGTAGGTGGGAACATGATGTGAGCGTGTGTGTGTGTGTGTGTGTGTGTTTGTTTTCTATCTGCGTTCCTATGTGAGTCACAAAGGAACAGGTAGAAGAACCAAGTCAGTGAGAAACCATTAGAGAACAGTTCTCAACATTTTACTCCGTTTCTACAGTCGGCTTTGTTTTACTCTCATGAGAGGCTCTGTTAAAAAACTTAAGCTCACTTAATGGGAGGAGAAACACGAGCCTGTGTGGTGCTGTAAAAAAAAAAAAAAAAAAAACCTTCCAAAGGTTTTCCTTAAATTAGACTTCAGAAGCAGTGAACCCAGAACCACCTACGCCATATGTGAACAGTTCTCCTCTGCTGTTGCTAAGTATCCTGCAGAGGAAATTTCAACCAGTTCTTGAGTTCAATTAAAAAATATGGCAGCTAAAGAATTCAAACTAGTAAAAACCTTTCAATTAAGTTTCTTAAATTGTTTTGTTAGCACCTCATCTACCCATGCGTAAGTCTCCCATGCACCCACACGACAGAGTAATCTGAGTTATAAATGATTTTGACATCCTAAATGCCCCTCCCTCTTCACCTTTCTATTCTGCTCCCCATCACAAGTCTTTGTCTTGTTTGAGGTAATAAGACAATTGCGACGCAGTTCACAAGTAACCACAGGAGATCCACAACTTTGCTTTAAATGCCAACCATGAAAATGGTTTTAAGTGTGTTCTCAATGAAAGGACTTTCATCTGTCCTCCCCTGAGTCATTTCTACACAAAGCTACATGTGTGTTTGACATGACTCAGGTCTGTTGTGCAGGATGTATAGAGCCTGTTCTTGACAATTTAATGAGAAGTCAGCATCACTGTTCTAATAGAAACAGTGCTGTAATTCCTAGTAAACATGGCATTGTGGATCATGTTCACACCTAACACAGGTGTTAATTAGGTCTACACTGAAATCTTCTACATAGTAGAATATATACAGAAAGGTGTTTGTGTGTCCCCATGAGGCTGAAATGTTGCCTGAATCCTGCTGTGCACATCTGTACGAGAGACAAGAGGTTCAGCGCTGACTAACATTTAGAGACAGAAAAGGCTCTCACGATAAGTTATTAATAAACCTCAATAAGTTTCTTTGTCTTCTTTTCTGCATGTTTACATGCAGATGTTACAACATCAGCTTCATGCAAATCATACATTCAGATATAACCTATAGACACCACCAAGAAAAAGAGGCAAATATTTTGTATGTTTTTAAAGAGTGATTGATTTGTCTTTCTCTTCTATTCATGACATAATCACTACTTTTATCAACAATCATGAGCAGTTCTGAGATTTGGAGGTTTATATTCTTTTCCCCAAATGCTTTCTTAATACTGCATTCTTCGATTCTCCCTTTTCTTCAGTGTGCCACTGAACCCTGCTGTGTTATCCAGATTATGATCAATCACATGCTCATGAATATCTGTCTTCATCTTCATCACTATCAGTGTCACCTCCATCTATAGCTGACTCGTGCTGGTTTGATAACAAAGGACAGAGTTTATACAGCGTTTAATGACCGGGTCCAGGTCAAGGGGGGGGGGACACACATGAAGACACACATAGGTACATTTAAATACACACATGTATATATGCAAACCATGAGTAATGATTTTCATGCCTAAGTGACCCCTAAATCCTTTGAAAAGATATTCTTCCCTCAGCATAATGTAATAAGAGAAGCATCAACCTTTAAAGTGAATTTGTTTGATCCTTGTTCTCCATGGGTCAGTTTTTGAGGCACGTAAACTGTACATGAGGTTATAAAGAAATACTCAATGTAAGGAAAACGAAAAACCTTTATAAGTCTAATCCAATGAGTTTCAAACTTTGTTAGCATACATCATTAAAAACAATAACGAGTATATATTATGACTGTGAGTTTTAAGTGTCTTTAAGTGTGTTTGTGGATTTGTCTTTTTGGGGCTTTGTGCACCTTTTCTTGTTTGTGCGTCCGTCTGTCTTTGTGCTGGGCTTCAGGTACCAGCCCTCGATTTGGAAAACGCTGACGGTGCGCGCCGGCCACTGATTAGACAGAAGCTGAAGCTTGCATTCTTGCGCTGTATTGGAGAATACCCGAGGGCGGCAGTTTTAAAAGAGGAGCTGCGGAAGCTGAACACTGCCCTCCTTCTTCCTCACCTCCAAAAAGAAACGTTTAGTGAAAGAGAAACATTGTGTGTTTGTTAAATTGAGATATTGTTTTTAATTCTTTTCTTTTCTTTTGATTAAACTTTTCTCTTGATTTTTCTGTTTGGCCGGTGCTCACCCTTTTTGTGTTTAGTGTTAATAAATATCTTATTGTGGACTGAAAATTTGTTTGTTTGTCGTTCATTGGGAGTGAGGAAGAAGAGGGTTGCTTTGATGCGACAGCTGGTTTTCCCTCGGCCGGTCGTCACAGTGTAAATGTTGCAAAGTAAGAGACTGTCTGATGCTTAATAACATTTTGAAAGTTAGACAATAAATTTAAGTTTTTCTTTTGGTACAGTTCCTGAGATTAGAATTGCAATGGAAATACAATTTGTAATTAAAAAGAAACCTAATAATGTTGATTGAATTGTTTGTCTTTTGAAGTGAAAAATGTGGAGACATATAAAATGTGTTTCTTAATGTAAAAAGGTTTTATTTATTAAAACTCTACCTTTAGCGTCAGTCTGGAGAACTTGATGTGATTTGTCACTGTCCTAAAGATACCAAATATATGATGATGATAAATGAAAAATGATTATCTGAAGAGGACCTCTGGTTAAAGCGTTGTGATTTAATAATCTTTTTTGTGATGTGCAGGAAGTGTGCAGGCTTACCTTCCTGGCTTTATCTACAAAAAACATCAAATAGACAAATACAGTCCTTCAGAGGGTTGGTCAGACAATCTCCCCTTTAGGTGTGAGAGAATCTGGACTCATGGTACCTGGTGGAGGTTATGTTTGTGAAATACTTTACAGCTGAGAGTGAAGGTGAGCAAAACAAGTGTAAGCTTAAACACACAACCATGTTACAAAGGGTGTAATGGACACCATTAGTATGATGCCATAACTACAGTTTGCCTCTTTTTATGAAGTTATTAATAATTTATTTTCTGCTTCTGTGTGAGCCAGTGACGCCTTTCGGTCTTTACAGTGTTCTTATTAATACTTCTTTTTTTGCTTCGTAGTGTCGTTGCATTTGTGTGGAGCGTTCATGTGGGTCTTAGTGTCTCGTAGGATACTTTATTTGACATAATTTGTCCTGGTAGAATAGGAGCTGGTTATATTAATTGTACTCTTGTCTGTGTGAGCTGTGAGCCATAAATAAGAGCAGCTTATTGGAGCAGGACATGACTCACAGCTGCAGCTGACTGGATCAAAAAATGATTCTAAAGCTGTTTAAAATCATAATTAAAGAGCTGTATGTTTGTATGTTTGTGTGTGTGTGTGTGTGTGTGTGTGTGTGTGTGTGTGTGTGTGTGTGTGTGTGTGTGTTTGTTTGTGTGCTACTGTGTGTGTATTTGTGTCTTGTGTTTTGCGTTCATATGTTGACCAGTCAAATGCCAGGACTATATCTGCTTAAGGGAAGATGACTACATACTGCTAAGAATGCTGGGAAGTTTGCAATACCGCCACAAGGCTCTACAGGTACATACACACACAAACATGTTTTAAAGAACACACACACACACACACACACACACACACACACACACACACACACACACACACACACACACACACACACACACACACACACACACACACACACGGACACGGACACGGACACGCTCGAGATGGCAGGTAGTGGGATTTGGCAACATCTCTAATCTGAAGAGTGAATGGAGAAACTCTGCAGGCTGCGTCCCTCGTCTGCTGTGAGAGCTCTGCAACAACAGCTGGCTCTGTCTGATCCATCACACGCACAGACAGACAGACACACGCACACACACACACACACACACACACACACACACACACACACACACACACACACACACACACACACACACACACACACACACACACACACACACACACACACCACCATGCTGTCCTATCAGTCCTTCACTGTGGTCGAAGCGGTTTTGTTGCCAGTTCCTTGCAGGGACAGCACTCGACATCTCTATAGATCTGCTCAGGACACAAATGAACAAACAACTCCTGCTGTGGCTTCGTGCTCAGAGACTGTACACCAAAAACATCACAAATAGGGACACCACGGTCAGACTTTCACATCTAGACCCCCATCTGTGGTTTGGGCAACAAATGAGCGTTTTAGACATCTACGATCTAAAAGTTCAGTTATGCTCTATCACTGCATGAGAAGACATGTCATCGTCTGAATGAATGACATATATTGTCAGTAAAAAATGTACTCATACCATAAACTGTCAATATGAATGGACAAAGCGTGAGTGACGTCAGCAATCTGTAACGGCAGGGGGGCTCTGGAGGCTCATCGACAGCAGCCGCCATACTGGGAATGCTGTCTCATCCTGACTTTGTCTACCTAACGACAGGCTGAGAGCTGGAGTTGAGGCGAGTTTTAAGCCTCTTAACGAACTGTTACATCACACCCGTCGATCATGTCATCTACGCACCTAACTATGGTCAACAAGTATCGTTCATAAAATCTAAACGGAGCCGTGTGTGCCCATGATGACAATAACTAATCAGACCTATTTTGTATTTTGTACCAGGCTGTAAACATGTTTATTTATGCTGTAAAAACTGCTTTTTTGGCTGTTGTGTGTATGTGACTTTCAGGGTTCCTGGAGACAGCCTCAAGCAGGATTATGCACTTCTGCATTGGCTTAATTTTTCAAAATAAAAGCAGGGTTGAATTCTGTAAGTACTCTCAGCTTAAGTACAAACATTTAGTTATTTCAAATATGCAATTATAAATCTGATAGATCACGATTAACTATTGACATTAAGCGATCCATGTCGATTAAAAACGTAATCCTTTGATAGCCCTAATCCAGACAAATATTTCATTTGCTGAGTAAAAAAAAAATGAGGGAGGAACACTATAGTCTGGTGTAGCCTCATGAGAAACTTGCCCTGAGCTGAGCTGAACCTGTAAGAGATGATGAAATCTCTTGGCCGAGTGACAAAACATCCTCAAGACCCGACAGCAACCTTTAGCTTGTGTGCCGTTTGTATGTTTCATCGATCAGCACGACTGAGGGTCTGCAGAGAGAGCATGTCAGGTTGCCCCAGAGAGAGACTGAGAAAGACGAGCTTTCGGAGCGAGATGCCTTCTACAGATGTGAATCATGCAAAATTTATGGAAGCAATAAAAACTGTTCAGCGTGAGGTGCCGGTGGCAGAGGAGCATGATGCTGAAGCAGTGGGTAGCAAAAGATAACAAGCACAAGAAGAAATAATACAAGCTGGAGTCTTGCCTGGAAGACAACTCAGAGGGAACAGAGCGCACAGCGGTCTGCCTGCTGCTGGTGATGCCTCACTAGACTTGAGAACTAGCCAGAAGACGGGACAATGTTGTGGTAAATGTGTGCTACAACACTGGGTTCATTAAAAGTTATTAATCACAAATAGCCAACATGCAGACTACATAAATGTGAACCAAGTTAACTCCTCCTTCCAACACTTCTACACAGGTTTCCAAACAGCCTATAATTAGATTTCTACATGAAATCTCAAATGTATACAAATGTTGACATAGACAATTATATGGCTGTCAATCATTTCAGTTGCAAACTGTATTTTGAAATCCAAAATTAAGCTGTAAAAGCCACTTTTTTTGTTTTTTCAGTATGTTGTAAAACACTTAAGTTGTTATTCTTTACCTTTTACAGGTAATATCAATTCTGAAAATAAAGGATTTTTTTTAGTAAACAGCATGACTGACACTGTGTTTAGGGTATATTGATATGTTGATGTTTTAGGGTGGGGGCGGGGGGCATGAAAATATTTCCATCTGCCAAAGGCCCAGCAGAAATGGTTTGGAACCCCTGCTCTCAATTGAAAATTCCCAAATTGAATTTCTAAGGAATCACTTTCTGGGGCATTAATTGAACAGCCATATGTTTGGACAGACAGATAACCCAAAACAGAACGCGTTCAGCCACAGATGCTGATCTCCTTTATCATATCAGACAGAGAAAATATACTTCAATGTTTACAGAAAAATGAACGCAGTGCAGCTCGAATGTTAAAGCTGCATGAACGATCGAAATGAGATGAAAAATAACTCCGAAGAGCACAAGCTGACCCACATGAGCGTGAAGGTGTCCATGTGTTGACTTGTAAGGTATACTTTAGTGTAGCCACAGAGCTACTGGATGCAGGCACACATCGACAAAGACGCATGAATCCACCATGACTCTCTCCTGATCGGCAGCAACGCTCTTAACGTGCCATTAAGCAAACCACAAACCACACGACCCCTCAGCAACACAACTGTGGTTGTACGGCTTCAACTTGGGGACGTTTCTTTCTGCGGGGAAAACCAATGCACAACTATTTCCCTGACAAACACGCAAAAAAAAAAAAAAAAAGTTCTTCTCTGAACGTTAAAACTACAATCAAACATGTTTTCGGCTGCAGCTCTGAAGGCTGGAGGGGTGCGTTTGATTTTGTACGAGTGAAGCACAAGGTGAGCAGTACAGTCAGAGAACACACACACACACACACACACACACACACACACACACACACATCATCCAGATTTGACAAGGTTAGTTAATCATCAGTCACAGGGACAAGGGGACAGACAGACTCTCTCTCCTCTGTCTGTCCTCCATCTCCTCCTCTTTTCATCCCTCCATCCCCTTTTCTGTTTTTCATCTTTCTCTCCAAGGGCGACTTTCTTTTTCCATCCAAATTAACCTTGTGCATCTCACCACATGCTTTTATCTCTTTTTTTCTTTACATCTGCTTGTCTTCGTCACCTCTTCTCTCTCTCTCTGTCTCCCCCCCGTCTGCCTCTCTCAACCCCTCAATCCTCCTCATTACCCCCTGAACCGAGGCCTTCCCCCCCCTCCCTCCCTGTCCCTCCATCATTCGGGGCCTCTAATCGGCCACACATCACTGCCTCCCTGAAGTTTAGTTCAAGGTAAATCTAGTGCTCCTTCTAACAAAGAGAGATGGAGGGGGTTGGAGAGAGGAGGGTGAACGGATTGATGGACAGGTGAACAGTGGGGAAGGTATAAGAGAGTTACTAGTTATTGTGAACCGGAAGAGGGAAGGACAGAGGAAGAGAGAATGTAAAACAGGTAAAGTGAACTGATGAGTGTAAGGGGTAAGGGGTAAAAGGCAGAGAATACAAGAAGAGAGAAGAGGAAAGCAAATGAAAAGGAAAGAAATAAAAGGGGAGAAGAGGAAAAAGAAAGGAAAGGAAATGAAAAACAAATATTAAAAAAGGGCAGTTGAAATGAGAAAAGAAGGGGGAGGGGATAAAGAGAGAACACAAAAGAAGCAGTGACATTAATGTATGTGAAAGAAAGGAGAATAAAGAAGATAAGAAAGGGAGGGAATAAGAGAAGTAAGGAAAGTGAAAAAGGACAGAAAAGGAGAGGACAGAGGAAGGAAGAGCAAAATAAAGGAAATAAGAAGAGGGAAGCAGCAATCAGGAGAGGGGCACAAAGAAAAGGGAAATAATTGGATCAAAAGGAAAGGAAGGAAAATTGGTAAAAGAAAAAAAGGAGAATAAAAGAAAGAAGAAGTAGAAAGGAAAAGAGAAGTAAAGAAGAGGAGAGACATGAGAAGGCAGCAAAAGGAGAGGAGGGAAACGGAAAAGGGGAAGAAGGGCTTGAAGAGATAGACGCGTTAAAAAAAAAGGGGAAAAATGAAAATAAATAAATGGAGCAGAGAGAAGAAGGAAAAGGGGAAAATGAAGAGAAGAGAAAAGGAAAGACTGAAAAAAAGAAGTTGGTATGTTTAAGAAAAGGAGGCATGTCAATAATTGAAAGTGTTTGCAGAGTGAAAGGGAGATTTTTACGAGGAGTATCAGAAAATGCCACAAAAAGAAAGAGGAAGAAATAATTTTTCAAAGGAAAGATAAAGCCAGAGTAGAAATGACAGAGCATCAGAGTCTGTCCACTTGTATTGGGGGGCGAACGAGGCGCGAGCATCTATCAATGTGCCGCGCTCGCAGCCGCCAGGGACGGAGACACCAGTCAGCTCAGGAAATAAGAAAATGATTAAGAGCGATTTAATGTCACGCTGCCGCCAAGCCAAAACGCACATCTGTCACAGACTGATGTTTACTGCACCTCCCCTCCCCCCCCCCTTCATTCACTCACAGTCCAGCAGTCACTCATTCATTCATTACACTCTCCCATCCAGGCTCACATATTGCACCTTTTCCAAACCCAGCTCCCCCCCGAGATGTCCCCGTGCCTGTATCTTCTGTTTTCTATCATCCCACTCACACACATTATCTGTTGTTAACAACTTCGACTGTGGGAATGGTCCTGATTATTTCCATATGAAGCACAAACAAAGCATGGGAAAGTGCTGACAGTTGGATCCCCACATGGAGAAATGGTGCGCATACAGCACATAGCTTCCATCGTTCCCTGAGTAGAACCTCTTTACCATTCTCTAGAAAACAAGAAATGGAGGCAGGACCTCGACTAGGCTGCTGTTTCCCTACATGTGTGCGGACCACAATCCTGTCAACACTACACGTGGATCGTTTCTTTTCAGTGCTCAACAGAAACCAGAGTCCAAAATCACAGCTTTTATATACTGCCCCCATCAGTTTGTTTGTCCCCATTGCAGTTATTTTTTTTCAGAAATAGCCTGATGATTTCTATAAATTTAGAGCAAGAAGTGCACGTGAATAACACCTTAAGTCTTATAAATAGGGATTTTTTGGAGGCATGGCTAAAAAGTGGCTGCACAGAATATCAATTTTAAAGTCTCCAAGACTTCAATCACAAACAAAATCATTAATTAATAATACATGTTTGTGTTGAATGGATGTTTGTTGCCATTAAGAAAAATCTCAAAAGCAACTAATGCAGGACACACAGGATGCTTCTTCCTTGTGACCTTTTGCACTCACCATTACACTTCCCTCCGTTGATGGGGTCGCCGTAATAACCTGGCATGCAATTCTGGCAGTGTGTCCCTGCAGTCAGGTTCCCACAGTGCTCACACACGCTGCTGTTCACACACCTGCTGTGACCGTTGCACTGACACGCTGGGAAAAATTAAACACAAGCACAAAGTTAAAGTTACACTCTGTTGCAACTACTGCAAAAAAAACCAAAAAAAAACAGCTCTTTATTATTGTGGAGTAAAGGGTTGTGGCTAAAAGATGAGTGTATAAGTCTGTTGTCACTCACCTGGACATTGGATAAAGGCCCAGTTGTAGCCTCTATCAGACAAACAGAGACTCTGATCCAGCACCATGTCCCTGTCTCGCAGTCGTTCCCGGACTCGGGGAGCGGCCCTCGCACCAGCGGGCTTCATGGGGCCTCGGTAGGATCCCTCCATGCAGACGCCCCTGCCGGTGTTGCTGGGATCACCACACCAGCCGCATTCGGCCCTCTCCAAACAGTCCGCACACGTCCTCAGACCCGAACAGTTCTGGGCTGGAGAAGAGATGTGAGACAGGTAGAAAGGAGGGCGAGGGAATAAGAGAGGAAAACTAGTAAGGAAAAGTTGAAAAAAGTGCGTAGGGGAAAAGTTTTTTGTTTTTTCCTCATGCCAGTCCTAAAAGTAAAATCAGGGTCCGTCTTCTGTCTTCAAACTCAAGATGTTTTCTGATTGGTATTTTGTTAAATCCTATTTGTGTCAGCCAATCAATTAATGGCAGAATCCATTGATTGTGAAACGATACTCTGATTCAACACTGCGCTGTGACGCGGCAAAAGCTGGCACCAATAGCCCAAAAGTTTAAACCCTGTTCAAACTGAGTTAGGGGGGAGGGGCATTAGAGCAATTCATCTTATATGTATCCAACTAGAATGTAAGTTATGTAGTAGATGTTATGGTAACCCTAACAGGCCAATACAAAGTATTTTTTAACAGGAAGCGAGTGTGTTCATATATTAATTTAGATGTGTAAACAGTCAGTTTTCAAGCTAACGTTAAGAGGACTTTAAAAAAGTTGAAGAAATATATGAAGTATGTGTGTTTCCATCAATCGCTGTGGAGGGAAAAACAACTAGGCTTGTTTTCAGAAGTAAGCCGTACGCACTAACCCTTTATGTATGAGTGTAAATCCACTGATCGACAAGTTGCTTTTGCTAATAAACCCATCTACACGAGGAACATCCTCAGGAATGTGTCTGTGTTGAAAACATTGTAATGTTTATTTAATGTCTATCTAGCAGTAAGTGTGGAGATGGCCTTGCCAATTAGTATTTCAGTATTATTAGATTGAAGGAAACACAACAAATGTGACTTTAATCTTTCCAGATCATCAGTGACAATATTACCACCACATTGTATTGTTTTAAAATCAGCTGTGGTAGATGGAATTGAATGAAATACGACCTTAAACGAACTGCTCAGACCTATTATTGGCGCCTCTTAGGCACATGCATCTAAACAGAGGCTTCTCGATGTCCGCACCCCTGCTGGGTTCTCAGAGAAGATGTCCTCATCACACATTTGTGATGAAATAAAAGCATCTTTCTGTCCTTCACACTGCAGTACAGTCTTAATGCAAACAGCTTTCGAAAACAGAGCATAAACTAAATCAAACGCCTCCAGTGATATAATTTCTCTCCTCTTATAGACTTTGAGTCTTGTTTTCACCCTTTCTCTGACCCGCAACATTTACAAAGAAATTGGCTTTGTTTTTTTTCCCGACACCATTCCTCATGTGGAGAATCGCATTTGTATTCATAAAGTGAATGTGACATTCAAAAACACTTTACTGGTGTAAATTAAAAAATGACACTTTTCTTTTTATGGTATGGCATTCAATAGTTGAAAAAAGGAAAACACAAATCTCAATATTGCTTTGTTGACTGAATGTAGCAGAACGTAAGCAATAGGTGACGGGAATAAGAAAGCAAAGGTTTTATTTTTATATTTTTTATATATACATTTTACTTTCTTTCCTGGAGACAGAAGGCCTTCCAAAGTTAACGCTACAGCTGTGTTTTGAACCTTTCTTTTGCTCTCAACAGTCTACAAAGCGAAGATGGAAACACAACCGGCAGAGAGCGAGAGGAAGGTAGGAAGCCTCTGTGGGTCTCCTGGCATGTACACAAGAAACCCGAAAGGTTGAGAGAACGTATCCGAGGTGTTGTTTCTTTTAGCCTCGGCGAGATGATTCGAATGCAGCGTCAAGTTGAAATTTGCATCTTCACCAGAAGTTGTTTCCTTTTGAACACGAGACATTTCCATACGCCACAGATGTTCAGGCTGAACGTGTCTCTCTTTGTGTGTCCCTGCTCGCTTGGAATACTCCCGCCGTCCTCTGTATGTGAGCTCCGTTGTGTTGCATTATTCAACTCCAGCAATGCCGATTCATTTTGTTCCCTCACCGTCTTTATAATTACAAACTTCTGCTCTCCATTTCTCAGATTCCCTATTAATCTCCTCTCTGCCACGTTTTTTTTTTAATCCTGCTCCTTTTTCCCCCAATTCCTACTCGCTAAGCCATCTTCTCCTCCTGTGCTTATTTAGTGCTGCTTTCTTCACCTCTGTCTCCTCTCTGCCTTCAGTTCCTGTCATCTCAGTGTAATTTCATCCTTTTATAGATTACTTTATAACACTTAAGGCTCAATGAAATCACAAAAGATGGACCTGTTATACTTTTTATTTAACTTTTTCATTCCCCTCTCTCTCCTACTGTGCTCTTCCTTCCATTTTTTTTTGTTTGCCTTTTTACTTTTCCCCTTGACGACTCACTGGATCTCTACTATAATCAATAGTTCAAAGTGAGGCAGTTCATCAGAATATCCCAAACGCAGCACACAGTAGGGTGTCCTCGTCTAGGAAAGCAAATATTTGCATACCCAAGAGCTGACTTTAACATCCAATAAATATACCCAGCCTGCTTACCATTTAAGAGGAGGACTCGAATTGCAAGAAATTGGTAGCTTTCCGTAAATCAAACCCAACAAATAACCAAATATAATGAAATGTGTTGCTTCTATTGGATTAAAATGGATCCAATTTTCACCCATGCCCAAATGGTGGCCATGCTGTGCACCTTGAGGACAGACAGTGTCAGCTCAGAGTTTGCTTTATTCAATATGATGAAACTATGTGAGCTCTTCTTTTGCCAAGCCATACAGTTTTTTATGAAACTACATTTTTTTACACTAACAAGGTGAGGATGACATCTTGGATGCAGTTTAATACCAATATTTAAACTACGTTTGATGTCCTACAGAGCCTGGTTATACACTTAAAACTCAATTATTTTCACAGGTTTTTGGTCTTAGATGCTTTTGATACAAGACAAATGTATCACTATCAGTCTTGCACTTATCTGCTTAGTTAGCTTCTTGATGTCTTCTTCAAATGTGATTCAGTTTTTTACGGATTGTTCCATGAACCAGATAAATCCAGTGTATTCACTCTACCTCAACTGCAAGCACAATGCAATTCTCATTGTTAAGTGACATGTTTGTTTCAGGATAGAGTCAGGATTGAGAGACAGTCATTTGTATAAACCTATCTATGACCAAATCTATGAATTCTAAAGCTGTAGTGCAGGGAGAACATTTTGTCATCTTAAGTCCCACCTTCTAGTCCATTTGAAGTCCATGATTGAGTGACATTTTTTTTAGAAATGCGGGAGAAAAAAAAGCTCTCCGTTAAGGTTTCTATCAAACAGATGACGAGTGCAGTTAAAAATGTGTCTCTTAAATCTAATGCCGTTCTCAGATTTCAGGTTGATTGTCCAATTTAAACCATGACCAGGGGCAGCAGGCGGAAGTCTTGCCCTTGATATCTGAAAATCTGCTGGCTATACAGGAAGTTCCAAAATATTAGCTCTCGCACCCAGAAGCTCAACTCTTGTCAGAATGTACTCAAAGATTTCAGAGATTTTGAGTTGAACGACTCTACATCTGGAGAAAAATGTTACATCATTATCCAAACAAATTAGTTATGGCTCTCAATTTGTGGACTTCAATGTCATTAAACTAGGAAGAATAGATTTACTCGGAGGTTCTATTTTACAAACAACATGCAAAGTACACTGAAAGTCACATTCATAAAAGATTATCAGTTGCTATGGCTAATTAACTTTTGTGAACAACATTGCTCCGACCATGTTTCACTTCTATCAGCGCAGTGAGGCTGACAGTAAGAAACATGACGACACTCAAGCCTGAGAGAGAACTACACGATCGCTGTCACATCTTAAAACGTCTTCCGATGCAGAGGTAATCTCTACATATAGACCTTCAAGTAGAAGACGCACAAGACCTGAACACCCATTGGCAAGGTGCATCTGCAGCTCCTGACTGCGATTCATCTGTGTAACGTGTCAAAATCAGTGACAGCAAATGGATCAAATATTTCATGTATCAGCGTGCACGCTGCACGTCATGATGAAACGACACCCTGAGGACGCAAACGACACGAGTAAAAGCGGCTCACCCAGAAAGAAAAAAAAAAACTTTCCGGTGTTCACTTACATAACTGTGTGTAGATAACATAATTTACCTGCTTTGTTCTTTACGCTTCAGCTGTTTCTATTTTTAATAGCATTTCTAATTATCTTTCTTCATCTGTGCTCCACACGGACACAATAAAGGTTATTTTCTCTTGCAGTGGTTTGTGTGGAAGAGGAGGAGGAGAGAGAGAGAACTGTGTAACGTTCCAGCGAGTGCCTGCGGGGTTTACAAGCTTTACTTTTAGTTAACAGCAGCAAAGATTTAGCTGCAACCTTGTGCTATTACACGGCGTTAGCTCCAGGCTATTTCTAGAGTCAATGTCTGTGTGGATGTTGCCTGTATTTCCCATGAGGGAGGGAAACATGCTATGATTAAAAATGAAACATGGGATGGAATGATGGAAGAGAAGACGAGACAGCTGACAATTTTTCCTCTGTGTTGATAGTGGCGATGATGCTGTCAGATAGTACTGGAACCTGGAAAGCCCATTGTTAGTTTGGGTCCGGTTATGAGTTTTGTTAGCAACAAAAAAACAAGGACTAACACCTTCTGAAGCTTGTAAAGTAAGATTTGTATCCTTAGCTGTAGTTAAAACATGTGAAATCAACTCGTGCATGTATGCAATATTACTCATTTAAGTCTACAAATTGCATACGTTTTTTAAACCACGGGTTGTACCATATTACAATACGTAAAGCGTCCCTTTTTTTAACAGTAATTTGTCATTGTGTTTTGCTGGTTTATACTCTGTTATTAGTTATGTATTGTTTGAAGTGAACCATGCTGTATGAAACACTATTATCCAAAGGCAGATCTCCCCACAGAGAACATAAAATATATATACCAAGTATTGAGTCAGCTATTTCCAGATTTTAAATCTTCACTTCTTGTTAGAAATGATCCTCCTGAATATACTGAGTTTGGTTGATTGACCAGAAGAGTAACTAGAATGACTATGTTGTGGTTCCTACCCATGGATTTTTAAAAATGTAATTGTGGTAAATGTTGATGTCATGTCTATATGATGTGTGACCTCCAGAAAGAATGGTTGCTAACTTGGTAATGGTAACTTGGTAACAGTATTGCCATCTGTACAGCTTGGCTATCCACATGGCTTTCAACAAAGTTCAGTGATCTTAAAATATGAAAAATAAGCATCAAGTCATTTAGTAATGTTTGTAGTTATGACAGAGTGCTGTTTCTTTAGTGGTTTCCATCTGTGTGAATAAGAATATATAGATTTGTGGTAACTGGGTCAAACCCAAGAGGACATGTGTTTGCATCTCAGCCGGTGCCACTAAACATCAGTTGGTAAAAACTTTGTGTTGCTGCCGTCACTCGGAGGCTGAGAGCCTTAATGCCTTTAAAGTTGTGTCAGCAACAAACATGAAGCACAACATCTCTCCATCGCTGGCTGCTGTATCGCAAACATCCACAGCTCACTTCATGTGGTATGAGAGAAAACAAGCACATGTTGCTCCTCCACTTTCAAAACCCTTCCAAAAATATACTGCTCTATTGAAATCTGGATATTAGACTCCTTCATTGACAGAATAAACCAAGAGGATTCCTAAAAACAACACATGACATATTTGAAAGAACTTAGCCTATCTCTGTTTTCACCAATGAAAAGAATTGCTTGTCTTTGTTTGGGGAGTTTTCATCTTATCTGAAACCCTGAAAGCACAATCGCCTCTGCGCCACATTCTGTTCATCAGCACAGGTTTGACATTTGGAGTCCCTGGATAGCACGTATCGTCTGGCTTCATCTGCCGTAATCCATTTGCTCCGACACAACTTGACAGTTAGCATTGCTGGAGCCAGTAGCACAGCTATGCATAATACATCAAGTGTGTGAGCCATAAGCTGCCTTCTCCTTCGCTCTCCTCGACTCGTGAAAATAGAAGACAGCAGACAGATTTTATGTGGGGTGGACAGAAAAAAAACATGCGTTGGGAAGACTGCCCCAAGAGAAAATAAGCCAATATCAGTGCAGCAAAAACAATATTAGCTGCAACATAACATCTGGCCAAGCATGTGTGTGTGTGTGTGTGTGTGTCTACTTTAGTCCAATACAAGCCATACCATTTATTGTTTTGTGATGCTGTATATGTTGGGGCTCTAATGTGGTTAAAAACCAAAAATGGTGATAAACCATATTAAAGGCAGGGTTGGCAATTTTCTCCAGGTACACTTTTTAAGATTTTGGTTGAAATTTTCTGTAAGACCTGACAGAAATTAATAATTCATGTGTTCTGAAAAAGGAACAAAGAAACTCTGTCGCAGTAGGGCTGAACACTGACCGCCCAAAGGCAGAGTATGTAGAGTCTACCGCCGGGGGGGGGAGGCTCTCAATCGATACAATAACAATAGGTGACGTTGCGGCTGGTAGGGAATCATGGGAGTTCTCTCTGCTACTCCAACCCCCCACCCCCGATGAAAACTAACTACGAGTTGACTGTAGTGATTTGAAGACGAACGAGCGAAAAGACCTGAGGAAGATAATGTGTTTACCGACGATGTATCCAAGTAATATATATATTTAAAAAGGTTTTAGGCTCACAAACTGTTTTCTGCCTTCTTACAGCTAAAAATGTACATGACGTTTTTTATCACAGCAGCACATACAGCAACAGTATGGCAGCTTTCAATAGCAATTCCCGCTTTCTTGTGCAACGGTCTATAAAGTAACATCCAGTGTTTCCACTGCAAATATAAAATTGACGTATCTGTCATCGCAGCTCTGTTATGGCGGCCACCACGACAAGAGGCGTCCCGTAACAACTATAAAATAACAGATTTCTCCGGCTTTGATAACTGTTGGAAATATTTAAGGTAATGTAAGTCCTCAAAAATCATATATATATATATATATATATATAACATATGTTTGGTCAGTTTTTAATTAATTTATATATTTTAATGTAAACATTTTAATAAAAGTCTACATTCTGTGTGTTGAACAGATGTGAAATGGGTCAAACTTTAAAATACATACACACTTCATAATGTTTTCTCAAACCTTGATAATGGTGTGATCGTTGTTGTCTGATATGTCCTAGAACTAATGTTGTGAATGAGTGTAGGTGTCCACAGTTGTCTGCTGAAATAAAGCAAATGCAGACATTATGCTACGGGCTATGCCGCAGGAAGAGTTGTTAAGCAGAGTGAAAACTTTAATTAGTTAATTAATAGTCAAATAAGCCAAAGAAACTATTTTAAGAAACATGTCTTTCAGAACATGGCTGGTTTTTAAAAACAGTCTGATATCTGAACACTGGGGCCATGCTGGAGCTAATTGTTTGTGTGGAGAAGTATGCAGTTAGCTTCCAGGCGACATGAAAAATGGGAATAATAGACAAAGCCTGCAGCCAAATTTATCTGATAAAAAAGTGACCCAGTTGGAATTGGATCCTCAGTCAAGCAATCGTTTGTTTGTGTGTGTGTGTGTGTGTGTGTGTGTGTGTGTGTGTGTGTGTGTGTGTGTGTGTGTGTGTGTGTGTGTGTGTGTGTGTGTGTGTGTGTGTGTGTGTGTGTGTTTGTTTTTAAAATCTGCTACCACAGACAAGGTCATGAATCCTTCAGCTGTAGCCCGCAGGCCTGGTTTCGAAAACCAGATGAATCCATAAACAAAAGTGAAGCAGAAAGTTAAGCATGGACGGTAAACGGACAACAATGCTGCCTGAGAATTTGAAAAGTTAAATGTGTTTTTATTTTATGTGGCGTTCTTTAAACAACAAAAGGTAGAAAAGTAACGGAACAAATGCATCCTACACACCTTCTGCCACCAAACCGAGGTATGAATAATGAAAGAGAGAAGGACAAGAGGAAAGGAGGACATTATGTAAGAGGAGGAGATCAAAAGAAAGAAGAGGAACAATCTTTGCTTGGAGATCTATCTGCACTCAAACTACTGACACCAGTGAGGAATAACAAACAAACAGGACAACAAAAAAAAACTAAAAAAATGCGTCTTGAGTCCTCAGAAAATAGAACATTTTGCATCAAATTGACATTTTTCTGTCAAAACACAAGCACTAACAGTAAAAAGTTCAGCGTCAAGCAAATATTTTGACAATGTTTTTTTTCTGGGAACTTGTTGAATTGTGGAATGAAATGTCTTTACTTTAACTTCACCGCTTTTTCAAACAAAACATTAAATAAGAAAAAGCTCCTTTCCTACAGTCAATATACAACTGCAGGAAACAGAAACATCAGTACACACATATGTGCTGTATGTACGCCAACAGAAGCCCATGAAAAAAATAACACCAGAGCCTACTGTATCCTTGGTCTGGTGTTTGGCAGGGAGTGCTGATAAGACTGGGATCATTGGGAGGATATAACGGTTGAATGTTGGCACCACACACTCCAGGTAAATCATGAGAGGTCTGAGAAGAGAACTAGTGATCACCTCATTCATACAGTGTTATATCTCTCATCAGCCTTTTGACTCTTTGGACAAAGCTTTACAATCTAAAATGTCTCATCCAATGATCCAACGATAACTAATTTATTCCTAAAATATATTATAAGCTTATAAAATAAAATACATCTCAATACTGTATATGTGTTGTGCTTTTCTTGCATGAAAGCATTTCTGTTTAGCAAAGAGAACTCCCATGATTCCCCGCGAGCCTTGACGTCATCTTTTGTTATTGTAGTATTGATTGAGAGTCCCCTGGTGGCGGAATCTACAGTCAATATTGTATCTTAAAACAAAATATAACTTGACTTTGATTATAGGAGCAAGCAGCCCATCTCCATCTCCATCATATATACGTCAAAGCCATTACACACTCAAATGTACAGATCCTTACAGGTTTGTTTTTATCGCTTTGTCATTTTGAGAATTGATATTCTAATTTCTTAATGCCAGGAAAAGGATACGATTTTATCCGGTTCTCAAATCCTAAAGTTCAGCATTAAACACCTGTACTGTCTTCTTATAAGTAAAGATACTAAGAATTAAATACAAGATAATAATGTCAATCTAACAACTATCCCATCTAGAAACACCTTGCCGCGCTGTAGGACGTCCACATGCACTCACCACTGCAGTCCTGGGTCTGCCACTCCAGACACTGTCCGTAGGGGAAGGAGATGACGTACGCAGAGGAGTCGACACAGCGCTGTGTGCTGCCGCACCACATACACTCCATGGCCTGGCTGGTGCAGTTTGCACAGCTGGTGCGCAGAGAGCAGGGCGTCTTACAGGGACGAGCAGTCTGACTCTGAGGACTCCCTGAGACAGACGAGAATAAAGGGTTAGGTTATGAATGAAGTTCATTTCCCTCCATGTCCTGGTGCAAAGCAATATTAATGGTGAATATGACAACGTAAAGTATAGACTGAAAGTAAGTACTGCAAGACAATAAGAAAGTAGAAAATTAATTATCAAACATCAAGTAATGTAATAAAAATACATTTTGTCATTTCATCATTCTTCCTCACCAGCAGGTTTTTCACAGATCAGGCCGTCGGTGGTGGCCGTGCAGGGGTTTGCTTTGAGACCAGACACCTGTGTTCGCTCCAGGTAGGCACAGAAACCAGAATCGCTGGGCTCTCCAGGTAACCATTTCAGGCTGGTGTTCGTGAAGGGTGAGGTGTCCTCCCAGCCCCAATATGACACGTTGATCTTCCTCAAGCCGACCCAGGGAGATAACTTCTGCAGGGGCGGGACAAGGGCAAGAGAAGATAGAGAATAATAAGAGATGTTAGAAGAAGCACATGTGGATACAAGGCCGCATGCTTTCATTCCTGTTCCTCGGTTTATTTGGATTTGCCTTTACATTTGTGAATATGTTTCAGGATTCTTTTGACTGTTCTTCTACTTTAAGAAAAACCTAAGTTTTAAATAATTTAAACTATCCTTCCAGTAACCGAAATGAAAGTGAAATGGAGATGAATGCAACTGAATTAGCTGCAGGTCTTCCACAGTCTCTTGATAGTTAAAATGTTTTTAGTTTTTTTTTATAAAAAAAAAAATTAAAACAATAAGCCCGAATTGTATGCAGTTAAATTAACACCTGAGCTGGCACTGACTCTATGGCATAGGAGTTAACCTTTTTTTCAGTAGGTTTCACAGAGAGTGACTAACACAATATTGTGCTTTACATGAAAGTGGATCGTTAATCAAACCTTCTGCAAATGACTGTAATTGTTATAAAAGCAGAAACTCTTCAGGTTCGCAGCATCAAATCATTTGAGAAACATGTCGGCTGATTGAAGTGTAATTGACGAAACAGTTTAAATGATTTCATGACTACACTAGTGGGATTAGTTTATGAAATGCCCATGTTGATTTTGAAAGAGTATTTAGGGTTTGATTTGACAGAAATCAAAATGTTTTCCCATTACTTCATAAAAACATCTAATAGGCTTAAAATGAACATCTCTGAAGGGAAAGTGAACAACAAACTACATTTACAAGTTATACCAGCCACATTATAGACGAGGTGTACGTGTTCTGACTTTGCACTGAAACATCAGCGTGCCTCTGACTTTCAGTTTAGACTGCCTCTCCACACTTCAAACTTTGTTTGTCATCAGGACAGTCAAACTTTTTGTAAGCTATTTGACTTATGTCCCCTGTTCTTGAAGAGCACCTGATTCCTCTACCTTTTTTTGACCCAGTTCAGCACTCACTTCTACCTTTTTTTCCCACGATTCTAACTGTACCTGATGCATCACATTTATCCAACAGTCTATGTGTGTGTGGGAAAAAACCTGTAGATTCAAATGTATATGTGATAATCATTCACATTCTGTCAGGCATTTTGTTAGTTTAATAAGATGGAAAGTGACCATGGAGGGGTTTTTTTTGTTTTATAGTGGGTATGAGGTCAACTCTTGATTTCTCTCTCATGCTCTGTGGTAGAACTTGAAAAAAAGCCGAAGCAACATATGGTGCTATGAAAATTTGTTTTTACAAGTGGATATTGGTTAATATCCACTTCAAGCCAAGGAAGTTATGTTGTAAATCTTTTTAAATGATTCCACATCCTTATTATGAAAGTGTCGATTCTGATGCCATCAGAAAACAGTGAACCACACTGCTCATTAAGCAGGTGATAAATCAGATTTTATGATACCAACATTGCCTGACATCTTAGAATAAATAATCTTGGATTTATGATCCAAAAGTGAGCATAATGTTCTGCATCATACAATAAATCACAGTATCATAATATCAAGATGCAGCTATTTAATTAGAATACAACTTTACACATGGTGCTCAAACAAGTGAACTCCACAAGGAGTTTTTCCATTTGTTATTTATTTAATTGAGTCACAAGATATTATTAACACTTATAAGAAGAAATGTCTGTTTTTTAAGACTATTTATTGAATGGTTAAACTCTGATACTGTTTAATAATCCATCTTCTCATAGAGTCCTTATTCTACTTCAGTTAAAGCCTGGGCGTTATCACTGTGAAATGAAGTAGGTATTCCCTAAAGTTATTTGGCATATCTTTTTGTATCTTAACTAACAGCTTTTTTTATGTCTGTATACGCACTTTATTTTTAAAACTACCCACCTTATCTTGAAGCTGGTATTTCTGCAGCTCTTCAATCACAAAGTTGACCTGTTTGTCTGTGACCAAAGAGGCAATATTTCCTCCCAGGTTTTTGCAGTAGTGCTGGGCATTATCATAGCTCTCTCTGCTGGAGTTGATCCTCAGGCAAGCCTCCCCAACATGGTGCCAGCCGTCCCCACACATCTGGCCTGCACAGAGAGACACACATACTGTCTTTAGGCATTTAAACATTAAAACAGTCATCCTAGACATCAGCTAGCTTCAGCCACAAGACGACGAGGAAGTCTTTGGCCTGTTGGTGATCTTGGAACCCCTGAATATCATTCAAAATGTTGTCAAATAAAAAAAAAACATATTAAAGATAACCGCTATAGAAACTGTTGAATTTGCTTAATGGTCATTATTTTGTTAAACAATTAAGTATGTAAGAGTGTGTGAGTCTGATTAGCTAATAGTAGCAATTAGAAAAAGCTAGCACTGCGCAATAATGTAAAAGTTAGCCAGATTACAAACTAAGCATTTTTTTTTTTTCAAGTACCTCAAATGAACACTTGATGTTTGGCTTACAGTTTTTGCACTCTGCCATGCTAAATTTAGCTCTTTAGCTTGTAATGTTGAGTGCATTATCATGTAGCTATTCCCTTAGCTAGCAACATGATGAAGTATTTTTTTTCATATGCTAATGTGATGACTCGTGTTTTTTGTGTTAGTTCTAACTTTAAATTTTAAGTATGCCAAAATGCCACGGTTCAGCCCATTGTATTATTTAAATTGCCACAGAGAGCTGCTAATGTTAAGCTCTAGCTGGTAAAGTTACCCTACATTTTATAGCTACTTACAGTATACCTGTATGGTAATTGAAATGAAGACCTTGTGCAAAAGTGGCTTAAAAATAGTCTCTTGTTAACAACGATAGCTGCAAATGATTAGCTTGCAATGTTAGCAATTTCTCTCATAACATATAGTTATCAAAGCACATCCTCATGTAGCTAACATGGTATTTTGTACAAGTCACAAATTTGAAGTAAAACATTCAGCTATATATACGGTATATTTTTTTTTACTACAAGTGATAGTAGGCTATTATTAACAAAGTAAAACAACTGACAAATCACTAAGCACAAAGGATCATGACAACTTTAAATTTAAGCTATTTTTTAAAACTCAGGCCATAAAAGACATCAAGAAGGGTTATCAAAGGCAGACGCAACATGTAAATCCAACTAGTATTTTTCTTCCTGTAGCACTCTGAGATTTTTTTGCAAAAATGTAAAGTGTGTTACAAATTAAATGTATTATTATTATTATTTGTCTAATACATAAAGAGCTAAGTACTTGACAAAACAAGCAGAGGGCATAGGACTAATGAGGTAATGAGGATCAGGTGTGCATGGACAGTCATGTGACCTGCATAGAGGGGAAACTCACTGAGGGCAACTGATGGACAGGAGGGGAATGACGTTTGAATGTTATGTTAATGTGAAGTCCTGGGAATTACTGCTGAAAGAATCAGCAAACAATTGAACAGCTTCAAGAGAAATATTTCTGGTACATGGAATTCAAAGGTGATGTAGCATATTGGAATCATTCAGTGGTGAAAGTTATTTTTGGTTTGTGTTTTTGTTTTAGATCAGGGAATCACATTCTGGCTTTTATCTAGCAAGACTAATTTGAAACAAAAATAATTTCATGAAATTTCAAAATTAAGACATATGAGAAAAATAAACATTTGAGGTAATTGTTACCAAAGGGTGACTATGGCTGGCATTCGTCATCTGTACAAATACATAGATAGGCCACTTATTGTTTCTTCTGGGGTCATTTGGCAGCATCTTGTAGGAGACTTGAATAGCAGAATTTAATTAGCCAGGATGAAAGTGAAGAAAAGTCATCCCGCCTCCACTGAGTACCCCTGTTTATTTTGGACTCCAGGACTGATTACATTCACAGGCATATAATGGCTTCCATCACCGACCTTTTCGTGCTACGGACAAGAAAATACCTGCTTTCTTTATTTTTCTCCCATAGCAATAGCAATAATCTTCCAAAGCGAGAGGAGAAAGACAGACGAAGGGGTAAGAAAAGGAGGAGTAGAACAATAAACAGACAGATTAGAGTCCAGTCTTTGTGTAAAAGTGGAGATAAACATGTCAGACCGTTTAGGAAAATTAGGCATAACATGGCTGTCTAAAGAAAAGGCCAGAGCTGCCAAGGTGGGTGCAGCTAGTTTCCATTATTTGTTACTACAATTATATCTCCACACAAATAATACAATGTGGTCTGTCATGCTAATGGACTTGGAAGCAGAAGATACAAATTACAAAAGGGACCCTCAAAAGGTCCCAGTCATACTCCCATATGTTACATGTATACTTTGGTTCACACTAGGGTTTTCAAGAAACTACAATTTCAAACTTGGATATGATGCTACTAGTAGTAGTAGCTTAATATTTCAACATGTCATACACCAAAAGAGGTGCCCAGCCCACATCGATTTACTAGACACTGAAAAAAATAAACAGACAAGAGCAGCAACCTAACGAGAGAAAAAAAAACTTATACATAACAGAACATGTCTAACAATGACAAATCAAATGTCAACCTAATATTTTGGTTGTATCTAAAAAGTTAAACATCAAAACCTGTTTATATAATAGTATATACCACAGCAACAAAAATGTATGTCCTAGGCTGATACTGTTGGGTAAGTTTTTTGTTTTTAGTAAACAAAAGTTGCAGGCAAACTCTGCATTTTACTGTAAAAGGTAAACGGGGATAAGTAAGCCTGGCTGAGGTTTATTCTAAATTTAATTTCATAATCACATTATATATGATAACATAAAAATAAAAATAAAAGATTAAATTGCACTTCCAGCAAGCATTCTTTTAAATAATAAACAGATATTAAAGGTGTTGCTTTTTATCCACCAAGATTGAGTGTTTTATTGTTATTACAAATATAGGAAATATTGGAATAATGTCTGGGAGTCACTATCTTAGAAAATGCAGTAAGATAATGCCCATCGATATCAACATGACACAAAGTCCAGCAGTCCATGGTTTAAGAGTAATGTCAACAAAGCCTACAGCTAGCACTAGTAACTATTGCTGCTTGTCACTGGCAGCACCATGAAAATGTGAACCAGCAGCACGATAAAAACGGTATTATTAAAGAAAGACTTAGTGCAGTTAGTTCAGTACCAACCAAAACTGTTCTACTATTTTACACCATGATATTGTTTTTCCATTGGACATCAAACAACATGTTCATAGCAAACCAAAGAACTGCTATGTACAGGCTACAGGGCCTTGCTTCGGAAAGAGAAATAAGAGAGCAAAAACAATATAAACCTCTGCTTATAACTAATTAAAACTTCACAACTTGTACAAAATAAGCTAACTAGCAAGTGCTTTATTTTGCTCTTAGTCATGCTAGCTCTAAAGTCAAACTGAGAGCAGCTTTAGCTAAGGGCTCCGCAGTAAAGCGGAGCGTGGAATGACTTTGTGGGGTTTGTTAGTCAAGTAAGGAATTCTAATCAGGACATCCAGTAAACACTTCTAATTGGCCCACTTCCCTCTGCAGCTGAGTGGAGAGAAGATGTATCCTGTGTTCATGTATGTATGCTAATCCCCTCAGTGTACATGCCTGCACAGACTTTTAGACTTAAAGAGGAGTACAGTATTATCCCCCTTTTCTACCTTTTCAAACAGTCCCCTGTGGTCTAAATGAAACATCTGGACTGGGGGTGGAGTCGATGGGTGGAGATATCAGGGGAGAGGAGGGGATTTTTTTTTTCTTGTCACATCACAAGTTGAGCAAATTTGAAACGGAGCATTTTTTCTCTGTGTTGTAAGACTTATGCAGACCACAAACAAAGGACTGGATGGGTTTATTTCACATTTTGTGGGTCAGTAGACACTCAGGTTACCCAAATATGTTCAAAAACACTTTAAAGTGGATTTTTCATAATATGTCCCCTTTTTTACAACTACCTGTCTTTTTTCCATCCTGCTCATGTTAAAATGTACCAGTTAAAAAACATGCAGCAGAAACCGAAACAGCTTTTGAACACAGCTACCCTGAAGTGTTCATCTGCAGTGATTGAGGCCGTAACTTTGCGAGGCATCAGGACTCAGGGTTTAGGTTGAAATGCATTCAAATCAGAACACTTTTTGTTAAAATCGTTTTTGTTGGTCCAACATAGGTAATTTTAAGTGAAATAAAACTAAATAAACATCGTATTTGTGCACACATATACAACAAAGGGGGCTTGAGCATCTGCATTTTTGCCCTTTTTCTAAATAATAATTTCCTATTTGCACACAGCCTGGCCCACCTATGGACCAATATTCTTGGGGGGCGCTAGTGTAATACTACCTTCAGTCATTTAGTCAATTTGGGCTCCTGTCCCTCCAAAATTGTCAGCACACCCCTTATGCCTGTCACGGTATACTAAAAACTTTGGTTTATCAGAGCTAACTGATGCCATGTTGTGTTCTAGCAGCAAGAACTTTACTTTAGTATCATATGAACTTTCCTAATTAATTAGGAATGTGACAGCAGCCCCTATGTTTGCAGAGTTCTCTTCATGTTAACCATCTCTCTTGTCCACTGTGTGTGTGTGTGTGTGTGTGTGTGTGTGTGTGTGTGTGTGTGTGTGTGTGTGTACATGTGTGTGTGTACATGTGTGTGTGTCCTCACCAGGCAGAGCTTGACACTCCTGCTGCTGTACCTCCCACTGACAGTTGAGGTTGAGGGAGCAGCTCCTGCAGTTGGCCAGTCTGAAACACTCCTGCTCTTCCCTGCGCTTACACCTGGACGAGTTTGTCACAGACTGCAAACACAAACACATACATACAGTACATACACAGAAGAAACAATATCAGTCTAGTTAAACTTCATCATCGTAGTCCCAGTTTACAGTAAATACAATAAATGTGGAGCAATCAATACGATGCAGAAGACAAGCCGAAGATGAATAAAGTGTGGTGGTTCAGTGACTCAAACAGCCAAACAGAACATGCAGAGTTCATAAATGAATAGAAGCACATACTATACTGGGATTGTTTTGTTTTTTGAATTGTAGTTATCTATTTTTTTATGTTGTGTGACACTCTTTTACACTTCAGGGAATGTTGAACTTTATCTGAGATCCCTGAACAGACCTTCAATTTTAATCTAAGAAGGATTTTTTTTTTTTTGGGATAACAGACTGTGCTGAAAGTTTTTTTGTTTGGCATCTTTCAGCAGGGTTAACAAGTTTTTATGGGGATGCTTATCAAAGTCAGTAAAATTACATTAAAATAGAGACTTTGCTAACCCCATGAAAGCACCACACTAATCACTGATATTTCCTCAGGTAACACTGGTCCTGTGTAAATAAAGCTTCAGCTCATCACAGGCTTGAGCTTTAAACACCAGAGTCAAGATCTCACAGTCAAGATGTCCTGAAGTTGTGAGTATACCTGTGAACAGGGGAGGCCACCAAATATTATGTACACACATGTACGCTGCGTTCGACCTGCTGCTTGTAAGTGAGCAGTGCCTAAGGGGATAATCTGACCTCTGACCTCAACACGATGCCACCAGATTGAGCTGCAGCCTAACAGGAAGTGTCAAGTGTCAAGAAAATACACACATGTCCCTTCCTTCTGCCTCCGTGTTTCCACAAGCTCAGCTGATGTTCAGACAACATGGATGGTGGGGGAGACAGAGACAGAGCGCCGCCATGCTGCTGGGCCAGCTCCAGAGTCAGCTACACACACACACACACATAAAAACCCAGCAAAGCACACACAAACAGTCAAAGGCAACATGCAGACACACATACAAGAAAGACAGAGAAAGCAGGGTTGGGAGTAAGAATAGAGAAAGAGAAAACAAGATGAGCAAAGTCTAAGTTTTCAATACAAATACCAAAACCTTAAATGACGGGATGAAGGATAACAAAAGGCAATTTTGGACATTTCACAAAAAAGTGCTGCCTTTCAGGGTCAATAGCTACAATAAAATGCTTTAAAAAATCTAAACACCTTCTATCATTAGCTTTATTTGACATTATATCCCTAACAACAGCTGAATCCACTTTTCTCTTACAACCATGCACAGATGTTAAAACAAGAATTCTTCATCAAATGATAATGTATCTTTCAGTTTTCATTTGAATTTTACATCAAATTCATTTTCTAAATTTTTCCCATTCCACTGGCTTCAATCCAGCAAGGACTCACCACAGTACAGTTGCTGGCCGCAGAGATACACTTCCTGTCCTCACACCACTGACAGCCACGCATGTTGGCAGTGCAGCTCGCACAGTCTGAGAACCGGAAGCACTGTTCATCCGTACTGTCTGCAGGAGGACACAACACACAAACAACCATAAACACGCACAAATGCACACAACAAAATTCTACAGGTGTAAGTGTATGTTTGCCTTAGTCTGGGTTGTTGTGTGGTGTTTTAGCAATGCTTTTCTCTCATACTTCATGCAGTTGATCACATGTCTGTTCACGAGAAGTTTTCGGTAAAATAAGATGTCAAATTAGATCATCAGTCTAACCTCTTCCTAATGTACTATGTACAGTAAGCAGTTCTCATTAGCCTCATTTGACAAACCAAAGCTTTCAGTCCTATTTCTCCTTTTATATTCACTATAGAATGCTTTTTTTAAATTACACGTTTGGTAAAGTATAAGAAAGGATTTGATGATGAACAGCATTGTTTTGGATCATTTTTTGCTTTTTACATACTTTACACACATATTGAGAGACATGCTTCTCACACACATAGACCTAATTTACACACACATGGACAAAAAGGAGCTTTGGACATGCATTAATGTAGAGATGTCAGAGTGGGGCTGCTACACAGGTTAGCATGGCACCTTGGCAGTACACAGGAAGTGACCTGGCAGCTCTCCAACTACCAGACCAACTTCCATACTTTAGACCTATTTTTACATACCAGGCCTTGTGGGGCAAAAGGGAGCAGGAAAACTGTTCTCAGGTGGGCTTGGTTCCCAGGGGCCACATCTACTTTTGACCCAATGACAGCGGAGGCCCGGCCCCGCAGCAGCACATTTAGCTGGGTCAGAAAAGGCCAGACAGGACGGAGGGGTGTAGGCCAGCACGTCGTTCATAAGCAGTCCCGAGAAACCTCCAAAGATGTACATGGTGCTGAAAAACATAGAGACAGGGTTATACTGAATCCTAAGGGAGACCTGTTGTTGAGAGCAACACAACAAAAGTTACATCAAGACAGAAGAGTTCTTAAGAAAAAAAAAAAAAAAAGAAATGCCTGCAGAGGTGAAAACAGAAGACCGCAGAAGAACTTTTCAAAAACTAGGAGCTGAACTTTAGTTTGGGGGAATACAACTGCTCTAAGAGTGGTTTGAAGCTGGCCTTTTGAAGTTCAAAGCTGACATTACGGTGCTCAGAGCTGACTTTTTGGTGGGTAATCGGTGTTAAAGGGTCAGACCATTATTTTTGAGTTCAACAACGAGTCACTCAGCATCGTGAGCAGACTCCTACAGCGAACAAAGTGACTTTTCTATTAATTAGGAGCTTCTGTTCATTTGAGCTGCTTGTAAAAAGTTCTCTTATCTTTGATTAGAAGAGACTCATGTCAGGGATAATCATTTTAATCCTGTGTGTGTTTAAAGTTGGTGGCCATAATTCATACATGGTGGCACTAGCATATAAATCAATACAGAAATCAAAACAAATGTGGAGTGTCTTTTAAACAGACATTTAAAAAGCTGAACATGCATAAACTAAAATAAATCCCAAATTATTAAGATCACTTTTTAAGAAAAAAAAAAAAGGTTCTCATCAATCAATATTTTTTTTTTATCCTCAGCACTGGATCATAAAAGTTGTCTCAGGACACTTTAGAAACAAAAGCAGAGATCCCACATTAATCCCTCATGAGTAAGCACTTGACAACATCGTGTATCAGTGACAGAGAAGAACTTTCTTATAACAGGCAGAAACCTGACTTTTGGTGAATAACGGTCTGCTGTTGTTTCAGTCTCACACAGGTTTCTTAACTTATATTGGATTGACAAACTTTCTGTGATAATGACAGTAACAAAATACAGGGATTCAGGTTAAGATGACAGAGATATAAACAGAGCTCATGACGTAATAAAGACACATACATAAATTCAAACTTAAGACAGTGTAAAGAAGGTGCACAGAGACTGAGACAAGGCGACAGAGCCAAAGTTTCCAAACCGAGTTTCAGAGACGCAAAGAGAGAGGTGACAAGATGATTATTTGTGAGACTAAATATATCAGTGAGATAGAAAGATCAATCCAACAACAACCATCACCCCAAAACAAAACAAAGATCTGTGTATGGGAAAAGCCAAATCTACTGAGGCTTTCAAAATGTAGAAGACACTGCAGGAAGTTAGGAACGACATTTATACACTTGATTTTGTTTAGCAATGATGAACTTCAGAATATAAGGGGGGGGGGGGGGGGGTGAACTCACCTGTTGTTGACCACGGCAGAATGACCAAAGCGGTTGACGTCATGATGCAGCCCCGGTTTGGGGAGAACGGTCCACTCATCACAAGCTGAGGAGACACATAAAAGCAAATGAAAAAAGTTTGAACTTTAACAGGTTTTGTTTGAATGATTTATAAATGTTTCTTTTTCTCCTTTGTCATGATGCTTTGGCCCAAATATAATCACCCATTTGTAATTTGGGTTTAACATACGGTTAGTCAGTTACATTAGACAGTTCTTCAGCCTAAATTGGGGTTTTCTTAAATGCTGAATTAAGTCTCGGTCAAATCGACTTTATAATTAATTTGCTCTGGAGGTAATAGTAAAAGATGAATGATCAAAATGATCCAAGCCTTGTAATAAAGCATTCGGTGTATAATGATTATAAGATAAAATTTCAATACAGCAATATATTGATATCCTGACTGAAAACATTTTCCATTCACTGGTGTCAAAAATCAATATTTAGATTTGTTTTTTAAATGCAGCACTTACACAAGAAGAACATGCAGTGAAAAGGTGAAGGAATGAAGAAAGATAAGAGCTGACACTGACACCTAAGTGCAGGGAATTCATACATTAATCCTGCACTTCATCATTTTAGGGGAATATTGTGCTCCTCACTCAGATATTGTGATGCATCATCATATGATTGTCTTGCTATCATTTATCATATAATTGATGCATCTGGACATTATTATTTGGGGCCACATATTATGTCTCCCATTTTATCATATTATATTGTTACCCTGTGATTCTAAACACTAGTGTGTAACAAACAGAAGTGATCATACTGGACCTATACATTATCACCAGCCCATACTGGATAACATAGATCCCTATGTCATAACTTTATATGCATATATAACACAGACAGGCTTTAGTTACACATAGACAGGCTGATATCGGTCTGCAAAGAACCATGACCTAAACCAAACATCCCCAGACTAAAAACACATTTGATGGTCGATATTTTTAATCTTCTGCTGTTGTGCAAATGTACATTAGAATAGTGTTAGAGACATTATATTCCACCATTTATCGTATCATATTCATATTCATAAGGTAAATATTGGATAGACGCAAATGAGGAGGGTGGTCCCCCCCATCCTTATTTCATTAGGAGGAACTCATTGTTGTAACCTTTTCACATCAAATCACGGTTGTATGGCAAAAGTATTGTAGTGACGATAATCTATATGACTTCATATTATCCTTCATAGCAGCAAATATCATAAAGTATCTCTCAAACACGCACGCACGCACATGCACACGCACACACACACACAATTTACTTTTGGGATTTTACAACTCTCTAATGATTTAATGACCCCTATGTGATTCAATTATAATAGTTTGAAATTTACGCTGTGTTTGTGTGCGTGTTTGTGTGCATGTGTGTGTGTGTGTGTGTGTGTGTGTGTGTGTGTGTGTGTGTGTGTGTGTGTGTGTGTGTGTGTGTGTGTGTGTGTGTGTGTGTGAGAGAGAGGTACTTTATGATGTTTGCTCTATATGTGCCACTGAACCAGACGATCCCTCCCTGAATGTAAATTGAGAAGAGAGCAGATAGAGTTTGGGACCCAGGGACACCAGATTGCTAACGACCTCATCAACACCGTGCTTCTGAGCCAGAGATGCTGCACAGGACATAGTGATGAAAGGGGGGGTGGGGGGGGGGGGTCAAGATCAATGAATCCATCACTTGGGGTCAAAAGTCAGCTGTATCAATAGAACATGTCTTTAGGGACATGTTGGGTTTTGGGCTAATATAATGTATGTATACTTTACTTGACTAGTGTTTCTCAGACATGCACTGGCCTCCTACTGTAGGTGTGACAGAAAGAGCTTCCTGTCAACTTCCTGGTTTGTTATGTGACACCTTTATGATTCTTGAACTTACAACAATTCTGCTTTTTTTTCCCTTGCTATATTTTCAATACAGGGATATTAATGAAATAGACGAAAGACTTTGTCACAGTCTGAATCTTTACCATCATTTCTATGTTTATATGCAGGGTTTCCCATACCAGTCCAAAAAAATAACACTTATATTGACATTGGACAACATTCTAGCTGAAAAACACATTTTTAAAAACAAAGTACAATTTCAGCTTTTATGCTGCAACAAAAAAGACCAGGCTTCATAAATACATTATGCAAGTAAAAACTAAAATAAGGTTGTTAATAAGGCTGGGAAGAAGGTAAGAAGCTGATAGACAAACGTCTAGACAGCTCCTCTTTAACTTTACACATATTAAAGTCTGGAGACTGAATCTATGATTACCTTGTGGAATATATTTCTGGATCCTGAATTAGCACTGATGTTTTCTCAGTACCACTTTAACTATAACCTGTAAGGCACCTCTGCTTAGGAAATAACACCCTGGTAGACACTCCCAGTGTTCGCTGCTTGGAGACATCTGAACTTCATAAATGTCGGACTTTTTCAGGATAAAACAGATTTGCTTCCTGTCACATGCAACACTCAGTTTCTATTTTACTTAAAGGCTTTATATGCGATTTTAGATGTCGCCCTTGAGCACCAGCATGAAACCAAAACAACTTGCGGTACATTGTTGTGTTAGCATGCTAATGCTAGCAATCTTTATTATGCTCGTATCTTCACACTGCAGGTAAATTTACCTGAAATGAGCATGATCTAGAAACACAGTTAAGCAGTGAGTACAGCATGTTATTCTTCTCTTCTCTAGTTCCACAGTTAAACAACTTTTATTCGTGAGGGGAGGAGTCAGCCGGCTGTCCTGCCAATGTAAACAAACTGAAGATAGGACTCGGAAAACTTTGAAAGCATCACAGACAGTGGGACTCGGGTGTTACACCCATTGTAGACAGTCATAACTCACAGAGTTATTTTCAGAGGATATACTTGATTTAAATTACATTTAAGTGTGAAAAATCACATATAAAGCCTTTAATTGGAATCCTATGATAGCTATTATCAATGTAAATAATCTTGAAACATTGAATGCTTTAAAATGTTGTAATTGAAAACAATGTATTATTAAAGTTGGAATAAGTCTACATTTCCTTATAACCCCCTGCTGTTAAAGGTGTTTACTGTATATTGACAGATACAGCATGAATCTATCAGGAGGTCTGATTAGAAGATATTTCCTATATTCTGCAAAGAAGCAGCTCCACATTGTTTTTTCTTGTTAAAAGTAAAATGTTTAATACTTAAATCACAAGTTGCAGTTTACATTCCCACAGAACGATGGTGTAACTGTTTCCAGGACTAGGGATATATTTGAGATAATTGCAATATATATGCAACACAAAAAATCCCACAGCCTTAGTAAGCTAAGGGAATTTATATGAACAGGAGTGGTTGCATGGTTAATTCACATACGGGACATAATACCAGAGAATATCTCTCTTTGTGTTTCTCTGCAGAGCGTGTTTTCTCATGACAGGACAGATGAGCCCTGGCCTTTGCAAGAATGGTGGAGGGTTGCCTTGGTGACCTTTACCTTGACCTTTAACCACTAAAATCTAATAAGCATTTTGTTTAAAATGTTGATGTCTGTATTGTTGTCCTTACATTTCTGGGATGTCGCGTTAACAATAACTGGACGGAAATAAGCCTGAAAAGTGTTTTCCCGGTTCTTTATGTCACAGTGAAATTTGGTTTACACAATTCATAACACTCATGACTTCATCATTTTTATCTTATTTGACAATTACATTAAGGAATGTCCTGTATAAGGTATAAAAGCCTTGAAACATTTCTTATAAATCAGATTGACCCTGAATGTTCACCACCTTATTCTTTTAGGTTAGCCCTTGATAAAAACTTTACATTTGTGGAATATAAGAACATATTCCCTTCAGCCTTTTTTTCCAAACTAAGCTTTTTTCTTAGCATTCACAGGAACAGGATGCACAGACGAACCTAGAAACACAACCTCTCCAGTCACAGCGGCCACCGCCACAGAGGCAGAAGAAGAACTTGTGTCTGGAATCCTGTTTCAAAGGCCTTGTTTGTATCGTGAAGTTTGAAAAGTCCACCTCACCTGACCTCCAACCACAGCTCAAAACTTAAACCTGTAAATCAAATGAAAGACTACAGCTTTAGTGAACCGTACTTGGCACACACACCTTATTCGACCGCCTGGAGGCTCATGCTGCCACCAAAGAAACACAGGCTCGACAGATACTTATCAGCCATGACACACACACACACACAACAAGGGACACGCACATCAACACAGGTTTTAATTTCCTCTCAGGATATGAGAAAATCTGTGTTAATAATGCATGGTGGGACAGAGAGAGAGAGAAATCATGAGTCCAGATCATGGCGGGGGCGGTGGGGGGGGGGGGGGGGGGTGGCTGATTGACAGTTTGATTTGATCTGCACTAATGGAGGACTTGATGAAGAAGGGCGGGAGGTGGAGGAGGAGGTGGAGGAGGAGGGTTGAACTGCAGCCACAGTCTGCTCCTCCAATATATCATGCCTCTTCCAAACATGTTCCAAACAAACTCCCAGCATGCCCTGGGCTTTTGGGTGTGCTTGTGTGCGGCAGGCAGTGTGTGGGTGTGTGTCAAGTTGGAGAGGACCGTGTTTTTAATCAGAGTTCATTTTCCCCCCAAAATCTAATTAGAAGTGTGAGGGTGGCAGGGTTGAGGGGAGGGACGGGATGAGAGGGGGGGGGGGAGGGGGGGGGGGGGCTGGAGGGCGAGAGGGAGAATTAAATCCAAATGAAAAGTGCCTTCCGTGTCGACCTGAATCTAATGTGTGGCAGCAGGAGAGCAGGAGAAGCTAATAACGGCGTGTGTCGCCGCTCCAAGGTTAGTGCGGCAAAACAAAAACAAATTAGCGCTCAGAACAGCTCGAGTCACAGCGAGCGCAAAGGCAGGGAGGAGTGGAGGAACACAAATGAAGACGAAAGAAGGGACACAGAAGAGAGACTTCCACAGGTGGACCAATTCATTAGAGGAGAGGAGAGAGGAGAGAGGAGGGGGGGGGAGGAGAGGTGTAAAAAGGAGAAAAGGTTTACAAATTGCAAAAAAAATATTATAGTCTACATTCAGCGCATTATTTTATACTGGAATATATAGTGATGTTTTATTCCCAGGGTACCCTTATTCTGTGCTAAAAGTTGTATGTTCTTAAAAGTTTCATTGACAATTCTTACAGATTTTCATCCAAATGTACATCTCAGTTAGCCTAGCTTAGCATAAATAAAAAGCAGAGCAGGAACCATCACCTCCCTTCCTTCCTCCCTCCTTCCTTCCTGAGGCTCTGTTACTAGAAAGGTGGCAAGTGGACAATAAAGTTTTGCAGATCTGCATATACGAGCAGTCATGAATAGATAATGATATTTGTAAAGACAGGCCTGTGTTTGAGCAGAGTTGAGGGATGTGTAAATACATTTATTGGCCGTTTCGATGGAGTGACAAAAAGCGCACAGCAAGTAAATGGTAAACACTACAGTAAACAAATGATTTAAAGTTTATTATCTCTGATTTTGTCCTTTATTTACAGGACTGTTATCATCTTTATCCTGTAAATACTGTTATTGTCTTTATGTGAGTCTGTTCCACCATCATCAGTGATTCCTTTTCTCTCCCTAAATCCCTCCTTCATTTACTTTTCATCCCTCTCCCGCTTCGTATATATTCCTCTCTCCTGCCTTTGTTCTCTGAGGTTGCTTCTCACTGCTTTATCACTCCAATATCCTCCCTGGTATTTTTCTTGTTATTAAATCATTTACAGCAGTGAGTGACAAGAGAGATGAAAAGAGAGATGAAAAAAAGAGGGGAGAGGAGTTTGAATTCGGCCATCAATATACTCAATGAAAATGTACATACTGTATAAAATACTGTAAATACACAATGTCCCTAAAAAAATACAAATGGCTGATTGGATCCATATTTAGATAAATTGAATTAAAAAGTATTTTGTTTCAAACACTCAACAAAAAAGAAAATGTAAAAAAAAAAAAAAAAAAGGAAGAAGCTTGTTCTCTTATTTTCAAGTCAACATCCTTGAGGCTTCCTTCACAAATATAACTGTCCAGTCCAATGCTTTAGAGTGCCAATGACATCGAGCCATATATATATGACATATGACAAGAGCATTGACACTCTATAGACATGCATTAAAAGTTTAAACACAAAGCAGAATATCCATTTTATGTTTGGTCAGTAAAAAAAACAAACCAAAAAAAAGAAAAGCCTCGTTACATATTAGAACAGCAGCATCTACCCTTGCTGTGGTTTCCTACGTTAATTTCTATCTTGCCTTCTTGTGTGTGTGTGTGTGTGTGTGTGTGTGTGTGTGTGTGTGTGAGTGTGTGTGCGCGTGTGTGTGCGTGCGTGCTGTGCACACCGTGTATATGTCCATGTATTTTTAATATTCATATATTGTGATCACATTTTTATTTCTCTTTCACAAGTCATTTAATTATGTTGCTTTTAATGGGCTCTATAAATAAATTTGTCCTTTACTTTTAAAGGCAGATAAATTTAAAAGCTGGAGAAATGTACAGATTCTGTATATGTTCATAACTCTATACACAAACTGTCCTCCGAGGAAGAGTTGGTCCCTGGAACACTGTTTGAAGATAAAATGCTACTCGAGAAGTTATGGTGGAGGGCCCGCAACAGTGAAACCGTAACTCTCCTGATAGCTTTTTAGCTGCAAACAGTGTTCTAGGGACCCATTTTTTGACCCAAGGTTTGTTTATTCAGTTCACAAAATATAGCATAGAGTTGTTTCACTTCTCCAACTTTCAAATTTCACTACCAAATCTATAGTGCACCTTAAAAAAGAAAAATCCTCCTACAATTTTTTTGGAATATAAATATATGTGTAATGTAAGAGGATCCTGGAAATTTTGAAAAACAGACGTGAGAACAAATACACAGCATAAATCAAAAAAAGTGACTAATTGATGTATATGATGTCTGATGATCAAACTTTTACATGATTTCAGTGAGAATCAACTAGCGGATTAATCAGCTAACTTACAGTTGTGCATCTTTATTTCATAAGGGCGCAAATCCGCTCACACTGCTGAGGTATCAGCAATGCTTCTGCTCCTTCTTCTAAATAAATTCACCATCGTTTTGCTCCTTTCTCCACTCACGTACATCAATCTGATTTTTTTTCCCCTCCTTCTGTCTTCATTCTGTTAATCTCTCTGCTCCCTGTTGTTCCCCGCCTGTGAAGTGTTGGTGTAATCCCTCTTTTACTCTCCCTAAGCTCCCTGCTTCCCTCCACTCACTCGACTATGTCGAGGGCTGGAAACATCCCAATGCCATCTGGTATATGGTGCAACTGGGTAGACTGTGATGGGATCCTTAATCATCTGTATCCTCTCCATATACCACAGTCTCTGTGTATACCAGCACACTCCTGGTTTCTGTCTCACAGACTCTTCTGTCTGTAAAGTCAGTTGTTGTAGTTTTGGCTGTGATAAAGAAAGTTTTTCTCTTTCTCATCTTCTCTATTCACAAGATTAAAATCATTAATGGCATTTCATTAAACTTTGCTTTTAGTTTTTACGGTCCCTTGAAACACTTTGACCAAATTGTGTAGTGAATATGAACTGGGTTATGCTGTAGTTGACAATATTGAAAATGCAAAAAATGGATTGATAGGTTGCCCAAATAAGATACCAGGATTTAAACTTTATCATTATCTAGACTTATGGTTTGCCCTGCATACTTGTATAAGTGTGACACCTGAACCATTTGCATTTATTAACCTTGCTCAACATGTCGTGAAAAAAATCACCCTTGAAGTCCCCCTTGAAATAAAAAAAATAAAAAAATTCCCAGTTTTTGTTTAAGCTTATATAACATGTTCATTTACCTGCCATTATCTGCCAGATATTTTTCAAATAAGCATATTCAGTGTATTTTTACAGCAACAGAACCATATTTTCTCTGCCTGTCAAATGTTTTAAATGTCTGAAAAGCCAAACATCACAATGTCTTTGTTTATAATATCATGCAGAGGTGCATAAAGTGGGTAATATGTTGCCTTCTCTATAACTGTGTCAGGATTCAATTTACTACTTTCTAACTTCTTGAGGTCGCTCAGTGCACAGTTTGATGAGCTTTTAGATATGTTAGAGTGCGGTTTTCTCTGATGGACTACTGGTGGTCTGTTTCAGCTGCTGATCTCTTGTCTGCCTGTCCCCTGGTAGAAAGTCACAAGTCAGCTAAAATTTGTAACCCTACAATGTATGAACCATAGATTAAAAAAAAGTGTTTTTACTGTTTGCTTTGCCCTGTCAAAGGCAAGTACTTCAACTTACCTACTCACTCACTCCCAGCCAAATTAACTCATTATGTTTGGGTGTGAGGAAAAAGAGGAAAAATCTGTTTAAAATGAAGAGGAGGACCTCCTAACTTTTAGATATCAAGAGAAACTGAAGGGCTGGAACATCTGGTTTCAGCAAATAAACACAATAACTGGTCAAATATGTATACTAGGCCTACACAAACATAATGAAAAGACTCATAATGAAAAAGGACTTTTTGTCTGTTAGCTTGATACATTTGTCACATGTGTTGTATCAGTGTGCGATTATTTCAGACTTGTTCATACCGATGTCGTACGCCATGAAGTCAGCAGAAAAGCATTTGGCTCCGTTGCTTAACGAAGTGTCGTTGTGAGTGTTTCCCCCAAAAAACAGCACAGTGCCGCTCAGCAGCACCGACGAGTGGAGGTACCGCGCCAGGCCACTCTCCCCGAGGATCATCCTGTGCGCACACACACACACACACACACACACACACACACACACACACACACACACACACACACACACACACACACACACACACACACACACACACACACACACACACACACACACACGTTTAAGACAAAGATAGAGAGAAAAGAATGCAACTCAGCAGACAGACATTTTAGGAAAGTGTTAATTTGTCAGTGATTTGTGTGTGTGTGTGTGTGTGTGTGTGTGTGTGTGTGTGTGTGTGAGTGTGTGTGTGTGTGTGTGTGGGTGGGTCCACGGTGCCATGATATTGATAGCATCTGTCTGCATGTGTGACCTGGTCTGTGGTCACTGCCCTTCATACCAACTGTTCTTTCATGGAAGCGCACACACACACACACACACACACACACACACACACACACACACACACACACACACACACACACACACACCACACACACACACACACAGTGTGGGAGGTCTCTGTTTTGTGTGTGTGTCCCCTCTGAAGTCAAAGGTCACATATTGGAGAGCAACTGTGCTGACTTTCAGTGGCTTCTTCGATTACTGCAGCAGCTCTGACTTTCCTGCAGACACTTTGATATTTGACATTTGGCAGAAGAACACACTGAGCCCTTTTTATCACTAAAGACTGATAAATAAATAATAATACGATAAGTTGTTCATCCTTTACATTACTCTGTGTTGACTGAGAGGTTCAGTAAAGTAAAAACACAATATTCCACACTGACTTAAATCACTCAGAGACTCTCTAAGCTATAAAACACGTTCCTCAACTAAATCAAAGTGAGACTGAAATCGTCATCCTTCTGCTGCAAATTACCAGAAAGAAGATTTGACATGATCTAGAGCAGCAGTTCTCAACTGGTTTAGCCTAAGGACCCACCACCAACTCCTTCATGAAAACCATGACCCAGATTTCTGATATTTTTTCAACTAATTCGATATATAGTGAAAAACAGTGCAGGTTGGACCTCAGATTGTACGAAACATTTGACGGAACAAAGAGAAGAAACAAAACCAACATGTTTTAACAGTGCTCCATAGACTTTTTGACACATTTTTTTTCCAGTCACTGAAAACAGCTCTGCGACCCACTTTTGGGTCCCGACCCACTAGTTGAGAACCACTGATCTGGAGTGAATCATCAGATTTTTTTTTAGGCTTTTAGTGCCTTTAATGGAGGGATAGGATAGTGCATAGAGTTGGAAATCAGGGAGCGAGAGCGGGGAATGCGGGAAAGGAGCCACAGACGGGATTCGAACCTGGGAAGCCCGCTATAGACTATAGCCTCCATACATGAGGCGCGCATAATAACCACTGCGCAACCAGCGCCCCAGGGTTTCTCCAAAAGTAGCTTTGGAGGGCTGTGCAGTCAATCTTTCTTCAGATCAGGAATATGAAAGAGGAAGAAGAAGTTTTTACGTCATGCTTATTTGGAGAAGGTGATTCATGCTTCCATTTAATCTGGTTTGGAGTACTGCGACACTCTTTATTACCTGCCTCTGTCAGAAATCTATTACGCCTCCAGCTCCTCCAAAATAGCAGCTGTAAGACCTTTAACTAGCTCTGAACTTGGATGATCACTACTGTTTGAGCACGACTGCGCTGGCTTCCTGTTGAAAAAAATCATGTAAAAACACTGTTTGCTGATTGTCTAATAAGTACTGTATGCTGCATGCGATAATGGACCCTGAGGCTCGACTGGACTCCTCTGCCCTGAGAGACCTGTCAGGAGTTTTCTGCTGACAGACAGGTCATGATCTTTGCATAGAGCTGTAGCTGCACAGCATTTCTTAAATGCTCAGAAATGTTCCGGAGACACCTGACTCCAAAAATACATTCCACCATGAAAGTGAGAGCCACAGAGAGACAGAATAGAAGTTGATTTGTTAGAGGATGTTCTAATGTGCACACACACATACATATACGCACACCCACAGACAGACAGACAGACAGACAGCCAGACACGCACACACACTCACAGTGTGTGTCCCCTTTCAGTCATCCATCTTCCTCGGGTCACCTGAGGTCAGACCTCCTGTCTGATGTTTCTATTCTCACCCTCCTCTCCTCTTTCTGACTGAAGCTCACTGACTCTCCTCCTCTCTCTGAGTGTACATACACCTATCAAAACAATAGATCGTCACTTTCTTAATTTAATATATCCTAAATCCAACTGTATAGGCACTTTTTTTTACAAGTTTAAAGGCTAAATAACATGACATCGTACTACCGCTCATCGGCCAATTTCGTTTAAAATCTGTAGATTTTTGCCTTTGAAAGGTCGTCTCACATCAAATATCAGTGAAACAATGACTATAATGATCGTTGTTTTCAACAGTATGAGGAGATCTATCTCTTTGTTGTCAGAGGACATAAGCCCTGTATTTCAATGACAACTTCAGAGTCAGACAAAAAGTGGAATAAATAGCTTTGAAATATAGTCAGGTGTGAAAGAGAAAAGTCTAAATTATCGATATTTTCACATAACAATCTCATTTTGCTTGAAATGTATGTTATTGTTGAACTTTTTAAGATTTTCACCATCCGTCTTCATTTTTGTATTTTGTAAATCACGTTTCCCCTTTCTTTCGCTGCACATTTAATTGTTGACGTCTTCCAAAGCACATTCACTGATCTTTACTGATTGAAAGGTGCTGCATGAATTAAGTTTGATTGATGGATTTTTTTTCTTTATAGTTGTTAATGTATCAAAAACAGCTTCAGAACAGTTAAAGGAATGTCAAATCCCAAAGTCAGCTGTTTGATAAATGTAGCAGAGTTAAATTAACTAACACTGATTTATTTCTTTCATACAAAAAATCATCCATCTGACTAACTCATAATGACTGGTCTCAGTGGATGTGGATGTGAAAGCCATTTTCATTTTAGCAGGAGTGAGTGTCACTGCAGGACATCAGTACCATGATCACATGCTCTCACCATGTTTTGGTATGTACGTGGTATCTGTACATGTGATCCACCAGGCCGTATTTATTGTTGCTGAGCGCCTTGTACCCCCCGTGCAGAAACACACAGCCGCTGGCCTCATTGTACACGCTGCTGTGTCCGTAACCTCCCTGGACCACCGCGCCGCCTGCAGACACAACCTGCCACGAGTTTGACCCTGAGACACGGACGAGAGAGAGAGAGAGAGAGAGAGAGAGAGAGGTCTGATTAATGCAGTGCACTCATACAGGAGGATCAAAGTTGATCACTTAAAAAGTTTTTGATGCTTTGGCAAAAATGTTGCTTTTCACTTTTGTGCCAAAAGGCAATGCACATTTGATTCTGGAGGTGAGATAGAGCGATAGAAGAGACAAGAGGAGAGACAAGGAGAGTGAGCCAAAACGGTAAGAGAGGCCAGAGGAGATGAAAGTTTATTGAATACAAAAGTGCTCCTTCATGAAACCCAGTGTGGGGCATACTGATTAACTCAGGTGCAGAGAAATCAGAGAGGGATTACATCACTGGAGCAGTCTGGAATAAGGAAAGAGAAACAGCACGACAAAGAGTGTCTTGGAAGGAGGATTTTCAAGATAGACATAAAGTGCAGTCATCTGGACCTGTTCGCACAAATGAAGAAGTTTAGTACAAAGAACAGATAGAAAAAAAGGTGTGCATAAAAGAGTAGTTGAAGAGATATCCATTATGTAATCCTCTGAATAAAATCTGCATTAATGCTTCTATTGTATCTGGAAGATAATTCAAAAGCCATTTTCAAAAACAAAAATCAAGTTTCTGTTAAATCAAGGCGTTGAGAAACTTTTAAAATGTTGCAAAAAAAAAAAATAGTAAAGCAGATTTGTGATGAGGCCTTTAAATCATGACCTTTATTTGACTGAGCAGCTACGGAGAGACAGGAAACGTGGGCAGAGCGAGTGAGGGCGTGCACCAAATAGTGTCAGCACTTGTTGTTGAACATGAGACAAACTGTATAAGGACTGTACAGTCTCTGTTCATGGTGCTCCTGCTATACCGACTGAGCTAACCCAGCACTCCTCTATGACTTTATTCATTTTCTATTTGGTTTTACAATGAGTAGTTAAATTTACGGTTTAAATCATCAGTCAAATGATTAAAGGGTTCGAGCAATTCTAACTTTTATTGTGGTTTAATAAATAAAACCATCAATTCTATGATGTTTTAAATGGTTTTGTTATGACGTGGTTCATTAGCTGAAGAGTTAAAGAACTTTACATTAAAGAAACAAATTAGGAATGCATCAGTCTTAGAAACAAAGAAATAAAACTGTGGATAAGATGAAATTCAAAGCACCTTTTCCTTTTTTAAAGGAACTTTTTGGAGTTTATTTTGGGCTTTTTATGCCTCTATGATGAGATAGGAGAGAGGGTAGCGTCAGAAATCCAAGAGAGAGAGAGCGTGAAGTGACATGCGGGAAAGAAGCCACAGGTCGGATATGAACCCGCTCTCACTTAGAGGACTATAGCCTTCAAACATGGAGAGCGCACACACTAACCACTAGGTAGCACTCCTTAAAGGAACTTTTTGTGCAGAAATTGGTGTGGTCTTGGGCGAAAAGTTTTGCATTATCTTGAGTAGGAAGTAAAAGGAACAGTTGATATTAAAGGTCACATATTGGAACCATTGGCTGCTGGACGACCTTTCCACAAATCTTTGTTGGAATCTGTTTTGATTGTTTTGAGATATACTGCAGTGCTGAGAACCAAACAGAAGAAGAAGAAACAAACAGGACCAAAAACTGATCCTGGCGACAGGAAGAAAGAGAGACATCAGAGAAACATGGACAGGGTACAGAGAAGATCATGAAGGGAAGAAAAACAGACTGAGACAGAAGCTGATTCAACTGGCATCCAATCTGCCTGCACACTGGCTGAACTTTACAGTACAGTTTTAATCAAATACAGACTGAGTGTTCACAAATCAGCTGTGGAAAAGTGGTACTGAACTCAAAAAACAAGAAAAATACAACTGAATGAAGGTGTGTTCAGTTAGAAATGTCTCCATTACACAGTTAACCATTGACATTCGATATGTATATATTCAACTCTCAAACTGCCTGCTAAATCATTATGATTTAAATCATTGGAATAACCATTTAACAGATTTAATTGGGGTTTCCTTACGGTAATTTTTATGTATCTTATTCATGACAATTGGACAGACCTTTGACCTCCCAAATCAATGTTGTTGTTTTAATGAATCTTATTCTTTCAATCCTGGGACCACAAGAATGGGACGGTCAGACAAACTGATGGATGGCCAAAGCAGCTGCAAGCACGGATGCAGGAATCAAAACAATGGCATGGGAAGGCCGACATTTAAAAAGCAAAGATGCACCACAATTATGTACAGGAGGAATTAACACAAGAAAGTTGTGTCTGTTTCTCTGCAGAGCATTTTGATGTCAGCGGACTTTTCTCAAAACAGCAGAACCAAGAGGCTAACAACGAGGGAATATCCTCTCATCATTCTCATAGGGAACACTTTATCTCAGGCTGATAACATGTTCAAATAAAACAGAGCTAATTCAACTTCCTTCCCGGTGTTGCTTAAATATTTCAGTTGGGAGAAATTGATAGAGCTGAGGTCACAGTGACCCTGATGTTTGACGACCACAATCTAATCAAACCACCCTCAAGTCAAAGTAGAAGATTTTTGCAAAAACTAAAGATATAGCCTGCAGGCGAGATGAGATGTTGTGTTCACCAGATCCACAACCACTGTGAGAATTTCTCTGCTGTTGGGGCTTTAAAAACAGTGTCGGCTGATAAGTAATAATCCTTTTTTATAAAACCTTTTGAAGCGTCTTCATCAACTCCTCTTCAGGCCTTTCCAGACACAGAGACAGCGGATCAGGGATTTTCTGAGCTACGGTGAATCATTTGCTAACATTAGCGTGCTTCAAAACTCCTCTATGTCAACATTTTAGCTGACCTCCCCACTTCAGCTGCCCCACCAGAGGGTCCAGCTTGTTGAGGGTGGAGGGTCCAGCGGCTGGTTGATGTCCTGTCTAGAGGGACCAGGGACCCTTACTTTCCCTCTGGAGGCTGCTGATATCAACATGGCAGACTCATCGCCTCATTATGTCTGAAAAGTGACACATCATCAGCCTGGATGACTGAATCTAACTGTGAGGAAACTTAACAATGTCCCTAACAGACAACATTTCAGGGTTTCAAGCAGCTTGATTGTACAGATCACTTCTTACTGCTTCTTGATCAGGTTGGAAGTGCTGCAGCTCCACCTTTAGGCCACTATGCTTTATGATTTTGTTAAGAAAAGTTATTTAATTTCTTCCACAGATCAATTCCTCAATGAACTGTAATGCAATGAAAATGAATAATACATATTTTATATTTAGAGTCTAAAACGTCTAAGAAAAGAACACATTTGTAAATATTTAGTTGTTCAGTCTGTTCGCTTGTTCATGACCTCATTTCTCTTTAACATGTTGAAAATTAATTTTAAAATCAATTTAAATGTGATCATACAAAAATCCCCACGTCACACACCGTAGCTAACATAAATACCCAACCATGACCCCTTGTATTGTATTGTATTGTATTTCTATTTTTAAGAATCTGATTGCCCCGATTATTTGGATGATTAAGGAAACTTTAAAGATTAAGCCACATCAGGATTTAAAAAGAATTTTAAAAGAATCATGTAATGGCTTGTTGTGTTGTCAGCATTTTTGACGAAAAACATCATACACGTCATTGGACTGAGTCAGGAAAAAAAAGAAACCGAAAAAGGGGACAAAATGAGAGTCAGCAACAGACAGCAGAACAAAAGACCAGAGAAAGAAGTTAAGAAAAAAAGAAAGAGACAGTAGAAACACTGATAGAAAGGAGGGGAACAATGAGGAGAATACAAGAAAGTACATGGTCAGCTCTTATCACATCCCTGGCAGCTAATTGCTGTGAACCTGCCTCTCTGAGTGGCCATTAAATCCTTTTTCCCCTCACAGTCTACACTGCTCACTTCCTGGAATGCGCTCCCTCTGTAGCCTAATGATGCTCCCTGCACATTTACGCTGTGACAATGTCAGAGACACCGATGAAGGGAGGAAGACAAGGAGGAAGGGGAAGATGAAAGCGACGGACAGACGAGGGGAGACAAGGAAGGAGAAGGTGAAGGAGTGGGGAAGGAAGTGATGAGGAGCAAGGAGGAGAGGGGACACAGAAGGGTCAGAACCTGAGGCCTGGTGGATGAAAGGAAGAAGACAGAGGGAGGAGGAGAAGAACAAGATAGAGAAGAAAAGAGGAGGGAAATACAATGATTGGAAAAAAGGGAGAAAACAGAACAGCAGGGAGGGAATTTAGTGGATTCATTAATCACTGTCTTCTACAAGGTACTCCCACCTGATGCCACCTCCTCTTAATAATCGCATTCTGTGTGTGTGTGTGTGTGTGTGTGTGTGTGTGTGTGTGTGTGTGTGTGTGTTATTTCTGATCTACACACGTGTCAAAGATCCTGCTTCGACTTCAGCTGTGGGATACTATATTGTGCAACACTGCCATCTACTGGCCAAACAAGGGGAACCAACCATGAATATCAAAGCACATTAAAGGGCCAGAAGTACTGTATGAGGAAAGCAAACTATTACACTTTTCTGTGGGTTGAACTTCCAACACTATGGGCATTAATGTGCTGCTATAGAAATGCTATTTATTCAGGGGAGGTTTTATATCAGATGTCAGATTATTGATATTTGGCAGCAGGAAGTTGCTCCCATTAAGCCAGAGAAGTAGCCTTCAAGTTTAATCCAAATGTGTTGGATCAGGAAAAGGTCAGGGTGCTGTGCAGGACAGCTAAAGGAGAATTCAGGTATTTCTTAGACCTGGTACAAAAAAGTTTTGGAATCACTTCAACAGATCACATCAGCAGCAAAACAGAGGCTGTACTGCAGTGCCTTCTGGCAAAGGTGTCCAATCAAATCAAAGAGTTTCCACGACAAGCCTGCTTCTTTAGGACTCACAGTGTTAAAAACAAAACACTACAGAGAAAGACCTCATATTTTTTGGGTAAGATCAATTCTTTTTTATTTCTTTTTTTTTTACAGGAAACAGCAGACAAATTGCTTTCATCAGCGCCATCAGACTCATCCTTTAAGCAGCTCACTTACCTCAGTAATCACAACAGTAAATCACTCCTGCAGTGCTATTTCAGGTTTCAAAATTAATGTTGTAAAATAATGTGCAAAAAAAAAAAAAGGGGACTCTTATTCATGTCTAACTAAATTCATTTTCCTGATCATCTTTTAGAAGTTAAGACCTCGGCAGAAAACAAACTAAAAAAATAGTCTTCCCAGCGGATAGGCACCCATGTAAGGGAGCTGCAGGCTAGTCCTCCAAGAGGGCAGCCTGGGCTCAAGTCTGACCTGTGGCTGATTTCCCAGTTTATTCATTTGATTTTTTTCATTTGATTTAATGTTTCTCCTGATGTCTTACTTTTTCCACTGTTCTATCGAAGAAAGGCAAAGAGCCCAAAAATAAATATTTACCAAAAACAACAAACTTATAAAAGCTTTTAGTTACGATATGCTGTTCATGGACTCTACATTCCAAGCAGGCTGGGTGGAACCATGTTTTGATTTAACCTTGCCCCTTTTTGAACCTTGATCTTGCGGTGGCTGCTCCTAGCTTATGGAACAGTTTACCTGTTAACATCAGAACTGCCACATTCACTGAAACTTTTAAATCGCTGCTAAAAACTCTTTACACTGACCTTTAACTCAAGCCAGTTTGTGTTACTAAGTTTCGAGTGTGTTAATCTAAGATTCACCTAACAAGTAAAATAATTAGTGATTGTGTAGGTTTTTAACATGAAAAGCTTTCTAAGGAGAATATGAAGAATACAAATCATTTTTAAACACCACTTAGGCTAATATGAAATGTGAAATTCTAAAGACCTGTGTGAGTTCTGTGGAAAATGTCCCCAGCCTAAAGAGTCCCTGCTGTGATTGACATCATCACCATACATAAACCAAAGAAACAGAGTCAGCAGGTGTACTCACTGAGGTTGTACTCCTGAACTTTGTTGATGTAGCTGTAGATCGGAGAGTAGCCAAAGAAAATCAGCATCACCGGCTCTCCGTCGGCCAGCTCCACCACGTGGGCCGTGTGCCCCTCCAAGGTGTATGGCGGAGGCGGGGCGGGACTTCGTGGTGACCAGGTGCGCCTCGGGATGTTGAACACCCACAACTCGTCTGTCACGTTGGCAGATTTCCCCTCCAGCTTCCCTCCAAACATGTAGATGTCATCCTGCATGAGGTGGAGGAAAGAGATAGAGGAGGGCGTCACAAGTTGTAAAGATCTTTCTCTTAAAAAAAAAAAAAAAAAAAAAAAAGCTTTAGAAGTATGAATTCATCTGACACAAATGCTGCAAAGATATATGAAAGATGCCTTAAAGGTTCCAGCCCATTTCACCTCGACTCCTTAAATAATACAATAAACCCTTTTGAAATTAATGAGCGGTTTATGGACATATATCAAATATATCACTGACATTTTTTGTTGTCAAGGCAATTACATTTTTATTACAAGTGGAACACACAGTTTACACTGTGAATTAATTGTGTTTGTATGAAATGTGCTATAAACATAACATTTGTCTGAATTTAATTGGTCAGACTCTGGCACCTAACTGACATGTTCAGGTTTACAATAATTGAGCTACATACAGCACCTCTACTTACATTAGCTAAAGAACTAAAGGGATTAACATGACATTAAAGACAGCAGTGTTTACTTTAAGCTTCACACAGGACAAGGCCTTAAGTTTCCTGGGTTAAACTCCTGTGTTTGTTGGCACATCCAAAGCCCCCAACTGCTGCCTTTAACCAACTTTTTGAGATTGTTGTACATTTGATTTCTCCATTTTTCTTTGTTTACAGTAACTATGACCAATCAAGGCACCCAAACATGGCTATAATAAGCTGTTGTCCAGATACATTACACGTTCAACATTTTGTGCAGGGAGTCCTTGGTCAGTTTAGTTTAGCACAAGACTGGAAACAAGGGGAGACTGCTAGCCTGCCTCTGTCTCAGTGTCAGTGTCACAAAATCCAGCCAACAGCACCTTTTGAACCGCATCCATAACAGTATAACTGTATACATTATATTTAATATAAAACATGTTTTTATCAGTGCAGCCGTTCAGCTCATTATGCAGCTATCAGGTCATCAGGTGTGCTCTCTGGAGGGCAGCGGCTCAAACACAGTCGAGGAGTCTCCCAGAATAAAAATCTGAGGGGTGAGAGGTGAAACGTCTGCTGGTCTGGCTGGACGTCTCTGTTACTCCTCGAGATAAAAACATCACTTGTCTGTTTTATGCTCACGTCCCACGGGTTTCATGAGAAGGTGACAAACTACAGCAATGAGGTGACGTAATGTCTTCCATCCCTCCTCAGTTTAACCCGGAGAGTTTGTAATAAAAACTTTAGTGTACAATAAACGAGCAGAGCGTTGTCTCAAAATCTTCACCAAACACTCAGTCCGCCTCTGGATCAAATATCAACTCCATCACAGAAGAACAGAGACATCTGTCTGTATTTCCCCTCATGCTTTCCACTATTAAATCACTTTTTCCACACAATTTAAGTATTTGTCCCAGTATTGGACATTGACAGATCACTTTCTCCTCCCGACATTCCCCCTGTCTCTCTTCAGCTGTCCTATCAAAAAAAGGCAAAAATGCCCCCCCCCCCCCGACTCAAAAACAATAAAAGTATGGGTGAGTAATGGGCCAATCTCCAAAAGCACAACATTTTCTTTTCAGTCGATTTTCAATCCATAAAAAATCAAGGCACATAAATAGGTTTAAAAGAAATCAAGCAGACAATTATGTCTTCTTGAAGCTATTTTTGAACACATAGACAAAAACTCCAAAAGTATCCAGGCTATTATAACTTGAAACAAAAGAAAGAATAGCAGGACAATATAAAAAGAATATTTAAACAAACATTGTTCAAGTCCATTTACAGCTTCTGGTGTTGCAGTTCTGTTCTATATTTAAAAGACTTGGGGATTTATATCTAGTGGATGGAAATGTGTCAGAAAGACTATAGGTCCCTCTCAATACAAAGACTTCTTGTAGTATAGTAGACTATGTGCTGTGCATGTCAAAGTGTCTCGTCTTGTGCAGGTGCATCAGTTTGAGCTACAGATATTGATGAATGAAGGGAGCTGAACAAAAACTCTAAAATGCTGTATTGTGATAAATGAATAGTCCACAAAAACCCAAAGTTTGCTGCATTGTATTTCTGTTTCTTATCATCTGTACCTCACTGTCTCAGCTAACTGTTCACTTCAGTGTCCGTCAACATTATTACCTGGTACAGAGCCAGAGAGTGACCGTATCTGTGGAGAGGACCGCTGCTGACCGGCACTACATCCCAAGTACTCGTCTCAAGGTTGTAGCTGTAGACAGAATTAAATAAAAGAAAAACAGAACATTTAATGTACACAGTCAAACAAAAAAGGTTGCAACGCATTTTAGTTCTATTGATGTAGAACTTGACATTTGAACACTGAAAGCAAAGTCCAAGTTTTTATTTTGAGCTTTCTTTCAGACAGACACTGAACCCCAGAATACTGCTTCAGGGCAGAGCCATTATTGTGTAATTTGTGTAACAGTTAGAAGAGACAATGTTGCGCGTTACTGCAACTTGTAGTGCAGTCTACGTCATCGAGGTATTGGTATGGGTATTACACTTTTAACTTTGTACAGTTTTAAGCACCATGGGTGGATGAAAGTCCAGAAATGTGCTACTCATGTGTAATTCATTTACTACACTGCAGTGATACAGAGATGGACATTTCCTGTGCCATGAAAGATTGATGGATATAGATAGTGATACAGTATTAATGTGTTTTAGAGCCCATCACTCGTGATGCTGATCTCAATAGACAGCTTTTTTTACACCACCTGTTAACAAGGTCAAACTGTCTGCTGTGGACAATTCTTAAGAATTAGCATTTGGATTACGGTAGTTTTAGATTTGGATATGCGCAGTTAAAACTAATTTCATTGATTGTGGGTCTTGGACAGCAATTTTCCAATGAACAGTCTGACGCAGTGTCATTTTATTTTCTTCTCATAAACAGAATGCTGTTGAGTAACTTGTCACAGTAATGGATCAGGGTTTAAAGAGCAGAGTCTAATGCTCACTCCAGATGAGTCATCAATAATTTTGTTCAAGGAAATGAAAAAAAACTACCCTTAAGAATTTAAGAATATTTTTTGTATTAGTTTGGTTGGATCATGACATGGGGGAAATGAATGCAAGACTTCTACTGATCTATTTGTATTTCATGGGAAATTGAAGTTTTTGATTAAGTAATTCAGAGGGCAAACATTTACACAATTACATGGCAACATTATTACAGAAAGAAAGGTCTGCAATCTATCAGTGTAAATCTCTATAGTATGCTTCAATTTTCCCCCCAGCATCATTCCAACCTAGTGCTGCTTACTTGAGGACCATGTGGTAGTTGGAGAAGTTGAAGGAGTAGCCTCCCACCACCCACATCAACCCAGAGTGCACCAGAGCCTGATGGGACGCCCGACCCAGAGACTGAGCGGATGGTTTGATGCTAGGCAGCACCCAGAAGGCCTCAGTGGAGGGGACGGACAGAGAGCAATCCGGACCTGATACGAAGACACAAAAGGCAGACATGTTGTTAAAACATCATTGATGTGATGTGAGGGGTAAAGATAAAGAGTTTTCTAAAGAGGCAGTTAGGATTCACGTTTCAGCAGATAACAAACAAGACACAAAGGAGAATAAACAAATGAAATATACTTTTGAACTGTTTCAGTTGTGCTTACACACTTAATCCAGGAGAGGGCAGTTCTTCACCATCTCATCTAACACCACTAGATTGGAACATTTTAAGAGGCAGGATTAAAAACAATCACATTCTTGCCATAATTATTATTATGTTGAAAAGTTCATAGGTTAGAGTCAGTTTTTCAAGAGTTCCAGGAAGCATATAACCAAAACATTGAGCTGTAAAATAACATCATGATAAAATGATTCAGTAATACATGAGAATCAATCGTGTGTTAGACTGAGTCAGTTTGATGCTTCAAGTCAAAAAGAAAGAAAGCTTATACAATATCTGCAGAATCTTGTACAACCACATGATTGATATTAAGAGATAAGTATGGCCGTCAACAACTTAGACAATAATGAGGAAATCAGCAGCATTTAAAATAAAATTGGTTGTGCTTCATATGTATTGTCAGCCTTTTGGGGAGTTTCAATATTTGCATGATGGTAAATGCAACTTTTGAAGTATCACTTCAGTGTAAAACATTTTCAGCCAGATTTTGACGATCTCATGCTGGATCATAAAGTTGTTCTGAGAGCTGCTGCAGACACAAACGGCTCACAAATGAAACATTAAAAACCAAAGAAATAATGAAGCCAACTGTACAATGGGCCACTAGACAAAGATTTCCCCGGACAGCCCATCTATTGTTGTAGGACATAAAGTAATATTGAATTGAGCATTGTGATGTTTGGCAGGAAAACAGCTGCTTGTTATTCTGTTCTCCTCCTATTGTCATTTCTTGTTTGTCCCTTTTCACTTTAATAATGAGCAAAACAGAAATAAATCAGAAAGTTTCTCTTCAATGCAGGCATCTTGGGGAATGTGGTACTTAACACTAGCACTGGGGTCATTTGCCATAATAGATTAGTTATATCAGAAAGCAACTATGACACAAAGACTTCTTAAAATGTTGCACAGAACAGTTAGCATCAATGGGATGATTTGCAGCCCGAAATAAATCTAAAATCAAAATAGATCAGTAGTAAAAAAAAGATGTTTAGATTGTTACTTTGGTATTTGTCTCAGCATTTTAATGACTATATTTAAATTTGAAGTAGGTCTTCACCACAAAGAAATCGAGTCATTGACAAATACAGTAAATATAGGTTAACGGGAACCCTAAAGTTACAAAAATTCTTCATATAGTACATTCAAGTTTTTCAAGCATGACTGGGTTTGAATGCAACTTTAAAAAAAGCCCTCCAATATCTTTATTGGTTGCCTTTAACAGCTTGACATTATATTTTCTGGGAAAATCCAAATTATAAGCTAGCTAGTCATGTCATTCTCCAGCTCCTCTCCAGGGCCAACATCACAAATGTTAGCATAATAATTGAGTTTGCCATTTCAACAAAAGCCACCACTTCAATGAGTCAAATAGAAAGCATTAAACCTTAGTCTACTAAAGTCAACAGGAGTCATTGCTAGCAGATAGCTTATGTTAGCTTGCCCTCTAAACGACTTATTTTGCTAACACTCCAGCGGAAAATGTCAATTTATTCCAGATTCCATGACTGATAAACTAGCTTGCCATTTCCAAATTGCTTCATCAGCTTACGGTGTAAATAAAATACCAGCTTCCATGCAGTCTTGCCAAGTTTAAAGCAAAGCTGGCTATCTTTGACCGGTTGTAGCATAACAAATGACTTCACCAGGTCACATTATCAACATTTGTTTCCCAACATGGATTCTAGGCGCTCCTAGGGCAGGCTAATTGAAGGTGGTGAAGAGATTCCTGAAACATCCCTGAGTAGAGGGCACCACAAAAGTCAAAAATGGACAAAATGAACACATGGATAACTTTGTGTGAATCATTAAAAGATAAAAAGATGTGATTTTAGAGATCAACTTGAGCTGATGAGTCTGAGGTTCCTTTTTTTTTTACCTGATTGTCATAACTAACTTTAAGACTCAACAGTCACACCAAGGTTTCTTGCAGTTGGCTTGATGTTTTGTGAAAAGCGTAAAAGATTTCTATCTTTGCTGCTTGATGAATTGAGTGGCACAAACAATAATATTTCAGTTTTTTTAAAGCAAAGGTAAGTTGATATAGATTGTCTTGATTGATGGAATGCAGTGTGACATAACTGTGTGTCATCAGCGTAAGGGGGGTGGGGGGGACAATAAAAGCTAAATTTGTGGCTAACAGTTTAAAAATATCTAAGTCAATGACATGAAGTCTCCTCTATTCCATAAACTCGTTTGGCAAGAACAGAGACGGCTGGCTCCTGCTGATAGAACACAAGTGCACACCACAGGATGCTGTCTGAAGTTAACTTGGCAGATATGGTGTTTGGTGTTACCTCTAACAATTTTCAAAATAACTCCCCATAGTTTTTATTTCAGTTTACAATCAAAAAGCAAAGTCAAGGCTTTTTTGACGAGCACTTTCTCAGAACATTGGAACATTATGTTATAAGTTGGGCTCAAGGCAAACACATCTGAACTATCTCTAACCCTTTAACTTCCACCATTATGTTCCCGCTCTATCTTTCTGAAATCCTGAGGACAAAAAGCCTATATGTGGCTTCTCTAGCTGACAGCCCATCAGAATAAAAGTTTTGATGAAACCCACTCGGTTAATTCTGTTTTAATTTCCATAATTATATTCTGTGTCCTGTTCCCCGTCCTGTTTGTCCTTCTCTTTTACCTTGCCAGCTGTCGTTGCACACACAGAGCTTTTCTCCGGTCAGGTCGCAGTAGCCGTGATCCGGGCTGCCACAGTTATGCCTGCAGTACGGGATGTTGCAGGCCTCTCCTTTCCAGTACTCGTCACACTCGCAGTACACGCGGCCGAAGGCAGAGTTCGCCGTGCTGCATCTGCCGTGACCCGAACAGTTGTTGGGACAGGAGTTGATCCTGAGGGAGGAAACACAGTTAGACAAGAAGTCAAAGAAGTTCTCCAAGGTTAAAGACAACTTTAAGATACTATGGATGCCTCTGGATAGTAAGTAGCTGACAATAGTTTAGGCAACTGCACAATTTAATGGTTCCATTTTTTTGTTTTAACAATGAATATACGCCTGTGGGTTATAGACAGGTGGCAATACTGAACACAATGAAACGTATCCCCAATTTGCAGCTTGTCATTCAAGATACAGATACAGTGAAATATGGTTCTGTAATTCCGCAATTTATATCCAACAGAAATGAGCGCAGCATCAAGATTAGTCTGTCTATGAATTGTTCAGGTTTTTGCAGAGGCCTCTACCCTTTCCCTGTGTTTTAATAGAAAAAGAGTAAGTTTAAAAAGGTGTTGCCAGGATATTCAGGTTACAGCCAAGTTTTGGTAAACACAGGACTCAACAGACAGCCCACTAGAATCCGGTGCCCAGTGCCTCTAGGAAAGCAGGATGAATCCATGTAACCAGTGCCAAAACCAGTGTTTAATCCCACTAGGTTCACCTTGGCATTTTCATGATGTTGACATGCATACAGAGTTTGTGCATATAACAGTCGTGTGTCTTCATAATCAAATATATAATTCAAAATAAATACAATTAATGTAGTTGAAAAAAAATAACTATCAGGATCAAATCAAGAAAAAAGAAGGGAATTTAGAAAGCTCTGTTGTTAAACTAGTGGATATATTGAACTACCTCCTATTCCTGTTGAGTTTCAATGCACTTATTACAAGTGGTGCTTTTCAATTGGATGTAATATCACAATGAATCATGGGACATACATGACGGATGGAGCAAAAATGAATGGGTTAAAAGAGAGAAACTATGAGATAACAAAGACACAAGAAGTCTAAACTGAGATGCATTCAGATAGAAGCCTGAAGAGTTGTAAAAGATAAATGTACACTATAAATAAAAGCACTGCACACTAACTCTCTGAGATAAATACAAAGGATGAAAAATGGTAGAGCAATTCAAAAAGAGGAGACAAGAAGAACAAGCACAAATCACGTTCCTGTTAATACTAAAAGCGGGTTTACTGCTGTGACATAAGGGTCGTCATGACAACCTTTATCTCCCCTCAGTTTGTGCATGTATGTATGGATGTGTGTGTGTTCGTGCACACGTGTGATTGTGTGTGAGTATGCGCGTCATTGTGTGTGTGTGTGTGTGTGTGTGAGCCTTGAGGCTGCGCAACTGTCCACACCACTCCCATGAGTTCAGCCTATAACTAATCATTTCATTCTCCATTCTGGCCTTCACTGCTGGCACACTGCAGCCAGGTTTATGACTGAGTTGGAGGTGAGGAGGGTTATGATGTCATATCTGAATATGTGTTGATACTGTACAAGTGATCTTTGAGTAGGTTTGTGAGACAAAAAAACCTGAGACTAATGTTGCACTGTTTCCCACACATCCAGGACTGTACCTTCGTCTTGCCTGAACTAGAACTAAAACAAACAATAGATTTTTTCTGTGTGGAATCGAAATATTTATTTTTAATATGATGAGATCACGTTGATCAGGAATTAGATTTATTATCCCTTAGCTTAATCTAAATGTACAGAATCTACATGCATTCATGTTGAGCTTAAGTTAAAACAATTCTGACGTGTGTATCTATAATTTAAGAAAAAGGTGTTCTTTAATTAACTTAAACATCAATACAATCTCCCCCTGACTTTTGTGATGTTGTCTTCCCAGGTTCAGGAAGCTGTAGTTTTGGTTTTCTTTTCAGAATACTGCTGCAGAGAGTACTCACTGACACTACAAGTGGAGGACATTAAGTCTTTAAATCATCCATTGGCTTCAGGGTCAGCTCTAGTGGTTTTGGTGCCCAAGGGAGATTAGGATGTGATTCCCCTTTCCAAGGAGTAGAAGTAGGCTAGTAGTTTATTTTCCAGGGGGGGTCCTCCCTTTGAAACAATTCACATTTATTTCTGTTTTGATGCCATTTTATGCCCTTAAGCACTAAAATTACATTCAAAATACATATCTAAATAATTGAAAATATGAAAAACATGTAGCTTTAAAACATGTTTATTTCAGAACTGCAACATTTGAGAACTAACGCTGAAAATTTACATTAGGTTTAAATTACTTGATTCTTATTTTTCTAAGTATGTTTTTTCCAACTGCACCTGAATGTCACGTCGTTTTCTCCTGTCTTTGTGCCGTTTAGTAATGATTGTGTGAAAGAAGAAAAGTGAATGTAAGCAGAGCATAGAGAGAGAGAGAGAGAGAGAGAGAGAGAGAGAGAGAGAGAGAGAGAGAGGGTAATAGTTGAGTTGTCTGGATAGGCTATAGGTTTACATAGCTTTGTGTTTGCTGCTTCACTCAAAACGTTTGAGGAAATTGAAGAAAGCGAGAACAGGGTACACCGCACACGGCCACCTACAGTATATTGCGTATGTCTCTCGAGCCTCAGGATTAAGATCAAATAAGGTGAAGCAGCCCTTCAGTTTTTTTCCTCCATGCCTGTGGGACTTCATGACTTAGCGGAGGACTTTTTAAAATTTTAAATCAGGGCCAAAAACATTCAAGTGCTCTGTAGATTTTCATTAAGTTGTACATATAGCTGCTATTTTCAGCTCTCCTTTTATTTATTTTTTTCAACCATCTTTTAAAAACAATTTCTCATGAATGCTCTGTGTCATTGTCTTTGAAAATGCATTTTTTCTGTTTTTTGATGCCTTGTTTTTTTGTTTTTTTTTTACATCTTTCTAAGCCCCTGTGGAGCCTTGTGTAATCTTGGAAAATATATTTTTTTGACCAGTGTTCATTGTGGCTTCCCTCATGCTTCTTATCACGGACTTTGAGTAAAAGATTTATAAAAGTGTACTGACAACCTATCCATTTTATTCTTACGTATTAATGTCTCAATTTTCTCCGTCAAATTGAAACACTAGTTTCAGTCATAAGAACATGAACTTACCCGTGTGAGCCCGTTGCTTACAAATAAATCTCCAAGGTCTGAATCTTGTACGCTAGCTGGCACAATGAGGGTTTTTATATGTTAGAGACACTTTAGACTTCATCAGAAAAGCTGAAACCAATTTAGTTAACGACGGATTCGTTCCATTCAGTGTCTCAGTGAGTCCAATAACATGTAACACCAAATCCCTGGAAACTGTCTGAACCTAATAGGATGTAGCTGTAATAAAAATATATTGATTATTACACCTGTGTTATTTCTGTTAATGAAAAAACATTTGATCAAGTTTTAGGTTGATTCTGCTGTGATGTTTCAGATGTCTAAACTTAAAAAAAAAATCCAAATCCTATGGTGACTGAAATAAGATCAAATATGTATTTCAAATATAAAAGAAGCACATTTAAAAAACTGAACATACTCCATAACAATAGCAAACCTATATTTAAACTCCCACATGTTTATTATTATTATTATCATTATTAAACATCTACTACACCATTTTTTTAATTATCAGAGAAATGTTGGATTTACAAACAGGACACCTTCGGGGTTGGACGGGATCCACTCAAACAAAATCTCACCTTTATTACAAGTTAGTTGCTTTTTGTCGACTGTTAGCTATGGCGTTCATCTTCTTTTAAATACTGTTTGATGGAAACAAAGACAGTGACCCCCCCTACACATTAAACAGTCATTCTATCTGGGAAATCATTTAAAAAAAAAAGATATAGAGGGGAGAGGGGAGGAAAAGCGACAAGAAAAAGAGAAAAGATTTGGAGACGTACGAGTATGCGATGTTGAAGCCGGTCAGGTTGTAGGCAGCGTCGCTGAAGAAGTGGAGCAGAGCGTAGCCAGACGTCGTCACAACCTCAGGGACCGTCTCGTTACTCCCGGTGTCTGCTACTACGAGACCACTGAGAGAGTGAGACAGAAAAAATTAAAGAAAAAGAGAGAGTGAGACAGAGGAAGGCAGACGGCCCCCCTCTTAACAAAAAGCAATAACAATAAAAAGCTTTTTTGAAATGCTGCTGTAGTTTATGGACTATGGCTTTGATAGCAGCACTGGAGGGCTGCGAGATGAAACAAGGATTCCATTCAGGGATTGCAGACCGCACTGAAAATATGACAGTGATTATCTTTAAAGTGTAGCAGCGCCGAGTCATTCTACATTTTGTTTTTATTTGTTTGATGAGGTTGTTTTTATGTTTGTAGGGTCTGTGATTTCTTATTTTGTGGGCTTGTCTTTTGTAATAAATGCAATGCTCTGCGAATGTACCACTGCACATAATACATCTGGATCAAAGCACCCTCCCTGCTGCAACCACAGCCTTTATTTAAAAAAACCCCACAAGTATGCACCCATTAATAATGAACACTGTAAGCTTATTTATTGTAGGTAATAATGCTAAGTCCAAGCTTTGTATATTCAAAGATTGTTGTCCTTGGTTGGAAACGGCTAAATTAGCCCTTTCATATCCCGAGCACAACAAGAGATAAGCCTCGGGGAAGCAGGAGGTTGTTAAATTATTGTTGTTATGCTCTTTTTTTAATGGATTTGTGTCCCACCCATGTGCTTGTAGATTGTCCTTTGGCATGAAAAGAGCAAAATATGCAATTAAGCTCGGAAAAATAAATGGCATTCACGATTTATGTGAGCAACTGCGATGTTTTATTTGTATTATCACTGCATTGTGCTTGGACTGTAATTATGAGGCCCATTGTTTGCCTTTACATGCACTCATTTGAGTGCATTAAGTGTAAATGTGTTGCAGCTTCTGAAGCTGTGCCAAAGGCTTGCTTGGGTCATTTCCATATTTCCCTCCACTCTCGCTCTCTCTCCATCTCACAGTTCTCCCATTCAGACCTGCAGGCAACACTCACCTGAACACAGCAATCAAAGGGGCGTAAATGGAGTCCCCGTCGTACACGTACATGTGGTCCCAGCTGCACTCCGTGGCAAAGTGATTGAAGCGCAGCCGGAGCACTGCATTCGGACTGGGACACAGAGGAGACAAAAATACATTTGATGAATATAGATTACCTTCTGTCTGCTTCATGTGAGTCTTGTTTTTTTCTGAAGGGTCTGCACATTTTTATGGACTCTGTAAATCTCAAATTGTCACTCACACAGTCCCTCAGAAAACCTTTTCTGCTATAAATGAAGTGAATGTGACAGAAGGGGGGGGGGGGGGGTAATTGCTGAATATCCAAGAAGCTGATTGGTCTGTTTCCCTACAGATCGCAATACTCTACCAATGTGGTTTTTATCTATTATTTTGAGTTTCTTGGATTCCATACTCTTCAATAAGCTCATTCCCTGTTTGTATTTACCTTAATATGGTAAAAAGAAACTAAGTGCAGTCAAAAAAACAGGCCCAGGTTGTCTGAATAAGAAGGACCTGGATTGTAAAATCAACATTTTTGCTATCCAGGATTAAATAATCCCACTTACTTTTGTCCTGGTTTTCAAAGAAAAAAACAGATGGGATCAACCTTATCCTAGTACAGACATTTAAGGATTACATGAACTTGTAAGGGCACTTTATATGACAGACTTTGTCCACATGGGGAGCCAAAATACATACAAACCAAAAGTTCCTCACAGTTAATATCAATTTATAATGGCTTGATATTCAAAGCTATTTTGTGAATTATTTTATGTGGACCAAAAGTCTTCTTTTTTTTTTACAACCCTAATGTCTAACTCACCTGTGATGTCACTCCAGCAACTGGAAAAGTGGAAAAGTCTTAAAATACCAACTACCTTGAAAAATGTTTAGTTGTTTGACAAGTTGGGAAGTTGTGTTAAGATTTTGTTTTTTGTAATCTTGAATCAAGCCTTCTGCTGGGTTCAGGAGAATCCTGATTATTTGGAGCAAATTGTCATCAAAAAAATCAGAATTTAGAAATGGGATTGTCGAAAAAAATGTGATTTATACAATAAAGTTGAATTTGTCCCAGAAATTCCAAAGTGTCTTGTATAAGTTTAGATGGAGCTCTGCATTTATGAAATACTTGGGGAAAAAGTTGTATTTTAAAGGGGGGGGGGTTGTCTTTTTAAGTATTCTTTGGCCCTTTTTGCCGAGGTCATATTCTAACAGATGACCGCTGGAATGAGGACTATATTCTTCTTAAATAGGGCATGCAACATAACTGATAGGCTATCTGGAGCCCCGATGAAACTTTTCTTATCAAGGTTTGAAAAAGCTAGAATGTACAAAAAGACATTGAAGATATTGAGGTCCTAATCTAGCTTTTAGCTGAGAGTATGAATGATTGCATAAGAGTTGAGAAAAACTTTTAAAAGTGTGAATATGTTCACATTTCTTTTACATTGTCCATCATTTAGAGGGATACTATGTCTGGAAAAACCTTGGAAATATAGTACATTGTGAAAATAAATATCGTGTTATATAATATAAAATGGTGTGCAATGTCATGATCATGCATTCAGTTTGAGCATTATGCGACACTGGAGCACAATAAGTAAGAAATAAAATGCCCTTTGTCTCGAGTCTATAATAGAAATTGTTTTTTAACCAAGTGGAACAAAGTGAGATATACGGATATAAAACCACAGATACTTACAATCCTTCTATCAGCCAGGTGCATTTGGTCTTGTACTTGTAGTTTACTGGTCCATCTGTGAGGGAGCCCGACAGATCTGTTAACCTGAATAAAGACATACAGAGAAGAGAGAGACGACAGCTTTAGACGGATGATCAGTGAATACAAAATGAATGTTTGGTAGGCTTGCCTGGTTGTGACGTCGGATACAGCAATTCGTTAAAATTGATGTCAAAACTTTATCGTCTACCCCGTAAAGAAAGAGGTCAATTCTACTCCTCTAGCTCTGTCACATTATAAGATGTCTAACTTGTTTGTTTTACAGACACTGGATCCAGTATGGAGCTCTATTTTCTGTTCCCTTTGGCACATCCATGTATTTAGAAACTTAAACAGTGTATCAAATACTGACTCCCAGATTCCCTTTAAAGATGATGATGAGAATGACTTCTACCAAACCTTTACATACAGGAGGTTGTTATTCATTGGAGGTTATTCTTCCCTGTGCGCCTCCCTCCTCCACAATCTATGCATCTCTTTCACTATTGATTTGTTTCAGTTTGCTTCTTCATCTGCAAACATTTTTCCTTATCCCTATCCCCATTCCATACATTTTATTCCCTATACCTATACCGTACCAAACCACCAACGCTGATTGGTGTAAAATGGGCGAGATATCATGTCCATAAATTCATTTAAATCGACACAGTGTAGGATGACATCATTGCAAACAGATGATGTTTGAAAAGTTCTATGTAATATCACTCGCTCTCCATTAATATAAACATATATCTTTACATGTCAAACTATTCCTCAATTCACATTTTACATTTACTTTAGAGGAGTAGTTTTTTTTGTGAAATATCCTTATTGATTTTGTTCCCAGGAGTTACATCAGAAGATTGATACCACTCCTTACTGTAATTGTCTCATTTTGTTTGTTCATAAAGTATTGATCCAGAATCAGGAACCGTCTACTTGCTTTGCTTAGCGTGCAGGCTGACAGCAGGGAAAGCAGCTGGCCAAGATCACAACATAACCATTAATCCACCTACCAGCAACTCTAAGGCAAACTCAGAAACAAATTATATCCATTGGGTTTTATCAGCCGACAGTCGGATACTTACTAAAACAGCTGTGTGGCTTCATGGTAAATGTATGGCTTTCATTTTTTCCTGATAAACAAAGCCAAGCTAACTGCTTCCCCCCTGCAGCGTTCCATATTTATGCTAAGCTAACCGCCTTCAGGGCAGGAGCTGTGCACACAAAATGTATCTTAAACACTTTAATGTATATCTCTGCATGAAAGAGAATACACTTATTTTCATAAAAGCTGTCTTTCTCTCTCTACAAAGCCAGCAGGCTGCATCCACAATAACAGCTATTTCATTGTGCAGAGTATTAAAGATGGTATTCCGACACTGCTTTGTTTGTTTCTGCTCTTTATGTTGTGATGGACCCAAGCTAACTCTTTATGACATCAAGTCACACATCATCAAAAACATTAACAACAACAAATACACCGGCTGTGGCAGCTGTAGACCCCTCCTGCAAGGAGAATTACTGTTTCACCTTGAGCAATGTAAACAGCTGTCTCTATAAGGAAAACCCTTTATTTCTTATAGCGACCATATCGGTTATATTGTCGGACATTTAGAAACGCAACATATCCAAACTATGCAGGATTATAAATGAACTTTTAATTTGTTCGAAAAGATAATGTCACAGCCATTACAGCTGGTTTTCAAGGCTGCCGGCTGGCACAATGCACTGAACTTATTCCAGAAGATTCTTTAACTCAGGAAGTTTCTTTAACAGAACACATTTAGAATGATACGAAAATATGACTCAGGTTTAAAAAGATCACATTTCCCTTTATAGATTGTTACTTCAATATATTCAAATACTTCTCAAACACAGCATCAGCCACACTACCTGCTGCTGTCTGATTATCAACCCACACTTGTCACATTAATTGCATCAAAATCTCATTTATTTCTCTTTCTTTGCTCAACATTAAAGACAGACCTGATGTAGCACAGACACCTTTACATTATTTACATGAATTTAGTTTGGGTTATTTTATGTGGGTTTTTTTTAAAAGTTACAATTTGTGCACAGACTTCTTTGGGTTTTTTTTTTCTTGCTAAGAATTCCCACACCTCTTATCACAAAGTTCATATTAGCAGATGAAGATTCAAATGTATTAAGGTTTGAGAGATATTGAAGTACATGAGTAAGCTTGATGTTTTCATCCTGTGGGGGTTACAAGTGTCTCACACTGCGGGTAACACCGTCTGCAGAAAAACAATATTCCCGTGAGCAGATAACACACATATAATCCCACTCATTTCAAGGTAAGACGGAGCAATGTTACTGTTGCCATAGCGACCCCAGAATGACATGTCCATGTGGCAATTGTAATAACCACAATGTTGATATGAGTGTATATGTGTGTGCGTGGTAACATCATTGGTCACACCTGTCAATCAAAGTAATCCTATTTCATTGCTGCGCAGGGAGAAAGGTGAAAATAGAGACACACACACACACACACACACACACACACACACACACACAGGAACACACTGTTACAAACAGCACATCTGCGTCACAGGCGCTGAAGACATCGCCGCCTGCCTCAGGGTTGGACAGTGTGTTACTGTGTGTGCTTGTGTGTGTGTGTTTGTGTGTGTGTGTGTGTGTTTTTGTATGTTCATTATCTAAGCGTGCAGTGTCACTGTAAACTCAATGATCACACTGGCACACTGCCATACAGAGCAGCAACCTAAAGTGAAACAAATATTGAATATGTCTTCTGGGTAAAACAGGCCTCCAATAATGTGTTTATAAAATAATTATTATTTGTTTGCTTTAGCACAAAATAACCTGTTACAAATTAACAAAAATAAGGACAGAATATAACATATTAAGAGATTATAAAAAATAAGTAATACAAAAAATTCAAAAGTATTTGAATGAAGCACAGACTGTGATCTAAATCAGAGAACTGGATCCGATGCTTCTCTTTAACACGACGTAGGCCTATAAATGTAGAAAAACAGTTCTTTTTGAAGTCTGAAGAAAGAAAGGAAAAACCAGCGAACAAGCATTTCTTTGAACATTATTTTCAATGAAAATAAATAACAGAAAGGCAACTCAGAGAAGAAAGTCTTAGCTGGGTGTTCTTCATCAATTACAGCTTGTAATGGTGCGTTCAATATGATCTAGGAAGTCAGTAATTCGAAGATGCCAGTCAGCTACATCATCAGGAACGCCCCCTGAAGTCTGAACTCCGATTTGGAAACTTCAGTGACCACAACTTAAAATCCAAGATTTCTGCTCTGTGCATCAACAGTAAAGTATACGCTGTACATGATAGTGTTTATTGGCAACTTTGTCTTGTTTTTGCGTAATAAAGTCAATCACACAGATAGTATCGTGCAGGTCCTATCTGTTTACTGATTTATTCTTCTTCATGGCACTCATTTTATGCCCTCTGGCTCTAGAAGTTAAACAATTGGACTCATTTGCCACATGGCATAAAAGGAGGAAAACTGTCGTCTTCATCAGCATCAGTCAGTGTGTGTGAGATGAAGAGTCTGTCAGGCTGAATGTGCTGCTTCTCGGAAACGATAGAGAAAGTAGGGGAGCAAACAGATTGCAGCGCAGCCGGACACTGCTCACAGTAAACACTTAATTCCTGCCAATAAAACACACAAACACAGCACATCCACACAGTCACACACACACACACACACACACACACACACACACACACACACACACACACACACACACACACAGTCACACACAAACACATACACTCACACAAACACGTAAGCCTGAAGGAAGGTAAAGACGACTGAAAGCATAAGACAGCCCTCAGGCCATTTGTTTTCTTCATGCTTTGATCCCTTTTCACCCCCCACCTCTCTTCTTCCATATCTATCCATCCCTCCATCCGTCTGTTTTATCAGCCCCCGCTGATCACAGTTTGATCCTCTGGCTCTAATCCCAGATTAAGAGACAAATATTCATGTCATGATGCTGTAATGCCTGACTCAAATCATGGAGATATTGATGACGTGATAAAAAAAAACTTTTCCAGGGTTCCCTGCTGAAAAAAGATATTGTTGTACTTCCGGGAATTAAAAAAAACAAATCTCCTCTTTCCTGTTTTATTAATACTTGTGTTTTGTTATTTTTACATATTTCTAATAGTAATAATGCCTTCCTGTCCCCCTTTGAAAATGGTAATAGTGGAAAAAAGAGTATTCAAAAATAGAAGAGCAACAGAAGGAGAAGTCACAAACTATTTCCACATGCTGTTCACACTAAAACCAAAGATGAATGAAGCCAAAAAAATAAAAATGCACGTATTGTTCAGTTATTGTTACACTGTCTGCTAAGTGAATTGTAGAATCTGTATGATATGAAGATTTCCCATCTTTTACCAAACGTGAAATGATAGTTGAAAAGTTTTCTTTCTTTCTTTTAAAGGAAGAATATGCAATTTTCACACTTAAATGGAGCAGAATATCCTCTGAAAATAACTCTGTGAGTCACGACTGTCTCCAATGAGTGTGACACCTGAGTCCCGCTGTCTGTGATGCTTTCCGAGCTTTCCTAGCCGTAGCTTCACTTTGTTTACATCGCCAGGACGACTGGCCGGCTCATCCCCTTGCCTATAAAAGTTGTTTATTTAAGGGACTAGAGAAAAGAATAACAACATGCTGTACTCACTGCTTATTTGAATGTCACATAAGTGTTTCTAGATCACGGTCATTTCGTGTAAATTTCCATGCAGTGTGAAGATACGAGCAAACTAAAGATTGCTAGCATTAGCATGCTAACACAACAATGCAGCGCAAGTTGTTTTGGTTTCATGCTGGTGCTCAAGGGCGACGTCTGCTGAATCAAAAAGTTGCATATTCTTCCTTTAAGCACTTACAATGAAGTGTATCATGGGCTGTTCATTCCCTTAATAACTAACCCAATGTTCAAATGTTAACAATGCAACACAAGTATTAGTTCCTAACTTTTTTTTCTACACTGTGTTTACCTCCTTGTAATAATAGATAGACGTAGGCTATGATGTCTGTGTCTCTTTCTGACAGAACCTGTCAGAATGCTTTTTTAGTAGGCTAAGTGTTAAAGGAGGTTTACCCCTGTCTTTACTAAAACATGGACACAAATGTTACATTTTTGGCACCCAATGGTGTCAAGAGGTACTTTAGATATTCTAAAAGAATTTCATAATGTATCATCTCCTTGTCCACACTCGGTGAATCCTTACAGTTGAGGCTAACAATATCCAGGAACTGAATTGGGACAAACACTCGGTGTGGCTCTCCACCCAGGCGTCTCGGTTAAGCAGAAATCTCTGTGAGAGCAGCGAGACTCTGCAGAGAGGCTCTACAAAAAACATGCAAAAGGTAGATCCCATGCATAGTTAATGAACAGCTGACTGAAGCGGCCTCCCACAGCCCCAACAAACGAACGCATCACCCATTAATCCTTCCAGAAAGGCTTGGCATGGAGGAAGACAAGTCATACCTTGCGTGCACACAATCACGCACACATTCGCAGCCAGATGAGGTTATAAACAGAAACTGTAGACAGAAGATATTCGACAGTCTAGGAGTCCACAGCATGAAGCTTAAAGTGATACTTCACCCATAAGCATTAAGCACTGGCAGTATTTTTGAATGGTCGTGCATCCAGCCCTAATTTCCCAGAGACTGCAAGTTCTGTATTTCTAAGTCTGAAAAGGAGCTTCCAGTGACGCAAATATCGTCCTATTGAAGCTGTTGTGGTTAGCGTTGTGAAACTACAACGCTAGTTCCTCATATTTTCGACCACTGAAGCTACAGACCAATCACAGATCAGTGGGTGGGAACTCAGTCCCAGAATCTAAACTTAATGTCCGCCATATTGCTTGGAAGCTATGCTAACAGGCTCTATGGAGAAAGCTGATAATGGCAAAAAAATATAAATATAGCGGCGAGACGGCTGCTGCCGACAGGCCGGTCTTGGTAGTGTTGGTGCTCTCACTGTTTGCCTATGGACACAGACATAGAGTCTGTTTTCTGCCAGGAATTTCCAAGATCAATTCTGGAAGAAATCTCTGAATCAGTTGAGGAAATGGCCGCATGTGTTGAAGTAAATATGTCTGTAAATGTTTTTATTAATATATTTATACTGCTATATTGTATATTTTGGAGAAACTGTAACGATTGAATTTCCCTCTGGGTTTGTTAAAGTATTCTGATTCTGATTCTGAAATAGAGGACCTTAGTGAGAGTGGCCTGCAGTGCATTCTGGGATTTGATGTCTTTCATCCACATGAACCAAAAAGACACTTTCTGCCTTTTCTCGGCCAAAAAGGCGCCAACTTCAAAATGTATTTCACATTTCTACTACATAAATGACCCAATGTCAATACAGATTCACGTTTCAACGGGTGAAGTATCCCTTTAAGTTCGATCTTCAACAGATTCCACATGACTTGAATCGAGGAGTATACACACACAAGGAGAATAGGCTGAGAGTGTGATGTTGGGAAAGGTAGAGGGAGACGATAGGAGAGGAAGACAGAGCGAGCAAAGAGATAAAACAGAGACGGGGGAAGAGAGGATGAGGTAGGGGAAGAGAGTCCGACACCCTTTGAAATATTCATCTGCTCGGGGTGAATAATTGATGGTGTACAGAAGACAGATGCATGAAGGATAGATGGACAAATGGATGGGAAAGAGTGCAAGAAGGCCAGACAGATAAAGAGACATGAGACGTAGAGCTCCATATCTTCAGGTGGAGAAGGTGCAAATCTCCTGTTTCATTTATTCTGACGATGCTTTCAAAGCTTCGCCACGACAGCTTGCCGTGACACTTAATTCACTTTCATCTTCTGTCCAGAGAGGCATACAGAGCCCAGAAGCTTATAGCATTAACAATAAGTTGTAAACCATTAAAAATAAATCCTTAGAAAGCTGCTGTGTGATCATGGAAAAAAGTCCCACAGGCCTTACACAGAGGCGCAGGTTTTTAACATAAAGACTCCACAGACAGTTCATGTTTAAGGTAAAAGTGAAAAGAAAGGGAGCTTGAATCTTAAGAAAAATGATGAGGAATACAAAGGGGTTACAGAAGAGTAAGAGGAACAAAACAGCAGGTTTTAATGCAAAGGTCATCATGAAGGTAACTGGACTTGAAGTTCTTGAAGACATTGAATTACCACAACCTGTGTACAAGTAGTTTTTAAATGATCAAAATATATCAAAATGCAAGCTGACTTATTCAAACCTCCACGTATAACTTCTTGTTACTAAAATTACATCATGACTTCAACATGCACACGTATCACATTATCACGTTTCAATAAACTTATAGGGGTATAACATTATTTATTCATCTGGAAATGACATCAAACATGTCTCTCGAAAACAAGATATGTAACAAGTTATAGTGCATCATTATAACGTAAAAATGACATCTGAATGACAGAACAGTATGCAACTGAGTGAATTGTACACTTTAGTAAAGTTGTACTTAATGCATACGTTGAGACATGACAAGATCCTACTGCACACATTTAATCATGTTGTGATCCTTTTGCTTAATATAAGGGAGGCTATAATACATTTCCTCTAACTGATGGAGGAGCAATAAAATTTTTCTTACATCCTTTGTACTTCCTGAAGTGACATTACTACACTTTTTATTTCATTTTAACACACTTTTAGTGTATTTATGTGTGTGAGTCTCCATATAACAGGAATAATAGGAGATGGCGTGTACTCCTTGGCAAGCTTAGACCTTGGATAACTACAGCTCCCAGGAGCCTTTGCCAGAGATATTATCTCAGAAATGGAGCTGGACTTCGTTTCTCTATATACATCAGCAGATTGAAGATTTAATGGGCCTTAATGGCAACAGTAAGAAAATCTAATAACACTTCTATTAGCTTTAAAGGAGTACCAACATTGATGTGGCTAGATAATGTGCAGTGACACAACAAACTACACAACTTAAGTGCAGTGTACTGTCCCGTGAAAAAAGAAGAAAAAAGTTGTGAGTGGAGCACAAGACAAGGGCCAGTGTGTCTTCTGGGGTGCATGAGAGAAAAAGCCTTGTTGTATTGATTTTCTCTCTCCAACTCCTCAAGCAAAACAAGACGGACATTAACAAACCACCAAGCTGCACAAGAGCATGGTGACACACTGGAAACGAGAGAAATCCTAAACACACACACACACACACACACACACACACACACAAATTTAAAGTGACAGCGTCCAGTCAGCTGAGAGTGACATCACTGTCATACACAAAAAAGACACACACATGCTTGTGTTTAACCTCGACGGTGAGGAACTCCCGCCGACTGTTTTCATTCCTTTAACCGTTTAACAGAACCCGGCCCCCTTCACACTACACACACGCCTGCTCTCTAACATGATCATACACCAGAGCGGTCCAGATGTGACTTCACTCTGCAAATATGTTCTACAAAAACAAACACAGGTTATAAAAAAAAAAAAAAAAAAAGACCATAAAAACTTCTTGAAAAAGGCTTGAAAAGAAAAATACGAACTCCTTGATCTTGGATGACCATATTTAGAAAACCTTCTCATGGTCATGACTCACTCAAATGAACTGTGTAATCGCAGCAACGCACAACAAACTACTCCTAGAGTAAGAAAACCTCCCTACTTCTTCATTGAGACACACAACTCTTTGTCCCTGCAGCAAGACTTTCACATTTTGTTATGTTGCAGCCTTAGAGAAAAATCAATAAAAATAAAAAGTTTAGAAATGTATGCAAATACATTAATAAGGAAAAACTGAAAATGTCACACTGACACAAGTATTCAGACCCTTCACTCAGTTTAGTTGAAGCATCTTTGTCAGCAGTTACAGCATCAAATCTTCTTGGGTATGATACAACTAGCTTTGCACAACTGGATTTGGGGTTTTTCTGCCATTCTTCTCTGCAGGTCCTCTCAAACTCTGTCAGGTTGGGTGGGGACCATTTGTGGACAGCCATTTTCCGGTCTCTCTCTATAGATGTTTGACTGGGTTCAAGTCAGGGCTCTGGCTGGGCTACTCAAGGACATTCATAAAGTTGTTCCTAAGCCACTCATGCGTTGTCTTGGCTGTGAGCTTCAGGTCATTGTCCCATTGGAAGGTGATCCTCAGTTTTTCCAATTGTGGATAACTCTGTATTTTGCTCCATGCAGCTTTCCCTAAACCCTGACCAGTTGACCAGTCCCCGCCACTTAAGAAAATAAAAACAAAGCATGATTCTGCCACCACCGTGCTTCACTTATGGGATGGTATTGGGCTGGTGATGAGCGGTGCCTGGTTTGCTTCAGACAAGGCGCCTAGAATGGAGGCCTAACAGTTCAATATTGGTTTCATCAGACCATCTTGGTTCTGGCACTCTGACTGTCCTTTAGGTGCTTTTTTTTTGCAAACTCTAAGCAGGCTTTTATTTGTCTTTTCCTGAAAAGAGGCTTCCGTCTGGCCACTCTGCCATAAAGCCCCGATTGGTGGAGTCTAGCAGTGATGGTTGTCCTTCTGAAAGTTTCTCCCATCTCCATACAGGATCTCTTGAGCTTAGCCATAGTGACAATCAGGTTCCTGGTCACCTCTCTTACTAAGGCCCTTCTCTAGAAAGAGTTCTGATTGTTCCAAACTTCCTCCATTTAAGAGTAAAGAGGCCACTGTGCTTTTGGGGACTTTCGATGCAGCAGGCATTTTTTGTAGCCTTCCCCATATCTGTGCTTTGACGCAATTCTGTCTCTGAGCTTTGCAGGCAGTTCCTTCAACCTCATATTCTGTTTTTCCCTCTGATATGCATCGTCAGCTGTGAGACCTTATAAAGACAGGCGTGTGCCTTTCTGAATCATGTCCAAACTATTTAATTAACCACAGATGCACTCACGTAAAGATGGAGTAACATCTTAAAGATGATCAAGATAAATGAGGGCTCCAGAGCTTAATTTCAAATGTTGTAGCAAAGGGTCTGAATACCTACGTCAATGTGATATTCCAGTTTTTCCTTTTTAATAAATTAGCAGTAATTTCTAAAATTCTGTTTCCACTTTGTCATTATTGTGCGTTGACTGTCGATTGATGAGCAGGGAATTTTTTTTAATCTATTTTACCATAAGGCATGCAACATAACAAAATGTGGAAAAAGTGAAGGGGTCTGAATACTTTCTGAATGCACTGTATAAAAGGGTTGTCTTGCCTCTTCACTTTGCTGCCTTTGGCGTCTCGTTCGGTTCCAATCTTTTAATACACCAAATTAAAGGTGCTGTTAAAATCAATCTGCCACCACATTGAGTATCAAAGAGCAGCTCGGCTGAAAAAAGGTACAAGCTGTTCAGATCAGAGGGCAAGAAAAAACAGACTTTGTTTACTGCTAATCTTTCTCCATAAAGTCGGAAATATGGCGCAAATATGCACAAAGAAAGTGGTTGATCAAAGGCTTTTGCAGCTAAAAGGCGGGCCATCCCTGTTAAATATGGAATGAATTGACAAGCTCTTATTTGTATTCTCTTGCAGTGCTACGTTTGCTTGAGGAGATCCAGAAACTGGGGTGCGAGAGAGAGTGGGTAACGCGAGCAGGAAAGGAGCAACAGGTTGGATTTGAACCTGGGCTGCCTAGCGTACAGGACCATAGCCTCTGCACCATCTTCATATCGTGTGACTGCATCAACTAAGTCCAGGCGCACAACAGTTAAGTCACAGGCTGATGAAACTTTAAATACCTGAGCTCATAATTCAGTTTATTTTTAATCTGTAGCTTCCGCAAATCTCCATCTCCCATCCCCCTGAGGAAACAGATTATTTCCACTATAACCTCAGAGCTTTATATATATCGACGGAATCCTCCACAACACAGCTGCCGTTCCAAGAGTAGCACATACATCATTTCGCATGTACAGTAGCGATGAAATCTTCCTCCTGGCAGCACACCCAGCCTCCCATTTCCCACCATTAATGCTCGTATCAGGTTCAAACAGTCTTCAGATAAAACAGCAGGTAAGATTATCTGTGACACCTCTTGAACGCTGTGAATGAAATACAGAGGAGACAGCAGCAGAGGTATACATAAAGTACTGATGGATAACCAGACGACTCACACATGACGGCTGCGCTGTTCACACAGACGTGCATGCACACACGCACAGAAAAAAAGAGGTTCAAAGGTCCCTGAGTTGGGGCCCCTGTAGTGAAGATTGAGAGGTCTGTGGGGTGTGTGTGTGCTTATGAATGTGCATGGGTACGTTGAGGGAGAGCAAAAACAGGAGATGAATGACCAACAATTGAATAACCTTGACCTTCTCTGCAGATATCCTTTATTAAAAATCAAGAAAAGCCCTTCTACTGGGAATAACCAGGGCAGAGAGTGAGAGAGAGAGAGAGAGAGAGACAGAGTGTGTTTGCGTGTGTGTGTGTGTGTGTGTGTGTGTGTGTGTGTGTGTGTGTGTGTGTGTGTGTGTGTGTGTGTGTGTGTGTGTGTGTGTGTGTGTTTGAGAGAGAGAGTGAGAGAGTATGATTGATGTTACTGGGTCTCTATCACCTACATTATAGTCATGGTCCAATGGCTTTCACACCGGCGCATCATTCATCCCCAGCCAACCCCCAATATCTCTCTCTCTCTCTCTCTCTCTCTCTCTCTCTCTCTCTATCTGACACACACACACACACACACACACGCACACAGACACACACAGACACACACAGACACACACACTTCTTATGGATCCTGTACCTCAGATGGGGTCTAAGCAAAGCTAATAGGAGCATGGAGCGTTTAAATACAGCAGAGTTCACTGAAAGACATGAGAGACATGAAAACAAAAAGGTAAAAGATTTGAAAAAGAAGATATGAGAAAAGAGAGAAAAGGGGAAAGAAAAATGGAGAATAAAGTAGAGAAGGAAATACAAAATGGAAGAAAATAACAGGAAAGAAAACAAACATGTGGAAACACAGAAAAGAAAAGTGGATAAAATGGAAAAAAGGAAATGGGGGAAATTATTGAGACAAGGAGCAGGAAAAGGAAAAGAAAAAGAAAGAAAGAAGGTGATAAAAGGGGAAATAATTAAAGAAAAACATATAGAGAAAGAAAAAATTGAAACATTAGAGATTATGCAGATTATTAAAAAAAATGAGCAGAATACAAAATGAAAAAGGGAGTAACCCTAGCAAAGGGTTGAAGAGAATAATAATTTAAAGATTGAAAGAGGGGAGGAAGAAAATGAGAAAATAGAATAATTAAAGTGAAAATTAAAAAAAAAAATGTTGAGAGAAGAAAGAAGGAGACAAAAAAATAAAATGACAGGAAGATGAAAGACAAAGAGGAAAAGGGGTTAAGAAATAACAGCAAAGAGAAAGAAGACAAAGAAGAGGAAATATAATCACATTAATAAAAAATAGAAAAGATTAAAGAGACAGGGAGAATAAGAGAAGACATGTAGACAATGAATGGAAAACAAAATAATAGTGACAGGGAAAAGGAGAGAAGAAAATACAAAAAATACAAAAAACACACATACACATACATACACACACACACACACACACACACACACACACACACACACACACACACACACACACACACACACACACACACACACACACACACACACACACACACACACACACACACACACACACACACACACACACAGAAGCAGAAGGCTGCATATGGATGTAGACATCCATACACATGAGGTGACTTTGCTTCACCCATCTGTCTCAGTGGGAAGTCAAAGTCATAATCAAATATTCATTGTCTCATGTGTGAGCAAACACACACTCGTGTTCCTCCGGTTCCTCTAAAGAACCTGATGATGCCTTGAGCTTTGACCTGAGGATGAAGACACACCTCCCCAGTGACTCTGTACTCTAAAAGTTAATACACTTAGAGTCAGCCTTTTTAACACTGCACTCAGGTTTATTCACCTGAGGAAATATCAAATGTGATACACACTGAGCCTGAGACAACACCGCACCTCTTCTTAGAGACGGCTTCAATTATGACTCTGTTGAAATGGTCTCACGATGACAACATAATAATGAAAAAACATGGAGGTGGTGATGTTATATTTGTAACAATTCAATTCTTTATGACCCCTCCTTGGTAAGAGGGTGGCAGCTAACTGTTTTTTATAAGTTCTGGGTTTAATTTCTGTGCTAAAACTCGATGCCTGCCCTACTCACTTTTACTATTTATTATATGTTTGGATTTATTTAGCATCCAAACCTGCAATATATAATTGTATTTTTTTGACGCAACAGGTTAAGACAGTAGTAGACAAGCGACTCCCATGTTCTGCATGCTGAGATTACTGAATTTGTCAATAGTGGCTAGTGGCTTTAAAGAGGAAATGATAAAGCTGTTTGTAGTTTTTTTTTTAAGTTAGCTTGGAGAAACCAGGAGTTGTTGGTCTACCACTGCAAAATGACTGTTTTTGCCAATGGCTATAGCTTTAAATCGATTCTTGGAACAGCTATTTGTAATCCTTTTACAAAGTCTAACTCTGTGATGTTTCTTTCTGTAATGGTGTCAAAAATTGGAGACTTTCGGTTGCAAAATCAAGCACTCTCAGCCAATGTCCTGATGATCTTGTTTTTGCCCAGAATCATTTAATGCACAGGCCGTTTAGCAGCTGCTGACTGTATCAATCCAAAACCCTGTTTCCACCGATTCCATTGGAATTGGTTCAATACAGTTCTGGTAAGCAGGGTGGCAATAGCAATAGCGTGACATCATAGCAGCACAACACTGTGCAGCCCATCAATAAATTCAACTAAGAAGAACATGACAGAGTAAACAAAAGGTAACAATGGTTCTCCAGAATTTTGCGTCTTTAAGCATTAGCGCGTGGCTGCATCTCCAAGGTCGTCCATGGGGCAGTGCTACATGCTGACATCATTAGCAGAAAAAAAAAAAATAACAGCCTTGAAATGACTCTCTCAAAATCCACGGGATATTTTACTTGTCCTTATTATGCTTTCGTTCAATCAATGGACTGCAGTGTGTCAAGCTTCAACCTTTAGGGTCAGATCAGTAAGCTTGGCGACCCAACAGAAGGGTAGCAAAAAAGGAGGACACTTCATCTTCTGTCAGTGGAAACACCAATAAATGCATACCGTACCAAATGGAATGGAACCGCTTGGTGGAACATTTTGAGACCTTTATTTATTTGATTTTTTTTTACATATAAATCCTCTAGAACCCATTTATTGAGAAGACATGGCCGAGGTTGGACTATAAAGGAATTTCCCTTTAAGAGACAATGTTAGCCAATTGCTTCTACTAACAGAAAATTGTAGACGTTTTCATGCTGGACCTCTGCTGTAATGTTACAGTGATCTTTATCTTTTCTGGTATAAAGGCTTAATGAGTCAACATGAGCGTTCTTCATCGCTCAAGGACAGAAGCTATTCTGTCTTTTGTGTCTTGATTCAGCTCCACGGTACATGCATCCCCACTGATGCGTGTGTATGTGTGTGTGTGTGTGTGTGTGTGTGTGTGTTTGTGTGTGTATATGTTCAGAAATAGAGCCTTTATTACAGTGTGACAAAAGGCTGCTGTATTATTACTCAGTTTGCACCCAGCCCAGCCAGACCACAGACTGATTATACACTGAGTCCTTCAGCTAGCAGAGGTGTGTGTGTGTGTGTGTGTGTGTTTCTATGTGCGTGTCCTCCCCTCTGGTGAGCCCCTCCACATGTGGTCTGCATTAAAACACCATTGTGTGTTCAGAGCTGTATAGCGTTGCCATGCAGACTGAAATCACTATCCTATGTTGTCATCCTCTCAGTCATATTATGGGATAGTTTCCACAATATCCACACAACCACACCCAACAAAGGCTTGCTCAGCTCTGACACACTGTCTCTTACATCAAACCTCTCACACTAACACATTCTAAGATAGAGAATAAAGCAAAGCATTGACAAATAAAGAGCATTTAAATAATCGCTCCAATAGATTGCTATAAGACAGCAGCCATGATCAACCTGCAATGACTTTATTGTAATATGTCAAGGCAATTATGCCTGAACAGAGTAGGATTCCTAACAGTGCCTGCAAATAAGATGCATTGATTGTTTTTCTTGCACTATATGGAAAGGATCCCTGCAGTGGAAGAACATTTTGTTAAGTTAAAATAGTATTTCAAGTGGAACATTATTATCTTCCAAGCCACCAAATTAAATTCACAAAACCAGTAAAAAAAACTATATTGCGCACAAGGGAGGTGCTGTTCAACCATAGCTGGTTGAGAGATGAGCAACTTTACCACTGAGCCACAGTCCAGTGGGGGTTTTTTTGTAAAAAAAAAAAAGCAACAACTACTGGAATAACCTCTCAACAGCATGATCTTCTGTTAAGTCATTTGTTCAATGAGAAAAGTCTGAAGAGTCAAGCTTTACAACAATGAAGGAAGCGTTTGGATTGTCATTGTAGGATGACAGCTCATATAACAAAGACCGTTTTACAAAGCATTGCTCATTTTCCAAAACAGCCAACGAGGATTCTACTGACTACATCAGCAGACACATTATTCATTTAATTACCTGGCATCACTTCACCCTACTTTCCACCTGGCTTAAATGTTTATTCAGTAAGGCAGGTACAGTTGCATACCCCCTCGAGGTTTTGAAGTTTAGAAGTGTAGCTGCAGTGCTTTCCTATAGACTCATTTGGGAATAGCCTATCAAAAGTCACTCTTGTGCATTTCGACTGTTTCCCACTTTAGCAAAGCATTTTATACAACATTGGTATATACCTGTATGATGTTATGTACTGCTCACACTCACTGGGCACCCCAGGTTTTATATGCCAGGTGCATCTTGTGTTTTTGGAGTGAACAAACACTCCTAGTTCTGGCGCTGTTTCTCTGAAAAGCATCGCCCAACTGAACTTCTCAATTGGCAGAAAGGCTGTTACCCTAGCTTTTTAAAACATTGTTTAAATGTGATATTATATAAAGATGTAGCAGGGATATAGAAGTTGCTGGTCTTTTTTTTTATCCTGTGCAACTCGTCAGCAGTACTAACGAAGATTATGTTTAGTCCGTGTGGTCTCAATCAGAGCTTCAGGTACCTTACAGACACCTTTGCATTTATTTTGCTTGACAGAGATTCATATCTATTCATGGACTGACCTTGTTTGAAAGTAATCAGGAATCAGACAAATAAGTGAGTATAATAGAATCAAGTTTTTGAAAAGCATGTGTTGATTTCCTTTTGGTGTCTTTCCAACTGCTGTAGCAACAGGTGTTAAGAGCAGCAGGGCACAATTACAGCCTCAGGAAATATTGAGTTGAGCAGTAACAAACATTAAGCTCTGACCACGCCACCTGGCACAAAGTGACAACAAGACTGCTCGCCTTCAGGCTGAGTCAGTGTACACTGTGTAACATTACATCATGTGTTTTCTAACTTTCTTTTCAAACTCTTTCTCTTTCTTACACACACACTCACACAAACACACTCCCAGCCCAAGTGAGCAGTCTGAGCATCACCTCAGAGGCAGAAAAGGGAAACAAAATGAAAACAATACTGATAGATACAAGAGAACATGAGCAAACACCCAAACATGGAGATAAATAATCCAGGGCCTGCACTCACTGTAAACACAGCCACCCACCAAGTGTGGAAACACACAAGCACACAAACTCAGAGAAAAAAAACAAAAAAAAAACAAGGTATACACAGGCACACATGGAAGTAGAGCCACCACATGCACAAGAGATGAATCATCTGTGAGAAAACAGTCTGGAGGCAAGAGGGGAATACGTATTAATATGGGTGGAGTTTGTGTGTGTGTGTGTGTGTGTGTGTGTGAGAGAGTGTGTCCACTGGGACGGTAAGAGAGACATGAATTGAGTACAGATGAAGAGATGAGAGGAGGACTAGTGAAAGATACAGAGAAGAAGGTTCCCTGCCAGGAAGATAAGTCCAGCCTCAGCAGATACTCAGAGGATCATCTGAATTCACACACGCACACTTGACCAAAACCCCCACACCAGGTTTGGACAACAAATCTGAACATTGATTTTGTGGTTGGTCGGTTCTTGCACATATTTTGGTTAATGTTGAAGCTTTATCAGAAGTATGTACACACATAAAAACTATCGCAAGAATGCTTTTTAATGTAAACTCTGGTCTTCTTAATAAACATTTTAAGCTAACAGACTTTTGTTGGCATATGATCTTGGCACAAGCAAATCATTATGAATGAGTTACGAGGGTTGTGAAATGGAAGGTCAAAAGTTGTTCTCCAGTACTGTTGAACCTCTAACCTGCAGAATACGTTTAGCTAAATGGTCTTCAAAATGTTTGACCCAGTCTGGCACAGACTAATGGTAAAGCCCATCTTACCAGCATAAATCAAATTGCAAAAAGGTAATTTAAAGAGACACCAACATGGAGAGAACAGAAACGCTTGCAGCAGTTTCATTCTTCAACAAATGACCTTTGCAACAAAAAAAAATACACATTACCCTTGCTTGGTTAGGCGAGCACAAAAAATAGAAATATGGAAAATGTCGTTCCATTTTGCTGTTTTAGCTTCTGTTATGTTAATATTCACACTTAATTTAGTGATTTATTTTGAAAGAGTCATATCTTATGTAAATTCAGTTCCTGCCCACATGTCTCCAAAGCTGCATCTTAGCTCTCTGAAGATGCAACCATGCAAGCAAAGGAGGAACGAGGAAATATGTTTTCAGAGACACAAGACATAATTTCCTCCAAAGCGTCGCGCCTGTGTGTGATGACGGCTAGAAGCAAATGCACACTGTGGATCAACTTAATGGAAGCTGTGCCTCTATGTACTGTATATTATGTATATGTGTTTTTTTGGAAATCAGGGAGTGAGTGTATCAGGTATTGCTCATACTTGCCTGTCAACAACATTGTTTGACAGTCTTCAAAGTTTTGAAATAGAGCCCAGCATACAGCATAAAGAGCAAAGTAGAACAGGAAAGAGTAAATGTTGCCTCTCATTCAACTGACATTGGAGCACAGAGCTAAAATTAACTGTTTTTCCTGCAATTCAAAATATGGTCCGTTTTGCTCTGTTGAGCTCGATGTGTGCTGGATGCTGACTGTCAAAAAAAACTTGACTCAATAAAACACAGCGAAGATGTGTGCCGTGGAAACAGGCGGTAATCTTTTTAGTCAGGTCGGGTACAGTGCAAATGTCATTGCTATGTGTCCGGGCAATGCATGTCAGCAGATAACATATTGTATTTCCAATTAACAAACTTTGTTATAAAATCTCATCATGTGTTTCATCTTGAACATTATTGTCCCAGAAGTAAGTTGAGTTTTTTTGTAGCGGTCAGAAGATGTATTTTGAAGTGCAGGAGAAACATTTAACCCCCACAATAATCTGTTTAAGCTCGATGCTCCAATGTCAGTTGAATAAGAGGTGAAGTCAAAAGACAAGAAATCCCCCAATTTACGGTTAATTTAGCCAGATATCTTGTATAAAAAAGTAGAATCAAACTTTGTTTTAAAACAGGTACTGGTACTTAAGCCAAGCTAATGATCCAAATCTGTCCTCTGTCATTCTCTTATGAAAGGCATTTTCAGTCAACACTTGCGTAATTATCCTGAGATGGAGAGATGCTGGACTTAACTACAAACACCAACCAGATTACTTACAGATGAGGTAAATGGTGAGTGTGTTTAAAGGGCACGCAAACAGCCAAATGACTATTGATCCACTGAGGCAGTGTTGGGCTTGATTAAGACGTTATGACATCATTATTACCAGAAAGATTTCATGGAAAGGAAAGTCATTTACAGTTTACAGTGTCGCAGACTGCCTGGGACAACTGGTGATACATTATTACTGTTCCAAGCATTGTAAAAAAAAAAAAAAGAAAAAAAATCCTCAATGAAACTGCTTAGTCAGCTGTATGGATGATGTGCAGAAACAGGCCTTGAACAATGAAGCAACAACTACAGAAAGGGGAATGAGGTGGGGACAGGAAATGATGAAAAGTCTAAACGTTTCTCAGATGTATCTTTTGTAGTTTTTAACCTTGGCAAAGTGAGTATACTAACAGAATTAAATGGTGTAAAGTAAAACTATTTAGCTTGAAATGTACAATATAACTAGTGTTATTATGGATTGGTCCTGATAAAAAATAAAAATAAAATAAAACATAAATTGCTTTGAATGGACTTAGTTGGTTGAGTGTAAAAACAAACAGCTTAGATGTGGTAAACTCTGTGATGTTGCTGTTGTTAAGTTTGCTCTTTGTGGGGGGGGGGGGGGGGGGGGGGGTTCTTTAGGGTTGTATGGTCTCACTACTCCTCCAAGTACGCTTAACACTGCCCATTTGTCAAACCATCCATCCATTCCATCCATTATCTATACCGCTTTTCCCGCTCGGGGGTCGCGGCGGGCTGGAGCCACTCCCAGTTGTCATTGGCCGAGAGGCGGGGTTACACCCTGGACTGTTCGCCAGTCAATCACAAGGTTGACAGAGACAGACAACCAGCCACACTCACATTCACACCATACAGGCAATTTAGAGTCACCAGTTAACCTAATGAGCATGTCTTTGGACTGTGGGAGGAAGCTGGAGTACCCGGAGAGAACCCACACATGCATAGGGAGGAACCTCCTTGCTGTGAGGCAACAGCGCTAACCACTGCGCAGTCCATTTGTCAAACCTAGTTTCTAAATTTGATCGTAAAACTGCCATGAAATGTTCTGAAAACATCCATAATCCCCTGAGGATGAACACTTTTGATCATAAACGTTCTTCTAGGATCACCCTCAGTTCTGTTTGCTGACTTCTGTTACATGTGAAATGTGTTGGATTAAAATGACTCTTCTTGGTCCTCAGGAGACTAACCAGATTGTGCTAAGCCTTTGGCTTTCCCTCACCGCCCACATTTTCCACTATTTCCGAACATTAAAATGCTCCTATGCTGCAGATGGCATGGGCCAGCCACACTGAGTGGCAGCAGGGAGTGGAACAGAAGACGCAGAAGAAGTACCTGCAACACATGGTCACAGAACCAATAAGCCAAGTATTAGTCTTAGGTTTTTGTGACATAGTGTTTGTTTTTTTTCCTTTTCTTGGTGACACTGCATCGTCTTGTTTCTTGAGTAACTTTCTATTATTTATTAATGTTTTATGACCCTTGTCTCTGTTAAGTTTGCACCTGAAATGCATGTTTTGGTTCATTTGTGCCTTTGTTCTGATTAGACAGTGACAAGAGAAATGGATGTTGGAAGAAGAGAGTGAAGGATGACATGTAGCCAATGTGGAGAGTTGGAGTCGAACCCCAGGAGGATTGTAGCCACTGCTCGCTGTGCACATTGTCTAACCACCTTTTACAAACTCTTTCTGATCAATTTTAACTTTGACATTAGATTGTCAAATGTGCATCCAGCTTTAAAGAGAAGGTGACACTGGCGGTGACAACAGAATTGTACAAGAAGCACGCTGCATAAGAGAATAAAAAGTGTGCATAAAGAAATTGGTTTGAAGCATCTAGCCTATAATGACTCAAAACAGCCCAGGATACATCCGGAATTTCCTGCTCTAAGCATTTAAGGGGTTAGAAGATCCTCCATGATTGCTGAAATGGAAAGATTTCCGGGTCATGGGAGGAGAGGGGTCGCGAGGGAGCAAGAGTTAGTGTAATAAAAGTGCCCTCAGTCAGTGGGACTCACTGTCCCATGAGTGTGATGTCATCAGAACAGACCTTTCCTGCCTCTGTGAAACTGCTACAGCCTGAGGGAGGAACACAGGGGGTTATGATTCATGTAATACACCCACAAATCCTACTGTGAGTGTGTGTGTGTGTGTGTGTGTGTGTGTGTGTGTGTGTGTGTGTGTGTGTGTGTGTGTGTGTGTGTGTGTGTGTGTGTGTGTGTGTGTGTATATGTGTGTGTTTGATGCCCTTGCCTTTTGCTCTCATCATAGCAGGATTAACACACACTGGACAGATGGCCTCCCGATGCTCCTCCCTCCCACACACTCACATGCTCTATCACAAACATACAGACATGCACACACACACACACAAAAAAACAAAAACTACAACTCAGTAGCACAGCACTGTGGCAACTCCAGTTCATGAGCTGTGTCATCATCAGTGCACACTGCCTGGGGCTTAACACACACACACACACCCACACACACACACACACCCACCCACACACACACACACACACACACACACACACACACCCACACACACACAAACACAAACACAAGTTGAAGTCCGTGTCAGCAGATGACGACTCTGATGTCAGAAAAGCACTCTCCTCTGTCTCCGCTGCGACTGTTCACTCCTGTGGTTTTTGTGTCCTTGAATGGCTTCTCGTCTTAATCTTCAAGCATCACAAAGTGGATATTAGGATGATTGTGTGTCTGGTCTGTGACAATCAGTGCATATGCAACTATTTGCAATTTACTGTAAAATCAGTCTGTGTTCTGAGATATCAGGGTTTTTTCACACAAATATCCTGTTGGCTAAGGCACCAAAATCTTCTCCTGAGGCTTTTAAAATGTTTTCTTATCACTGTTTGTGTTTCTTAGAAGCTGTCATCAGCCTCCAGGTTCATTTTGTTCTCCAATATTTTGGTAGCCAGGGAACCAAAAGAATCTGTGAGCTCAGGTTTATTTTCTCTGGCATATTGTCTGGTCCCCTGTCTGCTCAGACAGGTTTTCAGTAGATCAGATATAAATCAGTCCAATTATGACTATTTATCTATTTATTCATTAACAACCACGATGTCTATCATGTTAATATTCATCCAACGATACAATGTGTGGAAATTTCTGGAAAAAAATAGCAAACAACTTCCCCTTATGGCTTTAGGGATAAGAAAGATATTTTCCATTCCAATTGGTTGCACGTCTGTAAAATTGCTTCAAAAGGCATTTTCCATTGATAAGAGTCTGTGGAAAACAAACACATTTGCATTTGTGAACTGGTCTGCCAATGTCAGGCTAAGAACAACAACTGGTCTGATAAATTGCAAGCTTCTAGCTTTATATTTGGTAACAACCATCATTTTTGGGGGGGTTTCCTTGTTGTTGAAAGAACCATTTTTTTCTAATAATGTGCTGATGTTTGACCTAGAGGTTTGGAAGCCAAGCTGCAGATGTGCTCCAACTGCTGGTTGTGATACATTTTCAATTAGAAAACAATGATAAAATGTTTACTTCCAGGATCAGGATACCCCAAATAACTCTGTATAGTAATCAATATTATGAAGTTTGTAGGCACATCCATCCATTCAAATGGAATGGTTCCAGATTAAGTTGCATTAGTGACTGTCTGGCCATGTGAAGCAAACATGTCGGTGGGTTCTGCAGTTGACTAGAGCTGACCTCTAGGCTAACACTGTGCCCTAACAGTGAGCAATTCAGTCATTGCATGCAGTGAGGATGCTCTGACAACAAGACTCACTTCCTGGAATCCAAAAGTTGGTGAAAATGTTGGTACCAAGCTTGCTGAGATACCCCCTCTTACCCAATATAGATACTACAATTATCATTGTAGTATTTGTTTTGTTTTCACACAGAGACAAAACAAAACAAAGTGGGACGAACATCTTGCCAACGTGGGAACTTGAGCACGTCCGGGGGGAATGTGAATCCATGTTTACTATCTACTTAGTTTGCTGCTTCCTGACTGGTACTGGAGTGAGCATCACCATTGGTTGATGACAATGTTCACCTCAATAAACTTCACTTTTTCCATGCCAAAGGTCTACATTTTAAATTATATTAAACATGTTTTACTTTATCTGTACATCAAGACTAGAAAAAGACTGACTTAAGACAGCTCAAATGAGTTTTATGTCTACCCACCAAACTCTTAAGATTAAACAAGTCAACTGCAGGGAAACTCTCATGATTGTAATCTAATATTGGAAAAGTAGCTTGACAGCTAAGAGCCTTTTGGTATCAGGCCAGCATTACATTAAGGTATAGGCTTTGACTATGTAGAGAAGCCATAGGATAATTTATTTAAAACCTGTATTTATAGAGGTTTCAAAGAAAGAAATTCACTGAAAACTGCTTAAACCTAAACTAAAAAACATTGTAAGGTGGAACCTACTGTACTCAGATATCATTATGAGATTCTGATTGAATAAAATCCTATCAAACCATGACCCTGAACAAGATTGACTTTCTGCAGCGTCACTACAGTCCAATCTGAATTTACCTGATAGTCGCTGGTTCAAATTGTACGGGGAAATGCCTCATGACATTGACAATGATGCCACACACACACACACACACACACATACAGAACTGAAGGGGAGCCATAATGGGCTCCACTGTCGTGTAATAGGATTTCTGTGCCACCATAACATCTAAACTGCGCTCACAGCATTAGTAGACAGATTAAATCAGACATGTAGTGGAGGGGTTTAATCCAAAAACTATAATCCCATTTCAGAGACAAATATAGTACTCTATGTTTTTTTTATATCTCTCTTTGTAAAGGTGGGGTATTGTTTTCTTTAAGGTAACTTTTCTGACTCATTTGAAGATGGAACATTTTTAAATTCGATCCCGAAGAGAGCCGTTTGAACTCGGAGTCGTCTCGGTCCATTTATCAGGCTCCTGTGTGATTATTACAGCTAACTCGGCTCCAGTTGTCTGAGAGGCAAACACTTCCACTGTGGCTTCCGAGGGCATTACAAGATCAACATTTTTTATTGTATCCTTTCTTCCCTCTATCAATTATCCACATCATCATCCCTTTTCAGAACCTCCTGCTGCATCTCTGTTCAAAGATAATGGCTCCAAATGTTTGAGATCATTTCAACAAGGCCTCCGGTGTTTCTGGCTGCCTGCACTTAGCATGCAGGAGACAAAGTGAGATTAATGCAGTGGTTTATACAAGTAAAAAACCTGAGGCAAGTAGATTCACTTTGATGTGCAGCATTAGACAGTTTGATGGTGAAAACTGCACGGCTCCTCGGTCACGTCCGTCTACGAGCGTTTTTGGAGCCTCCCCTGTGCCGCAAGGTTAATCGAGGATAAACAGGTAACCTATTTAGACTGATGAAAAGCTTCTACCTCAAAGTGTCGCTTCATGCAGCTGTCTACATCCCCAGAGCGGTAAAGTACCGTGCAGACCTTTCTGATTTGTTCCTCTTGATTCTGCCAACTTAAAAAGCTTTTTAGACGTGTGTGAAGCCAGAACACATTCTAACCTGAAACTTCCTCGCTTGATATTAGGTCAGAAATCAAAAGAAAGGTGACATTGCAGATAATCCAACAACACTTTCACAAGTCTTACCAAAACTCTTCAGTGGTTTTCTCTTTGCTTTCCCTTTTTACTCAGTCAAAGAGGGCTGCTACAAAAGTACTTGGTGTCTTTAAAGCTTGTCCCCTAAAAGTTGACAATTCAAATTATCAGGCTGTAAGAGCCACTCGTTTTCTGTACTAGACTGTACAAAGGGAATTTAAGGAACAACTGTATGACAAGCTTCAAATTCAACATGTTTCAAAAAATATCATTCATTTTTCCCGGGAGCAGACCATCTAGAGGTCCTTTCCTCCCCAAAACAATGGACCTGGTGATAATATAAAAAAAACAATGATTACGCTGTTATTGTTTTAAACATAGCTGTTTCTCTAATGTTCTTCTGCAAGATTCCACTCATTGTTATCTGTCTTTGTTTCTCTGACAACTCAAGATCTCTAAAGTCCTCATGACTATAAATGGTTAAGGTAAAAAATAAAAGTGAACTGACTTGAAACATGAGGAAATGTCGGCTTGGAAAACTCTGGAAATGCACTGAGTTAAGCTCAAATAAACAGATATACTGGTGATTTCATAACAATAAGCATTAGCTTAGCATTGACTTACAGATAATCAATCAGCATCACAACTATTTGCTTCTCTACCTTAATGGTAAGGATGGCAAACAGGAAAAACACCAACAAATATAAGTTTATGGTGAGGACATGTATAGTATAAGCATACTGAGACTCAAATAGGAGAAAACATGGAGTCCACAATGCAGAGAATACGATTAATGCTGCCACATGAATAAATACCATCTCAGTTAAGATGGGGATGAGTATGTTCATAAAAAGAATACAAGAGAAAGTGTTTATGGCTAGTCTTATCACATAATCTCTAAAATCTTCCAATCCAGATTCAATTTGGTATTTGTTTTGTGTGCGTCAGTATTACTTGCTAATGTGTTTTGTATGTGAGAACAAGCCCTTGTCGGTTCGAGACTGGACAAGAACAGAGAAAAATCTGAGAGAACACCATTGGAAAACTCAGGGTGAGACTGCAGACTCGTAAAACTACACAGAGCACCGAAACCTTAAATCAATATACAGAGTCTACTCCCTATTTCTCCTTTATTGGATCTGTCTGTGTGTATATGTGTGTGTGTGTGCGTGTGTGTGTGTGTGTGTGTGTGTGTGTGTGTGTGTGTGTGTGTGTGTGTGTGTGTGTGTGTGTGTGTGTGTCTCCCAAGTGCAATCTAGTGACCACTGGGGCTTTAGTTTGGAGTATTTTCAGGGTACAGCAGCGATATTGAAGCACAGGTTCATTCTCTGGCCCACTGCTCTTCAGCCCTGCACTCACTAATACACTATCTCTGATGAAGCCACAAGTACAGTGCAGCCTTTAGTAAATACAACTAGTTGGACAGCAATGTTTGGACCATATCTATTGTTGACTTGGAGATTCATTCAGTTAACAATGTGCACATCAACTAAAAAACTACATCGCTTACATCTTTATGAACTACACAAACCCGACTCACTGAGACAATCGGCTGTAGCTACAATAGCTCGTCTTCATGCCTGTCATTATATGATTGGGTCACATTCTCTTGCAGGGATCATTGTCAAGCAGCAAAGCCTGTGTTGATTTTTTTCTCAACACAGGGCCTTTTCTTTTCAACATGTATGAGTTGGGATCAGCAATAAGAAGAAGGTGAACCATTTGGTCTAGAGGAATCCCCAAATTAACAAAAAATAAAAGCTCTTCAGAGCTGCTTTAAACGGGTACTTTGGAGGCCAGGATTAACTTTTAATGATGCCTCATTTATCAGATATGGGATAGGAGGAATAGAAGGGGAAGATTCCCATGTCTGCATAAAACTGTTCCTACACAAACCCTAGCATTCAGACAGTTGCAATGTTGGTCATGTAAGGGTTAATAACAACAGTTCTCCAGATTATAAAATCAAATTGGCATAGAGAAAATGTAAAAGGTTGGTTCAATTCTAGACCAAAGCTACTTGTTAAGTCTCTGGATAAAGTCATGGTTTGGGTAACCATGCATGAGTAATGCAACATAAGTGATTCATCACAAACGTTTGGTAAGACAAGTGACTCTCCAGGGTGAAGTTCATCTTTTGTTTGACACACTCGTTTCCCCAGACAGCAGTTTTATTACTCTTCACACTATATCAATCTTTTTCCCATTTTCACCCCGTCATAATTGGTAGGGCCACTTGAGGCTGCCATTTAACTACAAACCTAAAACCTTTCAGAGCTTCCAGTGTAGCAGCCATTAGAAATTAAGAACTTCCTGCAAAGACTTCCTTTTCCAATGGTCCCCATTGTTTGCAGTTGGACAAGCCGCTTGAGAAGCGAAATGGGAGCAGTTCCTGCATTTCAACGCCAAATGAAACGGAGCTGTTTTTCTTCGAATATAAAAATATTTTTAATTGAGGCAACATTAAAAAAATATTTTTGGTTTTAACAAGATAACAGTTCAGAACAAGAGATAATCCATGTAAACTCTTATTTCCAGAGAGCAAATGTCTTTTCAAAGAAATATGACACAAATGAAAACATTTAACTGAACTAACTTGAGCTTTTCTGGATACATACAAAAAAAAAGAAGAAGAAAATGAATCAATTTTAACTAGTTTTTGATCACTTGGATAGCTTTTCAGTTTCTCCCAACTTACTTTCTCTACTTGTTCTTGTAAGTATTGTTATGCACTATTATGAGTATAGACATATGTCTTAGAAAATTAGCTGCTGCATGCCTAGAAACCTTTACAGTGTCTTTAGTCGTTCTGTCAGACTCCACAGCTATTTTACTTTTTCGACAGAGCTGTGTAACACCTCACAGTGTGTGTGCATGTTTGAGAACTTCAGTATTAGTGGTCTTGACACTGAGCAGCCACAAGAAGAAAAACTTGTCCCCATCATTTTCTGTCTTTTGTGCAGCCTCACGCCTGTCCCCTTCACCTCTCTTACAACAACCACACTGACTGAGAATCAATACAATCCTCCAGGGAGAAAATATCAAACTGAGGTGCTGCCATCACTCTGTGCTTAATTGTGCCGGCCAGGCTGCAGGTGATTGTGACAACGTATTGTTATTTACTGTTGAGGATATGAGGGGTGATTAGTTGGGAAGGAGGTAGGGGGAATAAAATCAAACAACCCTGGCTATAAACCTGTTAGGCATCTCCATAGTTAATATGCAAAGGCAGGGTTGGTCATTTTCTCCAGGTATACTTTGTAAGATTTGGGTTGAAATTGTCTTTAGGTCTTGACAGAAATGAATAATTCATGTGCTCTGAAAAAGGAACAAATAAAATCCATCATCAGTTTTAAGCATGTAAAACTTATAACCAATTTGACATGGGAATACGTAGTTGCTACACAATGCAAGCGATAAACTGAGGTCTGCTTCTGGACCAATGGCGCTCGTGCATGTAAGTGAGGGGCGTGGCTTTTTAGGGAGCACAGAGGGGAGGGGGTGGGTGTGGACCATAGGTGTGGACGGAGCCCTGAGAGAACTCTACTTTCAAAATCAAGCTAGTTTTTCGAAAATGACCCACTCTGCCTTTAAGGTATTCTTAACAGCAAGCATTTTTTAAACTTTCTTTATCATTAGGACAATCGGTCTGGCAATAGCGATAAACTGCAACGCATCATCTAGTAAACATCTGGAACCATCAGAGAAGAAAAACATAGGAAGCACAGTATACAACCTGATGCCAAAACACTAAAAGAAGCCTTTGCCAAGGTCAGGCATACTAACTGATGTTTTTAAGCACTCTACGCCAACCTGAGAGAAAGGGTAAATGGACCAACCCAATATTATGTATTCTACTGAATCAGGATGCAACAGTACTTGCAAGACAGTTTGAAATCAGTACACACAGAGGATGATTCTTTTCGGTGAGATAATTTTGAAACTGCACAGGATGCTGTCTGCCTTCTACTTCTCTTTTTTGATGCCCTCACGTCTCTAACAGCTGACTAGAGGTATGACGGCAGCAGATTGATATTTTTGCGCTGTATGATACTCCGCCAGTGTTTCCAAACACCTAGACCAAGAGTGGCCCACTGCAGTATATTAGCTGACCATTCCAGCATTTTTCTTTTTTTTATTACTATAAAACTGCCATCTGTTACAGATAAACGAGTGGACGGCCTCTCTCTTTCTCTCTAATCTTCTTGGACCTGTTGCTAGCAGTGTCTCCACACCTGTTTGGCCGGTAACAGACAGAGAAAGTTGTTAAAGACAACATTACAAGCTCATGCCTCTTCAGATGCTGCAAATAGGTACAAATAATTTTGTCACACCAGCAACTTACTTAGTCAGGATTGAACAATTTTCCTGTCTCACATCTTATTTCTTTAAGCAAATGTATCCCTTGTAAGACGTTCTTTGGTTAGGATGCTTAAAAGAATTACACGGGATTAGATTTGGTTTCTTTACCCTGTTTGAACTGAAACCACAACAAAGACATTCATTGCCAGGACACAATTTTTGTTTCCTTGATAGATGGTCGTGATTTTAGTGATGAAAATCACTAAAATTCCACTTTCTGCATCTTTGACCTTCTTTTTAAATTTAATAAACAAGGGCTTGGTTGCCTGCCTGGGAACAAATCCGCACACTTGTGTGTATAGCCCCAGGAGATGTGTCTGTTCCCACTCATGTTCATAAAGACTTCCTTGCCAATCGCAACTACTAGAACTACTAGGGCGGGTTTAAATGCCGTTGAAAGGTATTTATGAAGAACGAAGATGGCTGATGTTGATGAATAACATTCTGAATTAGCAAACTGGAAGCTAGATATCGCCGTCTCATCATGTAAGTCAAACTTTATGCATTACATGCAAGTACAAGCAAGATGAATTTGATTATGAAAAAAGTAACATGGCCTAGCAGCATTCAGCTTGTTTGTAGCCTCCAGATGTTTTTCTGATCTATTCCTGTTTATAACACACCTTGAAAACAGAAAATGAACACTAGATTTCCAGACAAATTCTATTTTTTGAAGTGGTTTGACGAGGCTATGACTATGGTTTGGCTAATGATCAGACTTCCAATTACTGTCAAAGCTTTTCAGGGTTTTTTTTTGCACCATCTCATGAAGATGTATAACTATAAATAAGTCTGGATTAGCAAAAACACAAATGATAAAACCATGAAACAAATATTAGTACAACTTCCATTCCATTGATGTTTGCAGCTGGAAATGTGTTCCCATAGCAGCAATGTAAGCAGCCACCAACTACCATGACCGAAACAAAAACACATTTTTTTCCAGAAGTTGCATAAATATTTGATAGTTGCTGCTTTTGTGTTTTAGCAGGATTAGAGAAGTTGTGGCATGTGACAGTCCGTCAGATGGAGAACATCTCAGTTCTTCTATTCAAAAGTTTGAAGACGAGCTAACAAAGTCACCCTGTACTTGTGTGAAAACTTGAGAAGTCAGCAGCTTGATCAAAACCTCTCTCATTCAGTATTCCAACTTTAAAGCCAAATAAAGCTGTCTCAGAAAGAATCCTGATTTATTTTTAAACAGTTAGATGGCAGCCCTGGCAGGCTTTTTAAGCCTGTGAGTCGTTCTCTAAAGGCAGTCACTCCACTGCTTTCATTCTGAGCAGCGGCAGCAGTCTCCTGCCTGGGCATTAAAATTACATGTTGACATATTTAGAAAAGTGGTCTGCACTTATGTTTGACCTGAAGCAGTTGAACCTATGTAGTTACTTAACTTTTTTTTTTTTTAAACTGGCATGACCTATACTCTCATGTACATTTGTTGTATCCCCTTCTGGAGATCCAAGCGTTCAATTTAAACAGACAAAAATGCAGATTTTAGGTAATAATCTGCCAGGAAAGGTAACTACTGAGCATCAAGGTTATTGTGGCATTAATTACCCCTCATACTTTGACAATAGAGCTGTAGGTAATACCTGAAGCGAAGTTACACGAGTCCAATAGCTCAACCAAACACTCCTCCACTGAACCCAGTCAAACGAGTCATTTAACACAGGTGATATTTGGGAAGCCAAAGCAGTAGTGGGATAACTGATGTCATCGGCTAATTACAGGATGAAGATGTATCCTGTCACCAACCTGTCAATCATACCAGTTTAGCGGGATCACTTGTGCCGCTATCTAATGTCAGGTTTGGACTGCTTGACACAAACGTGACGCAAATGACAACCTGCCATGTAGGATAGTTGAGTCTCTGCATGCACGTGGCATACTTTATATTGATTAACTACTTACTTGAATCTTCCCTGACAGTGCTGGCACTGATCCCCGACCCAGCCGTGGTCACACACGCAGCTCCCGTTGATGCACTTCCCTGAATAACAGTTTTTATCGCAGGACTTGGACACCGCAGAGGCTTCTGCGTGAAGCACCAGATGGAGTATCACAAATACTCCAAGGTATGTTCTCAAGACGACCCGGGAGTCCCTTCTGAACGACTCCGTCCATGTGCACATCCCTCCAGTGCCGACCATGATGATCCCCCTCTCTGTGCCTTCTTCAAGAGGCAGAGCACTGACTGGCACCCTACGCTATGAGGTTATCAGCTGCCATCAGTACAGTTGTTAGTAAGCTGAAGTTGTCTACCTGTGACGCCTGTGGAAAAGGTGCAGGACAGCCGTAATTACGCATTGTCAGATCCGAGCGATGTAGAGAGAGCTACGGGGCAGGACAAAGACATTAAACTTTGGTTGAAATGGTTAAGACCTTAAAACGATTGTGAACGTAATTCCAATCGAACCCACCCGGTCTGAGCATAGAAACCCCTTCTTACGCGCTCTGCGACGCCTCACATGTCATCCAGATAACTTCCACTGTGGTCAAGGCTCTGATGTAAACACACGACCATGACTGATCCTGCCACAACATCACGGACAGTAATCCAGAGGAGGAAATAAATCCACGGGGCTAAGATCATCGGCGTGTTCTGCGCTCCTCCTGGATGGGATCCCAGACAAAAGACTTGCCCTCTGTCCCGGCTGGTTATCGGAGGATGCGACAGAGCTGCTGCTGCTGCTGCTGCGCTACCCGGTCTGCTCTCTCCTGGTGTCTGTCGCTCTCCGGTCCACAGCTGGTTCTCTGACGGGGAAACTCCAGCACAATGCCCCGAGCATGAGCAGTACAGTCACACGGTTAAAGGGGCAGTTCCCTTTAAAAACGCATGCAGCAGGCACGGACAGTGTGCAAAGACAGCCCGTGGCATCCGTCTGCAGCAGCACCAGCAAGCTCTCAGTACGGGTCACTGTTGGCAGTTTGAACTTGGGGGATTTAACAGATGTGCACAATCTTTACAGAAGAATGAAGTAGCCTGCTAATGAGCATTTAGCCTATCTTTGAGTGACTTTGCTTAGTATGCAGCCAGTTCCAAAAGAGGATGGATAGATAGCTATAGATCCTTTCACTTCAATTGCGACCATATACAAATAAACATACATCTGTAGCTTGATGAAAAAGACTCGAGGTAATATAAAGGTAATATTCTTATTTTGGTAATTTAATGATACATATTTTTTTTAAATCAATTGATTTAAAAAAGCCCCCTGCTGACTACTATAAAGAATGCATAATTTAAGGGCATTTCTGCATTTCCAAAAGGCTGAACATCCACTCTAACATGTCCATCAATAAACTCTATTCTAACACCTCGAGTCCAAAATGCAGATACTTTTTTTTTTTTTTTTTTTTTTTTTAATAAATGTTTTTCAATGAAAAAGACTTTCCTGCAGTTATGGGATTGACAATATATTATGGATAGATACTCATTTGTGTTTGGAAACACAAGGAAATTATAAAGAATAATTAAAAAAGAAAAGGGGGGGGTGTTTTTTGCAAATTTGGTTTTAATTTGCATGGGGATTTCAAAACTGAATCTGTTTTCTCTCTTTTACCTGCAACTGTCTGGGAAGTTCCATCAGTTAGTCTTTCAAGGCTGAATAAGTACAATTAGTTGTGTCTCAAATCCAATTTTGTACTCAGTTAATAGAAAAAGTCTCCCTTTGTGCACACACACGACACAAGCACTAACAGAGAGATGGCCCACTGGGACTGAGAGCTATTAAAAACTGCAATAAAAAGTACATTTCTGATAAATAAATTGCTCTGAGATAATATGAAAACAGCATAACTCATCATTATCCTGAGTAACTACATTAGAGCATGCTATATGGCTCTAAAAGGATCTATCTATTGATCAGCTGACAACAGTTTAACTTTGAGTGACATTTTGTGTCCAGTTTGTTCATTCTTTTGCAAATATAAATCAGTGATCATTCAACATGGACAGTTATAACTTGAGTTGAGTAAATATATGCACCCAAGTAAAACACAAATTTATTCATTTCCTGGATTAATCTGGGTAGATTTAGAGGAAGACACGATGGGAACCTTAAAAAACACAGACTGACACAGCAGAGGCCTAATTCCCCAAGCTGTCTCTCCTGATTTATAACTTTATCTCACTCCGAAGGCTTTAAAGACAAAAAGATAGTCTGCGCTTTTGGAAAACAAAGCCAAAATTTGCATCTGTGCTCCCCGAAGGCTCACAAATACATCCATTGAGCCAGAAGACGATAATCCCCAAACCCCCGGTAGATAGGCTCTTTTCAGGCAAGATATGACTCTGCTACACAACGACAAAAAGGAAGAAAGGTTTGAACCTGAAGTTTGATTGCAACAGTTCAGCATCCAAGCAGAGACCTGGTGTACCACTGTATGAGTGTTCACATTATTCTAGCAGCATTAAGCAACTAAAAAAAAAAACTTATAACTTAGTGCCCCAAATTTCCTCCTAGAAAATGAATGATCTGCACTTCACACATTTGGGTAATCACATTCGCTTTTAACTTAAAAAAAAAAAAAAAAAAAAAAAAAACAGTCAGGGAGTGCAATTTGAGAACGAGTCTCATGGTGTAACTGCTACAACAAAAACAAAAGTGAACTCAGCATCTTCAGTTCCATACAGACAAGGGTTTTTGAGAAAGTTTCATTTATTATGTTACTTAAAAAAATGTTTTTAAAGGAGTCATTGGCAGAAGTAAAGGACTACCAAACCACAAAAACATCTTGCTTTTACTATAAAAGAATGTGAGGATCTTTTGGTTTGTATCAACATTGGGTCAAAGTAGTACAGCTCAACTCTTAGCTGATCTTTTTATCTTTTTATGAAAAAGTAAATCATGTTCTGATATCTTATAGCATGATACTAGTCATTATGACTACAGCATGTTGTTTGTCTTCTCATCTTACATCTACCCAGTGGCAGCAGTAATCAATCTTGTTACTGATGGTCTTGTTTGTTATGACAGGTCAAGAAGAGGCTTCAGTATTCATTTTAATCAATCAATCATCGGGGGGGGGGGGGGGGGGGGGGCATTCTAACAATCATAATGTCCCTGACCTGTCCATCCTCTCTGTCTTTTGCCTTCTCTACTTTTCCGAAGATGAGTGCTCACAGGCCGTTCGGAGGTTTTCCCTTTGTGACATCACAAAGGTCAGTAACCCCTCCCCCCATATGGCTGACACTCCCACTGCTAGATGTTTGTGTCTGCCTTCTCACCGTAAACAATTGGGCGCAAGGTGCAAGAAGCCCAAGCCACCCAAACCCTTCCAGAGAGGGGCGTGGTCAGACACAGCTCACTTGCGTTGAAACCTATCGACACAGAAACAGCCTGTTCTGAGCAGGGCTGAAATAGAGGGGTTAATAGGCATGCAACATAATGCTTTCCTCAACTTTGTTCTCAGAAGCTTTAAGCTGAGGTCTTGCTGAGTTTAGGCAGCTGCAACTTCCCAGTTTATGTTAGAAAAATATTGGGGAATCTGCTCAGACACCTGTAAAAAAAAAAAAAATCTTGCCTCCGGGTGCAACTGCATTTTACATTTTATTTTTATTTTGGGATATTCAAAGACTTGATTTTCTGTGTCATTGCTTGCAGTCAAACTAGCTACGTGAGATGCAGGATGAAGTTAAAAAACAGGATCTAAAGCCTTATATTTATCTGCACTTACAACAGTAGCCTTTAAACAGGGATCATGACGATAAGTCCACATCTTTTGCTCTCCAAAATGGACTTTTATCCTGCATACAAACAAAGACTATTGAAACGTGATTGGTCAATACTATCAGACTACAAACAGAAACCAGAACTGCCCAACACCAAATATCCCGCCCTTTCCACAAAGTTGCTAAATGTATTTAAGACATTGGTTAAGAGATTATACTTTTCAAATAATGAACAAGATAAACTCCCCCAGTTAAGCAAAAACAAGGTGATAAGAGTAAAAAAGATAAATGAACATATCGAGAATGCCCTCTGAGACTGTTTGTGTTCAGTCGTCAGGGAGTCTCTCACTGCAAATAGATCCACCTTTATCAGCCAATTATGATTAAGACGTATTCCATTTGATTATAACTTCACAAACGCTACCTCAATCTGCATTACAAGCACTTTTTTTTATCGGAAGCCATCCAGATCAATTTCAGTCATTTACTGCCTTACCCAAGAGTTTTGAATCACATTTAGCTTAGCAAATACCTCCGGTTGATTCTTATTTAGATTATTTTTTTTTTATCTGACTACAGCAGGTACTCTGGCAGGCAGCCATTTCTGGGGGAAACAGCTGGTTTAGTGCAGGCTGGCTCTTCCTTTCTACACTCCTCCTGGGACATACAGTACTCCCTCCTGCTCTCACCAGTACACCTTGCTGCTGCTGCTGCTGCTGACATACACTTCTTCTTCCTTTGCCCTAATTTCGCAGCACTTTTGCCAGCAACAAGACCATCTGCCTTGCCTCTAAATTAGGCGGAGTATTTATCAAATGTCTAGTGATGGGAATACTGATCTGGGATCTGCTTTGCCTTTGCAAGTTGAGATGAATGACAAGGTCATGAGGATATGGAGATATGCATCGTTTCCATATCAATATTTATGAACTTTTGGGTTGGTTATGAGGCATAACATTAATCGTTTCTTAAGAGTTTGATGTCACATGTGTCACTGTGATGAGACATTATGCAGCTGGAAGGTCTTTTTCACGTCATCTGGAACTGGGTTTATTCATCTTTGGTGGTGTTTCTGTCTAAATGTGTTCTATGTAAATAAGCAATACATCTACTTGTTCTTCCTCAACACTCCCTGTCTAAAAGGCATAATGAACACAATCTGCCACCCGCCTCTCTACATAAATACTAGTTTAAAGCCCTGAGAGACAGAAAACCAGGGTATTAAACCAGTTAGCCTGTGGGAAATTGGTTTAGCTTGTTGTTATTCCTGCTGCTGGAGTTGAATTCTATTATAGATTGTTTTAACCTCCCCCCAAGGGCCAAAGTAGGAATATTGATTGGCTTACACAAAGAACCCACTGTGAGGAAAATGAAAAGAGGGGTGAAAAAAAAAAGCTCATATTGATTTTTGACAGTTTGTTTATAATTAAATGGCGAAATAACCAACTGCACCAGAGGGATGTGGATGAATGAGGATTATGAGGATATGCAGAATACAGAGCGTTGTCATTGGTTTCCTGATTCTCATCTTTCTATCCGTGCCCATATTGATGTGTTTCGCTGCCAGCTGCCTTGTGTTTAATAGAGCAGATGTGCCATAAAACATGTGTTGAGGCTAAATATTATATGGCATCAATGCCGTTTTACCGAGGCAATAAAGAACACACACACCCACATGCAGCACACACATGTGGAGTGAGTACACAGAGAGAGAAAGTGGATGGCAGAGAGAATTAAATGAGCCTCAGGAACAGATTATGAAAGGATTAGGATTTTTTTTAGTGATCTTTGGCGGCCCCTTCTGCTCAAAGACTGCTACGACAACCAATAGAAAAATGTACTTTTTGAACAAAATATTGAGTCTCTTGCTCTGGTAAGAAGTCAGTAAATTGTGCATTACCATTAACAGTGTGTCCCTCTCACAATGCAAATCTCAGTGCTTGTTGGAGAATTAAGAAACTGTTTGCCTCAGTTTTAAAGTCTCTTCGGTCAGTTGTCCTGTGATTTGTAGGCAAATTTGAAGAGCTAAGTACAACTTAAATATTCTGTTATCCAACCTGTATAAGTCTGACATACATACAACAGTATAAACAAGTCATGAAGGCTATTTATTAAGCAGTTATTACTCAACCCCGTCTCAAAGCAGTCTGTTAATTTCATTACAACAGCAACATTAACAACAAAACACAAATTGACCCAATAAAACACCCTCACAAAGTTAAAACTAAGGAATGTATTATCAACAGATAGACTAAATGATAACAAAGATCAACCCCAAAAACTAAACACCACAACAGATAATCCCTGACTGAGAGGCACAGAAGTCCCAACTCCAAATGCCTCTCCTCTCCTGAAGCCTGCACTGGCCTTTTAAGAACTGATGCCAGGAGTACCTCGTTAGGTGATCAGGAGCTTCACCTGGGCAGAGCTGAGAGCAACAGGAAGGTGAGGAGAGACAAACAGCAGGGGGGAAACATACAGCCTCAACACACCTTTAAAAACAGATGTTTACAAAGTAATTTGAAAGACAAAGCAAAGGCAGGAAGTCAGGACAATAACACAGAAAACATCAACAGTCAAGCCAAACAGAGAGTAATAAATTAATTATTTAATTATCTTAATTCTTTTTTTATTTGAAAAGGGACAGTGTAAATGAATTAACATTCAGACGGATGTAAATGTACCCGAATTGGCCGAAAGGCTCATTTTCATCGGCAGTCCCTTTGCAAGATGTTATTTGGCATCATAGAATTAACTCATTAACATAAGTTCATTAGTAAAGGAACAAAACAAAACAAAAAAACAATCAAAAATACAGATATATACGATAAAACTTGGGTGACAAGAGCAAATAACTCCAACATAGGACAATGCAAATACAAGTAGTAAGTAAAGATACAACAGGCAGGTATCAAAAAGCAGTTAACCACTTATACTCAGATGGCCAAACTGGGGCCAGTTGTTTTGTCAGAGGGGGACATTAAACCCAGGTTAAAAATAGACAAAGATAATCACTTTAAAAAATATATATTATGCCAAATAATAGCGCACATCATTAAATACCACATCATTAAATAACATGATTAATATTTGTTTCAGTTACAGTATTTAATACTACATTGTGAGTCCGGTTGTTAAATCAAATACTGTGTATGTTTTATGAGGGGGGGGGCTCTTCCTTTTGGAGGGGTGGCTACAGGGGGGACCAAGCTCCGTGTTAGAGGGGCACTGGCCCGTGTTGGCCCCTGCCTAGAACCACCCATGGCTATATAGCCATGTAATTAAATTCAAATCAGTCGCTATGAAAACAACATACTGGAAGTATATTGCCTGTGCAAAAAAAATGGCTTTTAACACTCAGGTAAGTATATAGCCATTTATATTGGCTTAGATGTCAGTCAGGGTCATGGCTGGCTCAAACATACATGGGATTTTCATCAAGAAGAAGTTTTTGGTCCCTAATGTAAATAATGCACACATTTGTCATTTGAAATTAGGTACAAAAGTTAAAGACACAAGCAACAGTCTCCTGGGTAATGGAAAAAAAAGACAGTGGAGGCTTTGTGCCGCTAATGCTGACTGACACTGAAAGGCTTTAGTGTTGTATGGATGAAATATTTCCGACTGAAGTACAAGTTCACGTTGTCTACCACCAAAACATTCCACTACGAGTACACAAATGAAAACATACCAGTATTTATGATTTTGTGACTATTTCATAAACTATTAACAACAAAGTTGTAATACCCTAGAGCCTCCCACTCACCGCACAGTGCAATGCAACAGGGCGTCCCACTACAGCTAATGAGCTCTTTAATACTTCAAAGGTAAAAGCCATGACATGGAGCGTCACATCTGGGGGCCTCTACTTTCCCTCTGCTACAGTTTAACCGTTGTCCAGGCATCTTAAACACTTTAATGGTAACTAACCAGTTAAAAACTATTTTTCCTTTGTACCTCTAAACATGAAAAAATTGTCTTTTCAAGCTTCAGAGCAACTATCTCCCTGAGTCAAATAGACATTGCTGCCGTAGTGTGATCATAGTTAGAGTGTGATGATAACTATACAGCATGATCCTGTCCGCTGTTGCCAAGCCACGTTTGTTTGATTTAAACTGAGAGGGAGGCACGATGTGGACATTGTCCAGGTCTGTGATCGATTGCTATCTGCAGTGCTCAGACACACGTTGGCTGATGTGCTTAATGAGAAAACAAGGCGGGAAAGGGAGAGACAGGATGATCTTGCCGCTTTAAAATTATTATGAAACACAGTAATATCTTTTCTTGATACTATAGGCTTTGCATACTGAAATAAACGTAATATCTCTCACAGACCATGAATACACTCCTGGGCAGATTTTGAATTAGGTCTACATGTTTTGCCTCAGGTGGAAAACTTTGAAACTTTTAAAATATAGCATGGATGATACACAGACCATGTGTGTTGCTCAGAAAGTCAATCTACTATGACAGAAATATACCCAGTGCAAACATTTATGTAAGGTTTCTGGAGATCAAATCAATATTTTATGGGTCTGTCTTTTCCCCGATAGTTTCATGTTTAAAGGATCTCTAATACATTTGCCTTATTTTGCCACGACGTGAATGCAGGGTTATTTGTTGAGTGTTTTAGTTTTAAATGAGAACATCCAATCTTTGGAGAAGAGAATTTTAGTCTCTTAGAGCAAATTAAAAAGGCTTTAGCTGACCTGTCAGCTCACCTCACAGATTCAACTCATGTCGGTTAACGGGATCAAACCCATTGTTCATGTTCATAGTTTCACCTGTGACTTCACAGCAATGATAAATCCATAAGTGTAGTTGTTTTTGTTTTTGACATTAGTGTTAGCATAAGCAAAATTGAAAGATTTAGCTACCCAGCCAAAGATAACCTACAATCATGGCACAAGGGGACTTATGGCGATTTTTCTTCTTCAGTTTATGCTCCATTGTTAAATTTCATTTGTAAAGTTCTACCTGGAAAAGGGTTGGCGTGACAAGCAATCACCAGCAGGGGTCAGCAGTGTTCAGGGATTTACTGAATCATACTGGATATGTCGTCACAGCATTGCAGCTGTTTAACATCATTTTCAAGCTTTTTCCCTTTTTCCAAGATTTACCTTTTACAGTTAAGCTAACTTTATAATACCAATAGTTTTATACTATTTTAATACTTTATAATTCAAGATTTTTTGGTTTCAAGTTTTAGATTTTCTTAAATCAAAACCATTTCATCTCATATAAATCATGCTCCACACATTACCAACTTTCTTTTATATGTAAACAAAATACAAATCTGGTAATGTATTTTTTAATTATGCAACTGTATTCAAGCTGTAAAGAGATCTCAGGAAACAATAACATTTCTATTAACTTAAAGACAGCCAAAGTCGGAGGAGCTGATCTTGACTAAATGCTGATGTGTAAGGCTTTAAAGAGGACATATTATACTTCTTTTCTTCCTTTACAAACAGTCCCCTGTGGTCTAAATGAAACAGCTGTGCTGTGCTTTGGTCAGAAAATAACATGAATCATGCAAGAGAGGAGATTTGTGACCCTGTATAAATCAGCTCTCTCAGAACGCTCCATTTTGGTGTGTGTGCCTTTTTAAATGCAATGAATGCGAATGCAGACAGAAGAAAGTCCTCATCGTGTGTAGTTCTCAGGGAACTCCCTATAGTGGATAGTTCCTGTTCAAAAAGTCTCCAGAACTGTTTGGTCCGAAATCACAAAAGAGTGTAATAATTCAACATAATGTTCCCTCCCTGTTAGACACTGATCTCGAGTTGCCAGGCAGATATTTTGTATGCTGCACACTGTGTGGATGCGGATAATGACAGAATGGAAATGTGAATCACTGTTGGCCTTGAGCTCAGTCTGTCAGGTACACTGTGTTCCTGCTCTGATGTCACTAAGAGACATTCCTGTGCACGTGGTGAGTTTCATCACCCGGCAGTATTTACTGGAACATTAAGCAGATGTCTGACCCTTTTGTCTTATATCGTTAAACTGACTTTAAATCACATTTAGACATCTGCGCTTCTGGAGTGTTGTATAGGCCTATAAATTATGTTACTCCACTATAAAGCATCTCTCTGTACAGAAGAATGCAGGAAATCAATTTTCTTCTGTGTTGTTCAAGTCACATGCTCTCTCCGGCCTCTTACAAGCAGACTATTTGATTTCACTCTGGTGGTGGTGATTCAAGATGGTTATTTTACAGTGGGTGAACATGATCTTTTAAAATGTAGCAGCAGAATTGATCAACATTTATGAAATTACTGACCAGAACAATGCTCTAAGTACAAACTAAAAGGAATCAGAACCAGCCAACGGGAAAACAACTTTTTATGTAACATACTGCAACATTAAAACAACTGAATTTGAACCCTCTGTGAATAGCCTTAATTTCAAGCACAAAATATTGTGTATGCTCCTAGAGCTTATATTATTTTACAGTAGTAGGCAAGAGTAGCCTATTACCGATCAAATCAAAATATCCCAAATTTCCACGTGTGCATAAATCAAGGGAAAATAGTTTCTGTTAGGCTACAGAGGCTATTTGCTATTATTTGGGTTATTGCCTCAGTGCTGCACACAGTATGCAGAAAATATGGCTACACATCATATTTGAAATATTATGTTCCCTTCCCTTAATTCATCATCTAAGCCCTCCTTTACTGAGTGTTTCAGCTCGCAGAAGTGCACTTCACACCTGTTCCTTTGCTATTCCAACAGTTTTGGGAAGAACAGCCTTGCACCTTTGTCCATTTAATTTATTAAATCCAACATTCATCCATCTCTCTCCTCTCTCTCTCTCTCTCTCTCCCAGCCCAGCTGTTCCTAAACACCTCCCTTGTCTGGGCTGCGTCTGTCACACCAGCCTCCGATAAATCTGACGTGTTTTTTTTTTTTTTTTTTTTTTTCTTCTCGCATTTCCTGCACCAGAGAGAGGGACTGAGACACAGACCAGTGTCGAGGGGGAAGCAGCCTGAGGTATGTCCTCGGGAAGTTAATATCAACAGCAGTGGGAGAAATCAGGCCGCGGGGTGCTGCACCGAGCAACAGGAACACCCCTGTCGCCGCTACCTCCACACCCACCCCCGTGGAGCTGCCCCTCCTCTCCGCCCCTTCCTGCGGTTGTTTCACGCCGCTGTCTGGCCGCAGCAGTCCGGCTGGAACATCCCCGATGCACCGCGGCGGCTGCCAGCAAGGCGCCGGGAGCCTCCCACCCACCACACGGTGCAATGCAACACGGGCTAGTGCTTCCAGGGTGTCCCGCTACAGCTAACGGAGCTTTTGTTTAAATACTTCGAAGGTAACAAAAAAAAAAAAAAAAAAGCCATGACATGTCGAGTCACATCTGGGGCCTCTGCTCGGATGTTTTCTGCTAACTCTGGACCGCCGGTTCATGTTTCTTCCGTTCACTTTTAAGAAGAGCTCCCCCCCGCTCCCCCCTCCCCGGATTAACTCTCGACATTCTGCTGCTGCGGTTTATTTATTTATTGTATGGAAAGTCTTTGGGAATTTCAAGACATGGTAACGCGTGAAAGCGAGAGAAAAATAAGGATTTATTTTGGCTCAGACAACTAAGAAGGAATCACAGGAGCCCATAGGGTACCACCGGTTGAACAGAGCCTTTTATTGATACCGTTACATGAGTTATTTTCCGTGAAGTGGTTGTGGTGAAAGGTCAGGTTCTTTCACTGTAAGGGGCCTAAATTCACGCTTTGAAGTTTCAAGTCGGACATTGGGAGCGTTTCTTCATCAACATGGTCATCTTCAACGGGCAGCTGAAGATCAAGATCCGCGAGGCTCTGGACCTCAAGCCCACAGCTTGGTCCCTACGTCACGCCGTCGGCCCCAAAACCCAGACGTTCCTCCTGGACACGTACATCGCTCTCAACGTGGACGACTCCCGCGTGGGTCAGACCTCCACCAAGCAGAGGACCAACAGCCCCGCGTGGAACGACGAGTTCACCACGGAGGTCCACGACGGCCGCAGGATCGAGCTGTCCGTCTTCCACGACGCGCCCATTGGCTACGACGACTTCGTGGCCAACTGCATCATCCAGTTTGAGGACATCCTGCACAACGGGAGCAAGCACTTCGAGGACTGGGTAAGACTGGAGTGACCCCCCCCCCCCCCCACACACACACACACACACACACACACACACACACACACACACACACTCATCATGGTAACAATGCAAACCCTAAAATATTTAACTCATTGATGAAAGAAATGAACTGAGAAATGAACCTGGAGCATGGCCGCCTAACATAAAGTGGGACCCAGGAAATGCTTGTTTGGCCTTGGTAGGTTATTGGGACCTTGGATTGAATTTGTTCAACTGCAAAAGTCCTGAATTAAAAAAAAGTGTTGATTAAGCCAATTAAAAAAAAAAAAAGATAGAGATTGAATGAATGGTCCTAATCTCTATGGACAAATCTGGGGAAAAGCCACCGATAATGCAGTGACATCTTCCTGTAACGTGTGGGGTTGAATCCATGTCATATGGAGGGAATAACATTACTTTCTATGTAACTTTACTTTTGACAACACAGCAACGTGAAAGACATCAGGAGCGACCTTTTGGTGTTGTTCAGCTGCTCTAGCAGTCGTGACAAACCGATGATTTCGCTGCTAAATAATCCACTACTGATCAGCAGCTCTGTCATGTCAAAGTAAAGTTCTGGGCTGCAAATCCAACACAGTGAATTTTTTTTTTTTTTTAAAAAGGCACCACTGTGTTTTTTTTAATTTATCTATAACTAAGAAAAATGCAGATTCAGCTTATTTGTGCATAGTACATAAACTATATATCAGTAACTTGAAAAGACAGTGTGGTCTTGCGAACACAGTGTGACAGTAGCAGCAGTCAGTGAACACACTCTCACACACAGTATAGATCCTGTTACCTTTGTTGTGCTCTTGATTAGATGGAGCAGTGACCCACAGCAGAGCTGCAGAGGAGGACGGAGAGGGTGGGGGTTGAGCCACATGCATGACACACAAAAACACACACAGACACACACACACACACACACACACACACACGCACACACGCACACACGCACGACCACACTCACAGCGCAGCGTGGAGAGGCTGTTTATTGTTGTCTGAAGCTGCTGAAGCAGACGGATGCTTGAGTGTATTATTGATGAGAGGCCATCAGGTCCATAAGAGACAGAGGGGAGTGGAGAGGGAGAGGGAACAGGATGAAAGAGAGAATGAAACAGGCGGGGGATGTATTCCTCCTGGTTGTTTCTTACAAAGCGGTACATTGGGAGACTTGATCTGTCGTGACCGAGAGAGCTGCGTGATGTTTCTTGTTTGGACTGTTTGAACTCAGTTATTGATTAAAGATTTTGGAACGCGTTGAAAGGCGACTCTTCGCTGCCACTGACGTTCTGGTGGGTTAAGTAATCATCTGAGCTTGTAAAGTGTTTTTAATGAACGCTGATCTGCTTTAAAATGTCAGGCAGCCTGCTGAAACTTTGTCCTTTTGTGAACAACGTGCATTTTGTCAGGTTTAGATGCCTGCCAAAAATTCAGGCACTGCATTTTAAGCACCACGTCAGCCATTATTTTTAACTGGTTTTCAGTGTTTTTTCCCCCCCTCAAATAGAGAGGTGAAGATACTAAGATGAAAAAAATTACCTTTGCAGCCACACTGTCCTTCTAGCTTAGGTAACTCTTGTATTAAATAAAGGATGAGGTTGGCGAGGTCGATTTCCTTTTTTTTGTTTTCTAGATACATTTTTTGCCTTAATAGATAAGACAGTGGATAGAGTTGGAGATATGGGAGGAGAGAGTGGGGCTGACATTTAGAAAAAGTGCTGAGGTGGGAGACAGAGTACTGAGCCGCTGTGAATCGGGTGCACCCTTTAGCCAATGATCTTCTAGCGTGGTTGACGGGTTTGGCTCCGATAGCATCCTGCTGACCCCGATGTAACCCGTTTGTCTCTATCGTTGCCTGTGTTATAGGCCTGCTCTTTTCTATTACATCATGACAGTATGCTGCTTTTACTGTGATCAATATAGCCTCTGTGTTCACAGTCCCACCCCAAGGCTGCTCGATGCCGCTCTGTTGTCATGTCGCCCCACTTAAGCTGGCTACACACTAGACGATTTTAGGGCCGATTTTGGGCACCTTTTGCCCCCTTGATCGTGGGGGTGTGGCCTGATTAGTCGCTTGTTGCAGCCGATTATTTTTCCAAATAATCCTCAAGTGTGTGGTGTCACTACGATTATTTTACTACTCCCGATTGAGTTTGATATCTACGATACCAGGATACCAGCAGCAGCCAATGAGAGCAAGCCAGGCAGATTTGGAAGTGTCACCAACCTGATGTCGCTCACTTTGACAACTCACCCTCAAGCTTGCGCTTGCAAATTGTAAAAAGCTGCACATAATCCATCTTCTCAGCCAGGATTTCATCCGTATTGTTTTTTCGCGTTGACTGCTTTTAGCTGCAAAACAGAACAGCCAGGATAGCCAGCTGAGGATGTCGATCGTCCTCCATATTTTTTTTAAAACATTTTTTTATCTAAAGCCCCATGTGATCACACACGATTCTGTGAGATCTCATGGTTGTGATATTTCACTACAAACTGTAGGTGTGTGGTTTCCTGGTCAGGCCGAGTTGTCTAGTGTGAGCGTTTGGAGGAAATATAATGATGACAATCGGTTGAAACTGTCCCTATGTCTGTGGTCTCCCGCTTTTCTTCAATCAGATTTGAAAATTGTCTGGTGCGTCGCCAGCTTTAGGTGCTCATACTGCTCCCTGCCTGCATTCACTCGTCTCCCACTTACAGTAGGCCTAGTAACGTCCTCCTGGAGGTCCAAATTAAACACAAACAATTTGCAATGCTTCAAGCTTATAGCCTGAGCCATGACTCAGCTAACTAGCTAACAGCAACAGGTGGACAATCGAACCATCATAAAATTCCCCATAGAAATGAAAGTATATGACATTGCTTGTTTGCAAGCTTTGAAGATGACATATGACTTGCTGCTTCAACTTTAGGCGCACATGATTCATTCAAAAAAAAAAACTGAACTGGAATGAAATGAATGTTTCTATCCGTCTCCACAGAGCTTTGCACCTTGTGTTTGAAGGAGCTGGTTTTCAAGGCACACCCATGGGTCTTCTTGATTGAACATGTCCTAACTTATTATGCATTATGTCATCACAGGCAAACGTAAACCTGACATAACCGTGAAGAAAGTAAGTTCCTGTGTAATTCCCGCTGAGTAATGTGAGAAAAGCATGACGAGCAGTTGCTGAGGTTGTTGAAATTGAGGCTTGCTAGTTCTCGTCCAAAGACTCAAACCCATGCTCCCACAAAGCAGTGTGTGCATATATTGTACACGAGGGCTGTACAATAAATCACAAATATAAATTAAGCAATATCACAATATAAGCATTTCCAATAAACACATTGGAAAAGCCTGAATTTATCACAATGAATAAATGTATGATGATACATAATGTATAATGACAACAAGCAACGCTTCTCACTCAGCATGCATTCATTTGACCTAATGGATGGAGGCCTAAGTGTAACGGCCATGCTTTCAGAGCATCACCACCAGATTCCCACATATTAAGTGGAGGCGATTTAGTGGTTTGAAGAAGAAAAACAAAGCTAATTGATCATGTGAAACATAAAGAGCAGCAGATAAACAATGTGTGTTATAGCTAATATGCACTCTTTAGTATTTGTTCCATTGGTAACATATTGTTATGGCAACATGTCATATTCCTCTTATATTGTGCAAGTCTGTACATCTAGCTCCCATTCAGGACATTCCTGAACATTGTACCTTTTGGTTTTTTGTTTGTGGGGGGGGAGGTGGGGGTTGTTTGATTATTTTAAACTTTGATGATTTCTCTCTTATATGGAAGATTCAAAAGAATATACCATCAAACAGAAATTACTATTTTAGTTACTTTTTATGTCACAATAACATGGACCACATAGCTGCATTGTATTCATTGGCAGTGACTCAGGTAGATTTTGTTTATGGGATCTTTTTCCAGTGAGCTGTACACAGTGCAGCTCTGCCCGTCTGTCTATGACAACAAAACAAGACTTCCAGGAACACCGAGAGGGGTTACTGTTAGTCAGCACAGCGTCACTGTATCAGGTTTCATTGTCATTTAGCACATGTCCCCTTTATCACAACACCAGGTACGATTTTGTTTTTGTTGTCAGGGAACAGCATGCGGGTCTCATCATTCATCGTGCTGGCCTTAAACAAGGGTCTGTGATAAAATGTCAAGTCAATGACAGTGCAGCCACTTTTAGGCATCTTGCCGGCAGTGACCTTTGTACACAGCAGTGTCATCATCCATTTGAAATCAGCTAACACCGTAGCATTCTGTTATTAGGGGATTTTGTATCTGGTTAGTGTTTCTGCATCTTCACTGGTGGGGGAAAAAAGAGACTTCAGTTGGTCCTTTTGGGAAATTATCTTCTGAAGAGTGTGTGAACAAAAACACAAACATATGTCAATGTTCTCCTGCAAGTCTGTACACAGCCTTTCAGTCTTCTTCTGCAGCAAATTATACCTGCCAAGCCGGTCGTGTTGTTAATCAACCAGGGCACACACATTCTCACACACACGATAGTGAATCTGCTTCCCTGGAGTTTAAGCTCATTCAATCAGGTGTGAAGAACAAATTTGAACAAAATGAAAATAGATGGGTAAAGGATGGGGGGGGCTTCAGAGTTTCAAAGCCTCAAAGCTTATTTTGCTCCCTCCACCGCCTTTAGTTACTGATTTAAAATGTGCATTAAACGTGGACATACTGAGAAGATTTCCAGCACCCGATGAGCAGTTCTCACACTTCAAAGACTCTTTATCTGGAGTCTGACTGTGAATGGGGACTGTACATGACAACATTGCTTTGTCCATAAATTCTATCTAATATGGTATGCAGTAGGAAAATACAGATAGTGTGATAAACAAAAAAAACATGGTATCAAAGTGTTGTGTGTTTTTTGCACAAACTTTTCAAGCCACAGCATGCATACTACTATACAAAGCCAAGAGCACAGGGAAGACATTTTTGAATTTGCTTGTGAGGACTCAGAGGACTCTTTGTTATTGACTCAAACATTTAAAACACAGGTGATCTACGACTTAATGTCAGGTGAATTGGAGCGAAGATACTCTAAATATGAACAGCATGAACCCGTGTATGTGAGAGGAAACCTGAAACCTGTTTTGGCATGCAACAATTTGAGAACAATAAAACCCCCCCTTTTGAAATCATTACACATGGATGTGAAGTATACCCTTTTCCCCTGTCTGATCAGGTGACTGATGGGAGCATGATGTGGGGGAGGAGAATGAGGGCAATATGTCGGATAAAAGCTGATGAGAATGGACATAATTTGCTCTGTCTGGTGATATTTCAGTCGCAGCTCCTCTCAAATATAATCTCAGTGAGAGTTCATCAGGCTAAGTGGTCTGCGAACAATCACCTCCCGTAACACTGATCCCACACAGTCACATTCATTCTGAGTCACCGCACTAAATTGATTTAGCAACAAATCCTTTGTTAATAAAACTTTCATTCATACAGTGGATTTGCATATACTATAAAAAATGACATTTGGCTTCAATTCTTTACTACTACGAAAGTCATAGTCATACTTTTGAGCCCCTCAAGTTAACAGACAGTGTTAATCAGACAGGTATTTTATAGAAACATTGATGGTTGATGGAGATGCTAATACACGACTACGCACTGCAATATTATGTTTTGTGATAATGAATCGTTATCACAATCAACAGTTTCACCATTGATTGTATTTAAAGATGGAAGAGGTGCTTCCAACTCCTCCACTTGAACAAAAGTGAAATAGGAAAGCAGAAGAATTGTGATGTTATTTGGAGCCACAGTTGCATAGAAGCCTCTGCTGGACTTCAGCTGACCACACATTACTTACCAATAGAGCAGCAAAGACCTCTCAGGTCAGTGCCGTCCACAGCAGGATAGATTCTTGTGTGGGTTTGAAGCGGTCACTCATGTTAACATGATGTTGATTATGTTAGTCGACTTTTAAAAGAAATGTAAATACGGGGCGAGGGAAAGCCTGGCAGCTATGTTTTGCGGCATGTTTACGAATGCTATTTTCCCAACTTGTTCTGTCTCTCTTCATCTGTCCTATCCATTAAGCCCTAAATGGCCTCAATCTTGTTTGCTTTAAATATATCTAACCATCTTAGTCTGACTGACATTATACTAAGTCAAATTTCTAGAATTCCAAAAAACATTACAAGTTGTACTAATGGACTTTAATATTCAGCAATAGACTTTCTTGCAATGCACAATAATATGTTTTCCGTCTATGGTTTGGTTGTAATTTCCCTGCGACATTCCCATAAAATCAGGAGATTCTTTGCAGAAACACTGAGTGACACAATTATAGAAAAAATGAGCCTCAGGGCCCGAAGCTTGGCCCACATTTATTTTATTCACTTATTCATTCAAGTTGACTTTATTGACTTTCATTAAATTTAGATAATTTTTTAAAAATAGGTTGATGTTGCATTGATCTTCTTGTTATTTTAGGTATATTAGAGGAGGAATTTTGAACCAGGTCATACAGATAAACTCCAGTTAGCAGTAGGGCTCTGTCACACAGGACAATATACTGTAAATACTTACATATCAATGTCTTTACCACAGAACATTAGTACAATGACCTTCATCAACATTGCATTCATGTTTAATCAAATCAGCCCTTGTAGTCAAATCTATTTCTATGAAGTTATAAACATAAATTATTCACTTAATCATAATCCTGCTCAATCAGTGAATGGATTATACAATGTTGGCTGAAAAAAAATAACCAGCTTTCTCTCCAAAAACTTTACATTTTTCAAATTAAAACACCATACAATTAATGATTGATTCACTTTTTTACTGAGGATTTGTTGAGAGAGAGAGAGATTAAAGGTCATGTTACTGTTACTGAGGTTTTGTACGTTGCAGAAGTCAGACATCTGTGTGGTTATACTGGTGCTAACAATGTAAATGTTTGTGGTTCAGCTGGTAGAGCTGACTACAGAGAGGTGCATTAGAAAAATTTCCACTCCAACTAAACAGTGAAAAAGTGTGACATGCTCAAACTGTCATGTTAATAAGCCACCTCCCCCGCCGCTGTAGCAGGTCTTTAGTCATCTGAGGAATGTGGAGCGCCGCACTGTCCTTTCTGCAGATTGTAATTTCGCATTTGTTCTTCAGAAAAGGCATTAATGCAGCTGAAAGGTCAAAACACAAGAGCTGCTTTCTGCACTCATGGTCCTTGTGATGGTTCCCCATCTTGCTCACAAGCACTTTAACAAGAAGACTGCTGTTGTCATGTAGCATGGCTGAAGCTTATTATGTAAAAACTGTAAGAGCAATTTGCAAATGATTAACCTTTAAAATGTTTCTGTAAATTCTTATAATGAAGTAACATGCACTATCATTGTTTATAACAAGTTTACCCACACTTGGTCCTTCTTTGGTATTTCATGGTGTGGGCATTGTCGCAAAACATGCATGAATTCATTAATGGAAATTTTGGACATTTTAAATTCACATTTTTACATCAATAAGAAATAGTAAATATATTTGTATAGGTGGATAGGTGCATGGCAAATGCTGTTTTCATGCTAATGCAGCAATAATAATGAACCAAAAGTTTTATATCTGGGTTGGTTTCCTGATCCTCTAAACTCTCGGACAGACAGAACAGAGGAAGAGCTCCGGCTTGCTCTCCTCTTGACCCTGTTTCCCCGCAGGCTGTAGTAGAGGGGTGTCATCTCCCTGGACTGAAGGAAACTGGAGGCAGGGCTATGTGTGTTTGTGTGTGTGTATGAGGCTAATATTAGCCACAGTGTGTTTGAGTCACACGGTGGGACCTACTTCCTGTTTTCACTGTCCAAGTTTACTTCCCAGAGAAAGAGGGGAAGAGGGAGAGAGGGAATGCTCCCCAGGTGCTCCCCACTTTAACTCCTCTTATCCTACATTTAGCTGTCGTCCTTGTGCAGCACTTGCTGTTTAAAACAGAAAAGTATTTTCATATATGACTGGCTGACCTAGTTTGATATAAAGAAAGCAATGCTTTCTATTGCAGACGAACATTTTGTGACCAGCAGCATAGTATTTGTTGCAAGATATAACTGCTTAAAGCTTTTCTGCTTCATCTGCAACAGAATGATGCATTGCTATGCACCAAACATTAATTCAGATAATAAAGATTCGTTTTGGCGACACTTTGCCCTAAATCTATGATGGAGATTCCTTTTGTTTTAGCTTTGTCGTGGTCTCATTACTTTCTGTCTTCTTTGTTTTGATGCACCCTCGGTTTTCTGTGCTGCGTTGAAAACTGATGGATGAAAATGAAGTTTTGATCACAAACTAGGGTGAAGCACTTACTGAGTAATACTGTACAGTTTACTAGCTTCATCAGCTGCTTACTTCTGGAGGGAAACCTTTACATTTCATTAAACTGAAAGCATGCTAGGTGCATGATCGCATGTACTCACCAGGATACAAAACACCTTGACTGTGAGCCTCAGAAAATGTAATTCAAAGAAGACCAAATCAGCACAAATGGCAGAGCTTATGCAGCCAGTCTAATGACGTTTAGAACTAATTTGAGGCTTTAGAGGTCGAGCTTTTGTGGAATGTCTGACATGCCAGCTCTGAGTTCCACAGGACAAAATTAAACATAGTAAGGAGAAGTCTCCATTTCCTCACAAACAGGATGAGACGAGAAAAAAACAGCCCGTCATTCAACTCACTCATGGACATATGTGCATTTCCTACACAATGAAAGAACTATTGGACAGCATGTATGCATCAGATAGACTTTGCTTTAAAATGTTTTTTTTTCTGAATTACGCATGAGAGTAGATTTCTTTTCTCATTCATTGTTGGGGACATTCATCTACTCATGGAAGATAGGGAAAGCAGTTTACAGTCTTACTGTATTTCTTCCTAATTTAGTCCAATGCACAAACGGTGAGCAATCCTGGGATACAAGCGAGCGAAATCAGTGACTGCAATATATTCAGCCTGCAGTTTTAAAGTCCTTCAGTTTGGGTTGGCCTGAAACTGATCTGCAGACGTGTTTCATCAGCATTGCACTGCAGCTAACAGAGATCTCAGGCACACAAGTTGTGGTCAACCACATGTACTCCAAAATTAAAACATCTGGTGCAGATTGTAATAAATGCCTCATCAAACCCTCACAACCTAGTTTATGGTAAAAGTTAAACAATCGTGTAAATTCCCTTTTGACCAACATGTCAGTTGTTTTTCTTCAATGCCTGTATTGAAAGGACAGCTGAAGAGAGACAGGAAATGTGGGGAAGGGAGAGTGGAAAGACATGCATCAAAAGGGCCAGGTCAAACCGGTTTTAGATGTATCAAAGACTGTAGCCTCATATGAGGCATCTGCTTTACCAACTGAGCTTCAGCAGCACCCAACATCCTTCAGAATAACTGTTTTTCTGACTTTTTTCTGACTCAGCTTTTGTTTTTTTGGGGGGGCTTCCTTATGCCAGGGTCCAAGGTGAGATTGTAATGGCCATACTAATTTGGTCTTAACAAATTTGACTTTACAGTATGTAATATTTGGCAGGCACAGAGCAATGGATGTGCAACAGCAGAACATACTGAACACTTGACCCAATCAGATCTACTGCTGTCCTGTGATGGACTCTTCAGCTGACAGAAGTGTTGCCTGTTGTGTGCTGAGGTTTTATAACTCAGTAAGCAGGATGCAAACCTTTAAGCCCTTTTCACACATGCACTCCTGGTAATTTTCTAAAATCCCAAGGACACCGCGAAAGTCAGTGTAATGTTTTAAAATAAATCAAAGATGGCGGAATTTTTTTTGCCTTTATATAATTGCGACATGTTATCACAGTATGATAGAAAGAGTGGAACAAGACATACTTTCAAGTAGAAAAGAGTATGAGGCTGCTTCATTACGTGCACAAAGGGTCTCACAGTGGTTGCATGATAGAAAAGTGATAAAAACCTCAGGGCACCCCAAACATTTTGGGCAATATTCAGAGTTTTGCGCATTTGTGAAAGGCTATTACTTTGGTCTGACTGTGTCTGACTGAATCTGATGATTTGTATTCACTGATGACAAATAAAAGCAGGTAAATGTAAGCAAGAGGTTCTTCAAATGACAACATTAATAGTTTTATGGTTCTTGAAACATCCCCTGATAGAACCAGATTTGACTGTAATTGGCATCTTTCATTCATTCCTCCAGATAATCTTCCACATGCCCATGTTGTCATCCATGTTCCTCAGTGTTCATCCATCCTGTGTTTCTGTGTCTGAGCGCCCGTGAATGTGTTGCTGTAGGTCTCTTTGAGGATACATGCAGCCCCATGACTCCAGCTTGACTAAGGCTCATGTGATACTGTGAAAGCTTTGGGACAACTCTCTCACTCTCGTTTTCACTCGCTCTCCGTCTCTCGGAGGAATGAGTCTCAGTGTGATTAAGTTAAGATGAAGTTCATTAAGCTCCGATGGCAACATGTGACTCTCAAAATGTAATGTCTGTATTAGGGCAAGATGTAAGAGTTGAAATCATTTCTTTTCCTGAGGCACCTGATGGTCTTGTTGCTATGGATACCATCTAACAAAAAAGTAAACAAGAATAACAAACAGAATATTCACAGGGCCTTTACTCAGGTTACCTATGTGCAAGATTAACCTTCAGATAGACAGTTTATGTTTGAGTGTCGCGATAAAGGGGAAGCCCCTTTTTTTTTTACCAGTCACTTAGTAACCCAAAGACAGGTAATCAAACATTTGTATTTTAATCTTTCAGAGCTTTTAGTTTAAAAAAGATCAGAGCATTTTTCACCAAATATTTCAACCATACCTGCCTTTCAAGGTTTGTATTTTCCCTTCTCTTTAACACCTGTGTTGTAGACCATGGATGAACCCTGAGACCAATGTTTGCAGTTGAGCTTTTTGCAAAACTATAGTAGCCTAGATTATTCACAGCTAACCTATGGGAATATTATAGGCCTACTTGTTGTCATAGGACCTGTTTAAACTGAACTTATATTACCACAAAACATCAGTGATAAGAAAAACTATCATACAAACAATGGACTTTGGGATTTAGGGCCTCCTGGGTTTTAGAGAAATAAAGCAGTAGTCCATTCTGCCTATTGGTCAATTTGATTGGATCAGACAAGAAAACAGAATGAAATCTGTGAGTGTGTTTTGCTATGTTGGTCATATTGTTTATCTTCTACACTGGTAGACTCCAAAACTGTTAAATGTATCATTATTTGCGGTCGTGCATTTTCAACATCTGTAATGATTTTCCAAATCTTTCAGTGTGGGCCAGTTTGGGCCTACATGTGTTTTCCGTTGGGCTTATTGAAATAAATACAACACCATTTGTGAAAACACATGATGTTGTCTGAAGCCAGCCAGCTTTTATTCCTCTAGATAATCTTCCACATTCCCATGTTTTCTCCTATGAAATATTTTTCCTCTCAGAGTTCATCCATCCTGTGTTTCTGTGTCGGGAGTGTCAAAAACAAAAATAGGCTACTGTAAACTAGATTATGCTAGTTTGAAACTTGACTGTTGCCAAGCCACCCAAACATTTACCACAGACTCATTGTGATTGGATAGTTACGTACAAGGTAATCCTGATTGGTTATTTGATTATTTTAAAAAACAAAGGAGAGCAGAACCACATTAATTCCAAGGAGTGTTTCAATTAAATACTGTTTGTGACTTCAAACCAACATTAATAAATTATTTACACCCACACACACACACACACACACACACACACACACACACACACACACACACACACACACACACACACACACACACACACACACACACACACACACACACACACACACACACACACACACACACACACACACACACACACACACACACACACACACACACACACACACACACACACACACACGGATTTATTTCTGCTGCTGTATCCCACAGCATTTATCAGTCAATGGCACTGAGTGTAATAGTGAGATGCGTTTGAATGCTATTATTTGAGCCACTTGTGGTAGTTGACTTTGAGATGGGAGTACATTAACAGACATACCAAGCTAAAAAACAAAGATCCCTTCATCGGTCAGATACCCAACTATTACTGCAAGTTTGTCTTGAATTTGAACTGTTCAAGCTACCGGTCCTCTCATTTGAGACAGACCATGTCTCAGTATACTGTTTGAGCAGAACAGCTTCAATATCAATCATGAAGAAAGGCTAATGGCCGACTCAGGCTTCAGGTATTTTTTGAGTTAGTGCTGTCGGGTGTGTGTGTGTGTGTTTATGATACTGTTTAAAATGAGTGTGAATGTTAACATCAGATCATCTTTATACCTTTGTGTTATCTTGTACATGTGCGTGTGCGTGTGCGTGTGTGTGTGTGTGTGTGTGTGTGTGTGTGTGTGTGTGTGTGTGTGTGTGTGTGTGTGTGTGTGTGTGTGTGTGTGTGTGTGTGTGTGGTGTAGACTGCACATAGTGAAGCAGATGGGTGTGTGGGCGGTCTCTTCCACTTGTGTAAAGCGAGAGCAATAAAGACTAGTGCTATGAAGGTCTTTTAGAAGAGATGAATTCAAAGAGTATAGATGTCTCTTTTATCTGTGGTTTTCTGCTCCTCACAAGATGATCCATTCAGCAATAAAAGTATAAATCAACCGTTATTTCACTTTGGGAAGCTCAAGGCTGGTTATTGTGGTGGCTGTCAGTGACGATTTTGGAACTAAGGGGCCTGATGTATGAAGCAAAACCCCATTTAACCACAATATAATTTATTAGCCAAATTAAAAGCATTTAGTTTGCGTTCTTAGTAAGTCTTATTCTAGATGATGCTTTGGTCCCTTGCCCAGGATTATTTACTGTAGCTGAGGCAGTTATTGTAAACAACCCAGAGACTGTATATTAAGATGGACAGAGAGACAGCCCGCTGGGAGTGAAGCCAAAATATTTTGAGTTCCCCCAGCTGGCTGGCTGCAGGATAAGTCATAAACACCGCCTCCTTGATGTTGACAGATGGGACATGGGTAAAACTATAAAGTTAAAATACATGTCAAAAACATTTTAGTCAAACTCAGATTCTGTCATGATAGTTATTATCATGCTGATTCATGTCCCGTTGTTTATTTCTCTGTGTAGTTTGTTTTCATAAGTTTATTTGGTGCAAAAGTGACCGGATGAAACATTGTGATTGACAGCTCTGCTGACAAATGCTGCTGCTTACAGCGCTCTCAACTGGATTAGCAGAGAAGAGGAGAAAACGGCGAGAGGAAAGAAAAACTAACTGAGCCTTCCATTAGTGACCTGCTCTAAACCGTCCAAACTAGAATCTGTTCTGCTCTTGTCTGTTCCAACCTGAGGGATCGTTGATGTTTCATTGGTATGAAACAAGCAAGATGGCTGCCATGCATGTTTAACAAATTCAACAAGCTGTGTCTTATACTTGTTCTTCAATTGAAGGAAAACTTCTGTGTGACCAAGGCTGATGGATTCAGAAATCTACCAGACACACAGGGGCTAGTTAACTACATGCTTATGCTATATTGTGCATCTCATTGGCAGAGAGTCAAAAAATGAAGTGTTGAATGAATGAACACAACGGTTTTTGTTTTTCAGTGTTGACATTAGGGATATCAACTAGTAGCCTAGAATTTTAATGTAGGCCTGTGTATAAATCTTTGCTGACTAAATTTTGAACCTTTCTTATCCCCAGATGTGCATAAACTACATTTTATGAACATCTTTTAAAAATTAAATAATGTCAAAATATGTCAGTCATTTTATTAGTATCAGCCATTACAGTAGGAGCAGGTAATTATCGGTAATCCATATCGGCTCAATAAAATTAATATTAGGGTCATTTTCATTTTCAGGACATTTTTTGGTGTTGGGGGGGAGCAGTAAAGTAATGAAAAACCTGAATCAATGGCATCCTTCTTAATATTCAGTTATGTAAAGAAATGTAAAATTTTTTAAAAAATGTAGTAGTAATCAGTTTATGTAAAATTCCTGATATGAAGTTTACCTTTGATGTGGTTGTGCTCTGATTGTTAAAGTCACCATCCTTTAATCCATGATCAGCGGGGTATACAGCTAAACTTTTTTATTTTTTCAAACTGCGCTGTCTCTTGGAATAGATCAAAAGAGAGTCAAAAACTGCATCTGTGTGTTTGTGTGTGTGTGTGTGCACACTTTGTCATGAGTAAAATCAGAGCCAAGAGTTCAATGTCATGTGTCATGTGCTTTCACTTTAGGAATAACAGACTGTGTGTGTGTGTGTGTGTATAGGTGTGGACAGGAGGCATCACATGCTAAGGGACTTTTATTTTTGAGCCATTTTGGATCACAAGGAGCCATCTACACAAACACGCGCACACACACACACACACACACACACACACATTCACACACTACTAAAATTGCCATTGATTCAATCGGAGGCCTTTTTTTCATGAACAATCACACAAACAGCCTCCAGCGACTCATTCTCACTTACGTTTGTTTACGGACACAACGGATATCTCATCGGGTATCTCATCCGTTGTGCCTGGGAAACTTCTCCTTTCCTTAATATTTGACTCTCGAATGGGCCTCAAGTGCATTTAAGAAATGTAACTTTTATGGTGCTAGCCCGGCTAACAGGCTGCTAACTCGCTAAGATGCTATTGGTAGTTTCTATCAGGTTTCTATCCATTTGTAAATAAATGCACATCCTTGCTTTAGACACCAGAAAGCATTCTCTGTGTATTAGCGGATCTATGGACACAAGTAAGTCTACAGACACATACGTACTTGAAAACAAGGTGTAATGGCCCTGATACACCAAGCAGACGGCAAAGAACTAGTGGTCACGAAGGTCGCCTGTGGAGTCGGCGCATGACACCTTTTGTCTTGGCCAAGAAATTGCACTAGAACACACCGCAAAGCCAACGGCCAATCACCATGTACGTTCATGCGTGAGAGGCAATAACTCTCCATGCCAGCAGGCGACGGTAGTCTGTAATCATTCCAAAAAGGTGAAACCGGAAGAGGATGAGGAAGAACGCGGATAAATAAACCATTGTTGTGATACGAGAAGACAATTTTCTCAGCGCTGTCGCCCAACACTCGTAATATAGATACTTCCAATCGAGAATAATGTGTGATAAAAGGTTGAAAATGGCACTGACAGCCCTTGGTCTTTTATTAGTGGAACAAGAATAGAAGAGGCACTTCTGTATTTCTTCTCTTGCACTGGCTCTCCTTTTACCTTAGCTGAACAGCCAATCAGATAGGTTCCTGCCCCCAAACAGACACACAACTTTCATAGACAGCTGATAACATACCATGGTGGTTGACTTAATAGTAGTGTGAAACTGCCTGATGTTCCTGTTTCTCTAAGGAGTTTAACATCATGTTTGGCTGTTCTTGAGAAAGTTTGAGAATCACAGACCTGGGTGATGCTGTGTGTGGTTTTTTTTTTCCTTATAGGCATTTTGTGGTTCACACAGAGATACTGAGTGTGTTGTTGCTTACAGATAATGCCAATGCAGAGAGTACTGAACCCTTGATGTATGTATGTGGGGGGAAAAAGCAGTGGGTATGAGGGTGTGGTTACTGTACATGTGACTTTCATGCAATAGTTTGTGTCTACATGAACTGCAATTATAATTGTATTAGCCACAGTAACAAGCTTAAAACAGTTGTAGTCTGGGTGTAGAGTTAGCAACCAATCAAATATATATATGAATGAATGGATCTTTTATTTTCAGGTCTGGCCTCAAATGGCCCGTCCCTTATGGGTTTAGTCAGACACATTTAAAGAAAACATTTTCGAATGCCATCACACTGACTCAAAATGAAACAAATACACAAATGATACAAAGATAAAGTTAACAATTCCACACCAAAACACTAATGGTATTACTCAATAAAAACCTCATCCAAAAAACGGGGGGGGGGGGGGGGGGGAGACAGAGAGAGACAGAAAGATATGGAAATTTGAGTGCATCATGATAACTATCTTTGTGTGGTATGTCCTTTCTTCGTAGGTGTCAGCTACTTTTATGTTTGACTGAAATAAAGTCTGATTTACAAAAGTAGTCCCACCTGATGTACCGTATGTGTTACATTATAAAGATATAAAACCATTGCACATTTTATAAACACTTTTAAATCAAGATCAAATTACTTGCATTTGTAAAAAAAAGGGGGAAAAAAGGAGTGATATTATAAAAAAAACTCATCAGTAGGGTGTGTCAGTGTAAAAACACATTAATTTTAGCGTCAAAATTCAATGAAATGGATTGTTATTTCTGTTGCTAATAAGGGTGTAAAGAAAATGTTTGCAATTTGACAGCAGAAATGAACATGTAACAACCTGGTTCAAAAGCAAAAATAGGTCTTATAAGCTTATGTCTCGATCGGCACACACTGTACAAGTTTTTAAAAACTATTTTATAACTCATCCGTTTTGATTTTTTGAAGGATAAGAGTTATTCACAGAGTGTACAGTAGCTGACCTTATTTTAGAGACGGGCGCGACGTCCCGCCTCAGCTCCAGCTCTCAGCCCGTCGTTGACTGAAACTTAGGACGAGACAGGATTTCCAGCACTGCGACAGCTATCGATGGGACTCCAGCGCCCCCTGCAGTAATAGATGGTTGACGTCACTCTGGCTACGTCGATTAATATTTACAGTCTATTATAAGACTTTTTACTCTGTTACTTGATGCATAATCAGATGTGTCCTGTATTCTGTGCTGTTTTCCTAGATAGGCCTACACTGTAGTTTTAGATTGAAAAAAAAAAAAACCTATGCATTTCTCTTGGATTTCTCTTGAAGTGTGACTTAGAATATAAATGGTTCTCATGATTTCTGTCATATTCATAGCGGGATTGGCCTTGAACATCCAATCTACTCTAGGGCCTTTTATATGACGTGAATCATATTGATTGCTTTTCTGGAATCAATAAGTCCATCAAGGACTAAAATGGGACACACAAATGACCTGATTTCATAAACTTCATGTATAATTTTCTTTTAGAGCTCAATATTTTATGCATCCAGCCTCTGCTCTCTTCTAATTTCTCTTTCATCTGCTCTATACTCTCTCTCTGTGCCGTGCCCCTCTCTCTCTCTCTCTCTCTCTCTCTCTCTCTCTCTCTCTCTCTCTCTCTCCTCCTTCACACGTGTCATCAACCCTGCTGTGAGCCAGTTAGAGGTTAATGCACATGTTTCTCCACAATATCTAGTTATCCTTCTTTTCTGTTAAACCAGACGATGATCTCTATCTACGCACACCTGTGTGAAACCACAGGGAGCTACAACTGCTGCTTTTACGCATAGTACTGTATGAGCTCACATGCACAGTATGTGCTCTTTGAAATATGTTTTATTTTTTACAGCTTTTTATTGCCCTTAAAAAGTAAATGAACTCTGGATTGACAAAATCTGTCTTTGTAAAGCATTTTTTTTTTTTTAAATCAAAAAAGTTGTTTCAGCTTTAATTAGTTGTTCATATTAAACCTCACGAGGGTTCTTTTCTTTACCATTTCTTTTTAAATGTATTTTGTTTGCTTATTCACAGAGAAAAATAGATGAGTGTAAGAAGAATAGATTTTAAGACATCTGAAAATGCAAAGTTAACGTGCTTTTTCAGCTGTATCAGTTTACAAAACGACCTCCTCTTTGCTGCTCGACTGAGGTTTTATGAGACAGAGAAAATGTGTTTGTTAACAACGTAAAAGGAGGACAGACATGAGTGGTTGCAAAAGGAGGCTGTGTGTGTGTGTGTGTGTGTGTGTGTGTGTGTGTGTGTGTGTGTGTGTGTGTGTCACAATAGCTGGCCTGTTCACAATTCTGCTGCATTACTTATTCAACAGGGACAAATTAGGCTTTGACAGACACACAGAAACAGAAGCAGCTCAACAAGTGGACAGACATGAGCAGTTTGCAGAAAGGAGGCTTTGTGTGTGTGTGCATTTGTGTGTGTAATGTGCATTTGTGTGTGTGTACTGCTGTGTTCTCTGGTTTGTTTGAAGTAAATCCACTGCATGAGAAGAAAGTGTGAATCACTCTGTGCATGTTTGCTCGTCGATCTTTTGTTTATTTAACTGCTCATCATGAATTCACTTTAACTCATCAACAGTCAGAGTTTTTTTTCATGGCGTACATCACTCTCCATACTCTGCAGTTTGCTTTGTTTAGATGTACGGTAGACTGTATAAACTAAACGGACAGCACAGGAGCTCCCGAGAAGTGAAGCCAAAAGATTTAGAGCTGCACCTGATGACCGACTGCATTACAGGTCACAAATCCCGCCTCCTCCATGTTAACAGATGGAAAATGTAGTTACACAGCAAATCAGTCCTTCTTAAATGTGGTGTCTAGAGTACGAGTGGCCTAGCAGTCACTTTGCACGCCCCATGTACAGAGGCTTGTCCGTGAACTGGCATCCCAGGCTCGAATCCGGCCTGTGGCTTCTTTCCTGCATATCATATCCCACTCTTTTTCCTTAATTTTCCTTAATTTCCAATTCTATACTCTGTCCTGTGTGTCAAATAAAGGCATAAGAAATATGATCTGATCTATGCCTCAAGTGTTTAATTTTTATAGAAGTTTGGTTTCATTAGTTATTTCATCTCACGTTGTGATTGACAGCTATGCAGCCATAGACTGTAAATATGGACGAAGCCTGATTGAAGTCAGCCATCTGCCTAAACCTAACCCTAACTCTAACCCTTACCCTTACCCTCCTGAGTCTCATCGGCAGCAGCCGCCATGCTGGAAATCCTTTCTCAGCCTATCTTTCAGTTAACCTAACAACAGGCTAAGAGCGCTGGTTTTAAGCTTCCTGAAAAACTGTTACATAGCACCCACTTGTCAATCATTTCAGCTACACACCTAACTATGGACAACACATTTTCACAAAATAAACCGATGCGTTATAAAAAAAAATGTGTCCCTCCGTACAGTGTGTGCCCATGATGACAATAACTAATCAGACCTGTTTTGTTTTTTCTACCAGGCTGTAAACATGTTTATTTATTTAGAAAGATTTATTTTGGGGCTTTTTGTGCCTTTAATGGAGAGAAAGGACAGTGGATAGAGACGGAAATCAGGGAGAGAGAGTAGGGTAGCCTATGACGTGTGGGAAAGGAGCCACAGGTGGGATTCAAACCTGGGCCGTCCGCTTGGAGGACTATAGCCATACATGGGGCGCACGTGCACTAACCACTGCGCCACCAGCGCCCCAACTCAATGAGTCAATTCTGGTAGATTACAAACTAGTATCATTCAATTAACAATTTACAGTCATTTGTATGTTTTACCTGCATGAATTGGTTTCTTTGCAATTTGACACAACAGAGAAAAAACTATGTTTATATGAACAGTTTGTCACAGTTTGTTTTCTTGTTTTTGGATGCCTAAAAAAATCATCATCCTAAATTCATATTCATTCCCCTCCCACCCCTATCAAACTCCTCAAATCTATACTCCTGATCTTTTCTGGTTTTATGTTCCACACTGTCTCTTCTGCAGTTAAGAACTGATGTCTTCAGCTCAGCTACTTGGTGGTTAGATGTGTGTTCCAATTCAAGGACTAAAAAATAAAAACATTGTAGTCCACCATAAGATCACTGAATGCTTGCTCCAAAGTGAAGTCATTCCCCAGAGACCTCCTACAGCTCTATTAAACATGAGTTGCTATAAATACAGGTTTTTGGTTTGTAGAGCAGATTCCTTTATGACAACTGTTCAGGAGTTGAAATGAAACCTTTTCATTAGTGTGTTAAATGCACACTTGGTAAATCCTGCCACCAGGGGGCTCTCAATCAAGACATTAACAAAAGATGATTTATTCATGTCAGAAAAAAAAAATCGCCTTTTTGTGTGGCGTGCATGTGCCTTTTGGCCTCAAGCGGGCCCTCAACGGACCACATGATTTCGCACTTCCATACTGGCTTCATTTTTAAACCCAGGAAGTTGCCGCTTGTGTGTAGCAGAATAGAGGGGGAATAATATGCATGTGATGAGTGTCTGCTTCAAACAGACCCATAAATCTGTGAGGGACCCATGAAACATGAGGGATCTTTGATGTATTATCGGTTAGTCAAAAGCTTCAGTTAGTGGAAGGGGCTTGGCGTAAATTCTTTGGCTCCACCAGCGAGGTACCTTCAGCGCCTGTCTTGGCTCTATTTGACATCATCAGACTAATATGCCAGTGTCTGGGAAAGTTTGGCTTGTCGTATTCATATAAAGTCAATGCATCTTCAAAGAGCTCCTTTCAGAAATGTTCGACTCTTTTGAGGACCAATTTGACTTGTAGACCTTGAAATTGCGGATAATTATTGGAAAGTTAGAAACATTTTCCCCTTTTCTGCTGAGGAGTAAAAGGGTTTTATGGTCAGGGTTTGAGATAAATGTGCAAATCACTATTTGTCATGGTTGGCACTACTTATAGTGCCAACAGTTGTAAAAGCAGTAAAAGCAGTTGTGTATCTCGTGTGACTCGTGCAGCTTCGTTTAGCCTGGGAAAATAACACTGATGATATCATTTTGATGTCATCAGGGTGTATCTCATGCTTGGCTCGGAGACAAATAAACAGAAGAAAATCTGTACCAGAAAACTGAAGTTTTAAAGTGAGAATGTGAGACCGGAAAAAGTTCCTTGTGCTGGTCGGCCCAGTGGCATCTGGACGAGCAGGGCTTGGTAGCGTTCCAACCAAGCGCTATGACAAAGCCCTGGGCAAAGACAGACGCCGACCGGTCCAAGAGGAGGTGAGAGCTGGTGTGGAGGAACTGCGTGCTAGCCAGATGGTGGGGATGCGATAGCAAGGTGCATGGAAGAAATGGGAACAAGCAGTGGACTGCAAGATCTCCTGGTCCGAGCTTTGGCAAGCTGAGCCTTACCGGATCAAGTTCCTGATTTCGTCCGTCTATGACGTCTTACCCAGCCCATCCAAACTCTTCTGCTGGGGCAAGGTTGACACACCATCATGTCCTTTGTGTCTCAGAAGAGGAACGCTAGAGCATATCCTCAGCTGTTGCCCAAAAGCCCTGGGAGAAGGACGCTACACTTGGCGCCACGACCAGGTGCTGAAGACGATAGCGGAAGCCATCTTCACCAGCATCACCCATAACAAGCCTCTCCGACCAGCAAGGCAGGCGATTGCTTTCATCCGGGCAGGGGAGAAGCCTAAGTACCAGCCAAGGGGGGCAGTGGGACTCCTTGGAACTGCACTGGACTGGCAGATTAAGGCCGACCTAGGGAAGCAGCTCAGATTCCCAGAGCACATTGTGGAAAACACCCTGAGACCAGACATAGTTCTGTTCTCAGGTTCAATAAAACAGGTGGTCCTACTGGAGCTGACAGTCCCCTGGGAGGAGCGAATGGAAGAGGCCAACGAGAGGAAGCGCGCCAACTTAGTGAAGGAAGTGCCGCAGACGGGGGTGGCGTTCCCGGTGCGTGCCAATAGAGGTGGGCTGTAGAGGCTTCACAGTGCGGTCTCTCTGCAAAGCATACAGCCTGCTTGGCATCACAGGTGCACGCCAGAGAAAGGCCATCAAAGCCACCACAGAGGCAGCCGAGAAGGCCTCTAGATGGCTGTGGATCAAGAGCGGCGATCCGTGGGTACATGCTACTTAGACACAAGCCGGGACTTGATCAATCCCGGCTGGGTCGCCTGGGTGGGGGTGTATGATGTTGAAAGACCCGAAACACCCAGTGACCCCAGGGTCCATCACTGATGATGTGTCTAAGTGCATCAATAGATGTATACTGAACTACTGAGGTAGATATGAGCAAAGAGACTATACAGTATGAATTAAGAGTGTGTTACAATGAAAGTAGGGACACATCAGGAAGGCTCTTTGCTGCTGTAATTTTGTAATTTAAATGCCACAGTCATGTGGCAGGACATTTTGAGTTGCCTTTAATCAAATGTCAGGGCATCACATTTGTTATGTCTTAAACTTCCCTGAAATCAGATCTCTGCCTTAATGCTAAAATGTAAAGGCACGGTTTAAAACTTGAATTGATGCCCTAGAAAAAATGTCTAATCTTGGCCTCTTTCAATCAGGGTCCTCACAAGTCCGGCAGTGAAAGAACACATACGCATGTAAATGTGTGTGTGACAGAGCTGGAAGGTGTGGACAGGAGTCATCACATGCTGAGGGACTTTTATTTTCTGACCAGTAGTACAAACACACACACACACACACACACACACACACACATATATATTGTAAATGGATTTGCTCATCCATTTATTTGCATTCATACGTCGCTGATGAAGCAGCGGGAGCAATTCAGGGTTGTAGCTGTTGGACCAATCAGACATCTTGTTTTGGGGACGATCAAACAAACAGCCTCTAAGTGCACTTTTGTTGAAAGAGCACTTTCAACAAAGTATCATTTTGGTAAATGATTGAACAGAATGACTGATCCTCTAAGAGCTTTACGATTATGACAAACACACCGAAACTGAGACACACACACATGTACCATGTGCACACACAGACACACTTCTGTTGCATGAGGGCTGATGGAAGGCAGCCTGCTTGATTGAGTTAAATCGTGAAATTGAATTTGCCTTGAATTGAATGTGTGCATGTGTGTGTGTGTGTGTGTGTGTGTGTGTGTGTGTGTGGGTGTTCCCCGACAAATGAGCATACAGTTAAAGAACATTGTAAATTCAATTTGTCTTAACTATGCTGCTTTACTAATAAAGCTACAAACAAAAACACACAGTCCAGTGCTAACAGTTTACCGTACTGAAGTTGCTGTGTGCGCCACAGGCTTGTTGAGGATACCAGAATTTTAAACTCAGACATGATAGGCTTCCAGTACAAATCGAGTCATATCGAAACCTGTTTCGACATTACAGCAACAAATAGACGCCCTATTAGTTTCTTGTTTTAAGTACCAACAAATTGCAAGGAAACTCCTGCAAACTGTCATAAATTGCACAAATACACGAGCAACATGGCTGCACCAAAATGTTGTACATTTATTATCATAAAGGTTTGTTTCTTTCTCAACACTAAAGGTCGTCAAAATAATGGAGATTGAATAGTTTAAAACATGTGGAATCAAAAAGTACTGAAGTGTCAAACATGTTGACACCCTTAGTGGAACTACAGTATTCATGAGAGCAAAAAGTTGGAAAAGTTGGGGTCTTCTTTACCGATTTAAAAGCTTAAAAAATTAAAACCGTACTTTAAAACAGCAAGGGTTGGCCTAACCCTATAACCCTATGAGTCTAAATCTGATGACGATAAGCTCTGAGTTATCAGCTGATTTAGTAAAGAATAACACATGTAAAGTCACCTGGATGATATTAAAACCTTTTGTATTCATACGTGAGCGTAAATAATGATGTGTGGGGCGAGACGGGGTGTTATATCGAGCTAGTGAACTTTTTACTTTGACATTTATTTATTGATCAGAGGATTTGGTGGAGTGTTCCTTCGTTTAGAGACATTTTCACCAACATATTTATGTGACGTGATAGTTGAAACGTTGTAAATACGTTAGTGAATGAATGTGTGAAGAATCTGTTAACAGACTTCTCTTCTGTCACGGAGCGATTGCTGCCTTAAAGCCAGCAGGAACAATACAGCGGTCCCACAATTTACCACTTTAATGCTCTCTAGTTTCAGTCCAAACGCACAGAGCTCTTATTTTACCTTCCTTTGTCCTTTGTAAATTAAAACCTGATACTAAATTGTGTTTTTAAAATAGTTTGAAGTACAAAAGCTACGCAGTCACGTTTAATCGCATGGCTACCAGTGTTTTCTAAACTACAGCCGATACATTCTCAGGGCCTGTGTTCATCCAAACGGGGGCGTGGTTACTCTGGCGAGCCGGAAGTGACGTTTGACTGCTCTTATGAATACTAAAGGAAGCAAGAATAAAAGAGATGATTGTGCTTGTTCAAAAAACAACAATAAACTACCACCTTGTACTTTTGCAGAATTGTCTAATATCAGAATGGCAATGTGGTTGCTTTAACAAGCACGACCAAACAAATGTGTACTTGTTCTCATCAAAGTCAGAGGCAACAGATGAGGGTAAAAGGCCAAGTTTATGTTTTTATATCATCTGATTGACTCTGGACACACCAGTAATTAATTGGTTCATTGCAGAATGATGTGCTGAGACAAAGTTAAAGAATTATGTGTGAAATTACATTGTAGCATGCGTGTACATGCTGCACATGTTCTTTTAAACCAGTGGTTCTCAACTCCTTCATGAAAATTGTGACCCAAATTTCTGATATTCTTTCAACCAATCAGATTAATTGAATGAAAAATGGTGCAGTTTGGACCTCAGATGGTACGAAACATGTGACAAACAAAGAGCAGGAACAAAACCAATAGCTTTTCTTTTTTTTCCAGTCACATGTTCACAACCCACTGAAAACAGCTTCGCGACCCACTTTTGGGTCCCGACCCACCAGTTGAGAACCACTGTTTTAAACAATATCAGCACATATCTTCCCTCTTCCTTCACTGATAAAACCTGCATGTCTTCTGCCCTTCCTTTTGACGTTTGACCTCTGTGGGTGTACAGCCGCAAGCTCAGAGATAAACAAGGAGGAGGAGGAGGAGGAGGAGGAGGAGGAGGAGGAGGATCCATGAGTATGAGAGTTAACACAGCAACAACAGTCATGGACACATACACTAAAGGGCCTTTTCCTTCCTCTGATGCTTCTATATTTAGTGACTTCTGCACCTGTGAGTCTGAGCACACTCAGTCGCAGCTGATGAATAGTGGGCTGTGACCTCAGAGGAAGGGAGGTGCTGAGGGGATGTTTGGATTCAACACAGCCAGTGAGCTGTTTTTCGCTTCAGGGTGATGTCATAAATGTCTACACAACAGTTTTTTAGTAGAGGAAAAATAAAAACATCTGATTTAAAAAAAAAAAATCATCTTCAAATTGTCAACAATACTGATCGAACCTTCTCCAAGATTCCAGTCCTCAAAGCAATGCCATCATTTTCTTTTGAATTATCTAATGTATTCCCCTCTATAATACAGCACATTACGCTTAACTCTCCCAACAACTACAGTTAAACAAATTATAAAATCAACTGGGAAACCTCCAAAGCTTTTATTACAAGAGGTAACTGTACCGTTTTAAAACAACTTGTGGGAGCTTGTTTAGAAGCTGAAATATCACATGATTGGTGATAAATATCTGACATTTCAAATTCACTGTTGCTTTGAAAAGCCCGTCAGTCAGCTTGACAGTTTAGAAAGTTAAACAGCTAAACTTTGTGATTGGCATTTGTGAGCTAAAAAGAGAGTTTTTTCATTACAAATACAAAAAAAAATGTGTATATAGTTTTGTAGTTTTGTGATGCACAATTCAAAGACAGGCCTAGGCCTAGGAGCCTAGCCAAGGACAGGGGCTGCAAATTAGCCACGGTTAGAAACCTGTATGCATGCCATCTGCTTTGTATTTTACATGACAGCTACTTTGTGGCTTATATTGTGTCATTTTAGTCTGATACAGACATGAAACTCTGGATTTCTCCATAATGAAGGCTGTCAGCCTTTTGTACCCGCATGCTTGTGCTCGTGCATGAAGTGTACCGTGCTGAAGCACACCTCTCCAAAGTGTGCCAAAGCCAAGGAAGTGTACCGTGTCTGAGCACGGCATGGAGCGGTCACACTGGCTAAACGAACTGGACTTTAGGGTTGAAGCGTGCTTGGGCACGGTATACAGATGGCCAGTGTGACCGCGCCCTAAGAGATGTTAGCCCAAAAGATGACTCTGCTACACCAAACAGGTTCATCAATAAAAGTCTACAAGTAATATGGAATATTAGGTCATTGGAAGATGCAAGGTTGTTGTTTATTGCCACAGGCTGCCCCCAAGATAGATATGTATTGCAGTACATCTAAACAACAGTAAAAAGATTGTTTTATTTCATGAAGTACAGGCTTTTTTTAGACTTTAGTTGTCAGCAGCTTTAGTGGTGCTTCAGACTGTTGTTAAGGGCACTGCTCTAAGTTTTTCAAGCCACCAGATGTTACTGTGTTAGCATAGTTTAAAGCTTCAAATCATTTTGAGTGCAAATAGAAAGAAAACCCTGATAAGGCTTTATCCGCCCATGACTTGTTAAATGATTTCCTGTATTATTTACTTCCTACCTTTGTTGTTGTGTTCACTGTTCCGGTTGTGGCTTTAAGTTTTCCAAACAAGAGTCTTCAATCGAGGTTGTTATTGTCCTCCATTCATCAACGGTGACACACTAATGCCAAACTTACATCAAAAGCAACCAGCTGCATTATATACCTGCCCCAGCTGCAGGTAATTAGGAGGACTAGAGACCATGTAGATGGGACGTCAGCTACATATAATTATAAATACTGACTTTAAACCAACAAAGAACCAAAATAGAGCACGAAGAATGAACAATTTGCTTAATTACAAATTCATTTTATTAAGTCAATTACACATACACATATATTTGAGTAAATTAGCTTTATTAGCACCACTGCAACCCCCTCCATCCTAATGGTTTACCCCTCCCGCTCTTAAGCAAGGGCTCATAACCTTTCACACTCTTTTGACTCCGCCCATTGCTGAGGAGAAAACCAGGAAGTGATGAGTAATTGGTACATTTGAATAAGCTGTTTGATTTAGCTTCTTAACTGCAAATCAAACTGCAAATAAATCCAACCAACGCTCCCCTTGATATCAGCAGATAAAGACTAATGAATATATTGGGTAGTTTGTCACATTTTAAGACCATATAAGAGGGATAAATATGGAATACACTAAGCACTGGTAAGCTTTGCTTTATATCATCCCACAAATAATGACGATGCTTTTCCTTTTAAGTAAACAAAAGCCGCAGCCTTATTTCAGTGTGTGTTGAGGCTTAAACAAAACACTTAACTAAGTGATTGTTACCTCACTTCTTCAACACCGACTCATTTTATTTTGATTGACATCTTTAGCAATAAAGGGCCAAAATACAATGTTGCTCAAGTCATTTTTCTTTTATGTTGATAATATACAAAAAACCCTGGCAACAGAAACCACCCCCTCTC